>NC_133647.1:13651389-14373696 GCF_009905375.1 Apium graveolens
CTCATGATCAGTCACCATCGCGCTGATGATGACACACTTCTCTATATTTATTGCAAGGGTTTCTTAGGGTTTCCCATACCTAACTCCCTTATCACTTCTCAACTCTATTTCCTTTATATCCCTTTATACTCCTTCCCTTTTCAGTTTTTATTTTATTTCTATTACAACCATACATGAACCAACACAACATAAGCATTGATTTCAAACATCCCGTCATTCTGGATTCGTGTCCTCAAAACGATCTTGACAACTTTACAACTTAGATTCATAATTCATCATACTCGTTTGCCTTTGTTCTGGCTCTAAGCTTTTACACTATCTCTATAACCCTTGGGAAGTACTTTTCTGAAACAATTGACTGAACTTAAATCAGTTTATTATAATCTCTTGCTCGTGCTTCCTTGGCCTTTCACCAGCGGGTGGCCTCTTCTTAGGAGGGTAAGTGACAAAAACAGTCTTTTGTGATTCGTACAATCATTTAGAATCTCAAATGATTCCTATATTTCCTTTAGCCAGGATTGCCTCGACGGGTCAGCTTGTTCCTTGGAACTCTAGAGGCTTAGCGACTTAAAGGTCCTGAAAGAATTTCTCACCGCATGTTTCCTCAGGGTGGTGGTTGGGGATAATAGTCTAAGTTCTGTCTAGAAAGGTCCATAAATTATCGTATAGGAGTACCGTCTCGGGTCTCCTTTCCTTACTCGACTTCTGTTCCTTAGTCTGAACATTCCTCCTCCTCCCCATAATCGGGGTCATCCTACATGTTTAAATCCTCATTTCCACTTCATTATGTTAGGGTTCCTTCTATCTTGATGGCGACCTCCCTGACTATCACGTTCAGGGTTTGCTCTAATCCTATTCCTCAAACTAGCTTTCATCTAAGATCTCATCTTTAAGCTCTTGAACTTTAGAACCCCAATTCTATAGGAATACCTCATTATTCCCTTATCATCTTTCTCGTATTAATCTCTTATCTATTTGTTGGCTCTCTGCCTTCATTCATCACTTTTTCTGGCACAATATGTTCTTTTCCAATAATTCTGGCTGTATTGCAATCTCAAACAGCTTTTCGGTACCGGTTCCGGTTACCTTCATTCTATTTCCATTTTCTAAAATCTCTTATAAACTCTCCCAAAGATATTATCATCTTGGTCTCCTTTTTACTAAGGGCATCAGCCACACATTGGCTTTCCCGAATGATAAAGAATCTCCCAATCATAATTCTTGATTAGCTCTAACCGCCTCCTCTGGCGTATGTTGAGCTCTTTCTGTGTGAAAATGTACTAGAGAACTATGGTTTATGTAAATCTCGCACTTTTCTCCATACAAGTAGTGCCTCCAATCTTTAGGGCAAAACTATTGCCACGAGCCCAAGCTCATGGGTGGGGATATCGAATTTTATATTCCCTTAATTGTCTTGACGCGTACGCGATTACCTTGCTGTGCTGTATAGAAGCACCCTAATTCCTTATGCGAAGCGTCACTACACATCACGAAATCTCCTTTTTTCCAATCCGTGGCAACGCCAACACTAGGGCCGTCACCCAACCTTTTCTTTAGTTTCTTAAAAGCTGTTCTCGCATTTCTCTGTCCTTTTGAATTTCTCAGTCTTACGAGGTAAGCCGCGTTAAAGGGGCTACTATCTTTATAAACTTGAAGGAACCTCCGGTAAGTGACCGGCCAATCCTACCTCTGGTAGTCGCCCCTAACCATGGTCATCACTTCATCAGTGGTCCTTTATTCATTCTTGTCAGGACCCTCCACGGAATCCTTCTCAGCAATAATCCCGTCTAGGACAACATCCCTCAACCTCTACATCCTCAATATGAACATCAGCCAGTCCTGCATTAGGACGCTCTATCGGATCCACAATCTGATCTCCAATAACTAATAAAACATCATCGCGTTGTTAGTCCTCAACCTCAGGGTTCGGAGTCCCGCTACCATATACGATAATGAGCTACGCTTCTATCACGATATTTATAAGGGGTTCCCATAAGGGTTTTAACTGTCAGTATTACGTTTAGGTAATCAGACCAATGAACTTGGCAAGAGTCTTATTATCTTGGTGAACTTATTATTTTAACGTCACATCATCTCTGAGGTTTATAACGCTTGGCTCTGATACCATTTCTGTAACACCACCCAAATCCGGGGTCGGGGATCCGGGTTGTCACGAGTTCCATTTCCCTTAATAACACCCAATCTTAATAAACAATACAACTACTCCGTATTGTGACCCCACAATATACACACACACACGCCACAAGTTACTAGTCTCAGAGATGAATACCAAAAATAACATAAGTCATTTTATTCCACATTATAAGCCATTACACCTCAAGAGGGTTTCTGAATAAATTTACATTTCTTTGCCATTATTACAATTCATATAGATACATAAGTCCGGTACAACAAAAGTTGAAAGCCTAGCCTACTGGTAGTTCCTACCTCAGCTACAACGGCATCAAACGCCTACAGGAAACTGCGGAACGTTTCCTAACCGCTCACGAATTGGGAGCTTGATCCTGTTCATCTTATCTATCTATGTTGTGTGATAAAAGAAGAAAGAAAGGGTGAGCAACAAGCCCACTGAAATACTATGTATAATGAATAACAATATTATGAGCATTCTCATAGCACTCATGAAAGTCTTGGTCAAGAAGAATTGAACCAAGTTGATATCTTAACGCGCCCAAGTCGCAAAAATATTCAGTATATATATATATATACATATATATTTTCACAATCTTTGAAATCCTCTGACATGTATAATATACACAGAGTTCCAGGTTATACTGTATACAAATATCGTTGCAAGGGTGATCTCATTATATCTAACCTTTGTCTCAACGTTTTTCTGAAAACCTTTGTCATTCATAAGATAATCATTAACTAGATATAAGTTTGAAAAGATGAAGTTACAAGATACTCCAATATACTTATACCTTTTTCCGAATACTACTTGAACTACCACCGTTCAAGGTATAAATAGTTCATCCCATAGATGAAGCTACACGACAAAACTTGTATAGAATCAATCTTTGAAATATCATCAAAATGAAATGAAGTTACGAGATACTTCATTTGATGAAAAACATCATTTTGAAAACTCGACCCTGCCAACACTCAACAATCGGCCAGCCGTAGCCTTTCTATCGAAGTGCTCTGGGTAGTTTTGCAGAAATATCCAATTGGATAATGAACTCATTACGGGAGTTTGCCCCACCATTTTCTACATGTAGAGGAGAACAGTCGGATTTACTTGTCAACCGAACTCTGGACTAAGGAATGGACCGTCTTAGCGGAACTTCCGGGCCATTTGGGCCAATAAATAAGGCTGGGCCGGCGCCACTCGACCACTTACGCCACTCCTAGTTCAGATGAAATCCATGACTCTGAAACGTAAAGCTCGTCTCCCCTTTCCCCAAGTAGGAACTTGTTGATACGACTCCACCAAGAAGTCGCATCTAGTTGGAAAGAAAAACTCACCGATATTTCCCAGGCGATCCCTGTTAATGGATTACCTTATTCCAAGAATTTTACTTCCCGAGTGTTTGGTAAGTAATTAAAAACTCTTTTATCAAAACAGCAACCTTGTTGCGAATATAAGAATACATCACGGAGCCGGATCCCTCAGATTTTGAGCGAGTATTTAAATCCCCTTCGAAAGGAAGATCTTAAATTTCAAAACGAGTTTTGGGATCCGCTCTAACTTTTAAAATCATTTTGAAGACTCGAAAATGTTTTTAAGAATGTTTGAAGTAATGCTGATTTAATAAAATAAATCAGTCCTGATATATTAGAAAATATCTGAATATTATTATTTAATAAATTAACCGTTATGAATTTTAAGGCGATTCTTTCGCGAGTACTCTACCAACTGCCTAATCCACTTTACATAATTGTTTTATACTCCAATTAGTCATTTAAGGGCCTTAACCAAGGTTTCAAAGTAAGGCGAGGGGTAATGGTTCGTTCGCGAAATGCCGTTACTTAAAACGATCGTTTCTCCTAAACTGTACATCGGATTCAAGCGAACCACATATAAAAACGAAGCTTACGACATAATCTAACTAAACATGGAAAAGTCACAGATTTAATAGTTAGCTCTCTATCCCGAACATTAAGAACAAGCAGTTGTATGAAATTGGGCATTACGACGGCTATGTTATGCGATTACCAAGTTTTAAACCACTCCAAACAACCACCATTCAACTCACAACCAACAATACAACCAACCCTCATCCAAACCTTACTACATCAGTCCCAAACCTCAAGATTTTCCAATTTATACAACCCCACACATGAACTACTAGCTATACTTAAGTTTCATTAACTATAAACAAGATTTCAACATCCAAATCACTACAAATCCAATCCAAACTCTAAACAGACAAGCATCATGCTTCTCATTTACTATAACCATCAAAACCATCTTAATACTCAAAGTAAAGTTAGGGTTTAGAGGTGTTATACCTTCCTTGGAGTGATTAGAGTAGCTAGGAAGTCTTAGGGAGCCTCCTACAAGCTTGATCTTTCCAAAGAAATCAAGAACACAAAGTTAGGTTTTGAAGTTTCTAAAAGTCAGATTGAAAGAAATGTCAAAACGGGGGTCTTACCTTGCTTATTTGGACGAGACTTGTGAACAAGAGTTGTAGGCCATCTCAATACCTTTCTAAAGAGCTATAGAACATACTATTTGAGTGAGTATTGAAGGAGATATGGTAGTTTGAAGTTGCTGATCTGGTTTTGGCCGAGAGCTTCTTGTGGAAAAACAAAGTCAACTTCTCAATTTTTGTGTTATGATTTCTTTTGGCTTGGGTGCTTCTCTTGTTTGCTAATTAAATTTATCATGGTAAAAATTGCATGGCTCACAATCAACCAACTAACCTTTCTATTTGTCATGCTTATGTCACCATGCATATGTCATCTTTCTTATGTCATCTTCTTACACTTGTTTTCTTCTTATTGGTATGATGACATCATCACCCACTAACCTCTTTGATTAACCCCTAATTACTTAGCTAATGACCGCTTATCTGTTATACGGTTCGCTTAACTTTCGTTCTCGTTTATCGTTTGAGGGATCATACCCGGGATCTCATTACTTAGGTTCCCTTAAACCTTTCTCAATATTTTATATTCCTTTTATAATCCTCTCTTATAATCCTTGAATTAAAATCCTTTTAATCATGTTACCTTATACTCAATTCTTTCTGTATCTGGTGGGTTCCGGGAAAAATCAAAGTGTTCGAATTTGGATTCTGACGATCTTTACATACACTTATATACCATATAGAGTACTAATAAGATCTCAGAATATCAATAAAAGAACCCCTACATAGTGTGGCATGAAAAGTTTTCTTATTCAGCATATCAGCAAAATCACTATTCATAAGGGTTACAAAAAGTTCAAATTTTTTTTGTGGGGTTATTACATTATATGCCAAGGATCAAGTCAAAAAAACGTAGTTCTGATTGGTGGGGGTGAGACACCTTATATAGATGTTGGGAGTCCTTGAATTGGACTAGGGTTAGGAGACTTGGTGGACAAGTCTTTAAATTCGAATGGACTTTGGAGTCCTAGGAAGTAGGAAACTGATTCCTTATCCTATTAGGTCCCTTGGGGGCTAATCTACAAGGATTTATATCCTCATTGGGACTTATCTTGATAGCTATTTTATCCCTTATTAATTAATTACGAAATTAATTAATATTTAAGATTTTGGGCCCTCTCTAACTGGGCTTCGTCATCGGATCGTATCCGGTTTAATTAATTTTAACAACAATTATATTCCTGGGCTATTTTTGGCCCCTAACAAGGGTTTGGACCTCTTTTAATGGGCTTAACAACCAGCCCAATTTCAATATAATTAATGCGATATTAATTACACAATCAGGGTTTATTTTATTCCCTATCATTTGCCCCCCACCTTCTGGGAAATCGTAGACGATTTCGCAGAAGTTAAGTTCATTCGTTCCCTTACAGGGTATCGTTTTGACGTAAAGTGTGGAGCGATCTATACATTTACAACAATTTGCCTTGTACATAGCTTCAGGGTTTATTTTACTCCCTATTATTCTCTTACCTTTTTCCCTAATTTTAGGAATTTGCTGGTATTTTTCAGGAATTTTCTTTTCCAATTTTCAGCCTTTTTTTTCGACCAGAATCCTTGTCGAAAATTTGATCAAGATCTTAGTCAAATTTTGGGCCAGTTTCTTAATCCTGGTCGAAGGATTTCGACTAGGATCCATGACCAGGACTTCGACCTGGATCCTAGTCGAACCAATGACCTGGATTTTGGTTGAAATCTTTGTCCTTCATTGATTCCTGTTCGTGATGTTTCGACTAGGAATCACGACCAGGATTTCGACCTGGATCCTAGTTGAATATACGACCTGGATTTTGGTCAAAATTTTTGTCCTTCATTGATTCCTGTTTGTGATGTTTCAACTAGGAATCATGACCATGATTTCAACCTAGATCCCAGTCGAATATACGACCTGGATTTTGGTCAAAATTTTGGGCGCCTTTTGACTCCTGTTCGTGATGTTTTCGACTAGGAATCACGACCTAAACCTCTTTCTCGATCCTGATCTATTTGATGGTTGTTTTTCTGGCTCCTGTTCGAAGGATTTCAAACAGAATTCATGACCTCAACCTCGATCTCGATCTTGATCAACCTCGATCTCGATCCTGGTCTATTTGATGGTTGTTTTTTCTGGCTCTTGTTTGAAGTATTTCGAATAGAATTCATGACCTCAACCTCGATCTCGATCCTGGTCTATTTGACGGTTGTTTTTATGGCTCCTGTTCGAAGTATTTCGAACAGAATTCACAACCTCAACCTCGATCTCGATCTTGGTCTTTTTGATGGTTGTTTTTATGGCTCCTGTTCGAAGGATTTCGAACAAAATTCACGTCCTCAACCTCGATCTCGATCCTGGTCTATTTGATGAGTTGGATTTATTGGGCTTTTCCTAATCCAACTTGGAGTTGGACTTTTGTTTTGGGCCTCTATTTTTCCAAATCCTAATTAGATTTAGGCTTTGATTTGGGCCTTTATCTTTCCAAATTCTAATTGGATTTGGGCCTTGATTTGGGGCCTCTATTTTTCCAAATCCTAATTGGATTTGGGCTTTGATTTGGGCCTTTATTTTTCTAAATCCTAATTGGATTTGGGCCTTGATTTTGGCCTCTATTTATACATTTCCTTTTAGAATTATTTAGAAAGCCCGGGAATATTCTGGAATGTTCTAAATTCCGGGCTCTTTTCTTTGGGCTTCCAACTTACTGGGCTTTTTGTCCCTTCATCTTCATTTCCTTCCTTATATAAAGGAGTGAGTAGAGTCAATCACTCCTCACTTTCTCATTTCTGAATTCTCTTTCTCTCTTCTTCTCTTAAAGATCTCGGAGAAATAACTGTAGGTCAGAGTTTTTGAGCCTCAAAGCCTTCGCTTTTAGCAGCCCAGTCCCCTTTTTGCAGCATTACTTCAGGTAAATACCCTCCCCTCTTCTTTTCTTTGCTCGTTTTTGCATAGTTTGTGTTTAAAAAATGTCTTCTTTTACACCCTTTTTCAAATGGCTGATAAGAGAATGACCCGGTTTGGCCAAGATGAACGTGGCTAAAAAGCCTAATAAATTCCCCATTCGATCAAGGTACACTTCCTTGATTGATATGATCAACACTCGAGGGGATGAGTACCCGTCTGACGCGCATCTGGACGTGCATGATCACATCAGTATCTTCTGGGATGCAAAGGAGTTGGATAAGTTGAAAACTTATTTCAAGATCAAGGAGCCCTTCAAGCTGGGTCTTGCGAGTCCGGCCGACATGGCTTGCCAATGGAAGAAAGATGCTATATGCGTCTATAGGGACACTTTAAGGGCATGTGTCAGACTCCCCTTTCATCCTTTTATCCCTGTTTTGCTAGCTGATGTGGGCATCAGCCCTTTCCAACTCCCTCCAAACTCTTGGAGGTTGATTCTTTGCTACTTGTCGCAATGGGCCAAGCACGACGTCCTTCCTTCTATCGCCGTGTTCAGAAAGATATTTCAGTTTAAGAACAACCCTGACAAGAATCCGGGGTGGGTTTCTTTGAACCAACACCCCACTGTTCCTCACATAGTGAATGAGAAGTCCATTCCCGACAACAACTTGGGGTGGAATAAGGAGTTTCTTTACGTCCTCTGGGAAGGTGGCGACTGGGGGACTCTCTTTCGCTTGTCTTTTGGGAAAGCTGTGGATGGGAGCCCGAATGACATAATTTTGAACGAGGAGGAGACTAGAGCCTTCAACCTCCTCACCCAAGATAATGGGACTTCCCACTCTTGGGATCTTATCAGGGAGACAGTTCTTGTGGAACGTGGCCTTTCTCCCGTTCCTAAAAAAGGTATGTTTTCTTACCTTTCTAGTTGTCTTCGTTTCTCCCACTTTTTACTTTACTATTTTCTCAATCCACTTCACTATTCGTTGTAGTTATTGAGAAAATTGAAGAGGCTACCAAGCCTAAAGACCTGGAAACGACCAGGATGAAACGTGCTGGGAAGGTCTTCAAGGACCCGCGCCTTGGGGATCGCTTCCCAGAGTTCCTTCTCCAAGCGAAGGAAGGAGACGAGAAAGGCCCCAACCAACCTTTGCGTACAAAACAGAAACCAGGGGCTTTCTTCCAACCTGCCTGGGGAATCCGGGGAAAGGATTCGATTGTTGGCAACACAGCACTTGCCAAGGAATGGTCTATGCATTGTATTTCCCCTATAGACTATCATGACCTGAAAGGCATATGTTATAGCCTATTTGTTTATTCGAGGATTTAACTCAACTCAAATAAGAATGTAATAAGTAAATAGTGGATCTATCGTCAGAGAGATCTCACAGAGTAACATATGTCAAAGGATTAAGTAACATTGTTCATCTACAGACTTGATGACCTAATTCACTGGAAGAAGCTCAAGAAATTGATCAAGCCTCAGTGATATAAATCAAGATTGTGGATTTAATCAAGTGACAGAGATCTCGTCAGGGTATCAATTAATTACAAGGATTTAGTCTGAAGAAAATCAAGAGTATCAAGGTCAAGGCATGAAGAAACGTCACGGAAGTTAGTCACTCATGAACCAGACAGTACATCGAGTGTCAACATTGAAGTGGTGGAATTGATTCATATATTTCAGTGATTTTCAGAAGATATACAGAAGAATGGATGCTGCTCAAGATTAGTATTAATTCTCTATTAATTAATTAAGTCATATAATTTAATTAAGAAATAAATTATATCTTCAAAGATTAATTTATTTGATTAATTGAATAATTGATTAATAATTCTGAATTAATATTAAGAATTTTCAGAATTTAAATTGGTTTAAAAATCTGTTTTAATTTAACAAGACAACTGATTGTATTAGTATGACAATCGGTATGACAATCAATAGTCATACCGAAAGTCATGCTAATTCAAAAGGATTGTCTTACCAGAATTATTATAGGATTTAAATCTATTTATTTTTAGCAAAAACAATCTGAGTGTCCTACCGAAAGTCTTGCTAGTTCATTCTGATTGTCTTGCTAGTTCTAAAAGATAGTCCTACCGAAAGTCTTGCTGAGCCAAAGAGACTGTCATGCCAGTTCATTTTCATTCGGTTGGTTGATAAAAGAAGCAGAAGCTGAACATTCATTTTAATCATCATACAGAACACAGAAGTAAAGAACAAGCAGAAAAGAAAAACAAGCAGCAATATTTCATCTTTTCATCTGCATACTTCAAGATTAAATTTCTAGATTGTAAAGTTAAATCCAATCAACTAGAAATCTTTATCTTGTTCTTGTGTAACAATCTAGCGGATCAAAATCCCTAGAACTTAATCTCAAATCGCTTTTAGCATTTGATCTTTTTATTGCAAAAATAGAAAAAGTTCATGTCGAATTTATTCTAGATTTGTAATAATTGATTTGAGATTAATCCCTTGTAAACGATACCGTTGTTGTAACACCTTTCAAGTTTAATAATAATTTTATTTAACTTGAATTTTGTTTCATATTTTTATTCTGCATTTTATTCGATTAAACGGTATTGTTTGTATTCAACCCCCTTCTACAAACTTATTGAGACCTAACAATTGGTATCAGAGCCTTCTGATTAACGAACAAATCAAGATCCTAGACTTTTGTGTTTCTTTCACTCCTTGAATTTTTATTTATTCAAAAATTCATAATGACTTCACAAAAAGTTGGAACCGTTAAAATTCCACTATTTGATAAAGAAAATTATATCATGTGGAAGAAGAAGATGCTATTGTTTTTACAAGTTGCTAATCCCAAATATCTGGAAGTGTTAAAGAAGGGTCCAAAAATTCCAATGGTTATTGAACTAGAGGTAATAGAAAATGAATGTGGTGATTAGCAAACATGAACTTATGTGAAAGATCCTGAGGATTTTTCTCCTGCTGAAAAAGAAGAAGCCTCCCTGGATGCTAGCCTTCAATTAATCTTAGTAGATTCCCTTGATCCCTTGATGAATAGGACATGTGATGAACTGTAAAGATTCCAAACATATCTGGGAAACTATTGAGGTTATTAATGAAGGCACAGAGGAAGTTAGGGAGAACAAATTAGAAATCCTAACCTCTGAGTATGAATACTTTAAATCCAATCCAGGAGAAGGAATCACTGAAGTGTTTGAGAGGTACAATGCATTGATCAACAACCTGAACATTAATGGTAAATACTATTCCATCAGGGAGGTCAACAAAAAGTTCCTTTTAACACTGCCAACTCATCTCTAACATAGAATCACTGCCATTAGAGAAGCAAGAGATCTGAGTGAGATTTCTTTGGAAAGGCTCTATGGTGTGTTAAAGACTTATGAGTTGGAGCAGATTCAGCAGAAGGAAGTTTACGGGAAAGGAAGAGTGGTCAGCACGTCTACTGCTCTAGTAGCTGATTAACAACAACAACAACCACAATATCAACATCAACAATCTCAACAGTCAGAAAGAATGGTACAGTCTTCCAAGGTTGAAGAAAATGTGATAGTAGCAGAATTTGATCCTCCTACTACAAATGAATCAGGAGATGATTTTTATTCCTTGGAAGAACTGGAGCAATTGGAGGATGAGTCAATGGCCCTGATTGTCAAGAGATTCTCAAATGTCAGATTCAAAAGGAATCCCAAGTTCAAGTACAAGTCCAACTACAACAGATTCCAGAAAGGTGGATCTTCATCCTCTAACACCAGCAGTGGTGGGTACAAAACAGGGATGGTTGATCGAAGCACCATTCGATGCTTCAACTGTAATGAGTTGGGACACTTTGCCACAGAATGCAGGAAGCCAAAACAATTTAGGAAGAACTCTTATGATTCTAATCAGAAGAGTAAATCTGAAAGGGCTTACTTGGCAAAGGGAAGAAGCTGGGATGATACTGACAGTGAAGATGAAGAATTTGGGAATCTTGCTCTCATGGCTAGTGATGCAAATACCTCATCGTTAAGAAAAGAGGTAAAATTTAGTGATGCTGAATTAGTTTATCATCTAGGAGGTTCCTTAGATTGTGCTCGTCGTGATAATGAATTGTTAAATCAACAAATCAAAGACCTTGAGAAAGAGGTCAATGAATTAAGACTTGTGCACATTAATCAAGATAAATTAAAAGAACAAGTATCTTTTCTAGAGAATAGAGTTGACTGTTATAGACAACTTGAAACTATTCTCAAAGACAAGATCACCGGTCTTGAGGCTAAGGTTAAAGCTTACTTTAATTCTTGTTCGAAGTCCAAAGAGTTTTACAATAAGCAAGCTGTTAATCAAACATCTGGAATAGGTTATGATTACAATGCTGCTATTGGAAAATTAGGCATAAACTCCCCTCCTCATGTCTGTGCTAAAGGCAGGGAAGTACCACATGTGCTTAAGGGTGTTGATGAACCCCTCTATAAAGAATCAATTGCTGAACCATTTGATGAGACCTCATTTATTATTCAAGAAGAAATCCGTGCTGAAGATAATGCTAATGAGAAAGCTGTCTCCAAGTCAAGTGTGTCAAAAGTTCTAGTCAAGGTTGTGAAAGCAACTGAGACTAACTCAGACACACATGAGTTGGATAACACAAATGCCATGTCTACCATGCATAAGTTGCCTATTGTTAATCCCTCTCATAAAGTATGTGGTGTTCCTGATTGTATGTCTTGTGCTTTTAATCTGATGTATGCTTATTTTAATGGTAAGCATGTTTCTAATGATAAGACTACTCCTCGTCAGCATGTGAATAATAGAAAGCATGATAGGTCTAAGACTGCTAGTCCTCCTAAAGCTAGAAAGGAGACATTTGTGCCTAAGCCTAAACAGAAATTTGTCAAGGCTGTTCACAAGGTCAAATGTCCAGTCATCGAGAAAGTTGAGAATATTAAAATTAAGAATGTTGTTTTGCCTGATAAAGGCCAATTTTACAAATATGCCGGATCCAACCAAGCTTGGGTTCTGAAGAAGGTCTAATCCATTTGTATTGCAGGGCATTAAACAGGTACAACCGGTAGTGTGGTTTCTTGACAACGGATCGTCAAGACATATGACCGGAGATAGAACCCTGCTATCAAATGTGGTTGAGAAAGCTGGCCCAGTGGTTACCTTTGGAGATAACAGCAAAGGTTTAACGGAGGGATATGGCTGTTTGCTAGCTGGAAATGTTATCATTGAAAATGTGTATGTTGTGCAAGGACTTGAACACAATCTGCTTAGCATAAGCCAGTTATGTGACAACGGCTACAATGTTTTATTCGACAAGCTGAAGTGTCAGATTCTGCACAAGAAAAGTGAAAAACCCTCCTTGATGGGAATCCGGAAAGGAAATCTGTTCGTAGCTGACATGAACTCTGGAAGCAATCCTGAAGTCAATTGTTTCTATAAAAAGGCATCGTTAGATGAGAGTTGGCTATGGCACAAGAGACTTTCTCATCTCAATTTAAAAACCATGAATTCTCTTGTCAAAAGAGAATTGGTCAGAGGTCTGCCTCAGCTGGAATTCTCCCCAGAAGGACTATGTGAGGCTTGTCAGAAAGGAAAGTCAAAGAAAGCAAGTCACAGAGGCACTGACACATCTTCCATAACTGGTGTTCTGCAATTATTGCACATGGATTTATTTGGACCAGTTAATGTCCTTTCGATGTCAAAGAAGTGTTACTGTCTTGTGATAGTTGATGATTATTCCAAGTATACGTGGGTTTTATTTCTTCACTCTAAGGATGAAACACCACAAGTTGTGATTGATCATATCAAGATGATTGAGTTAGATTCTAATGTCCCTGTTAGAGCAATAAGGTCAGATAATGGAACAGAATTCAAGAATTCACTTCTCAATGGATTCTATACAGACAAAGGGATTACCAGACAATTTTCAGCTCCTAGAACCCCTCAGCAAAATGGAGTGGTAGAAAGGAAGAATCATACATTGATTGAAGCTGCAAGAATGATGTTAAGTGAATCAGGTCTTCCAATGTACTTTTGGGCTGAAGCTGTCAATACTGCATGTTATACTCAGAATCGAACTCTAATCAACAAAGACTTCATGAAAACTCCTTATGAGATTTTGAATGAACAGAAACCTTCTATCAAATACTTTCATGTATTTGGTGCCAGATGCTTCGTGCTCAAGGATGAAGATGATCGTCATGGTAAATTCGAGGCAAAGGCATATGAGGGTATTTTTGTTGGATATGGAAGAAGATCATACAGAGTGTATATCATTGATCAACACAAAGTAACTGAAAGTGTCAATGTTACATGTGATGACACTAAACTCCCTAGTATCCAAACTGAAGATCCTTCTGAGAAACTGAAGTTTGATGATATGTCAGATTCAGAATCAGAACATGGTCAAGAACCTGAGGTTGTTGCTGGTGAAGAACCTGTTAATCATGATGATACTCAAGGTAATAGTGATGGAAACTTTGGCAACAATGGAGATACCACTGCTACTGACGGAGAATCTTCAAGTCAACATGGCAAAAACTCAGGGGGAGATGCTGAAGGATCATCTAGTAGGACACAACATCCCAATGAATTTCAAGGCGAATCATCAAGATCAAATCTTCCAAGACAGACTGTCTGGAATAAAGCTCATCCTTTTGAGTTGATTATTGGTGATCCAGATGTTGGAGTCAGAACTAGACGTGCTACTCAAAATGAGTGTATGTTCTCAGGATTTCTTTCTGAGATGGAACCTAAGAAGATTGAGGAAGCACTGACTGATCCAGATTGGGTGATTGCTATGCAAGATGAACTCAATCAGTTTGAAAGTCAACAAATCTGGAAACTGGTACCTAGACCTACACACAAGAGAGCTGTTGGTACTCGGTGGGTATTCAGGAATAAACTAGATGAAGATGGCGTGGTTATAAGAAACAAAGCAAGACTGGTAGCTAAAGGGTATTCATAAGCTGAAGGCATTGATTATGATGAAACCTATGCTCCAGTGGCTAGACTAGAGGCCATCAGGATATTTTTGGCATTTGCAGCATTCTCTAACTTTAAAGTTTATCAAATGGATGTCAAGAGTGCCTTTCTGAATGGAAAGCTGGATGAAGAGGTATATGTAGAGCAACCTCTTGGTTTTGAAGATCCAGATCATTTAGATTTTGTCTACTTTCTTTTCAATGTTATCTATGGACTCAAACAGTCTCCGAGAAAATGGTATGACACTCTCTCTGAATTTCTTATTGAAAATAGCTTTATTAGAGGTGTAATAGACAAAAATCTCTTTTCTAAAAAGTATAAGAATGATACAATATTAGTCCAAGTCTATGTGGATGATATAATATTTGGGTCTACTAATGATAATCTCTGTAAGAGATTTGCTAAGTTAATGCACTACAAATTTGAAATGAGCATGATTGGAGAGCTGAAGTTCTTTCTTGGATTACAAGTAAATCAAAGGTTAGATGGAACTTTTATTTTTCAATCCAAGTATCTCAAGGAACTCCTCAAAAAGTACAATCTAGAGGATTCTGCATCAGCAAGGACTCCGTCAACTACAGCTGTCAAGCTTGGACCATGTGAAAACTCCATTAAGGTAGATGTCACAAGCTACAGAGGTATGATTGGCTCATTACTCTATCTTACTGCAAGTAGACCAGATATTATGTATGCTACATGCTTATGTGCAAGGCTCCAAGCGGATCCTAGAGATATTCATCTCGTTGCTGTTAAACGAATCTTAAGATATCTTAAGGGAACACCAAATCTAGGTATTTGGTACCCTAAAGAATCTGGTTTTAACCTTGTTGGATATACAGATTCAGATTACGCAGGAAGTGTTGTTGATAGGAAAAGCACCTCAGGGAGTTGTCAATTCCTAGGTAGCAGGCTAGTCTCATGGTACAGCAAGAAACATCAAACAGTTTCCAACTCAACGGCCGAGGCTGAATATATTGCTGCTGGAAGCTGCTGTGCTCAGATCTTGTGGATTAGGAACCAGCTACGAGACTATGGCTCTGTATTGAACAAAATTCCTATTTTATGTGACAATACAAGTGCAATAGCTATCACCAACAACCCTGTGCAGCACTCGAGGACAAAGCACATCGACATCAGGTATCATTTTATTAGAGAACACGTCATGAATGGTACTGTTAAACTATTTTTTGTTCCAACAGAAGAACAAATAGCAGATATTTTCACTAAACCTCTTGATGAATCCACATTTACCAAATTAGTTGGTAAATTGGGTATGTTGAATAGCTTTAGTGATTAAACTTGTGAATATCTGAAATCTGTTCTTGAGTGAATTTACAAATGAATTTTTCATAAATGAAAAATTCATTTGCAAATTTATTTTATCATTTTCCAATATTTCTTGCTTATTTCTATGTAATTTTTATTATCTCATCTATTTTATTTACTCTACTTGTTAATTTTAAATATCTCAGAATATTTTATTTTCACTAAAAATATTTTTCTATGAATTTTACTTTCTAAAATTCAACAGAAATCTATTTTTGGAATGAAAATAATTAATTCTGAAATATTGTCTTTGTTTTTGTAAATATTTTCTGAATTTTTACTATTAATATAAGACTTTATTTCAGTTTTCCATATTTGTTAATATTTTCTATAAATATTTAATTGTCTCTCTACTGAAATGACAATCGGCAAGACAATTGAAATTGTCTTGCTGAAAATCATTTCAGTACGTATATATATATATTTATTTATTTATGTGTGTTTATTTTGATTTTAATGCTGCTATGACAATCGGCAAGACAATTGAAATTGTCTTGCTGAAAGTCATTTCAGTCTAATTGTGTTTTATTTTGTTAATCAGTATAGTTTTATACTGGCAAGACAATCGGTATGACTATCAATTATCTTGCCAGTTATAAACCTTATATATAAATATTTTCCTTTTATTTTATACTCGTATGACAATCGGTATGACTATCAGATTGTCATACAAGTTATATATATTTAGTATTTATTATTTTTATTACTTTATTTCTTCTATTTTCTAATTTGATTTTGCCTGGTATGACAATCGGTATGACAATCCCGGATTGTCATACCAGTTATACTACTTAATGCTTTTTCCTGTTCTATTTTTCTCATTCCATTCAGTTTCTTTTTCTTCAAAATTTCAACAGTCTTAAAATTCTCTCTCTCTCTCTCTAGTCGATCAAAATCAAACCCATCTCCATTGTATTCACTGCTCGAGTTTTTACTCAGCATACAAAAACTTCACTTCTGTTATATACATACACGTATATATATACATAAGTGCTGTCGAATTTTTTGTTAATTTTTTTTTTCAGTTTGTGTTTGTTTGATTTTGGGTAATTTTATTTTAATTTCTGTTCTGTGTCTTTTAGTTTTTCAAATCTGCGTTTGTGAGTTAAGAATTTTAACGAGATACATTTCTGTCTAAATTTTTCGATTATAATTGATTTAATTCGAATTATTAAATTAATTTAATTAATTCGAAATTTTCTTAATATTATTCTTAAAATTCTGAAAGTGTGTGTCTTATTATTATTTTTAAATGGCTCTCAATTTCCAAATCGTTTCGCATAATCTTGTTGGTTATTTTAATCCAGATAAATGTGATGTAGAAAAATTTAAGCCGTGGATTAGATTTTTAAATGACCATTCGATTGTTAGCTCTGTTAATAAATCAAATGTGATTTTAAATGTTGATCTGCTAAGACTGATTTGCACAATCTCTACTGTGGCCGATGATTTTAAATCTTTTTCATTCACCGTGGCAAACACACAGTATGTGGTTGATGAAACAGTCGTCAATCGAGCTTTAAATTTTCCTATGGACAATTTCTGTAATTTGCCCTCTGAAAATGATATTTCAAACTTTTTCCATGCTATTCACTATCAGGGGGTGATCAATTTAACCAAACTTTCAAAATCCAATTTGGTGTCTGAATGGGACATTTTCTTCGATACACTTTCTAAAGTGTTTGCCAACTGCACTAAATCCAACTTTCACAACATCACTTCCACTCTGCAGTATATTGGTCTTGCGGTTGTTTTCAATCAAAGGATCAATTTTGGCAAACTACTTTTACCCATTCTCTTGAGACGTCTCACTACTGCTTTACGTGATCATTCTACAAATCGTAGGGTCTCGTGTTACTATGCTCGTTTTCTCATGCTTATAGCAGATCATCTTCTCACACTTGAGCATAAGGCTCTGGTTGCTAACTCAGCAGTAACCGAACCCCCTCCTGTAAGCAAAAAGATTTACACCCGCCAAGACACAACTTTCAAATTCATGCAAGTTCCAGTACTTGTATATGCTTTTATGGCCACTTATATTGCCTTACCTATTTTCAATCTTCCCGGTCATGAACAGTAAGCTCAACCTCCAGTGGTTCAAGCCACCCAGGCTCCTCCAACATCAGATGCTCTTCCATTACAGGTAGTAATTCCTCACTCTCACTCCATTCCTACTTCTGTTGAAAGACCCCCAGTGGTTGATAGGGCTGACCATGAAGTTGTAGAACCACAGCTTCAATCCCAGGTCATAGAGACAAACACAGTTTCACAATCTATCTCAACCTCTCCCCCACTGTCTAAAATGTTACCCAGAAGGTTAATAGGAAGTACTGTATTGGTGGATGTGAATGAACCCTCAGCTCTGCCTCCTCCGAAGAAAAGAAGAACATTTACTGAGGCATCTGAAAGCCCATCCTTGTCCTCCCAACAGGACATGGACTTTGAAATGGCCACTGAACAGTTACTAGAAACATCCTCTCAACAGGATGAATCTATTGAAATTCGCCATAGGGCCATGGCATCTTGTACTGAGTCAAGCACAATTCCATTACTCACAATGGAACCATACATACCCACAAATGTTACTCAGGACACAGAGCGAGGAGTGCACATAGAGTCGGTTACAGTGCCTGCCATAGTTACGGTAGAAGAGCAGTCACATGCTTCTGAGGGAAAATCTGACTCTCAGCCACCTTTAATAGAGTCATTTTCTCCCCTCCCAGATCCAACACCTCTGGCTCCCTCACGGGATTCTCCACTCGCAGATTTATCTGGAGAAAGTGGAGGGCAACTCGGTCAATCTATCCCTGAAACAATTCAGACATCTATTTCACATGAAATGATAGGTTTGACTGAGGATCGGGACTCGCGAATTCCCATTGCACCACCACTGACCTCTCTTGAAGAGGCTAGGGTGATTTTAAATGCAGGTACAGAAGATCAGCCTCAGGAAGACTCCTCACGAGCAATTATATTGAGAGATACACATGCACGTAAGATGAGTGAATTAAACAGGAGAGATATTCAGATGAGCGCACACACAGACACAAATACTGAAAATCTGTTAGCTCAAATTGCTGATCTCAAGGAACAACTTGCAAAAAGTCAGGCTGAAGCTAAATCATTCAAAGCACAAGTGGTTGAACGGTCTTCTTCTTCCACCTCTGTCAATAATCAGCTGGCTCTTATCAGGACTGAAATATCAGATTTGAAGACATCTGTTGTACCAAAGCTTAACTCAATCCAGGAATCTCCAACGTTATCAGCTGACGACATTTCAAACTTCTGCTCACTACATACAAGAATGACTTCTCTTGAAGACTTGGTTGAAATGAATTATTCACTGGATTCCTCCAGATTTCTGAAGATAGGGACGAGTACGGAACATCTGAATGAAGGGATGAAGCACCTGTACTACATGATCAAAAATTCTCACTGCCCTAATGAAGAACAAAGGACTTTCTTTGAAGGGCCGTCTGGTGGAGGCTCAGGCTCGGGGGGTGATGGAGGTCATGAAGGATCTAAAGGAAAGTCTGTAGAGGATTCCTCAACTAAGGGGGAGAAGAAAGGAAGAAGTGATAAGGGAAAAGAAAAAGAGTCATTTGCTGGAGGCACAGGGAAGCCTGATGATATCTACTATAGTGGAGAACATGATGACTTTGATATTTGTGACGTTCCCACTGAACCAGTCTTGGGAGATAAAGATGGTTTCTTTGAAGCTGAGGAGGAAAGTGATTTTGGAGAATGGGAAGAGGAAGCTCCAGTGGATCCTCTGTTTGAGAAAGAGTTTCAGCAGCAGCAGTTAGAGATGAAAAGAAAAGAAGCTGAACTCAAAAAGGTATCCCAAATCATTGACATGAGGAAAGACATACAAAGAACAGAAACTCTTCAAAAGCAACGTCTTCATGACATTAAGGCTCAAGAAAGGAGAAGAGATGTCAGACTGAAGATGGGTGAAAAATGGGATGAAGCTAGGAGAGTACTTGATATGCCTCAGCTGAGCACAAACAATGATAGACAGTTTCTACATCTTCTGGACAAGCTGGAGATCTCTAATCCAAACAATGACATGTACATGAATGCTATAAAGACTGAAGTCTCAAGGATCACAGCTGCCTTTGACAGATCCCTAAATGAGATGAGCATATTTGTATATTGTCAGAGCGAAGGATCTTTCAAGGTGTCACTTCATCTGTTTGAGAATCGTTCTTTGTCAGAGATTTGGGTTCTTCTCAACAAAGTCAAAAGAAGCTCAAAATTGAATGAAGTTCTTCGAGAAAGGCTCAAAGAGTTTGCCAGCAGGGCTAGTCCTCAAGTGGTCAACAATCCTCATCAGGTAAGATTCTTTAAGTCTAACTGTCTTCAAATCTGCCAGCTCGATTCACAATCTCTTAAAGACTACTCAGCTAAGCATCTGGTCTGGATGGAACATCACTTAAGAACTGCTGGATATTCATCCATGTTGAAAACTCAAGCAGCTGATCTGATTCAAGCTTATTGTGAAAAGAATATTAAAAGGTACAATCAACTCAAGAATAAGCTAAAGACAGTTGGAGTTCAACCAGTCAGGCCAGACAGCTTCACTTCAGAAAAGGATCGTGTCTTTGACAAGGAGTTGCTTCAAGATTTGGAAGAAGGTGATGAGTTTGAAGAAGGTGAAGTCGGAAGAGAAGACAACTGAATTCAATTAGCTCAAAACTCAATGTAATATGATTAGAGCTTTATGAATCAAGATAGACTAATGTAGTTATATGTTCAGGCTAGAGGAACATCTATCTTGTATTCACTTGTAAATTTCTTTTGGAATCTGGAAAATGTTAAATATAATCCAGAACTTTTCTGCTATTTACTTTGCATTACTGTTTATATCTTTTTCTTATTTGTTAGTCGAGTTATCCTCTAGGTATTTGTTGTTATTGTCTAACAAACAAATAGGGGGAGATTGAAAGGCATATGTCATAGCCTATTTGTTTATTCGAGGATTTAACTCAACTCAAATAAGAATGTAATAAGTAAATAGTGGATCTATCATCAGAGAGATCTCACAGAGTAACATCTGTCAAAGGATTAAGAAACATTGTTCATCTACAGACTTGATGACTTAATTCACTGGAAGAAGCTCAAGAAATTGATCAAGCCTCAGTGATATAAATCAAGATTGTGGATTTAATCAAGTGACAAAGATCTCGTCAGGGTATCAATTAATTACAAGGATTTAGTCTGAAGAAAATCAAGAGTATCAAGGTCAAGGCATGAAGAAACGTCACGGAAGTTAGTCACTCATGAACCAGACAGTACATCGAGTGTCAACATTGAAGTGGTGGAATTGATTCATATATTTCAGTGATTTTCAGAAGATATACAGAAGAATGGATGCTGCTCAAGATTAGTATTAATTCTCTATTAATTAATTAAGTCATATAATTTAATTAAGAAAATAAATTATATATCTGCAAAGATTAATTTATTTGATTAATTGAAATAATTGATTAATTAATTCTGAATTAATATTAAGAATTTTCAGAATTTAAATTGGTTTAAAAATCTGTTTTAATTCAACAAGACAACTAATTGTATTAGTATGACAATCGGTATGACAATCAATAGTCATACCGAAAGTCATGCTAATTCAAAAGGATTGTCTTACCAGAATTATTATGGGATTTAAATCTATTTATTTTCAGCAAAAACAATCTGAGTGTCCTACCGAAAGTCTTGCTAGTTCGTTCTGATTGTCTTGCTAGTTCTAAAAGATAGTCCTACCGAAAGTCTTGCTGAGCCAAAGAGATTGTCATGCCAGTTCATTTTCATTCGGTTGGTTGATAAAAGAAGCAGAAGCTGAACATTCATTTTAATCATCATACAGAACACAGAAGTAAAGAACAAGCAGAAAAGAAAAACAAGCAACAATATTTCATCTTTTCATCTGCATACTTCAAGATTAAATTTCTAGATTGTAAAGTTAAATCCAATCAACTAGAAATCTTTATCTTGTTCTTGTGTAATAATCTAGCGGATCAAAATCCCTAGAACTTAATCTCAAATCGCTTTTAGCATTTGATCTTTTTATTGCAAAAATAGAAAAAGTTCATGTCGAATTTATTCTAGATTTGTAATAATTGATTTGAGATTAATCCCTTGTAAACGATACCGTTGTTGTAACACCTTTCAAGTTTAATAATAATTTTATTTAACTTGAATTTTGTTTCACATTTTTATTCTGCATTTTATTCGATTAAACGGTATTGTTTGTATTCAACCCCCTTCTACAAACTTATTGAGACCTAACAAAATGAGTGAACATATGCAGTCCATTTCTTCAGTACTGGCAAAAGTGAGTGAGGGGAGTCCCACCTTAGATGGTGAAGGTGAGGGTGTGAGGGTGGGAAGCCAAGGGGAGCCCTTGATGCAATAAAAGAGAGATTATGAGAGAAATGCAGGTACAGGAGTGATAAGGATGGATACCATCGCTAGTGAGTCAATGAATGTCAGTGATGCAGAAATGAAAAGACCATTTCAGCAAGAATATCAAGCTTTCATATATCCTATTTCCCTAGATGCTAAGACATTTACTCATCTTGTTACAGTTTATCAAACTCTAGCTGTACAGGGCAATGAGGAGGCTGAAAAGATGCTCAACTTAGTGCACACTACTCAATCTCTACAAAGAGTAGAGGATGCAATCACTACTATGCCTTGAACTACTTACAGTGATTTTGAACTGGCTGAAGACTCATTTAGAGATGCTGGCGGGGATGATGAGGAAGACAACATGAGCATAGGGGGAGATGCATATATTCCTGCCTGGATGCTAACTAAAGAATGTTCCTACTCACATCTCCAATCCATACTATTCAAGCTCATTCATGACACCTAAATAGCCATTCAAGCATCTACAAATGCCAGCACAAAGAGACTACTTATAGCACATCTTGAAGCTCTTCAGCTGCATAAGATTCAAGCTCTCCAACACAGTCAAAGTATGGATGAAATCAAGCAAGAAGTTCTGAAGTAAAACAGGATCTCATAGCAAGGTTGGATGCTAGACTTCCTGGAACCATCATGACTGAGATAGCTCAGAAACTGAGGAAGGAAGTTGATCTCAATAGAAAGGTTGAGGCCATGCACTCTAGATTATCTGATGTGGAGAAGTAAATGGCCAAGATACTTGCTAACCAAGAAACTCAGACTGCTCTGCTCCAACAGTTGGTGGCTGCTCAACTCCCTTCCACTCAACAACTTGATGCTAACAAAAAGGGGGAGAAAGGCTCATCAAGTGAGGGGGAGAAATAGATCAACATTCAAGTCAGCAAAGTAATTGTGCCAACAATTGCTTTCACTAAGCCATCGACTATGGACATCATTGACATCATAAATCTGGAAGCAGCAAAACTAGAATCAAATGACAAACTGCTAAAGATTGATGTAGCAGCAGCTGAGAACGAACTAAAAGAAAAATGGAGGAAAATAGATGCAGAAATTCAACAGAAGTTTGGACCAATTCAGAAACCAGACAAAATATTTAATCATCACTCTCAAGTCAAGCAGATTTCCCTGAATGAAATGAGTTTGAATTATCTGGAAAAGGGTCAAACATCCTGCATAAAGTGTCCAAAGGCAAATCTGGTCCTGAAGCCTAGAAGAAACTACTCAAAGTTTTCAGACAAAAATCCTATGGATACTGTGTTTGAGACACCCAGGCCAGATGATAAGAAGCTGTTGGCTAGGTCAATTGCATTTTTCAAAGATCATACTGATTCATCACTTAAAAGAAGAATTGCCAAAATCTACAGAAATGGTAAATAATTTTTTGTGGTGGCTGGACACCCTCTGTTTGTAGAAGCTAAGAAGGAAGAGAATGAAAGAATCAGGCAAGAAAAGAAATAGGCTTCCTTAGATGCTATGAAGCTCAAATAAAAGAAGGAGCAAGCTGCTATCTTGCCCAAACTTCAAGCTGTGAAGACTACAACAGAGATTTCTGCACAACCATCTGTAATTGCTGAACCTTAAGATCAAAAAGTGCAAAATGCACCACAATAAAAAAGAAGATTCAGATACAAGCTTGCCTCTAAAAGAAAATTGGACTTCAGTGATGAGGAAATGGAAGATTACATTCCCAAAAAGTCTACAACTTCAACTCAGACATCAAAACCCTCAATGGTATTTGAAAAATTCAAGGTGGTGGATCCAACTAGGAATATTCATGGTGAGCCCATAATTCCAAAGGATGAGCCAGTAGACTGGGATAGTTTGCCAATTCCTGAAGTAAACTTTCCTATCTTCAACAAGCCAAAGAAGACAAAGACTAGAGCAATCAAGAAAGTGAAGCATGTGACTCTTAGATCCAAGACCCTAACCAAATCTCAATCCACAGTCAACAAGGAAGATATCTTATACATCTGTAACATCAAGGAGTTCTCTGAAATAAACCTCTACTTGGAAGAATTAGAAGAAGTAAGAGGGATTGATGCTTAGAGACATCTTCCTGAAAGGCTAGTGTTCAAGTACAAGGGAGGGAAAGAGATCACATGGCCACTTCACAGTATTCTTCAAGAAAGCTAATCTATACTAATAAAGGTCTATTCATCCTTCAAGAAGAACTTTGGATTTAATGTGACTGCAAGGAGAATAGTTCTAAAAAAAATAGAGGAGCTAAGGAGTAAGAGAGCCAAAGATGCACTTCCAAAAACTATATCTATTCCCTTACAGGAAAGAGAGTGCATTTGAGGCCTTATTGGCTGATGGAATTCATGGATAATAAGGGAGTTAGAAGATTCTTCAGACTGGATGACCAACTGAGCATCTCTAGCAATGAGACTCTTTTGGAAATGCAAGAAATGTTGGATTTATCTGAAGCTGATGAACTTGAATTCCACAGACAACTCCAGAATCAGATAGAAGAGAACAACAGGAGGCTTGGGAAGAAATCCAGACAATCAAGGAAATAGATTTATCTGCTCAGACTAGAGGATCACCTTGATAATGATTGTGAGCAACTCTTTGTACACTTTGCTTTGTTCAATTTTCAGTAAATTTTGTAGCACTTATCAGTTTTATCTACTATTTTTCAATCTGTGTTTTTAGGGTGTTTTGTTATCATCAAGTTTCTCTTAATTTATGGATACAATTCCAGTAGACATAAATTGGGGGAGATGGTTAGGATTATGTTGTGAACTTGATGATAAGTTAAACAAATCACCTTAATAGATTTAACTTAGTGAATTTTGTAACACTCGACGGATAATCTAATATAGTCTCGACGGATAAACCTTACAGTCCCGACGGATGACAGATTAACATCCATCGAGTGAGTAGCTCTTGTAATAATAATAATTGTAGCACATTTCTGCAAACAACTTTGTGTAGATTCTGTAGGAGTATATGAGTCATGTTGACTACTAGTGGATATGTATAATAGGTTGGTTAATTGTAAATATGAAATGTGTTGTAATTCTGTATAAGTGAAATGGAGTCAAGTGACAAATAGATATCCGACGAATGATCAACAAAGCAACCCGACGAATGATCAATAATAAAGCTACCCAACGGATGACAAACATGTACCCGACGGATGATCAAATTTAAATATCTGTTGACAATGACAACACAGTCACATGTGTTAGGTGTTTGCAAAAGGAATGTGGCAGTCTGTTAAGCAGGAATTTGAGAACAAAGAAGCATTACCATTTTCATGCAATTGTGAAGATATTCAAAGATGCTGGAATAGAGTAGTGAAGCAGCATGAATTTAGACTAGATATGTTTTGTTTTATTATTTTGTCTTATTATCATGTAAACTTGGTGATATATAAACCAAGTGTAGCAAGTAGAACAATAAGAGAACTAAGCAGATACATTTTTAGAGAAACATATCAAGCTATATATCCGATGGATACTTTCAAATCCACCAAAAACTTTTAAAAGCTCTTGTTTTTATTACTTAGTATTTTGATTTCTATCATCTTTTTATTCCGCACAACTGGTAATCAAACACTGTTATATTTATCGAGTTAGGACTGTTTAAAATCAGAAAAAGTAGACAGAATTACATTCAACCCCCCTTCTGTAATTCTTGTTGTATTGTTAGGGAATAACATGTCTGTTGTGTCATAAGTAATTCTCACAGTGATAATGATGTAATGGTCCTTAGACCTGAAGTCATTATATTTCTATACTTGAATTAGTATATATTGATTCCATTAAAAGTTATCCTTGACCAGGTAATGATAAAAGTGGACATTGGATATAATATGAATCGTATGAGAGATATGAATGATATAGATGGGATTTAACCCTCCTATTTTAGGAGTGATATTATTGGCCTCTTGTGTGAGCTAGACAATGAAATGCGTGGCCACGCTCAAATGTTAATTTGATATGATAGTCTACTCATTGATCAAGGAAACATGGATTAAACATTGATGAGGATGACACATTGCATGCCTTTAGTTTAATCTTTAATATGTGGTTAAAGGGATTATATTATATTGTACATTATTCACGAAAGGTTAAATCGATCACCGACTGAATTATTATTACTTGGGTAGCAATGATGTATTATTAGATACCGCTCATTATTTATGATTTTAAATTACATTTAAAATATATTGCCAACGTAATAGTAACCTAAAGGGTCACACACAAAGAATGCTTGAAGGATCATTTAATTTAAATTAGATTTAAATTATATTAAAGTAATTCGAATTATTTATAATATTAATTAAGTATGACTTAATTAATTAGATAAATAATGATATTCGAATTTACTAATATTAATTATGAAATTCCGTTGTTAAATAATTAAGTGTGACTTAATTATTATACAAATAGGAATTTTGAATTAATAATAACTCCTCATTAGTTAAAAGTTATAATTCTTTTTCCAACTCTCTATATAATATCTCTTGTTTGTCTGATTTTGGGTGCAAGACTTTTACTAAAACCCTAGCCACCAATAGAGAAGATGAAGAGAGAAAGAAGAAATAAGTTTGTGCTAGTACACATCAGATCCTTGCGTTCAAGCATTCGTGTGGATATCGATAGGGCGTAGATCACGAGAGCGGGATGCGTGGTGATTGAACAAGCTTTGGATCTCCATTAGTCAACCAATTTGTAAAGTTTCTTAAGGAAAACAATATGATCTACGAATTAGATATCTATTTTTCGCATGGATCTTGCGGTGGGTTTCGAAAACTCTGATTTTTCATATTTTTAATTACTGTTTCCTTGTATTTTATAAAAGTACTAACAATGTTAAATGATGAATGTTTGCAGAAACTTAATGGATCATGGGCTTAAATATGGAAAATTCGAATTTCTGGAAAATTCGAACAAATTTGAAACAATTCGATCCAAATTTCTAAAACTTTTTGTTATAAATTGTTATGCTCCTAATGAAGATATGATACTAACAACTTATATCCAAATGCAGATTTAAAAATGGATTCTTTTGCAATCAATTTGGAACAAATTTGATCAAGAAACCAAGCTCAAACAAATCAAGTTTGGACCATTTTCAAGACGAACTTAACATTTTATAATCTATTTCATCTTGTAAAAATGGGTGGTCTTTATGTATTCGTAGAATAGGTTTTGACGAATTTGTAATTAATAACCAGTCCCAAATATGAAGATTCAGGATGTTTTGACTGGTTCGGAGTAATAAGGAGATTGGTGTTGTGTTGGTTGTAATAATTAGGATTTAATCACGCACCAACCCACTTCCCTTGTTTCCTCCCTCAATACTAATTCTCACTTTTTAGCTTTTGTCAAAAAGGCAAAGAAAGTATTTTACGGGATAAAAATGAAAATTACTTGTGCTAACATTATTTTGTAGGTACGAAAGAGGATCATACGGAGTGATAAGTTCCGACACTTGTCACAAGGGGTAACTTTTAAAATTTTCTCTTTCTTACGTACTTATTTGCTTGCTTACATGTTTGCTTGTTTGTGTGCTTATACTTAGGGCAAGCTACTCTCCATATTTTTATTTGTATCTTGCATCATGCATACACTTAGGGGAAGCAGTTCTTGCACACACATATTTAATTTTCATTAGTAGGTTTTGACAAATACCAAAAAGGGGAAGATTGAGAGTTCAACGCTTTTACCCTTTAGGTTTAGATGATTTGTCAAAAGTAAAAGTGAGAATTAAATAAGATTCCTAGGTCACGTAGAATCCTCCCTTAGGGTTTTATGTGAGGCACTTACCAGAATCAAGTCGAACTAAGTCATTTTGGATAAACCATACTAAAAATGCTTTCAGACACATCTTCAAATGACATGACTTGGGATAGATATATCAACTCAAGGATATATTCTATATTAGGTTGTTTTTGTCAAACAAACCTAGGCTTACAGCTAAAGGCACAGAAACCGAGAACTTTCGAACACTGCTTTTACGAACCAAAAATGATCAAATTATTTAAAAGCATGTCACACTTAAATGTTTTACTCTCAAATATGTTGAATATATTTATTGAATATTTATGTTCAAATTTTTAGTGCCAAAAGACCCAAAACAGATTTTATTCAGAAATATCCGTAAATCCTTATTTATCCGGATAAAATCATATAAAATTTAAAGATAATTATTCCTTGGATCTCATAATCATTATTTTATAAGGAATATTATTATTGAATAGTTTTGAAGTTAAAACTTTTGTCTGCCTCGTCGGTAAAGACAAATGTATTTTTCGAGCGCTCCGGAAGGCTGTTTTAACATTCGTAAAAATCCTAAACAATGCTTCCAAATGTCTTTTAGACTTGAAACTTGGGATTTTTCTTTCATATATTTCCTTATTTCACATTTACTATTTTTGTGATTTTAGCATGACTTTTTCCGGGAACCCTAAAACGATGTAATTGATTTATCGGTTGCTTAAAAGTCATAGATGGTCAACTTATTTCAAGGTGAAATTTTTACCATGATCCTAAGATATTATTTCTAGAGGATCCCCAAAATTTCATAATATTTCATTGATTTTTCGATTTTTAGTGAAATACACAATTTTGATCGTCGGTAAGCGCGCAAAACATTTTCCAGCTTTGTCTAAATAATACAAAAACGTGTCAAACCACTTTTTGGCCTGCAAATTTGAATTCCTAAATTTGGCCTATAAAAGGACCCCTAACCCTCCTCTTTGTCCAAGCCTTTGGTGAGCCAACCTTATGCTGATAAAACCACTCTAGAAACACTCTTTCTTCAGCTCCGAAATTGCAAAAACGTTTCTAGAGCTTAAACCCTCCTTCTTTCATATTTTAACTTGATTTTGGCTTGGTTTTTATCACCCTTTCTCACCCAAACTCACACCCATTTGGCCCCCTCTCTTAGGCACGTTTCTTGGCCTTATTTTTCTGCCTTTGAGCGACCACTTGTGTGGCGCCCTCCAAACCCGGGTCAGAAGTTTAGGGTCCACACACACACCTTATTTATAACCTGCTTATAACAATAATAGAGATAATAATAATAATATGCAGTGACCCTACTTACCAACTACCACGGACCGCAACAGGTTAAAGTATGCACACAAGCCAAACACACTTATTTATATTACAAACATTCGAATCCCAACTATTCCAACTCAGAACTGAGTATTAAACATTATTACAAACTTTTACAAACTTAAATTATTCCAAAAGAAGCCTACTAGCTCAACTCGATCAACCTAAACCCCTAGCTCTCGCGCTGGACTGGGGATCCTCGGTACCAACCGGTTCCTTATTAACTGGAAAAGAACATAAATAATATCGCACAAATGAGCTAACTAGCTCAACAAGTCACAATGACAAAACTGAGAATAATGATCATCAGGTGAATATGGTTATGATATCAAGTGAACAATGGATTATAATTTAGAATTGGATATTATATTTTCATTTTAAAAACCAAGGTTAGGCTGCTGATCAGTCACGCACTAACCCCGAGCAAAGCACACAGCACTGCTCTAACGACTGGATCCAAGGCACACATTGGCTTAATTTAAACATTATATGGTCTGACCATGAATCTGGTCCACAATTTTATAAAAACAATCCAATTCTAACATAATAACAGAATAAACAATGTAAAGCAATAAACAGAATCGTTAATAATAGTGGATGCTCAGTAATGAAATGGTTTCAATCTTCGTAAGGATCAATAGGGCATTTTCAAAGCTTGGCTGTTAGGTAATGAAAGAATTGGATAACAAAGGAATCAATGTTTCAGGGTTTCAAAAACTTGGTCTTTCAAAGCATATGATACAATGGTTTGAATGTGTAAGCAATCTGGTTCAGTGTTTGATATTTAGTTTGTATATATTTGTGGAGTAGTATCGTAAATTTATGGTTTGTATCTGGATGTACAACAATCAATGGTTTCGAAAGAATAAGGTTTATGGTTCAAGATCAATAACTGGAATCAGGGTTTGGGTTTAGTGCATCAAAGCACTTGCAATATAAAACAGTACTATCAATCCACTATAATATATCTCGAGAAAGTTCAGAACACTTGCTTGGTACTAGCTTCCTATACTGCACTTGCTTTCAATCACCACTGTCTTACTCCTCGACTACCTGTTGTCCTTTTCTACACCTCGCCTCTTCTGCTCAAATATCATAAGCATCTATCAATATTAAACTCATATGATTCTATTCGAAACATACTTCTATCTACCCCTCGTTTCACCCAAATCCGATTAACGGATTGAAAATTACGCAATAAACAAGTAAACATCGAATATATAGACTGTCAGTTAACCAACAAGTCACATATAGCACAAAACACGTCACATAATCAATGATATAACATTTATAAAGAAGTCTCGGGTCATAAACATGCTTTCGGGTATTTAAAATGATTTTTAAAACATTTTTCGGAATTAAAACGGGTCGTTGGATAAATTTTGGTGTAATAAACAGGGTTCGGCTAGCCAATTCTGGCTTCGAAACAATTTTATAATAGTTATCGAGCTTTGAAAACAATTTAAAATAATATTTTAAAGCTCGAAACTATTTTTCAAAATTTTTAAATCATTTTTAAGTAATTAAATCTAATTAAATAATTAATTAATAATTAATTAATAATTAATTAAATCAATTAATCAATTAATTTTCAAATTAATTGACCAATTAATCAATTAAAAATTAACTAAAATTATTAACTAATTAATTCAGATTTATTTTTGAATTAAAAATAATTTTTGGAATTAAAATAATAATTTTTGGAATTTTCAGAAATTAAAAACGAATTTTTATAATAAAAATAAACAGAGAATATGATTTTTGAATATTTTTAAAATAGGAATCCTATTTCTGAAAACTCTGGAAAGTTCAGGGACTGAACTTCACCATCTTCAAAAGTACATGGACTAAACTGCAATTTTGCAGTCCAGTCGCCGGAAAACGTCGGGGGTGGCCGGAGAACTCGCCTTCGACATCCTCCCACCACCATCACTTCCAGATTTAATCTACACAACACCAGGAACTTATTCATGCAATCAAAATTGACAGATAACCCCAGACTTGGCCGGAAATTGGCCAAGAACATCGCTGGTTTCCGGCGAACTTCGAAAATTTTCAAAACACAACTCCCTTCGATTCAGACATCCTCTGTTAATGAGCTATATACCAATCGATTGCAAATTTCATAAGGAACATAATCCACTATAAATCAACAGCTAATAACCCCTAAATCAAAACGCCCCAAATTTCAATTGAAAACATTCATACGGGTTATAAACCCTAATTTCAAAATTCGAGAATTAAACCCACTTTTGAGCATGTTATTGGACTCCAAATCAGACGTATGACATATGAAAATCATCAGGAAAACAAGCTCTACAACATGCAATCATCAAATCATACAAACAATCATCCGAACAGAAATTCATATTTTTAATAAAAATAATTCGAAAATAAATAAAAATATAGAAAAATAACCTTAGTTTCTGCAGTAAAACGAAGCTCAGAATCTGATAGTACTCCTCAAATCCTTCGTTTTGGTTACTCAAGCTTTGAAAACTGAGATCAATAACACCTTCGTTTTGCTGTTTGATTCTTAGAAAGGTTTATGAATTTAGGGTTTTCCTCTGGAAAATTATATATTTAGCTGACTGCAAATAATTTTGATACGAAATAAAATACGGTAAAAGGCTATTAATATTTACGGAAAATTAGTATCCCGTTGGATCATTCCGGATATAAAACGGTAGGTTTATTTTATAAAAATGATCCAAATGGTATCGGTTTTCGGGATAATTATCCAAATCAGTACAGTTTGTACTGCGGTCTTGGTCTCAGCGCCTGGTTACATGTATTACGAGGTGATAATTATGATAGTTTAATAAAAAGCTCCTGTTTATCGAAAATACAAGTTTTATTGATTTACCGAAACGAATATTGTATCGAAAATATTACGCAGGGACCCGCGCAGGACAAACCGTACGCCGGATCGAAAAAGTCGAAACATGGAAAATGCTCGGAATATTACAATTAGGTTAGGAAGGAGTTCTCGGAAGAGTTTCGGGTTATAAAAACGTAAAAACGGATGACGTCGGTTGGTTCCAGTTTTTATAAAATAAATTTTAAATACCCGATAAAAGATTTTATAAAATCCATATGATTCCTATAAATTCATAAATCAACATAAAAATAATTAGGAAGATATGACAATTATCTATATTTTATTTTGGACATATAAAAATTAAAATACTCAATTAATAATATTTTTAAACATCCAAACACATTTAACGCTTAATAAATAATTCACAGAATAGATACGGACCACATATAATAATTATTTATTAGCAAAAATAATTACACGATATATCCCGGATATTACAACTTGAGCCTTGAAAAGTCAGTAGCCAAAGCCACCCTTCGGCCATTTTTTTCCAGTGACTTTTTCGGCGACTAGTTTTGTGTGTTTTTCGGCTTCACCATCTCGTATCTCTTGTAGTCTTCTCTATTTTGAGGGGCTTGAGATTTTGTAAGGTGAAGAGTCATAACATTGTGAGTGCATTGAGTGTTCTTGAACCCATCCTTGTTAGATCCAACCATTTGATACACTTTGGTGCAAGTTCCGTGAACTTTGGCATAAAAATGCACTTGTTCTTGATTTATTCGTGTAGTGTGTTTTGGAGCATTAGTAGGAACATACCAAGATTTAGTAGCTAAGATCTACTGACTTTTAAGTCCTTTCACTCAATATTAGGAGCTTGAAGTGATTAAAGGCATTTAGACGATTTTTGGTTAAAACCAACGTCCCTAAATGAGCATAAATCGTAAGTGGTTTAATTCTTGGTTTTTGAATACCAAAATCTTGTCTAAGTTTGGTCTTGATTTTGTTATTTGAATCTTTATTATCAAGGGGAGTTATCTTGAACAAGAACATAATAAACTAGGCCATTTGAACTTGAAGAAGCAAGTTCAAATTTTCGACCATACGAGTTATTATACTCGGACGAATATAAAAGCTCTAGTGCCTTGCGTTTCTTGCTTGTTTTTCTTTCTTTAACAAGTGAACTAAGCTAGCTATAGTTTTGTGTTATTAAGTTCTTGACCCTTTCATACTTTCTCTTGAAAGAACTTAAAGAAATGAGACGGAAAAGCATTCGATTTCACTATTCTTGGTCGAATAGTTTTGTTAAGCACATTAGTTGCATTTCGATAGTTTTGATCTTTTTACCAAGTGCATTTAGAAAGGTATATACTTGTATTCTTAAGTCCTTGACCCTTTCATACTATCTCTTGAAAGGACTTAAAGAACGAGCCTATTAATTGTTCATTCGGCCCTTACGTGTTCCGTGTTCATCCTTGGCCGAATAGAGCACACACTTGCATTCTTATTTATTTGCTTGTCTTGCATTTTGTTTGTGTGATTTGTCCCTTGCGTGACATATCTCGACAATCTTTTATATAGTTTCCACACTAGTGTAACGCGTATTAGCGTGGCGAAAGCCGAATAGTTTAACGCGTAATAGCATCGATTTATATATTTTCTCGTCAAATATATATTGCTTGTTTGCTTTTGTGCTTGTAGCTTGTCTTATTTTCTTTGCAGTGAGGTAAAGTGAAGTGAGGTGATCCTTGTGCTAAGACCCAAGTCTTAGGCATACTAACGGGGAGTTAGTAGCCTTTGCACCGTGAGGCAAAGGAAAGACCCGAGATCTAAAACCTAGATCCGAGACCCGCCAAGAAGAAGAAGGACGAAGGCTACGTAAAAGGATTTACGAGTGCTTGAGGAGGTGACTAGGTTATTACGCTCCAAGATAGTCTTGTAATAGGGTTGCTATTTATTTTGAGTAAGTTACGTGTGTGTAACATTCCAAGACATTTAAATAGTGGTTAGTTTGTAAAGGTTTCTCAGCCTACTATAGAGGAGGTTCTTTATAGTAGAGAAAATCTCGAGTTCGGGGAGGAGCTCGGGGACTGAAGTAGGGGTGAGTGGACTCCGTTTGTTGAGTTAGCCACCGCGAACCAGTCTTTTCGTATCTTTATTTTCTGTACTTAACTAGCTTGCTTACAAGTAGTTAACGTTAAAGAGGAGAAAATAAATTTCAAAAAGCCAAACTCTTAAATTTTAAAAAGGTGATAAGCTATTCAACCCCCTCTTCTAGCTTATCGAACCTACTCGCGGGACCTATCAGTTGGTATCAGAGTAGTGCTTTTGACCTTATATATCTATTATTACGATAATCGAGGAATACGACAAAAAGTAGATCCTAACGGAGTTATCGACTATTATAAAAGTCGTTACGTAAAACCGTATTATGGACAACTTTTTATGGCGTACTTAAGTACAATTGGTTGTGGGGAAGGACTTTCGAGTTCTCGACCACCTCTATTTGATGGCACAAACTTTGCTACGTGGAAAATGCGTTTTAGAATATACGCAAGATCACAAGGAGTTAAGGTTTGGATGGCCATTGAAGATGGTGTTTTAGTCCCTATGAAAAGCGTAGGTGATGAACTTGTCGAGAAGAAAGTTAGCGAATATAACCCCGAAGAAGAAAGTCAAATGAACATAGCCATTAAAGCGGAAATGGTCTTGACTAGTGCACTTGCGGAAAAAGAATACAAACGTGTTAATAACTGCAAGTCCGCACAAGAAATGTGGAACAAGTTAGTCATTACCTACGAGGGTACAAAAGATATTAAAGAATCCCTAATGGATACTTTGATACAAGAATATAAAATTTTAAACTCCTCGAAAGCGAGACTATCATCGATATGGAAACGAGGTTTACTCGTATAATCGATGAACTTTCACAACTCAGAAAAGCTTATACTACGAACGAGAAAAATCATAGGATTTTGAAAGCTTTGCCTTCTAGTTGGAATGTTAAAGTTTTCACAATAAAAGAAATGCATAACCTCAATTCATATACTATCGATAGCTTGTTCGGAAACCTTCGTGCTTACGAAGAGGATAATATTCTGGAAAAGGTTATTCCTAAAGTTAAAGATAAAAGGAAGAATATGGCCTTAAAAGCAATTTTAATCGATAAAGATGAAAATGACGATGAGTTGAACGAAGAGTTGCAAAATCTCGATTAACAAGAGATTGCACTACTTTCAAGACAACTTCGTCGGGTTTTGCAAAGTAAAGCTCAAAGGTACGAAAAAGGTTTCCTGAAGTCGGGTAATCAACAACGTGTGTTTAACTCGAAAGGAAGACCGAATTATAAGAGTAATAATTTCCAACCTTCGAACTTTAACAAAGGCAAAGGGATGCAACAACCGAATAATGGTTATAGTAACAATAATAATTCGATTTTTTTGAATAATTATGTTGCCCCTAAGTCGAAGGAATCGTCAAACGAAGAAGCACATGATTTGTGTTTCGAATGTAAAAAACCCGATCACTTTAAACGAGAATGTCCAAAGTTGGCTAAAGGCCAAAGCCTTGTTGCCGAGAATGGATGGGACTTAAGCGAGGATGAAGAAGCTCCCGAACAAAATGAAGAGGTTGTGAACTTGTGCTTGATGGCGATTGGTGATGAAAAAGAAATGATAGAAGCTTCGAATAAATATCAAGAGGTAAGCCTAAAATCCGTAGATAATTTAGCTTCTTGTAGTAGTGATAATGCTAACTTAAATTTGTCTAAAGTAGATCATTCTAACTTGAGTATTTCGGAGTTGATGAACCTTGTTAATATGTAAAAATCGAGTCATGATGATATTAGCCAAAAATATATCGTGATTAATTCTGAAAGGAATAGAATTCGAGATATGAATATTGAGCTACAAAAAGAGGTCACACTCTTGGCCGGTACTCAAGTCAAGGACGTTGAGTATTACGAATTTCTCTCGTCTCAAAATGAACGCTTGAAACTTGATATGAATAATAAGGAGGAAATTATTCAAAAATTAGAAGTCAAAAATATATCCTTAATATTTCAGGCGGAAGAGATGAAAGATGAGAAGGTTCAATTATCCAAGAGCACTAATGATCTCCACGTAGAGATTTTGAACTTAAAAATTCAAAATGAATCATTGATTCATAAGAATGAAACAAGTAGTGAAAGGATAAAAGAACTAGAAGAATCCTTAACGGGCGATGTTGAACAAGAGCGTAATGAAGCGTTTAAAATGAAAAAGCTTGACTACCAATTGATCTTATCTAAAAAAGATTTCGAATTTACTCAACTAAGGAATAAATTCAAAACTGAATCCAAGAAATAAGAAAGCGTTATCTCGGAACTTGAATCAGTTATATTGGATAGACAAAGACTCGAAATAAAAAATCGCAAGCTCTTAGTTCAAATCGAGCATCAAGATATTCAATTACGTAATAAGATAAATATCTTGTTAGCGGAAAAGGAAAAATTTGAGAAAACCATTAAACAATTCACTAAGAGTAATGCTATACTGGATCGTATGGTATTTAACTCTAAGAAATCATTTAATCGGAAAGGATTGGGATATAATTTGAGATCTTCACCTAAGAGTGAGTTTCGAACCCCTAAAACCTCGATAAATACAACTCCTAAGTCATCTTCTACTACATGTTCTTATTGTAATAAGAATGGACATATTAATCTTTATTGAAAAGCTAAAGAAGGTGAATGTAAGGGGAAGTATAAGTGGATTCCTATAAGTGAACTTATAAAGAAAAGAAATGAAACAAAGGTTGTTCAAAATAAAAGACAAATGGTCAAAAATGACAAGAGACAACCTAAGTTTCATTATCATCAAGAATCTAACATTTATCAATGTAGGAATGTTAAAAATTAATTTAGTGAAAGCACTAATAAGGGACAATTTTTGAACACTCCTAAATAAGGTTATAAGACTCGAAATCCAAGTGGTTATGATCATACTCGCAACTTGAATGTTAACTCTATGCTTAGAAATACGAGTCATTTGCATGCTAGATCAAGTCATAATAATTATGTGCCTAATGTCTATCCTCGTGCTAATTATTAAAATTCGAGTCATCATGCTTATGTTAGTGATAAAAGTTCGAATCAAATTGCATATCCTAGGTTCGAAAATGATTATGCCTATCCTAGAAATATGTCTTATGCTCCTTGTACAAATGCTTATCATGTTTCTAATAGGAATCAAGCGTCTAGAAATCTATTTTGTGTTAATAATGATTATCCTATGCCTAGATTTCTATATGCAAACTCTAGTATACCATATGATGCACTAACACCCGGACCCTCGAGAAAGAGGGTACCAATAGGTTTAATTGATCCTTTGTATAGGTGTGCCTTGCTGCTAAGAAAGATGTGTGGTATCTTGATAGTGGTTGTTCATGACAAATGACAGGTAATAAATCCTTTTTAAATAATATTAGAAAAGTTACCGCATGAATTATCACATTTGGTGATAGTATAAAAGGTGACACCATTGGTATTGGTGATCTTGGAAATGAAAACTTTAAAATATGTGATGTACAATTAGTCACAGGATTAAAGTATAATTTGTTGTCAATTAGCCAACTTTGTGATAATGGATGCAAGGTTACATTTTATCCAACTCATTGTTTCGTCTTTGATAATAATGGAAGACTGGTTATAACATATCCAAGAGATAATAATGTATACGCTTGTAACATTAACAATTACGAAAATGTGTGTTTAGTTACCACAAATGAGGATCCTTGGTTATGGCACCGAAGGATGGGTCATATTATTATGAAACTCATTAAGAACATTTGTTCGAATGAACATGTTCGTGGTTTACCGAAACTGAATTTCATAAAAGATCATATATGTGAAGCATGTGAAATTGGAAAACAAATTAAAGCATCTCATAAAGCCAAATTCATGGTGTCTACGACTAGACCACTCGAGCTTCTACATATGGATCTTATAGGACCCGTTCCCGTACAAAGTTTGGGAGGATGTTCGTACACTCTAGTAGTGGTCGATGACTTCTCACGTTATACGTGGACAGAATTCCTAAAAACAAAAAGCGATGTACTTGAATCATTTATTGCTCTTTGCAAAAGGATACAAACTCAACAAGAAACGTCTATCGTCTATATAAAGACGAATCATGGAAAAGAGTTTCAAAATTCCGAGTTTGTGCACTTTTGTGAAACTAGTGGTATTACTCACAACTTCTCTCCTCCTTATACACCTCAATCAAATGGTATAATTGAAAGGAAGAATAGAACGTTGCAAGAAATGGCAAATACAATGTTGAATGAATATCGGTGACCTAAATATTTTTGGGCCGAAGCGATGCCAATATTTTGCTATGTTCTTAATAGAGTACCACTAAGACCTATTAAAATGAAGACTCCATATGAGCTTTATTTTAATAAAACACCCAAGATAAGTTACTTCAAAGTATTTGGAATTAAGTGCTTTATTTTGAATACAAAAGATTATTTAACAAAGTTCGACCCAAAATCTAGTGAGGGCGTAGTTCTTGGATATTCAAATACAAGCAAATCTTATCGGGTATTCAATCTTAGAACTTTGATGGTGGAAGAATCGTTAAATGTAGTTTTCGATGAATCTAAACCACATTCGAAGTATAAAGATTTGGTCGAAGAGGATAATGATCCCAAAGTTGATTGTCAAGATAATGTGGAAAACACCATTAGACAAATTGATGCTTTTGATCATGGAACAATTGCTCCTAATAATCCTCTCGAAGTAGTTGAAGTCGATAATGGACTACCTCTGGATATACCTTGGGTTAGAAGTCATCCTATCGAAAATATTGTGGGAGACCTAACTAGATCTCAAGTACAGAATATTGCTAGTCACTTAGCATTTCTATCATAAATAGAAGCCAAAATGGCTAAAGAAGCTTTACTCGTTGAGGATTGGATTCTTGCGATGCAAGATGAATTAAATCAATTTACTCGTAGTAATGTTTGGGAACTAGTTCCGCCTCCGCCCAATACTTCCACGATTGGAACTAAATGGGTCTTTCAAAATAAATTAGACGAAAGCGGAACTGTGGTAAGAAATAAAGCTAGACTAGTAGCTCAAGGTTATACACAAATGGAAGGAATTGACTATGATGAAACTTATGCTCCCGTAGCTAGACTCGAAGCAATTCGTACATTTTTAGCATTTGCGTGTCATAAGGGATTCAAGGTTTATCAAATGGATGTTAAATCAGCTTTCCTAAATGGTGTCTTAGAAGAAGAAGTCTATGTAAGACAACCTCCGGGATTTGAGGATTTAACACATCCGGAATATGTGTATAAACTTTATAAAGCCTTATACGGACTAAAACAAGCTCCGAGATCTTGGTACGGGCGTTTAAGCAAATTCCTAGTGAATAGTGGATTCAAAATGGGAATAGCCGATACGACTCTATTTACGAAGTATGAAGGTGAAGATATTTTGCCCATTCAAATTTACGTAGATGATATTATTTTTGGGTAAACCAAAGAATCACTATGTAACGAATTCTCGGAAATAATGAGTAAAGAATTCGAAATGAGCATGATGGGAGAACTAAACTTCTTCTTAGGGTTGCAAATTAAGCAATCCGATGAAGGCATTCATATATCTCAATCTAAGTATTGCAAGGAAATGCTTAAGAAATTTGAGATGGAGAATGCTAAACCACTTAGTACTCCTATGTCTCCTTCGGAGAAATTAATTACAGACGAGACCGGTAAATCGATAGAAAACAAGAAAGATCGTGGTATGATAGGCAGTTTATTATTTATCACTGCTAGTAGACCGGATATTCAATATAGCGTTTACAAATGTGCACGATTTCAAGTGGATCCAAAAGAATCTCACTTATCTGTGGTTAAACGGATTTTTAGATATCTTAAGGGAACCACTGAACTCAGACTTTGGTGTCCTAAAGGATTACCATTGGACCTAGTGTGTTTTTCTGACTCGGATTATGCGGGTCATTTAATCGATAGAAAAAGCACTAGAGGTACTTGTCAGTTCCTCGGTGGAAGCCTAGTTTCTTGGTTTTCAAAGAAACAAAATTTCGTATCCATGTCTACCGCGGAAGCTGAATATATAGCGGCCGCAAAATGTTGTGCTCAAATATTATGGATGAAGCAGACATTAGCTGACTATATGATTAAATTTGATGCAGTATCAATTTTGTGTGATAATACGAGTGTAATAAATTTAAGTAAAAATCCGGTGTCGCACTCACGTACAAAAAACATTGATATACGACATCACTTCTTACGTGATCATGTCAATAAGGGTGATTTTTAATGGATCATGTTGATACCGAAAATAATATTGCCGACATATTCACGAAGCCTTTGCATTCCAAAAGATTCACTAAGCTGCGATTGCTCTTAGGAATGTTAGAATGCAAATCTTAATTAAATATAGAAATATTCTATATTTAGTTAGACTTTCATTTTGAAAGTATACGCAATTTGATTTTTGGCCAAATCAATTAAGCATATTGTATGAGCGGATTTTTGGTTGTCCAAAGTTCAGATTTCTCTGCAATATATTTGATTACCGTAAATATTATTTTTAATATTTATGATTTGTCTAAAAACCATCTTGAATATATTTTAAGATGAAAGGATAAATTTAAATGGTTCTATTTTGCATGGCCTTGGAATATCGAATATTTCAAAACTCGGGGCAAAATTTAGAGCTATTTAAATTTAATCAAGTTTTTTAAATATTATTATTTGAAAAATAATATAATGCTATTTATGAAATCTACACATTTTAAATATTGCAAGTATCGTAATATTAATATAAAAATATGAAAAATGCAAGGATCATATTTTTATGTCCAAAATAATTGTTTTAAAATGTTATATCATTTTTCAAATTTAAAATGATATATTTAGAAATATTTGGACTAAAAATAATTCGGTTTTGATTTTAGATAAAATTTAGGAATTTAAATACAGAAAATTGCAATTTTATTTTTGTGATTTAAGGAAATAATTTCTGAATATATACTGAATTTATTTAATATAAATAAAACTGATTTTATGATTTAACTTTTTATTTTCCCGATTTTAGGAATATAAAAGTAAAAATCAATTAATCTGGTTCGTTGATTTGAAAAGGCGAACGAATCTGAACCGTCTAAATCAAGGAGTATATATCATTTTGTGTGTGCGTGTTTTCAGCCGTGTACGGACGTGTCTCTCTCTCTCACACGCGCCTCTCGTCTCTCTCTCTCTCTCTCTCTCTCTCGCCGCTCTCTATATCTATCTGAAACCTAACCGGCGATTGCTCCTTTCCGATCAAAACACTCAACCTCGATGAAAATCGATCTCATATTCATGATTCTCTCCTCAAAACACATCGATACACACCCATATAGCATGATTCTGTTTCCTAAATCTCAAACCATCGAAACCCTAGCTCTTCGATTAGTTTCAATTCGACTCTGTTTCGTTGTTGTTTCATGCAATTCATGCTCTTCTCGTGTTGGTTTATTGGTTATCTTTCTCATTTCTGAAATGTCCCTTGATTGGCTTTCAAAAATTTGATAATTTTATTTATTTTGGAGTTTCATTCACTTGAATCTCTATATTGTTGAAATTCCAGCGCATAATGCTTTTATCCTGCTGTACTAATTTGTGTTGCAGATTTCTTGTTATTGGAGTTCCATCTACCTTGGGGTGTTTGTGTGTTTTGTGGATCATTTGTGTTCTTCACATACGGTTACATCTACGCCTTATCTTGATTACAGTTTTAAAGCATATATGATATGAATGATTATGTTGATTGATATAGTAGTATGTATGTGTATGTATATAGTTTGATTAACTGGGGATATTCATTTTAGGACCATATGATAGTCATTGTAAGTGTGCTTGATGGATACGCCTTAGTTGATTGAATTATGTGATTACAATTATGGTTGGTTTGCTATCTAGTGTTTATGTGTGCTTTGTATGCTTGATCAGTTGTGTATCTTACTTATGCTTCCTTAGTTGTAAAATTGGAATTGCCCTGCATCTCTGATTGTTGTGCTTATTATGGTGTGAGTCATTTAAGTTAGAGCTTTTTGCATGTTTGCCTTGATTTAACTCTAGCTTTACCCTGAGCATGTAGAGTTATTGTTATTTGTGTGGCTAAAATAGACTTGAGAAATGTATTTAATTCTTGGATTCTCAAATTTTGAGAAATTTATCCTTGAATTAAAAACTAAAGTCTAACAGTATTAATATGTGATTAAGTGCTTTGTGTGAGCTATTTATTTAAGGTGCTCTATTTGTGTCATCCTGTTTAGTGTATCTCACTTATACATTGAACACACACACGTGTGCACTTGGAACCTAACTGTCTTATGTGCTATCTGATTATCTTGAAACTTTTGTTGCATTAAGTCTAAGCAGTTAGTTGCATCTCACTTAGCATGTTACACTTTTTCATGTGCACTTAGTTGTTTTTGATATTTACTTAATGTGCTGCACATTATTATAGAGCTTTGTGCAGTTTGATATTTGTGTACATTTGTGTGGTTGATATTTATGTAATGGATATATATGCAGTGTATTAGTTGTAAGATGTAACACCCCCAAATCCGGGGTCGGGGATCCGGGTTGTCACGAGTTCCAATTCCCTTAACAACTCTTAATCTTAACAAACAACCAACCACTGCGTACTGTGACCCCACAATATACACACACACACACCACAAGTTATAGTCTCAGAGATGAATACCAAAAATAACACAAGTCATTTTATTCCACAATTATAAGTCATTATACCACAAAACTGCGGCATCAACGCCTCCATAAAACTGCGGAACATTTCCTAACCGCTTGCGAATTGGGAGCTTGGTCCTGTTCATCTTTTCTATCTGTTGTTGTGTGATGAAAGAAGAAAGGAAGGGTGAGCAACAAGCCCACCGAAATAATATGTATAATAATTAACAATATATGAGCATTCTCATAGTACTCATGAAAGTCTTGGTCAAGAAGAAATGAGCCAAGTTTGATATCTTAACGCGACCAAGTCGCAAAAAATTAAGTATATATGTACATATACTTTTCAAAATCTTGGAAGTCCTCTTCCATGCATAATAAACACAGTTCCAGTTTATAACTGTATAAAAATATCGTTGCAAGGTGATCTCATATATCTAACCTTGTCTTAACGTTTTTGTGAAAATCTTTGCCATGCATAAGATAATCATTAACCAGATATAAGTTGAAAAGATGAAGTTACAAGATACTCCAATATACTTATATCTTTTCTGAATACTACTTGAACTACCACCGTTCAAGTTATAATCAGTTTCAAAAGTTCATCACATAGATGAGACTACAAGATAAGATTTGAATAGATTCAATCTTTGAAATATTATTCAGAAGAAATGAAGTTACGAGATACTTCATTAAGTCCCGATATATATATATATACACCTATATATATCTCATACTTTCCTTGGAAACCTCTGTTATGAAAAGTATAAACAGAGTTATAATATCCAATGAATTTGGAAAGAAGAAAACCTTGGCATAAACCTGATATCTTGCTGATCAGGAAAAGATACCAATAAGTAACCTTTTCTACTAGTAGATGGATGAATCCCCCACCGGTCATCACCCTGGCCTAATTAGGACCTTGTGCTGGACCGCCACCCGGCCTCTTACGCGTTGATGGGCTGCCCCCAGCCACTTACACTTTGATAGACCGTACCCCGGCCTGTCGCTTATGCCGACTCAATTAGATGGGCTTACTTCCCAAACGTTGGGTAAGTAATCAATTCATTTATCAAAACAGCAACCTTGTTGCGAATATAAAATACACCACAGAGCCGGATCCCTCAAGTTTTGAGCGAGTATTTAAATCCCCTTCGAAAGGAGGATCTTAAATATAAAAATGAGTTTTGGGATCTGCCCTAACTTTTAAAAATCATTTTGAAGACTCGAAAACATTTTTAAGAATGTTTGGAGTAATGCTGATTTAATAAAATAAATCAGTCCCAATATATTAGAAAATATCTGAATATTATTATTTAAATAATATTCCCATAAAGAATAATCTTTATAAAAATAATTGAAGTAGAAGTTTTAAAACTCATACTTGAAATGAATATTAAATAACCAAAGATATACTTATACGAAAATACGATCTTTATTTGAATAATCGAAAATAAGTTTGATTATCGAAACATTATTCTTTAATAAAATAAAGAATATTATTTAATAAAATAAGCGGAGTCATAAGTCCTCGAATGAATATTTAAAATAATATTCATTAAGTAAAATAAGCGGAGTCATAAGTCCTCGAATGAATATTCAAAATAATATTCATTAAACAAAATAAAGTTATCGAATAAACCTTATTCGATTAATAGTTTTGAAAACTATATCTGTATATATATAAATATATATATATATATATTATACTCGGGAACATCGACTCCCAGTTTAGAAAAATGTTCACATTTGGGTCCCCTATACTAAGGGTATACGCAACTACTGCTTATCTCTAGCATAGGTATTATGCAATTATAAGCATTGAAATCAACAAATAGATATAAAGATTACGAAACAGACATGCATATAAACCATATAAGCATGCTCCAATATATCGCAAGATTTGCTAATTAACCATCATGCATCTATCACAAGATAATGCATATACATATATACATCACAACAACAGTATAACGGGTAGAAAACTTGCCTGAGCGTTCCCGGATAGACTTAAGCTTAGAGTGGGTCCGATAACCTATGAACAACAACATAAGTCAGAATTAAACCAAAGTCGCTTAAGAATCTAGACTTTAACCAATTAGACTCTAACGTTCTCTTATGGTCGCTTATACCCTTAACGATTCACTTAAGTCGCTCGAGTACCCTCGGCTCCACCATTTTTAATAAATTAACCATTAAGAATTTTAAGGAGATTATTTCGCGAGTACTCTACCAACTGCCTAATCCACTTTACATAATTGTTTCATACTCCAATTAGTCATTCAAGGTCCTTAACCAAGGTTTTAAAATAAGGCGAGGGGTAATGGTTTGTTCGCGAAACGCCGTTACTTAAAACGGCCGTTTCTCCTAAACCGTACATCGGATTCAAACGAACCACATATCAAAACGAAGCTCGTAACATGAACTATCTAATCATGGCAATGGTCAAAACCTAACAGTGAGTTCACGGGTACTGAAGTTAAGAACAAAAACAGTCTGAAGTAAATCGGGCATTACGACGGCTATGTTTACGCGATTACCAAATTTATACCACTCACAATCAACCCACAATCATTACTACAACCAAACTCCCTCCATAATTTACTACAACAGCCCCAACATCTCAAGATTTCCAATTTATACTACTCTCAATCATGAACTAAAAGCTATACTTAAGTTCATTAACCAATAATCAAGATTTACAACTTCAAACTTATTACAAATCCAACCACACTCTAAGTATACAAGAATCATGCTTCTCATGAACCATATCAATCATAAAAACTCTAAATATACAAAAGTAGGGCTAGGGTATGAGATTATACCTTCCTTGATGAGTAAAAGTAACTAAGGAGCTTGGAATCACCCTTGAAAATCCTTACCAAAGCTATATCTAAACAAAAACACAAGATCAAAATTTTTAAGATCTTGAAAACACTATTCATCCTCTTCTTCAATGAATTATTGGAAGAGATTGTGAAGGAAATGGAAGCTTAGATTCATAGGATAGCTATATCTATGCTTAAGGAACCTTGGATAATTACCTCACAAATTATCAAAGCTTGGAACTTGAATTTGGATTTTTTTCTTCTTGGAAAAGAGAAGAAGCCGAGAGCTTCTTGTTTGGAAAATAAAAAGTCAACTTGTGTTTTTGTGTTATGAATTGTTTTTGGCTTGGTTGCTTACTTTTGTTGTTAATTAAATTGTTACCCTGGTAAAAATTGTGTGGCTTACAATCAACCAACAAATCCTTCCCATTTTGTCATGCTTATATCATCCACTTATGTCATCTTCCCACACTTGTCTTCTTCTTGTTGGTGTGATGACATCATCATCCACTAACCTCTTTGATTAACTCCTAATTACTTGGCTAATGATCGCTGATCTGTTATACGGTTCGCTTAACTTTCGTTCTCGTTTATCGTTTGAGGGATCATACCCGGGATCTCATTACTTAGGTTCCCTTAAACCTTTCTCAATATTTTATATTCCTTTTATGATCCTCTCTTATAATCCTTGAATTAAAATCCTTTTAATCATGTTACCTTATACTCAATTCTTTCTGTATCTGGTGGGTTTTCGGGAAAAATCAAAGTGTTCGAATTTGGATTCTGACGATCTTTACATACACTTATATACCATATAGAGTACTAATGTTAGGAATATGTGTATTAGTTTGATGATAAGTTCAACAAAACACTTAAGTAGAAATCTGGTGTTTGTAGCCTCAACGGATAAGACCATTCTGGCTATCCGTTGAAGGAGTAGCTTTACTTAGAAATAAGTTTAGTATTGTAGCACATTTCATTCTCTGTATTTAAGTTGTAATTCTTAGATGTTGTGGGAAATTATAAGTCATGTTGACTACTAGTGGATATGCAAATAGGAGGGCTACTTGTAAATATTTCATGCCTTGTAATTTTGTATAAGTGAAGTAGTATCAACTGATATTAAAGGCCTTCAACGGATGAGAAACAAAGCTTCAATGAATGTCTCTAAAGCTTCAACAGATAACATCCATTAACGGATGAGTGCATCAACGGATAAAGCTTCAACTGCTAATGCATCAACGGATAAGGCTTCAACGGATAAAACTTCAACGGATAAAGCCATCAACAGATAAAAGCTTCAACGGATGCTAAGCTCAATAGCAGTTGATAGTGACAATTCATAAGCTGACAGAGGCACATGGGTTGACAGAGACAAACTGGAATGTGGCAGCCTCTTGGAGGAATCAAGAAAAAGCAGCATTTCCCTTCTGGTGCAAACAAGGAAGTATTCAAAGATTCACAGCTAAACGTAAATTGCATTGGATAGAGAAATGAAGAAGAAACATGTGAAGAATCGTTTAATTGTATTTTACAGTTTTGTCTTCACTTATAAACTTGGTGATATATAAACCAAGTAGCAGCTAGTAATTAGATGATGAGTTTTTCCATAGCTATTTAGAAAAATCCAGAGAGAAAACTATCTAGTTTGTACTAGGAAGCAGTTGTGATCAATTCTTTGATTCACAGATTTTCTGAAATAACACATCTCTGGTGGAATAACATATCCACCAGAAAAGTTTTTAAGTTCTTTGTGTTCTTTACATTTATGCTTGAATATATATCTGTATTAGCTTAAAGCAATTCACACACATTTGTTCATCAAAACACTTAGTCTTAGAAACTGCTCAAAACTTGAAAAAGTTTTGAGATTTACATTCAACCTCCTTTTGTAAATCTCATTGTTAGTCCACTGGGAATAACAACTAATAAGATCTCAGAATATCAATAAAATAACCCCTACATAGTGTGACATGAAAAGTTTTCTTATTCAGCATAATCAGCAAAATCACTATTCATAAGGGTTACAAAAAGTCCAAAATTTTTGGGGTTATTACAGTCTCCCATCCTTAAAAGGATTCCATCCCGGAATCAGATAGAAAATGAATAGGGATACTCTCTTAGCATTGCACTTTCTAACTATCCAGTAAATTTTCCCGCATTGTGGTCCCACCACCAAACTTTGACTAGTTTGGTAACCCTTCTCCTAAGCACTTGTTCCTTTTCGATCTATAACCTTTCCTGGTTGCATGTCTATGCGCTCATATGCCCTTATTTATCTGGCATCCGGATTACACTTTCTTAACATTGATACGTGGAACACGTTATGAACTGACTACATGGTCGGGGGTAGGGCTAGCTCATATGCTAACTTCCCAACACGTCTTAATATATCCAAGGGTCCAATAATTCGTGCGCTTATCTTTCCTTTCTTTCCGAATCTCATCCATCCTTTCCAAGGGAATACCTATAACAGTACTAGGTCCCCTACTTCCTATCATTTGTCCTTTCGTGTCAAATCAACATACTTCTTATGTCCATCTTGGGCTATTACCAGCCGTCCTCTGATTAGATCTATTATATCCCTGGTCCCTTGGACTACTGCGGGTCCGAGCATCTTGCACTCTACAACTTTATCCTAACATAAGGGAGATCGACATTGTCTTCCCTCAAGGACCTCATAAGGCGACATCTCGATAATGACATATGATCTATTATCGTAAGAAAACTCAATCCACGTTAAGTGATCATTCCAAATTCTTTCAAATCTATTGCACAGACTCTCATCATAGCTTCTAGCATTATAGCTTTTGCTTCTCAATACTCCTTCTTTTCTTGTTCGTAAGCGTTACTATCTTCCGTACAAAATACTATCTAGATATACCTTTACTCGCTAGAGTTTTATAACCTTTTAATAAATGCGTCAACCTTAGTATCACGAATGTGTTTCCATTCCGAATACCACCATACTTGGTACCACTTCATCTCTAGCTGCCTCCATCCTCGAAAGCTTGGTCCTTCGTATAGAAGTAAAATAATTTATTGAGAGATCACTATGATCATGAACACTTGTTCTATTGTTTAGTTAGTACGGAAAGTGGTCAACCTTTAGTACTTGACAAGCAATTAAACAACATGTGGTATCCTACTAGGCTTCTATCACACAGATAGATAGTCATTCGGCAATACCTCCCCTTCTGGAAGGGTTGTTCTTCTCAGCTTATACAAAATGAAAATGAGAGAAAAGAACGAATTGAAGAGAATTATATATGAAAAAAAAATACTGCCACAAATATCTGGCTTGGAATCTACCTCTGAACTATAAAGGTTTGTCATAGGAGAACAAAACATATGTGTATATTTATCAACATCAAGTATTAATAACATCACAATTCACATGCCTGAATATTTACTATTCCATCCATCGTCCTATGGACCCATGCTCTCGCTCGAGCTTATAAACAATCACCGTTGAAACTCCCTCGACAACGAAAATCGAATCTGGGATTTCATTCTAGACATCATCGTTACTAGAATTCTATGCTTGCACTGCAACCCTCCTCGTATAGTAATACGGCTCTCTATTCATAAGAAGGAATAAATATTCAATAGGTAGATAATCGACTTAATTAGTCTATCAATGATAACTTATATATCACCACGACCTGATGAGTGGTACTCAATCTCAACATCCATTCTAATACAACTCTTACGGTTGTAATCAACTCATTACTCGTAGAATCATTGCTGCATTACTATGGTCCATCACTGACCTACTGTAGTCATTCATTTTCCTCGAAATCTCAATATCTAATCATACGGAGTCCATATCTGCCGTATCAAAATCTTTTAAGGAGTTAACATAATCACCATTCATGATTCATGAAGAACACTCCAGATCCTAACGTACATTCATGACATGAAGCAGATAAAATTACAGAAGAGTTTCAATCAAAGCAACAATAGCAGGTTAACACCATTCTTAATCATATGTCTTTATTAGGAGACATGAAGCTCAAAGGTTCATTTAGTCATTTCATAACATGGTCCTGGCTTATTCTCTAGATAGGACCTTCTAAGATAGATAGCCCGCTCACGGAAATTTTATGAATTAAATCTTTACCAAACCACTATTACGGTTGAGTATCGCACAATCATCAGAAGGAATTTTAACCTTTCACACCATAATACAAACTTCACGGCTTTAACCATTATCACTGTATTCCTCTGGCACAAGCGCCTATAACTGCTCTCTTACACCTAGAGTGTCGGCCACCTCTTTGGCCTTTCCTGATAGTAAAATTTCCTTACAATCAATGTCATTTTAACCACCTCCAACTAAATTTTTCTACCTCATTTCTAATCACTGCTTGTGTGAAGATGCTCTTCCTTAAGCTTTGGTGAGAAAAAAAATATTACCATTTTTGCATAAGTTATTGCCTTGGTCTTTAGAGGTGATCATTGTCACGACTGACTCTCGATCATACTTAGGTAGTCTCTTATCTTGAGTCCTTCTTGTTTTCACCGATCTCGACCCTCATTGGGTTGATCTATACTTTCTTATGGTTCAACACGTACCCCACCTGGCATTATTATTATTACGTCATATTTCCTTTATCAAAATTTCTATTCTTGATAACTTTGAATACTACCTTTCTCCTTGTAAAACCTTTAAGGTTATCCTTAAATCCTTTATCAGGTACACCCTAGGCACAGGGCATATCAAGATACCATTTACTACTACCAGAATCATTGTCTTTATACTTCTGAAAATTTCTCCACTGATCCTTAAAGGTTGTTGTTACCTTAATCCTTTCCAATTCATACTATCAAAACTCATATTGTCCCTATTAAGGGTGAAATGCCAACCTTTATGCATTCCCCTGAGATTCATCTTAAGTTATTGAGGTTATATCCTTAATTCCATCTTTAAAAAGGTACATGCATCCTTCCATGGATAAATCAAGTCATATATCCCTGATAAGGGTGTCTTATTCAATCATTACCACCTCGATAGTATATGCCTAATTTGGTAACGATAACAAGGATGTTCTGGAAGATATTGGTCGTGTTCAACGTGAACTTCTTCTTAATAATTCCTCATTTACTTTTGTTGTTTATCTCAACAGTCATCTCAATGTTGGGATATCTTTCATACCTGGCGTCTCCCTTTCTAGGTATCATCCCACTGGTCTTACACTTCACATTCTTGAAGGTCACTTCCTTCATCCAATTTTCCTAATTTCTTACCTTCTTGTCTCCTCAGTCTATCCGCGTCTCATTATTTATCCTTCGAACTATCTCAAGGTTTCCTCGAATCCTCCCAACTTACAAGGGATAAAATATATGTACCTCTTATACCTTCAACCATCAATTTTAACTCATAGTGAATCACCCTCATCCTGACGATTACATACTTTTCTATTTCTAATGCTACGAGTCTTTAAGGTTTCCTCATACCCAACTCCCTTATCATTCCTCAAACTGTATTGCCTTTTTATTTCTTCCCACTTCAGTTTCTCTTTATTTTCCTTTCTCTTACAATCATTTCATGAACCCACTACTCATTGACTTCAAACATCACGTCGTTCTGGGATTCTTGTCATCAGAACGAATCTTGAAATAAAATACCCAGTTTGTTCTTATTGGAATAAAATATTCTAGTTTATATTGAAGAAATTAACATAAAATTAGAATCAATTTTATATCAAAAGTATTTTACTAAAATAATTTATTGAGTTAAATTGTTTCAATTCTGAGTTATTGATTAGCCTAAGTTTAAACTTTAGAGAACTCCATATCGATAAGTATATAGAGATCTGTACAATGCTTGCCGAGAAGTCATAAAATGATTTATCGAGATGATTATCGAGAAGTCATAAAAGAGACTTATCGAGAAGTCACAAAATGACTTATCGACAAGTCATTTAGACTTATCGAGAACTCAGTTCTCTACATACTTTTGATCTATATCATATATGTTTTATATTAATTTCACATATTAATGATGTGAATAACAATGAGACAGTTTTTCTTAGAATTAGAAAAATTCCAAGTTGAGATTTTATTTTTGAAAAATTAATATACAGAGAAATATGAAATATTTATAGATCATATTTCAGTTAATTTCTTATTAAATAAAAATAATTTTGATTTATCATAAATTAATCTGCTGCAACTAGTTAGCTGAGTTCTTTCCTTTAGGATGAAGAACTTAGCATACCAATTTCACTTACAAGTCTAGTGAAAGTTGCTTCATCCAAAGGTTTAGTAAAAATTTCAGTTAACTGTTTTTTTGTTGGAACAAAAAAAAGCTCAACAGTACCATTTGCAACATGTTCTCTAATTAAATGATACCTTACATCAATGTGCTTTGTTCTAGAATGATTGACTGGATTAAAAACAATGGATATTGCACTAGTATTGTCACACATGATTGAAATCTTTTGTAACACTAGGTCATAATTCATTAATTGATTTCTAATCTAAAGCACTTGAGCATAACAACTTCTAGCAGCTATATATTCAGCTTCAGCTGTAGAAGTTGATATAGATTGTTATTTCTTACTATACCATGATACAAGCCTTTGACTAAGGAATTGACAGCTTCCACTTGTACTTTTTCTGTCAGCAAAAATCTGCATTTGTGTATCCAACAACTTCAAAACCAGTTCCCTTAGGATACCATAATTCCAAGTTTGTTGTTCCCTTCAAATATCTGAAAATTCTCTTGACAACCATTAAGTATGATTCTTTAAGATTTTCTTGAAATCTAGCATACAGACATGTGGCAAACATGATGTATGGTCTACTTGCAGTTAAGTAGAGCAAAGATGTAATCATTCCCCTATAGCTTGAGATGTCTACACTTTATCCTTTCTTATCTTCATCCAATTTGGTAGTTGTAGACATAGGGGTTGATGCAGGTGAGCAGTCTACCATTCCAAAAAAATTCAAAAGATCTGTGACATACTTGGTTTGGCTGATAAAGATTTCATCACTTCTTTGGCTAACTTGAAGACCAAGAAAGTAACTTAGTTCTCCCATAACGCTCATCTCATATTCACTATGCATAAGTTTTGAGAATCTTTGACACAGATTTTCATTAGTAGAATAAAAAATGATATCATCCACATAGATTTGAACTAGGATGATGTCATCACCATGTTGCTTGTAGAATAGAGTCTTGTCAATTGTGCCTCTTGGTGCTTGCTTCAATCCATATAGAGCCTTCAAAAGTTTATAAATAAAATTTGGAAATTATGGATCTTCAAAACCAGGTGGCTGTTGCACATAGAATTTTTCTTCCAATTCACCATTAAGGAATGCACTTTTCACATTCATTTGATACACCATAAAATTAAAATATGCAGCAAATGCAAGAAAAATTCTTATTGCTTCAAGCCTTGAAACTGGAGCAAAAGTTTCATCATAATCAATTCCTTCTTCTTGTGAGTAGCCTTTGGCAACCAGTCTTATTTGTTTCTGGTTACGATTCCATTTTCATTCATTTTTTTCCTGTACACCTATTTTTTTCCAATTATGCTTATGTTTCTTGGTGCAGGAACAAATTCCCAAATTTTATTTCTTTCAAATGATTTAGCTCTTATTGCATAACAGTTATCCAATCAGGGTCTGATAAAGCTTCCTCGATTTTTTTGGCTCAATTTGAGAGAGAAAACATGCATGCAGGAATTTATTTGAAGTATCACTTCTAGTCCTTATTCCAGCACTGGGATCACCAATTATAGAATCTCTTGTATGACTTCTATCCCGTTTGCTGGTGTGATTTTATCTTCATTGTTGGCATGACTTGCAGAATAATTATTTCCTTCTCCCCTTGAGTTTGTGCCATCAAATCCAGGTGTACTTCTTTCATGATATGAATTCTCATTGTCAAAATTCTTTGGTTCACTTGATTCTTCCTCCACTCTTCTGTTTGTGTTGAATTCAGCTTCATCTTCAGAATCACTGTCAATATTGAGATTTTCAAATTTCAAAGTTTCAGCTTCACTTTCATCAAGGCATTCCAAGTATAGATACTTGTCATCATTAAGTATAACATATGTGCTTTCCATGATTTTCTTCTGCTCTAGCACGTAGACTCTGTAAGCTGTCTTTTCCAATGAATATCCTAAAAAAATAGCTTTAAATACTTTAGAGTCAAATTTTCCAATATATTCAGAGTTGTCAAAGCAATTGCTGCCAAACACATGAAGATGTTTACCAGTAGGCTTTCTTTTTGAAAAAATTGAGTAGGGTGACTTACTAATGTTTTTGTTTATTAAATATCTATTCTGGGTGTAACATGTTGTGTTAACAGCTTCTTCCCAAAAATTGGTTGGCAGGTTGTCATCTTGCAGCCTTGTTCTTGCAGCTTCAACTGGAGTTCTATTATTTTTTTCAACCATACCATTTTGTTGAGGTTTTCTTGAAGCTGAGAACTCTTGAACAATGCCTTTTTCCTTGCAAAATTCATTTAGAATTGCATTCCTAAATTCTGTGTAATTGTCACTCCTCAATCTTTTGACACAATCTTAATCTTCATCCTGTTTCTCAACTTTATTTATATGTTCAATAATGATGTGTGGAGTTTCATCCTTTAAATGCATAAATTCCACCCCAAGTGTACCTTGAGTAGTCATCCATCATCACCAAATCATATTTCTTTCTGGATATAGATATGAAATTTATAGGTCCAAACAAATCCATGTGGATAAGTTGTAGTGGAGCATTAATGAAATTCACAGCTTTACTTTTATGAATGGACATCTTCATTTTTCCTTTTTGACAAGCTTCACAAACTTCGTTTTGAGCAAATTCCAAAGCTAACATATCTCTCACTAATATTCTTTTCACCGGAGTGTTGATTTCTTTGAAGTTTAAGTGAGAAAGCTTCTTGTGCCAGAGCTTGTTTTACTCACTAGATGCCTTGGAGTAGAAGCAACAAATTTTGCTGAATTTAAATCTGCAATAAACAAGCTTCCCCTCATTAATCCTTTCAGAGCAATTTTACCAGTTTTCTTGCTTGTGATTGAGCAATCTTCTTTTTCAAAAATGACCTTGAAACCTTTGTCTGTAAATTAAATTACACTAAGAAGATTCACTTCAAGACCTGCAACCAGTGCTACATCTTCAATGATAACATTTCCATAAATCAACTTTCCATATCCCATTGTGAATCATTTTTTGTAGTGTCCAAAGGTCACCAAAGAGCCAGCCGTCTCCTCAAGGCTCAAACTGTGATAGCAGGGCTTTATCACCTGTCATATGTCTGGAACATCCACTGTCAATTATCCATATGACTTTATTCTTCTTACCCTGCACACAATAAGATTCAAGTGTGTTTAGCTACCCAAGCAGTGTTGGGCACTTTCTTTTTCACATAATTAGCAGAAGTAGAACTTGAACATTCAAAAGGAACAACATTCTTGGTTTGATCAGCATTTTCATCTTTAATCACAGATCTAAAGTTAACTTCTTTAAGATCTTTTCTCAACTTATGACACGTGCTGATTCTCAATCATCAGAAGAAACTCAGGATCTGACTGTGTTTAGATGTTATCAGTATTTGATGTATCATCAGGATTTGATGCATCATCAGTATTTACATGTAATCAGCATCTGAAGACAGTCTGTTATGAAGATTGATTATGTTCCTTAATTTGAGGGATGGATATCTGTTACGTTCTGAGTGATAGGACTTTATGTATTCAGTTAAAGATATGTATTATTTTCTGTTAGTATTTGATAATGCATATCCTAGATTGATTTGTAGCAGCTGTGTAACATATAAACAAAATTTAGGTCATCACATAGTGATTAACTCGAGTATTGTACGACCTAGCAGCTCTCAAGAACATCATTATTTCTTGAGAGAGTTTGTAACAGTTTTTATCAGAAATATAAAGAACTATTATATTTTTATATTCATAAACAATTGTATTACTACTGAGCAATAATTGGTATCAGAGCGGACTGATAATTTACTATCAGAATCGATCTAAACATGTCTCTAAACAAGTATAAAAGTATCAAAATTCCCATTCTGAAAAAGACTGAATATCCCACATGGAAGGTAAAGATGCTCATGCACTTGGAAGCTACGGATCCAGACTACCTCGACGTAATCAATGATGGACCCTACAAGCCAACAAAATTGGTGTCTGTAACTCCTATTATTGTTGAACATCTTCAGTTGAAAATGAAGAGTGAGTGGTGACCAGAAGAAAAAGTTGATGTGCTGAAGGATGCAAAGGTAAGAAACATTTTACATAACAGTATTGACTCCGTGATGTCAAATAGGGTTATAGCCTACAAGACTGCCATGGAGATCTGAAATGCTCTTGAGACTCAATGTCAAGGAACTATGGCCATCATGAAGAACAGAAGAGCTGTTCTAATTCAAGAATATAAACATTTTGAGGCCAAGTCTGATGAAAGTCTCACTGACATCTATGATAGGTTTCTCACTCTGCTAAACAACATATCTTTGATGGGAAAGGTGTATGATCTGGAAGATTCAACACCAAGTTTCTGAGAGCTTTGAATGAGGAATGGGAGACACAGACTTCAATTATACGACATCAGTATGATTTGGAAATAGTCACTTTGGATGAAATCTATGGCATGCTGAGAACTCATGATTTGGAAGTTCAGCAAAGGAAAGAGAGGAAAAGCAACAAGGGAAAATCAGTTGCTTTGAAAGTGAATGTTACAGCTTCAAAAGACAGGTCTGTTGAAGCTGTAAGGAAAAAGAACAATCTGCCAGAATTAGATACTGATGATTCATCATCAAATCCTGATGATGATACTGATTCTGAAACTGATGAGAACATGACAAATTCTGATGTCATGCAAATGGCTGCATTACTAGTTAAGGGCTTCAAGAGGATGCAATTCAGGAAGTCTCAGAAGAAAGGACGCTTCAGGAAGAAGTTCACTGGAGGAGAAAGAAAGTCGTCTGGAAGAAGAAAATGAAAGAACTCTAAAGCTAAAAAAGTCGCCAGGTCAAAAATTAAGTGCTGCGACTGTGATAAACCTGGTCACTTTGCTACAGAGTGCAAAAAGATAAAACATGACAAAGGGAAGAACAAAGCCTTGATTACATCAAGCAAGGATTGGATGGATTCCACTGATTCTGAAAATGAAGAAATATGCTATACACTGATGGCTAGTTTTGATGCTCCTGCTACCTCTGATTCTAAGGTATCAACTTCCTTCTTCTCTCTTGATACTGAAGATATATCTGAATTGAAATCTATTCTTAAGTCTCTCCATGGAAATTTTAAAATTAAGATTCTAGAGAACAATAGACTGTTAACTGAAAATGAAGTTTTAAAATCTAGGAATGATTAGTTGGAGTCTGACTTAGTAATCAGATTGAAATTAAAAAGAATGTGAGAAAGTTAAACATACAACAAAGATATTGGAAGCTAAGTACGGTATGTTAGAAAATGAATTAGAAAATGAGAGGAAACCCTTAAAGCCTGGAATGTTTCAGGCAAAAAGGTTCATGAGATGATCTTTAAGAAAAACTGGAAAGAATGTTTTGGTTATGTAAATGGAGTTAAGGATGTTGACACTGAAAATAAAACTACCCTTAAGACTCCTGTTAAGTTTATCTCTTCAGAAGCTGATGAACCCAAATCTACCTTTGAGAAGGGTTCAACCTCAGCATCCCAAGAAAAGTTAGTAAGTGATAAAACTTAAAGAAAGGAAAACGAGGAAACCATTAAGATTGTTAAGAAAGAAAAGAACATAGGACTTTTGTCTAAAAGACAATTGAAAAAGAAATTATCTAAGGTTGCTGACAAACCTCAAGTAAAAAGTCCTAAAAAACAGGAATGGTAAGCAAGGTATTTCTAAGGATTCTAACTATAAGTTTGTTCCCAATGCTCCTAGAAAAACTTGTTTTAACTGTGGTAATACTAATCATCTTGCTATTGATTGCAGGATGAGTAAGAAAATGAAAACTGTTATTCCTGAGTCTGATGTTAGGGGTAGATCAGTATTTACAAACCACAAAATCCTTGTTTTCATTATGGTAGTAGTTGGCATTCAATTTACACTTGTAGTTCCTATCATAAGCTATATCACAACTATTATGAACATTTTCCTAAATTCAATAAAACTGCTTATGTGCTTAATTCTTCTAGTTCTACTAAATCTACCTCTGATAAGACAAATCCTGACAAGGGAAAAACTGTCAGAAGTAAGCCTGAATTACTAAGACTTAAGTTGTCCAAAATGAGGGCCCAACAAGTGTGGATCCTTAAAAATTCTTTTAATTAATCACTCCTCTGACTGCAGGGTAATAGGAAAAATACTCTTGTCTTGGATAGTGGATGTTCAGGACACATGACTGGAAATAAATCCCTGTTGTCAGAATTTGAGAGGAAGGTTGGCCCAGATGTATCTTATTGGGATGGAAATATAGGCACACTCTGGGATATGGCAACTTGATAATTGGAAAGGCAGTAATAGAGAATGTAGCTCTGGTGGAAGGACTGAAGCACAATCTTCTACGCATCAGTCAAATCACTGACAAAGGTTATCATGTGGTGTTCTATGACTTACTGTGAAGTTGTTCATAACAAGTCAAAGAAAATTGTCTTGATGGGATACAGACGTGGCAACATGTATGAAGCAAGATTGCATGAAAGTCTTGAGCAAGAAGCTAATTGCCTTATCTCAAAGGCATCAATAGATGAGAGCTGGAATTGGCATAAGAAGCTCTCATAACTCAACTTTAATTCAATCAATGAACTTGCCAAGAAGGAGCTAGTAAGAGGATTACCAAATATGCTATATTCATCTGATGGTCTTTATCACTAAGCCATATCATATGTTACACTTGGATCTCTTTGGACCAGTAAATATAATATCTATCAACAAGAAAAGGTACACACTTGTAATTGTTGATGATTTCACTAGATACACTTAGGTTTATTTTCCACACAGGAAGGATGAAACTCCAAAAATTCTTCTGGATTATATAAGGCAAATTGAGAATGGATCCAAATTCAAAGTGAAAATACTGAGAAGTGATAATGGCACTGAGTTCAAGAACTCAAAAATGGAGGAAGTCTGCAAGTACAAAGGCATACAACAACAATTCTTAGCTCCTGGCACACCCCAACAAAATGGTGTTGTTGAGAGAAAGGATAGAGCCCTGATTGAAGCTGGAAGGACTCTGCTAGAAGAAGCCAAACTACCCACTTACTTCTGGGCTGAAGCAGTAAACACAACCTGTTATACTCAAAATATCACACTGATAAACAGAAATGGTGTCACTCCTTATCAGATGCTGAAAGAAAAGAAGCCCAATCTCAAACATCTTCATGTATTTGGATGTAAGTGCTTTGTTCTGAGAACTCATACTGATCAGCTAGGAAAATTTGAATCAAAAGCTGATGAAGGAATCTTTGTTGGTTACTCACCATCAAGAGCATACAGGGTTTTCAATCTGAGAATAAATACTGTAGTTATCTCCATCAATGTATCTTTTGATGATAAGAAGATTCCTGGTTTTGAAGAAGACTCTCATGAAAGTCTAATATTTGCAAATGAAAATACACTATTGGAATCTGCATCAAACTCTAATGGACTGTCAATTACTGATGATCCAAATCCTGATACTCCTTCAGATCCTAAAGATGATCATTGTACTAATGAACCTGCACATATTGAGGGGGAGCAACAGCAAGGTTCAACTGATAATACTAACACTGAAGAATTAACTCAAGGTTCTTCTCAATATGGTCATTCAGAATCCAATGCTGATTCAATAATAGATGGACATGAGTCAAGTCCTAATACTTCAACAGTAGATGACAGCACTGATTTAGGGGGAACCTCAGATGCATTTGACGAGGCATATGATTCAGGGGGAGCATCTAACTCAAGAAGGACATTTTCTAGTGCCAGAAAATAGACTAAAGATCATACTCCTGATCTGATCATTGGAAATCCTGATAAAGGTGTAAAGATAAGGAGTACAACTCAAAATGAATGTTTGTATCACAATCTACTTTCAAAAGAAGAGCCAAAAAGTGGAAGATGTACTTAAGGATGCACATTGGGTCATAGCTATGCAAGAAGAGTTGAATGAGTTCGAAAGAAATAAAGTTTGGAAGCTGGTGCCTAGACCCAAAAACAGGTCAATTGTAGGCACAAAGTAGGTCTTCATAAATAAGACTGATTCTGATTGAACCATTGTCAGAAACAAGGAAAGATTGGTGGCTAAAGGATATTCCCAACAGGAAGGCATTGACTATGATGGAACTTTTGCTCCTATTGCTAGGCTGGAAGCAATCAGAATTTTCTTGGCATATGTTGCACACAAGAAGTTCAAAGTTTTTCAGATGGATGTCAAGAGTGCATTCCTCAATGGAGAACTTGAAGAAGAAGTCTATGTTGAATAACCACCAGGTTTTGTAGATCCTAAACATCCTGACTATGTTTATAGACTTGACAAAGCACTCTATAGACTAAAGCAAGCACCTAGAGCATGGTATGATACCCTTGCTCAGTTTCTACTTGAAAGTGGATTCAAAAGAGGTACAATAGATAAAACTTTATTTTATCTGAATAAAGGTAAAGATCTACTTTTAGTTCAAATTTATGTGGATGATATCATTTTTGGATCAACTAATCAAAAACTATGTGATAAGTTCTCAAAGTTGATGCAATCAAGATATCAAATGAGTATGATGGGAGAGATGAGCTATTTCTTGGGATTACAAATTAAACAGACTGATAATGGCATCTATATTAATTAGTCCAAGTACATAAAGAATCTTTTGAAAAGATTTAATATGCAATAGAGTGCAACTGCAAGTAATCCTATGGCAACTGCTACAAAGCTTGATCCTAATGAAGGTACAGCAGTTGATGTCACAAACTACCGAGGTATGATTGGTTCTCTTTTGTTCCTAATGGCTAGTAGACCAAACATTATGTTTGCCACCTGTTTGTGTGCAAGATTTCAGGAAAATCCTAGGGAGCCACATCTCACTGTAGTGAAGAGAATTTTCAAATACCTCAAGGGTACTGTATCACTTGGCCTCTAGTATGCAAGGAAAGCTGATTTTGGATTTTGTGGATATTCGGATGCTGACTTTGCTGGATACAAGTAGATAGGAAGAGCACATCTGGAAGCTGTTAGTTCTCGGGAGGAAGAATAGTCTCATGGTTTAGTAAGAAGCAGAAATCCATATCCACTTCAACTGCTGAGGCTGAATATATTGTAGCTAGGAGTTGCTTTGCTCAGTTGTTATGGATGAGGAATCAGCTCATGGACTATGGATTATCATTTTATAAAATTCCTATTTATTGTGATAATCAAAGTGTTATTGCTATGACAGGAAACCCAGTGCAACACTCTCTTACTAAACATATCAGCATCAGATATCACTTTACAAGAGAGCATGTCATGGAAGGAACGATTGAGCTTCATTTTATTCCTACTGATCAGCAACTGGCTGATATCTTCACAAAGCCATTACCTGAAGAAACATTTACAAAGGTTGTCAATGAACTTGGTATGGTTATTTGGGACAGATAATTTCCTTTTAATTTATATTTGATCAAATCCTGATGTGTTCTAAATGTTGTTGAAGATATTACGTTGGGAATTTTTGATGTATTTTATTATATGCATGATAAATTAAGTGAATTTATTTACTAAATATGCATGTATGAATATATATCGTTGTCATCATTGCAAATCAGTCTAGGGAGACGCGCTTCAATAAGATATTTTTTGGTTAAATCATTAAGTTAACTCTGCACTTAATAATTAATCAAACCCCTAGTCCCTTGAAATTCCCCCTCTCTCTGGGTTATTTAAACCATCATTCATCATCAAGTCGAATCATATCTTTCCCAACACAAATCATTCTCATCACTCTCATTTCTCACATCTCCTTCCTCTCTCGGTCAATGGAAAATTTCACTTGGTTCTACAGCTCTGGCACTAATATTGTGACACTCTTTCGTGAGGGAATGCAAACTCAATATCATATCAATGCCATTCCACATAATATTTGGGTTCAACTTCCTGAAGTCACCAAAAATGACTTTTTGGGGTTTCGAAGAGATCTTCATCTCTACATCCTTCATCAGCAAGAGAGGATCATTTGTCTTGTTGTCCTCTTTGTTGAAAGCAGGAAGAATCTCTGAACATCCTCTGGTTGTTTCTCTTCACCATCAGCTTTGTCAGGCTTCTCAGACCAAGGCTATTGTAGTTGTTCTTCTCTACTAGACTAGGATTCTCTTGTAATCTCTTTTGCATGTAATCAAAAATCTCATGAAATGTACTCTCTTGAACTATTAATGAAATTTTATTTGTTTTGTTTACAAGACCTAATCTATGTTCCTTAGTTGTGTATGCATGTGCTTGTTCTTAATTGTAGCCTGTTAATCTCTAAATCACACACTTAACATGTATCTTTTGATGATTCTTGAGATTAAAATTATGGTTGTCTAATAAATTTGAGTTGTTTTGACGAATCCTGATGAATTTGAATCGCCAAATCCTGACATTGTCAAATCCTGACAGATAAGAGGTTCCAACAGGTCAGCATGTTTTAATTTAGAATATTATTGAAAAATGATTTATAAATTGTTTAGTGCTAAAAATTGAATTTCTTATTTAATTATTATTTAATAGTGGATTATATGTTGAACAAATTCACACAGTAATTTATTGAAAGAGTTGTGCGTATTTTGTTGCTAATTCCGCACTTTACTCCACTTTCAAATCCTATTCTTCAGTAATTACCATCTGTCAGAAGTCTAATTCACTAAGCTTCCTTCTTCGTGTGTGTTATATACAACTCAGCTTTGCAAACTTATATATGCACAAGAACTTTTGTGACAAATCATCATACACACAGCCTCACTATCCACATCTCACTTATATTCTTCCTCAACTCCTACGAACATCACGTCATCTTCTGAGGTTTCACCTTTCTTCAGTCAAACCACTATCATTCATTGAAACACCTTTGGCACAAATAATTATTTAGCTCTGCTTACACATCAGCAGTTTCCATAATCTTTTCATGATATAGAGGATTTCTTACTCCAATGTCCAATTGGGTATGCTCTAAAAAATCCTAATAAGGTGTCATACAGGGTTGTAATGCAGGTGTTACGACCGGTATCTTCGTGTAATATTATTTGTGGATTTGGTATAATATTAAAGCCGAATGAAAATATATTCAATGATTGTACGTTTGTGTGAGTGCAAATTTTTGCATTATAAATTTGCTTTATGTAGTATATGATTTTTCAAAGCAAGAGTTTATTTAATTTCTTTATTTTTGATATATAAGGAATATTCTAAGCCTTGGAAAAATTTTCTTTTAAAAGGTATTTTGTTCACAAATTATGAAAATGATTTTATAAAGTCTCTAAAAATCCAAGTTATTTTATGGTATAAATTTTATAATTTTTGAACTTGTATTTTATTTTATAAAAATAAATCATTATAAATTTTAGTTGTCATATTTAGAAAATTACAAGAAAGCCCTTGCATGAAAACCACCCTCTCATTCTTTTCAAGGACAAAGAGGACAATTCCAACCCCACTAACTCTTATTTTTCTAGCCAATTTCCTTCTTTACCCTTGCATGCAAATTGAACCAAGTTCAAGTGGAAGGCTAATCATGTCAATTCCTAATTCCACTCACTTTTGCCAATACAAAAACCATAAAACAAGCAAAGTCTTGAGAAGGAAACTCTTGATGATTAAATGGCCATTCCCATCCATTTCATTCGGCCATGACCATATGGGAGCCGACTGAATGGTCCTTGAGATCATTCTTGTTGTTTTGCTCAAATTTTGCATGTTTATGTGATAATGACTTGAATTTTATGGTGAAAATTTGATAAAACTCCTTGCATGCTAAGTGATCATCTAGGTATAGCTTATGCTAGGATTGCATGTCAATTTTATGGTAGAATATATGTAGAAAATGTGTTGTTTTGGTTTGCAAAACCCGAGGACATGCATGCATGTGGATTTCTCTTAGAATGTTGTAAGATTTTGATCATTTGGAAAGATTTTGTTAGTGAGCCTTAATTTCAGTAGGAATAATGTGTTAATATTGATTTATGCTTCTTGATGCATGATAATAATTCGTGGTTATCTTTTATAAAATGCATATCTTGTGGTTTCAAAAACTTAATGATTGGTGAGTCGAGAAATGTGATCTCTTTTGTTTTGCCATAATTGTACCTTAGGTAAGGATGATCTCACCCAAGGTTATTTTAAGAATAAGGGATTTATTTCAGTAGATTACCATGTATAAGTCTTGGTTTAAGTATTGGGATGTTGGTAGTTGAGTTTGTCAAGTCAAAATCTTGGAGAAATGAGAGTTATAGTTTCTGCAGAAAATCAGTTTAGTACCCTGAGGTTTAGAGTGAGTTTTGACCATGTCATTGATGTGCACATTAAGGCCCAAGCCACCAGAAGTTATTATTGGGAGTATATAAAAGGTTTTAGTAGTTGGTTGGAGGTTTGCATGTCTTTTGGTTAGGTGCACAAGTAGAATAACAAAATCTGTCCAGCAGGGGACAGTTTTGTTGCAACTTAGAAATAGGAAGATTTGACCATGTCATGGGTAGGCCCTCATTAGGCCCTATTGGGCCTTAGTTAGAGGGAGTGTCATAGAAGTTTTTCCAACCATATTTCATAGGATATGAGTTAGAACCACGTGTCACAAGTTAATTCAAGTCAGGGCGTTTTCTGCCCAGAAAAACAGGGGAACCTTGGACTTTTAGCTTAGGCCCAAGAAGGCCCAAGCCAGGCCCTTGAGCCACATCAAGTTTTTGAGATGCCCTTAGGTCAGGAGAGTCTTGTGTAAAAGTTTTGAAGGAAAACTTATAGTTTAAGAGTGCCTAATGCACTCAAGAACTATAGTTGTCATTCTGAAATTTGCACCAGTGAGCACTTTCACTTATCACATAGTTTTAGAACCCTTAGAAGTGAGTATTAGGTCGACCACCATAGTTGTAAGATGGTATAAGGTCAGTAGAGCTAAAGGCACAAGTGAGGGTCAAAAGGTTTTGGATAATTTAGGAAAGGCACATCGAGTTAGGAAGCCAAAATTAGAAGACCTTGTCTAGTTTAGCGACCAAGTGACTTAAGATGTGAGTCGAGATCATCTAAGCCTAGTGTTGCATTATGGTATATATGGTGTTATTGGTATTAATATATGATATGTGATTATGTGGCTATGTGTGTACTTTTGTAATTTAAAAGTGAATATAAAATTAAGTGCGTATAGGCCTAAGTGCCATCCGTGTTTAATTTCAAGTTGTAAATAGGTTAAGATGGTAAGAATATATTATAATGAGGATTATTATTATTATGTAGGATCTCGAGACGAGGGAAAACTTGCCATAAAGGTCGAGTGAAGCTCCAGTTGCTCCTACCAGTCAGACCAGACCAGCCTTTCTCAAGGCAAGTGATTCAACTTGACAATCGTATTTACTATAAACAGTTCATATATATATTGATGCAATTATCTTGAGTCATTTGATATGTTTTAAATCAAGCGTATCTTTCGTTTATCTTTGAATTATATAGAAATGCCATGAACCCTCGAGTATGTATTGCAAGTAGTTCAAAATCCTTTTCATGATAGTTAAATGCCATGATAAAATGAAGAGTTGATATATTACTTGATTGATCCTCTTGATTAACATGCTGATGATTCCTAAGTATTGATATCTCATCCTGATACTTGAATCCCTATAGAACCTTACCTTGAACCCTGAAAGTCAGAAACTTATCAAAGTGATCCCTCATTGATTGATACCCCTCTTTCTTATCCTAAAGCTTGACAACTCTGATATATCCTGAGCTAAAGAATCATTTCTTCATACCTTAACACCCATAGTATTCATGAAACTTATCTTCTTGATGATCCAATACCTGTACCTTGACGAGAAACCATTGTTTTAAGCCCAGTTTGGCATTACCCCTTTATATTATCCATTAGTCTCACTAAATTTTCCTGTCCAAGTTCTGACATACGAAAACCTTTTGGTTACCCTAATAGAGTAAAATTTTGTAAATCATGGCCCTGAGATTTAGTACCATATTTCCCGTGTTTCGAGTTGATCTATATTCCCTTAATAAAATGTTTACTGTTAAAAGAGATTTTGTTATAATTCGGCATCAGTTTTTGAAATAAATAAAATATGGGTTTTCAGTCCCAAAGGGGTATAAATGTTTTCCTTGAATAGTGGATCTGGACTGAGACGCGAGTCCTTTCCACACTTATATTAGGCTTAAAAGTTGCCTAGGGATTCCCATTGATGTTTTAGAACCCAACGAGGTTCGGGATTACTTCGCGGCTGATCACCGACTGTAATCCGTAGAGTCATAAAATGATTTTGATTAAGACATGATTTTAAAACTGTTTTGATACAAGCAAAATGATGTCATCTCACATAGTTTTATCTCTCGTTACCATTGGTTATGTCTTTCCATTGTCATTCTTTAATGTATATCTCGATTTATGTTTTGTGTAGTACTGTTAGCACTTGTTGAGCATTTGGCTCACTCCTTGCTTTACCCTGATATTACAGCTAGCAGCTATGGTTAGATTCAAGCAGACTGCCCGTAAGACCTGTGATGTTGATGCTTATGTTCGACCTCAGGTAGAATAAGTAATAATAGTTTGTGTGAGGACTCGGTACTTTTAATCAGATGTAATAGTTGGTAGTGTTGGGCTGTTCCAAACCCTAAACTGTAAGATCTTGGAGTTGGTTGTGTATTCTTCTTTTAAAATATTGTAATAGTTATATTTAATTTGCTGTTTAAGTTGGGGGCGTGACAGGTTTTGGTATCAGAGCTACGGTTTAGAGTCCCTGGACAACCCAAATAGGTTATAGGATATGTGTGTAGGTTATAGATAATATGCGAGAGAGTAGGTTAAGTAAATTATTATTAATACTCCTCTTATTGGTTGTCAGTAAAGGGCGCATTCCTCGTCATCCTCTGGGTCGGATGACACTATTGCTTTCACAGTGTATGCTGAATTGAGGCGCGAGTTCGACATGCTTCAGGGCAAGTACGACCGACTGATAGACCGACTGAAGAACGTGTATCCGGACAGCCGAAACTACGAAGGGAAGCCCAAGGAGCAGATGACTGCGAGACTTGAGACCTTGGTTCAGTACGTCAACACTAAGCTTGAGGAGATGCCAGCGCACCGGGACCGCACCAGCCAATATGTCATCCAGATGGTGGCGGATGAGCTCCAGAACATTGTGAAGACGCTTCGAGAGGAAAAGACTACCAAGCCCCGTTCAGATGGAGTGGGGCCTTAGTTCTTTCCATTTACCTTTCATGTTGTTGTACTATCAGACTCTATGGAATCCCCAGTTGTTTCCGTTGTTTCCTTTAAATAAGCCTGTTTTTCCTAGAATCAGACTTTGTCCCAATCCTATGTATTGTGACCTTTAAAATTTCAATAATTATGTTCTGTTGTTCCATTTGCTCTCAACTGTTATTTTACGTTTTTATATGCATCATCATATCTGCTTAATTTGGAAACTTGACCCCATATGTAAATAAGAATGCCATGCGATACCCTCGAATCATTTTATCATTCATATCTGTTTTGACATAACTCTTATTTCAGGATTATGCCTCCCAAAAAGAAGAACCCAACAACCACATCCACCACAGACCCAAATATTCTTCGACTACTGGAAACTTTGCAACAGCAAACCAATGTTATAGCTCAACAACAACTAACTCTTCAACAACGAATTGAAAACCAAGATAACCGTGAGCCACACCAACCACCTAAACCACCAGTACCACCTAGACAAATTGTCACTTTCAAGGCTTTTCAGAATATGAATCCACCTGCATTTCATGATACCACCGATCCAGTGATAGCTAACACATGGATCAAGGAGATGGAAAGGGCTTTTGAGTTGGTACAGTTAGGAGACGATCAGAAGATGTCGTATGCTACTTACTTCTTGAAGGGAGAAGTCATCTATTGGTGGGAATCAGTAAAAGCTATGGAAGTCACTCAGCAGGTTTCTTGGGAGAGATTTAAGAAGTTACCCTAAGTACATGCAGAATCAGATGGAGCTAAAATTTCTTGAGTTGAAGCAAGGGAACATGACTGTATTGGAGTATGAGGAGAAGTTCACTGAGTTGTCAAGGTTTGTGACAAAGTATACCGGCACTGAAGAGGAAAAATCAAAGAAATTTCAGCAAGGATTGGAGCCTTAGATCAGAGATAGGGTGGCTATGTTTGAGCTTGAAACTTATGCGGGAGTAGTACAGAAAGCTGCTCTGATTGAGAATAATGGGATGCAGTCAAGGAAAGAGAGGGATAACAAGAAGAGGAAGGTTCCATTTTATGGAGAAAAGTCTGAAGCAGGAAGTTCACAAGATCAGAATGTAAAGAGGATTGGTTTCCAGAAGGGCGGAAATTTTCAAAAGAAAGGAAATTTGGGTGAAAGGCAAGAATCGAAGGGGAACAATCAGGCAAGCCAAGGGCAAGTTGGAGAAAACAGGTTCCAGAGGCCAGAATGCAAGCACTGCGGAAGAATGCACCCTGGAGTGTGTAATAAGCTGAGCATGACATGCTACAGGTGCAATCAGAAGGGACATTTGGCGAATGAGTGCAAGATGCCGAAGCCAGGAGTTACGTGTTACAAGTGTGGGAAGACTGGACACATAGCTAGGGATTGCAAGGCAACCGGACCAGTCAAAGCTCTGATGAATGTGGCAAGTACCAGTGTAAGCGTGCCAGCTGAGGTATTGGCATTACCTCCACCACCTACATCAACCCCGCAAACAACAGCAAGGACATTTGATTTGAAGATGAAGGATGCTGTACAGAATTCGGAGGTGATAGCAGGTACACTTTTACTCAATAATGTCAAAGCTAAAGTATTGATTGATTCGGGAGCAACAAGATCTTTCATATCAGAATCTTTTGTTGATAAGCTTCAATGTGAGAAAATGATTATGAGTGAGGTAGTAAATGTGGTAATTGAGAACCAAGAGAAGATTCCTGTGAATTAATTTTGTCCAAAGTGTGAGATTGATATTTCGGGGTATAAGTTTTCAGCCGACTTGATACTCTTCAAGTTGGGAGAGTTTGACATAATTTTAGGAATGGATTGGTTAGGAGAGAATAACGTTCAGATTAATTGTAAGACCAAGAGAGTGTATTTAAAGACGAAGAGTGGAGAGAAGGTAGTATTTAAGGGGCAGAGGCAAGCGAACTATTTCTTACAATTGTTCAGGTTAAGAAGCTACTTAGAAAAGGTTGTGAGTCGTTCCTAGCTTATGTAGTGGATTCGGAAAAAGGCAGCCCCAGCATGGAAGATATCCCTGTAGTTAACGAGTTCCCGGATGTGTTTCCCGACGAACTACCAGGCTTACCACCAGATCGACAAATCGAGTTCGAGATCAACCTTGCTCCAGGAACGGAACCAGTTTCAAAGGCCCCATATAGGATAGCACCAGCAGAAATGAAAGAGTTGGCGAGCCAGCTACAAGAATTGTTGGATAAGGGAGTGATACGGCCAAGTGCGTCGCCATGGGGAGCACCTGTTCTGTTTGTAAAGAAGAAAGATGGGAGTATGCGTCTATGCATAGATTATCGGGAGTTGAATAAGGTAACGATCAAGAACCGCTACCTGCTACCAAGGATAGATGACCTTTTTGATCAGTTGAAGGGAGCAAAATGCTTTTCAAAGATTGACTTGAGATCGGGATACCATCAATTAAAGATCAAAGAAGAAGATGTTCCCAAGACCGCATTCAGGACCAGATATGGGCATTATGAATTCCTAGTAATTCCGTGTTTAATTTCAAGTTGTAAATAGGTTAAGATGGTAAGAATATATTATAATGAGGATTATTATTATTATGTAGGATCTCAAGACGATGGAAAACTTGCCATAAAGGTCGAGTGAAGCTCCAGTTGCTCCTACCAGTCAGACCAGACCATCCTTTCTCAAGGCAAGTGATTCAACTTGACCTTCGTATTTACTATAAACAGTTCATATATATATATTGATGCAATTATCCTAAGTCATTTTATATGTTTTAAATCAAGCGTATCTTTCGTTTATCTTTGAATTATATAGAAATGCCATGAACCCTCGAGTATGTATTGCAAGTAGTTCAAAAGCCTTTTCATGATAGTTAAATGCCATGATAAAATGAAGAGTTGATATATTACTTGATTGATCCTCTTGATTAACATGCTGATGATTCCTAAGTATTGATATCTCATCCTGATACTTGAATCCCTATAGAACCTTACCTTGAACCGTGAAAGTCAGAAACTTATCAAAGTGATCCCTCATTGATTGATACCCCTCTTTCTTATCCTAAAGCTTGACAACTCTGATATATCCTGAGCTAAAGAATCATTTCTTCATACCTTAACACCCATAGTATTCATGAAACTTATCTTCTTGATGATCCAATACCTGTACCTTGACGAGAAACCATTGCTTTAAGCCCAGTTTGGCATTACCCCTTTATATTATCCATTAGTCTCACTAAATTTTCCTGTCCAAGTTCTGACATACGAAAACCTTTTGGTTACCCTAATAGAGTAAAATTTTGTAAATCATGGCCCTGAGATTTAGTACCATATTTCCCGTGTTTCGAGTTGATCTATATTCCCTTAATAAAATGTTTACTGTTAAAAGAGATTTTGTTATAATTCGGCATCAGTTTTTGAAATAAATAAAATATGGGTTTTCAGTCCCAAAGGGGGATAAATGTTTTCGTTAAATAGTGAATCTGGACTGAGACACGAGTTCTTTCCACACTTATATTAGGCTTAAAAGTTGCCTAGGGATTCCCGTTGATATTTTAGAACCCAGCGAGGTTCGGGATTACTTCGCGGCTGATCACCGGCTGTAATCCGTAGCGTCATAAAATGATTTTGATTAAGACATGATTTTAAAATTGTTTTGATACAAGAAAAATGATGCCATCTCACATAGTTTTATCTCTCGTTACCATTGGTTATGTCTTTCCATTGTCATTCTTTAATGTATATCTCGATTTATGATTTGTGTCGTACTGTTAGCACTTGTTGAGCATTTAGCTCACTCCTTGCTTTACCCTGATATTACAGCTATCAGCTATGGTTAGATTCAAGCAGACTTCCCGTAAACATGTGATGCTGATGCTTATGTTCGAGCTTAGGTAGAATAAGTAATAATAGTTTGTGTGAGGACTCGGTACTTTTAATCAAATGTAATAGTTGGTAGTGTTGGGTTGTTCCAAACCCTAAACTATAAGATCTTGGAGTTGGTTTTGTATTCTTCTTTTAAAATATTGTAATAGTTATATTTAATTTGCTGTTTAAGTTGGGGTGTGACAGCAGGTATGGAATACAGCTCTAGTTAATGAAACAAACACTGATTTCTCTTTTGAATATAGGGGACGCAGGTATGAAGTTGATGCTGATGTCCTGGTTCAAGCATTGAGATTGCCTGCTTGTGATGGTGCTCCTGATAATTATGCAACTGAGCAGATGTTTGATATGCTTAGAACTCTGAGCTATAAAGGTGAAATTACAACCATTGGCAAATTGACAAGGATAAAATTGAAGAGAGAATGAAATTTCTTCTTTGACTGCATCAGTAGGTGCTTCTTGAATAAAACAACAAATTTTGATGCTCTTCCATCTACTTCTCTGAAAATTGGGTACTCTCTCCTTTACTCTGGTAATTTTGACTATGGTAATACTATAATTCAATTCATAATTTCTAGGAGAGCAGATACATCAGGAGTAATAGGGTATACTAGACTTCTTTAATTGATTTTCAATTTTCTATGCCCTAATGTTGCATTTGATAATGATGAATTGCTTCATGTGTTTCAAATTTCTGAGAAGGCTATCACTGATCACATTAAAAGAGATGAAAATAATAATTTTTCAAGACCACCTTTCCTGCCTAGGGAGGTCAAGCAATTTTTGTTGAGAAATAGACCTACTCCTTCACAAGTGCCTGCAAATCCTGATGCTGGCACCTCTGTAACATTTCCTGATGTTGTGGACCAAGACACTACCCATCTTGTTTCTAACCCAAGCATTCTTTCTCCTACACAAAAGTCTAATCCAGCACCTAAATTAGCCTCCTCTGGTGTCTCCCAAAAGGCATCAATTGTACCAAAGAAAAGGCTGGTTGAGAAATCTGTTAAACCTGAACAGAGTGCTCATTCGGCCAAACTGAGTGAGAGTGAGAGAAGAAAGAAGAATATTTTCCAGTCCGGAAAAAAAAGGCTGATCATGCAAGATGATTTTAACATTGATGATCAGATGCCCATTAGGTCAAGGATGAAATAAAGAAATCAACAGTTGCAATTCCTGATGACTCTATTGACACAACTGGAACCAAGGAGCCAACTACTGATGTTAGTGCTCTGATAAAAAAGATTCCAGTGATCAAAGAAACTGTTGTGCCCAAGACAGCTGACAAAAGCAAGTTAAAAAGAAAAGATGGAGACGTGGTTAGGTACATCATAAAGAAGAAAAAGGCTCGGTCTTCTGCAATGGATATCAATACACAAGAACATAAGTCTCAAAGGGATTTAGCAACTGAGACACATCCAGTCACACAAGAACCATCTTCTCAAAGGGAAGATGCAGACTAAGAGGCCGCACAAATAATTGTTGATTTTGCTCAAAGTGATCTTCTTACTGATTCTGAGCAACTACTGAAGGAAAAGAAAGCCCATCAGGATGACCTGTCAAAGGTGGATGCAGTTATTAATGATCTTATGTTTGAGGAGAGTACACAAGAACCTTCACCAAAACTTGCTGAAGTAGTTCATATTTCTCAGGCCCCACAAGAACCATCAGTTCAAAGTACTGATGCTGGCCTAATTCATTCTCCTGACAAGTCAAATCCTGATGCTACAACAAATCCTGATGCTATTACTGATGATTCCTTGCTGCTGACTAGCCTGTTTAAGCATCCTGATGTGTTGTTTGTTCCTCCACTATCATCACTTCCACTTGAGGGCTCACCTTCAGGGATTGCTTACTTTCTTCTGTTGTTCCTCATGTTTATATGATTATAAATAGTATCTTGTTTGAGGTTACCTCTATTTATATGACAAGCATACTACTCCTCTCAGCCATCTCTTATTTCTTTGCAAAATGTGTGACTGTGCTTTTTTATGAGACTGTGAGAAAATACTATGCGAGAAAATTAAATTTTTGAGTGGCAGTCTCCTGTACTGGCAAAAGGGGAGGTAGCTTTGAGAAAAAAAATTTATAAGTATTTCTTTACTTATAAAATTTCTTCTGTGAGAAAAATATTACTCTCAAAAGTAATAAATTGTGTGAGAAGTGATGAGATCACTTGAAAAGAAAAGAGAGATTTAGGTGTTACCTTGTTTATGTTTTAGGATCTCATCAGGTACAAACACTTATTGCTAAGGATCCTCATAAAGGCAAAGCAATTCTGCCTAGCTCTTTAAATTCTTCTGAGGGTCTGTCTAGTTCTGATTCTGATGAAGATAGTGATCATGATGATTCTGACACAGCTCAGCTTAAGACTACTATTGATGCATCTAAGAAGTCCAATGTTAGTTCTTCTTCACATTTCAATGCAGATCCTTCTTATTACAATGCTGATGTTGAGCATTTTCGAAAGACTGAATGGGATTTTGCATGGAGAGATTCACATACTTTTATCTCCCCTGCTATTGGTATGCAACATGTTCACAGGGCCTATGATGACCTTCAAAATCCTGATCTGAAATTGCATCTTAAGGCCTCTACCATTTCTGTGAAAGAAATTCGTTCTGAACTTGCAGATATGAAGAAATCTCATGATACTTTAAAGAACAAGATTGATGCATTCATGATTAATTCACTTTCTTCAGCTGACCTCATAAGTGTGAAAAATGCTATTAAAGCTGTGGTTCAATCTCAACAAAGCATGAATTCTCAATTTTCTTCCTTGGAAGATAAAGTATCGTCTATGGCTAATAAACTGGATGTTATGTTTTCTCTTCTTTCAAATACTGATGCCAAAAAGGGGGAGAAGATAGTTGTCACAAAATGTACACCTGGCTCTATTCAGTTGAAAGATAAAGATACTGATGGTGATGGTGATAAAAATCCGGTTGTAAATGTTTCAATTGTTCCTACTGCTCAATAACCTCAACATTCTAAAAGATCTGGTTCTTCAGGACAAGGAAAGTCTACTGGTGCTCATGAAGCTAAGCACAAGACTAATGATGATGCTCATGAAGCTAAGCACAAGACTAATGATGATGCTCCTAAAACTGGTGATGTTACAATCTCTAACTTAGCAGATGCTAAAGGGTTATTCTTTCCTTACTGTAATATCCCATATTTTCAAATATTATTATTATAATTATTTGGAATTATTTATGTGATTTTAGGTGAATTTTAGTGAATTATCTGATAAGTGGAATTGATGTTTGGGTGTTTAGATGTGATATTATTTGAGTATTTGAATTTTTATATGTCCATAATAAAATATAGATAATTGTGATATTTTTCTGGTAATTTTTGGACTGTTAGATGATTTTATATTGAGTTATGAATTATTAATTATTTTCTGAGTAATTACCAAAATTATTTTATAAAGCCGGGGATCGTTCAACTTCAACCGTTTTTACGCTTTTACAACCCGAAACTCTTCCGAAAACTCCTTCCTAACCTAATCTGGTAATTCCGGACATTTTCCGTGTTTTGACTTTTTCAATCCGAATTACGGTTTGACCCGTGCGCGGCCCGGCGCAAGATTTTCGATACGATAGTTATTTCGGTAATCAACACAATGCGTATTCTCGAGAGACGGGATATTTTTACATTATTTTCGTATATGGTGTTTTATAAAAAGCTCGGTTTTCATGATTATCCAAATATGGTATTAAATTGTATCATTTTTATAGTTACTTAGCAGCTAAGTAATCTATTTTCGAATATTTATTTGCATAAATACTTGGATTGTCTCTAAAATTGTTTTTATAGTTTTATAATTACAATAATTATAATTGGGATTTTATAAAATTTAGAAATCAATATTTCATCAATTATTTAGCCCTGTATGATTTTCAGATTTCATTTATTTGTAAAATCCGTATTTAATTCCAAAATTCTTCAAAAATTACGAAACTCATATTTAATTAAGTTTGGAATATTCTGAGAATTTTAAAATTATTTTGGGAATTTTTAGGATTAATTTTACCCGCGCATTGAATCTTTTAATTGCTAAAAGCGGGTATAAACTGCGTTTCAAAAATTATTTTAAAATTTCAAAATTTATGTTTTTATAAACTTCGGGATATTTGTAACATTTTAAAACTATTTTCGTGATTTTCTGAATTTGTTTTAAGTGCAGCTCGGTTCGTTAAATCGTATAATACGGGTATAGAGCGCAAGTCAAAAATATTTTAAAAATTATGAAAAATTTATTTTACTAGTTTTCTAATTATTCCGAGAATTTTAGAATTTGTTTGGTAATTTTTCTGATTTTATTTACCGGCGCGTTTATTCGATAAGTTGAGAAATGCGGGGCAAAATAAATTAAAAAAAAGCAAAAAAAAAGAAAAAAAGAAAAACGTGTCAAATCCTAAAACTACCCAGCAGCCCACCCCACCCCACCCCTGCCACGCGCACACCCCCCCTCCCCCGAGTATACCCTTCCCCCGTTTCTTTTATCTGTTCAACACATTACTCCCTCCCCTCCTCTGTCTCTCCTCTCTATCGTATATTTATATACTTTTAATTTTCAAAAATTCATATTTTACAAACCGTTCATCCAAATTTCAATTGGTATATATATAAACGATCAGCGCTTCGATACATACGCATAGGTATATATATTGCGAGGTTTTGAGAAGAAAATTTACGGGGAATATTTCCGTTTTAATTTATTTTCGGGACATAGAAAAGGAGTTTGAAGGCGTTGATTACTCCACATGGCATCTCAGCGTGTATATGTCTATGACCATTAATTTTGGATTTTTCTGAAGATATTTTCCGGAAATCAGATATTCTCTTCGGGGTGATCAAAATTTATTTTGGGTAACGATTCCGAAATTCCGCTTTCGTACTTGTGTATATTATAGCATGTTAGTGTTTATATATTTATTTCATAATTTTTAGAAATTATTGGAGAAGTCACTTTTGGTCCGAATTTTGGTTCAGGTAGCCGTGTTATTCATTTCTGGAGTGTTTATACGCGTAAATATAAAATATTGTATTGATTGTTGTTGGCTGTGTCGATATGATATCGACTGGTAGTCCGAGAAATAGAGGAGGTGCTGTCCAATTTCCAAGAAAATATTATTTTTAGTTCTGAAGATTATTATTTTTATTCTTATTCGAAAATAAATCCAAATTATTTAGTTAATGAATTTTAATTGATTATTTAATTCGAGTTAATTATTTCTTATGATTTAAAAATTCCAAAAAATAGTTCGAGCTTTAAAATATTATTTTAAATTATTTTTCAAGCTCAATAATTCTTATAAAATTATTTTCGAGTGTTCGAGCCCTATTATTTAGTTATAAAATGATTCGGAGACCCGATTTAATTCCGAAAAATGTTCAAAAATTCATAATAAATAGACTGTTCATCCGTTTAATACGAAACGAACGCGTACAGACTCAGAAAAATATTCCGCTTTCATTTAAAAATACTTTCGAGACCCAAATCCTTTTGTTTCGAAAGGTCGCTTGTTTTACGAATGATTCTAAGTCGATTATTGATCGATAAAATCATATTTTTGACCCGATTTTTGTTTTAAACGTACCGAGTCGACCCTTCTGATGAACCGAATCCTGTGTTATATGAATTATGTGATACATGAGTTATGTGCTTATGTGCTATGTGAATTATGTGTGTATGTGGGTCAAGAGTCTTGTGTTTGACTATCTTCTTTATGTGTGGGCTATCGTATGGGTAGACGATAGGCTTTTGACACGCAGTTCGTTGAGTGATTATCGTTTGGGCGATTAAAGTTCTACATTTTAATTATAGATGCGGATCTTTCGAGTTGATCAGGACAAGACGTTGGATAAAGAATGAGATGGAATAGTATTGGGTATCTGGCTTCTAGCAATCGCAGGAGCAGCATATCAGTAAAATGTTGAAAATAAAGAGGGTGATATTTTGAGACAGAATGTCAGAATAGATGCGGTTTTGCGAGTGTGACTAACTGCTAAAACCCAAAGGCAAGTATTTCTATCATCACTTATTGTTCAAGTGATATTTATTTTGAATCGTATCATGCAAGTATTGCTTTCCCTATTCTCAGTTTAGAATCGATAAATGTTTTACATATCGCTGAATTAAATGATTCTGTTTACGCAAGTACCCTCTGCTATTCTATGTTCAGAATAGTCAAGTGATTTTACTTATCCAATTATCGGATTTATAAATGTTTTGGATTTTGAGAAAAGTGATTTGGTTGCGAATATTTCTACCCAAGAATTGGGAGAAATAAAATTATTTCGGGTGTCAATTATTATGACCCCATTTCAATAAAAGGTTTTAAGATTGGATCATAATTGCGTAAGTGACCGGGACGGACGGTCCAGCGGAGGGCTATTTCTAAGTGCCATATGGAATATTATGACACAACTTTTTGCCACAGGCAGGTATATTGCCTTTGTTTGAGTACTCGTGTTTTGGGGTCACGTTTCTATGAATCCTGACCTTGTGCTATCACACGGGCTGATCAACATGTGATAGTACGTCCGTCGGAGGATGATCCTAATCTAATTATCATATCATTTTTGATATTGATAGAATACATGATTTATCAACTGTTTCTGTTTTGGAATAATGGTAAAATGCAGTTTTGATTCAGATTCTGATTTATGCTTATACTTACGTTGTTGTTAAATATCAAATGTGTTATTAGTATAGATGATTGATGTTGACTTCAGTATGGGTGTTGTGAGCATCAAAGTTCGTATTGATATCTAATTTGATATGACAGCAAAGTAAGTATTAACTTGAAGAGTTCGGTTTTGAATGAGTTTATGATCCACTCTATAATCATTGTTTCATGTTATTGTTGTTTACGATATTTCCGTAAACACTATTTTACGAGTTTGATTCTCGTCAAGATTCAAAGTATTGCTGAAGCATTTCGCTCAAAAATATCAAAATAGTTTTGAATACAATCAAGAAATCAATTCTAGGATTCCTCAACTCAAATTTTATGATTCAGCAATTATGATTTTAAATGTTCTGCGCTGATGCAGATGTCGGTTTTTATATCAAAATGACCCTATATATGCTATAATGATCTTGCTGAGCATTTCTTTCGCTCATACTTGTCTGTTTTCAAATTTAACCTCCAGTGAGGATTAGCTTGCGCTAATTAGCTGCGTAATTCGAGGAAGCAAAGAAGAAGCTTTTGGAAGGTGGTTGGTCCAGGGTTTGCGGACTAGTGTAAGTTTTATTGTGTAAAGTTGTTTATATTATATTAAATTATAGTTGTGTATTTTATTTGGGCCTAGTATACTTCATTTCGAAGTTATACTAGTGGGTTTAGTTTTGAGTTGGAATTTATTGAAAAGAGTTTTAAAAGAAAATGAAAAAAAAATTATTGATGGAATTTGGAATTCTTGTTTCTAGAACTGTAAACTTAAAAGATCTTGGATTAATTGGGGTCATTTATGTCAAATATCTTCCGCTGGCATTTATTTATCGATTAAATAGGTTGTTTTGGATTGAGGTTTCTTCGTGACGACCAAATCCTCTGACCCCGGATTTGGAGGCGTTATAGGTTGGTATCAGAGCTGAGGTTATAGTAAACTAGAAACGAGAGTGTGTAGGAGTGTGTATAGCTATGTGAGGATGTTTGAGCTCATATCGAGTTCCTGTTGGACTATTGGATATAGTACCAACGAGTAAGTTAAGATAGGCGCATTCGTTCGAGATGGTTGTGCTGAGCTGGATGGAACTCCGGAAAGCTACAAACTTCTATGGTGGAATCTTTCGAGGCTACTACGATTCGACGACGATGAAGATTATCGATATTTTTGGAACGTGAAGAAGTGTCTACAATCAGATGGCGAGTCAACTGGAGAGTTCAAATTGGAGATAAATATTAAGACTTTGGAAATACCTTCTTTTTCAATAAATTCTTTTGACTTCTCTAAAAAAGAAATATCAATTAGAAGACATAATCCCTAAGACCAGTTTATTCATTTTGTGCCAGAATTTTTATTTTCTGGACTTCATTTCCTTCAGAAATATCAGCTTTGAAATCTTTTCAGTTTTATTCATTTGATTTTGAATTCTTTGATATTTTTATTCCGACTGAGATGAACAACCCTAATTATAGGGGAAACAAGGTATACCTGTCTGTGTGATAGGAGTTGGATGGGACGCCATCACTTGTGTGTATTGTGAATACATGAAGGTTAACAACCTTTAGTAGTGTCTTAATTTGGACACGCAATACCAAGTTCATTTGATCATATTGATCTCTCATTTATTTTTTTTTATTTCAACAATACATTTTCTCAAATTTAGATTTTTCTGTTTTGGTATCAAATTCTTTTCTTTTTAAAATTCCATGATTTTATTATCCCAAACATTCGAAGGTATGCCAAGCAAGTTAAGCTGAGTTATCCTGGTCAAGTCAAAGCAGGGTTATGTAACGAGATTACCAAGAGCAACAGTGGACTGCGATGCGGTTATAATATTAGTGGCATATACCGAAGTCAATCTATTTCTTTATTTCTCTCTTTATCTATCTTTCTTTTCTTCTCTCTCTCTATCTTTCTTTCTATTCTTCTTTCTCGCGATCAGTAAAAAGTGATTCTATTGAAGAATTGGTCAAAGGGTGTGAATGGAACAGTGGTGCACAGTGAAGCTCCTGTAAAAGTTTTATTATACAAGGAATACAAGATTTATTTGAGATTATGGAAAATTGAGTTTATTTGGAAATGGAAAATTTGTGATAAGATCCCTTAGTGTTTTCTTCTGCTGATTCCGAGGACGGAATCCTTATAAGGGGGGTAGATTGTAATATCCCATATTTTCAAATATTATTATTATAATTATTTGGAATTATTTATGTGATTTTAGGTGAATTTTAGTGAATTATCTGATAAGTGAAATTGATGTTTGGGTGTTTAGATGTGATATTATTTGAGTATTTGAATTTTTATATGTCCAGAATAAAATATAGATAATTGTGATATTTTTCTGGTAATTTTTGGACTGTTAGATGATTTTATATTGAGTTATGAATTATTAATTATTTTCTGAGTAATTACCAAAATTATTTTATAAAGCCAGGGATCGTCCAACTTCAATCGTTTTTACACTTTTACAACCCGAAACTCTTCTGAAAACTCCTTCCTAACCTAATCTGGTAATTCCGGACATTTTCCGTGTTTTGACTTTTTCAATCCGGATTACGGTTTGACCCGTGCGCGGCCCGGCGCAAGATTTTCGATACGATAGTTATTTCGGTAATCAACAAAATCCGTATTCTCGAGAGACGGGATATTTTTACATTATTTTCGTATATGGTGTTTTATAAAAAGCTCGGTTTTGATGATTATCCAAATATGGTATTAAATTGTATCATTTTTATAGTTACTTAACAGCTAAGTAATCTATTTTCGGATATTTATTTACATAAATACTTGGATTGTCTCTAAAATTGTTTTTATAATTTTATAATTACAATAATTATAATTGGGATTTTATAAAATTTAGAAATCAATATTTCATCAATTATTTAGCCCTGTATGATTTTCAGATTTCATTTATTTGTAAAATCCGTATTTAATTCCAAAATTCTTCAAAAATTACGAAACTCATATTTATTTAAGTTTGGAATATTCTGAGAATTTTAAAATTATTTTGGGAATTTTTAGGATTAATTTTACCCGCGCGTTGAATCATTTAATTGCTAAAAGCGGGTATAAACTGCGTTTCAAAAATTATTTTAAAATTTCGAAATTTATGTTTTTATAAACTTCGGGATATTTGTAACATTTTAAGACTATTTTCGTGATTTTCTGAATTTGTTTTAAGTGTAGCTCGGTTCTTTAAATCGTATAATGCGGGTATAGAGCGCAAATCAAAAATATTTTAAAAATTATGAAAACTTTATTTTACCAGTTTTCTAATTATTTTGAGAATTTTAGAATTTGTTTGGTAATTTTTTTGATTTTATTTACCGGCGCGTTTATTCGATAAGTTGAGAAATGCGGGGCAAAATAAATTAAAAAAAAAAGAAAAAAAAACGTGTCAAATCCTAAAACTACCCAGCACCCCACCCCACCCCTGCCACGCGCACACACCCCCTCCCCCGAGTATACTCCTCCCCCGTTTCTTTTATCTGTTCAACACATTACTCCCTCCCCTCCTCTATCTCTCCTCTCTATCGTATATTTATATACTTTTAATTTTCAAAAATTCATATCTTACAAACCGTTCATCCAAATTTCAATTGGTATATATATAAACGATCAGCGCTTCGATACCTACGCATAGGTATATATATTGCAAGGTTTTGAGATGAAAATTTGCGGGGCATATTTCCGTTATATTTCCGTTTTAATTTATTTTCGAGACATAGAAAAGGAGTTTGAAGGCGTTGATTACTCCACATGGCATCTCAGCGTGTATATGTCTATGACCATTAATTTCGGATTTTTCTGAAGATATTTTCCGGACATCAGATATTCTCTTCGGGGTGATCAAAATTTATTTTGGGTAACGATTCCGAAATTCCGCTTTCGTACTTGTGTATATTATAGCATGTTAGTGTTTATATATTTATTTCATAATTTTTAGAAATTATTGGAGAAGTCACTTTTGGTCCGAGTTTTGGTTCAGGTAGCCGTGTTATTCATTTCTGGAGTGTTTATACGCGTAAATATAAATTATTGTATTGATTGTTGTTGGTTGTGTCAATATGATATCGACTGGCAGTCCGAGAAATAGAGGAGGTGCTGTCCGATTTCCAAGAAAATATTATTTTTAGTTCTGAAGATTATTATTTTTATTCTTATTCGAAAATAAATCCAAATTATTTAGTTAATGAATTTTAATTGATTATTTAATTCGAGTTAATTATTTCTTATGATTTAAAAATTCCGAAAAATAGTTCGAGCTTTAAAATATTATTTTAAATTATTTTTCAAGCTCAATAATTCTTATAAAATTATTTTCGAGTGTTCGAGCCCTATTATATAGTTATAAAATGATTCGGAGACCCGATTTAATTCTGAAAAATGTTCAAAACTTCATAATAAATAAACTGTTCATCCGTTTAATACGAAACGAACGCGTACAGACTCAGAAAAATATTCCGCTTTCATTTAAAAATACTTTCGAGACCCAAATCCTTTTGTTTCGAAAGGTCGCTTGTTTTACGAATGATTCTAAGTCTATTATTGATCGATAAAATCATATTTTTGACACGATTTCCGTTTTAAACGTACCGAGTCGACCCTTCTGATGAACCGAGTCCTGTGTTATATGAATTATGTGATACATGAGTTATGTGCTTATGTGCTATGTGAATTATGTGTGTACGTGGGTCAAGAGTCTTGTGTTTGACTATCTTCTTTATGTGTGGGCTATCGTATGGGTAGACGATAGGCTTTTGACACGCAGTTCGTTGAGTGATTATCGTTTGGGCGATTAAAGTTCTACATTTTAATTATAGATGCGGATCTTTCGAGTTGATCAGGACAAGACATTGGATAAAGAATGAGATGGAATAGTATTGGGTATCTGGCTTCTAGCAATCGCAGGAGCAGCATATCAGTAAAATGTTGAAAATTAAGACGGTGATATTTTGAGACAGAATGTCAGAATAGATGCGGTTTTGCGAGTATGACTAACTGCTAAAACCCAAAGGCAAGTATTTATATCATCACTTATTGTTCAATTGATATTTATTTTGAATCGTATCATGCAAGTATTGCTTTCCCTACTCTCAGTTTAGAATCGATAAATGTTTTACATATCGCTGAATTAAATGATTCTGTTTATGCAAGTACCCTCTGTTATTCTATGTTCAGAATAGTCAAGTGATTTTACTTATCCAATTATCGGATTTATAAATATTTTGGATTTTGAGAAAAGTGATTTGGTTGCGAATATTTCTACCCAAGAATCGGGAGAAATAAAATTATTTCGGGTGTCAATTATTATGACCCCATTTCAATAAAAGGTTTTAAGATTGGATCATAATTGCGTAAGTGACCGGGACGGACGGTCCAGCGGAGGGCTATTTCTAAGTGCCATATGGAATATTATGACACAACTTTTGCCACAGGCAGGTATATTGCCTTTGTTTGAGTACTCGTGTTTTGGGGTCACGTTTCTATGAATCCTGACCTTGTGCTATCACACGGGCTGATCAACATGTGATAGTACGTCCGTCGGAGGATGATCCTAATCTAATTATCATATCGTTTTTGATATTCATAGAATACATGATTTATCAACTGTTTCCGTTTTGGAATAATGGTAAAATGCAGTTTTGATTCAGATTCTGATTTATGCTTATACTTACGTTGTTGTTAAATATCAAAGGTGGTATTAGTATAGATGATTGATGTTGACTTCAGTATGGGTGTTGTGAGCATCAAAGTTCGTATTGATATCTAATTTGATATGACATCAAAGTAAGTATTAACTTGAAGAGTTCGGTTTTGAATGAGTTTATGATCCACTCTATAATCATTGTTTCATGTTATTGTTGTTTACGATATTTCCGTAAACACTGTTTAACGAGTTTGATTCTCGTCAAGATTCAAAGTATTGCTGAAGCATTTTGCTCAAAAATATCAAAATGGTTTTGAATACAATCAAGGAGTCAATTCTAGGATTCCTCAACTAAAATTTTATGATTCAGCAATTATGATTTTAAATGTTCTGCGCTGATGCAGATGTCGGTTTTATATCAAAACGACCCTATATATGCTATAATGATCTTGCTGAGCATTTCTTTCGCTCATACTTGTCTGTTTTCAAATTTAACCTCCAGTGAGGATTAGCTTGCTCTAGTTAGCTGCGTAATTCGAGGAAGCAAAGAAGAAGCTTTTGGAAGGTGGTTGGTCCAGGGTTTGCGGACTAGTGTAAGTTTTATTGTGTAAAGTTGTTTATATTATATTAAATTATAGTTGTTTATTTTATTTGGGCCTAGTATACTTCATTTCGAAGTTATACCAGTGGGTTTAGTTTTGAGTTGGAATTTATTGAAAAGAGTTTTAAAAGAAAATGAAAAAAAATTATTGATGGAATTTGGAATTCTTGTTTCTAGAACTGTAATCTTAAAAGATCTTGGATTAATTGGGGTCATTTATGTCAAATATCTTCCGCTGGCATTTATTTATCGATTAAATAGGTTGTTTTGGATTGAGGTTTCTTCGTGACGACCAAATCCTCTGACCCCGGATTTGGGGGCGTTACACTTACAGACACAAGGAAACAGGTGAAAAGATTATTATGTACTACAAAGATAAAAGGTTTGAGCAAAAGAATGCTAGGAGTGCTCTTGGATTGATAATTGAAGAATTTCCTGATCTAACAACTGAAGAAGCGGTTATGCAACAGAAGGAGTTAATGGCTCAAATGAAGCTGAAGTCAACACCTCTAAAGGAAGAGGAAAAAGAGGTGGAGGATCTACAAGAGCTAGATGAAGAAGAGGAAGAGGAAGGATTTTTAAACCAAGTCAAGTGCTTACAATTGATTCTATATTTCTGAATGTCCTATCCAGAGAAGGTTATGTTCCTGTACAAGGACATGAATTAGCAGAAGAAGTTCAGAATACTGAAGAGATTGTTAGATATTTTTGAGATGTCATGTCTAATGTGTTTCATGTTTAGTTTTCAGATCTTAACAAACAGGAAATATCAGTACTTACTGGAATCAGTACTTACTGGAAGTCAGAACTTAAGGATATCAGAACTTAGATTATCAGAAGATAAATATCAGAAGATGGATATCAGAACTTAAGTACGGGAGGACTAAAAAGTTAAGGAAGGAAGCTGATTTACAGGAAAGAAGATCGAGACTAATACAAAAGAAGATATGCATGGAAAGAGTTAGAGGACTTAAAGAATTGTAAAAGATATCTGATTGATATATTTTAGGAGACAGAATTATATTCCATATCAATTAGAAGTTATCTTGTAACTGTGTACTATATACACACAGACATAGGTTTACACTATATGTGTTATCATTATCGAGAAGATCATACATTATAACCTAGCAGCTCTCGTGATATTTGTTCATCACTGAAAGAGAACAGTTCCATTGTAACAAAGTTTATTATATTGAATATATATGTTTACTGTTACTTGTGTTTGAAATCGATTTGATTGTATTATACACTGTATTCAACCCCCTTCTACAGTGTTGTGTGACCTAACAAGTGGTATCAGATCCTATCTGTTAACACACATACAGTAAAGATCCAAACAATCATGTCTGAAGAAGCAGAAAATCCAACCAAGCCCGCCAAAACTGAAGAAACTCAAAAGACTCAAATCCACAGTCGATATGAGACTATTAGGGTTCCCATACTGAGAGCTTGTGAGTACCCCATATGGAAAGTAAAGATGGCTATGTTTCTGGAAGCTACAGATCCAGAATACCTTGACAGAATTAATGAAGGACCGCATAAGCCAACCAAGCTCTCTATTGTAGTTGCAGATCAGCCAGCAAAGATCATACCAAAGGAGAAAAGTGAGTATACAGCTGAAGATATCTCATCCATTGCCAAGGATGCAAAGGTAAGGCATTTGCTACATAGTGCCACTGATAATGTCATGTCAAACAGGGTAATTCATTGCAAGACTGCAAAGGAGATATGGGATGCTTTGGAGACAAGATGCCAGGGAACTGATGCAATCAAGAAGAACAGGAGGACTATACTCACTCAAGAGTATGAGCACTTTGACTCAAAAGCTGATAAGTCATTAAATGGCTTATATGACAGGTTTGTCAAACTCTTGAATGATCTGTCACTGGTGGACAAGGAATATGATCTTGAAGATTCAAATCAAAAATTCTTTTTAGCTCTTTCTGAAAGTTGGGATTTGAAGGCTACTATTATAAGAGACAACTATGCTCTTGATGAAACTACTCTTGATGAAATTTATGGTATGCTCAAGACTTATGAACTTGAGATGGATCAAAGAAGCAAGAGATATGGGAGAAAGTCAAGGATAGTTGCTCTTAAGGTTGAGGAGGAATTCCCCAAAGTGGTTGTCTCAAAGAAAGGCAAAGGAAAAGCTCTCATCACAAAGTCTGATTCAGAATTATCAAGTTCTGATGATGATGATTCAGAAACTGAAAGTTTACCTGAAATAGATGCTGATGAAGAGATGATGAAATTGTGTGCTCTTATGGTGAAGGGTATCACAAAGATAGCCTACAGGAAATTCAGAAGGGGAAAGAAGTTTTTCAAGAAAGGTGGAAGTGCTGATAAGAAAGGGTTCAGAAAGTATGAAGGCAAAAGTGCAAAGTCTGACAGAGGAGACAACTCAAAAGTCAAATGCTACAATTTTGATGAAAGAGGCCACATATCTCCTAACTGTAAGAAAGGAAAGAGTGACAAAGGCAAGGCACTTGTCACAAAGAAGAAAAGCTGGATAGACTCTTCAGATTCTGAAGATAAGGTGAATTATTCTTTAATGGCAAATGCTGATGGCAGCCCTGAAACTGCTGAACTGAAGGTACCTCAAACAACTTATGCCTTTCATACTGATGATATTACTGAGTTGAGATTATATCTTAAAACCATGTTTATTAGCTACAGAGATCAAACTTTAACATGTGAAAGATTAACTTCTGAAAATCTTGCTTATAAGAAAAGGAATGATTATTTAGAAAAAGAGTTAGTTATGTTCCATCAAACTCAGAAAGAGAGAGATGATGCTTTTTATGTTAGAGTTGAATTACTAAAATTGAATAAATCTCTAAAACTGAGTTAGAAAAAGAAAAAGAGATTATCAGGACTTGGACTAACTTTGGCAGAACAACTCATAATTTATTAAATAGTGGAAATTGGAAAGAGGGCTTAGGTTATGGAGATGATAAAAGTGAAATAGGAACTGAACAAATTGAGTCAATTGTTGTTAAACAAATTGTTAAGCCAAAGGTAAATCCTGTTAAGTTTGTAGCTAAAACTATAAAGTCTGATTCTGAAAAGATGAAAGAGTCTGTGATAGAAGTTAAAGAGAAGTCAACTTCTGAAAAATTAGAACAGGATAAACCAGATGAAGTCAACATAGGCTTAATGATAAATAAGCAGCTTAAGCATAAGCTGAAAGAAATAAGGAATGTCAACAAGGTTAAGGCAACTAGGAAAAATAGGAATGGAAAGGAATGTGTGAATAAAAGCAATAATTATATGCCTGTTCCTAATTCTCCTAGAAAGAAATGGTATAACTGTGGAAACTCTAACCATCTTGCTTCTTTTTGCAGGAAGAATAAAAATATAAACTCTTTACCTCCTAAGTCAGGAGTTAAGAGTCAGTCTGTTAGGTTTAAGCCACAAAATCCTTGTTTTCATTGTGGTAGTCTATGACATTCCATTTATACTTGTAAGGAATATCATAGTTTGTACTATGATTATTATCAAATAAAACCTTCTTTGAAGAAAGTTGCTCTAATTCCTTCTAGTATAAAGACTAATGCAAAGTCTGATATAAGTTCTGATAAACAGCATGTTAGCATAAACTCTGATATTAAATCCGCTGCAAATGCTAACAAACTTAAAAAGGCCAAAGGATCCAAGCAATTCTGGGTCCTTAAAACTAACCATTAGTGGTCTTTGTGATTGTAGGGCAACAGGAAAAACATCATAGTACTGGATAGTGGATGTTCAGGACATATGACTGGAAATAAAGCCCTGCTCTCAGACTTTGTGGAGAAAGCTGTCCCAGGAGTTTCTTATGGAGATGGCAACATGGGAAAAACTCTGGGATATGGCAGTATTAATCTTGGGAATGTCATCATTGAAACAGTAGCTCTTGTCTCAGGACTTAAACACAATCTGCTGAGTGTGAGTCAAATCTATGACAGAGGTTATCATGTGGATTTCTTTGAAGAACACTGTGAAGTTGTAAGAAATTCTACAGGCAAAGTGGTTCTGAAAGGTTACAGGCATGGTAACATTTATGAAGTCGGACTTTCAACAAATTCTGATGGTTCTGCAATCTGTCTGTTGAGTAGAGCATCAAATGAAGAAAGTTGGAATTGGCACAAAAGACTCTCTCATTTAAACTTCAACAACATAAATGAGCTTGTAAAGAAAGATCTTGTGAGAGGATTGCCAAAATTAGTATTTGCTCCTGATGGCCTTTGTGATTCATGTCAAAAGGTAAAACAAAGAAAATCTTCTTTCAAGAACAAAACTGAGTCATCAATTCTTGAGCCTTATCACCTACTGCATGTTGATCTATTTGGTCCAGTCAATGTCATGTCTATTACAAAGAAGAAATATGACATAGTTATAGTGGATGAGTTCACAAGGTACACTTGGGTGTACTTCTTGCACAAGAAGAATGAAACTGCATTTACTCTAACTAATCATGTCAGATAGCTGGTTAAGTTGGTCAAAGATTCTGTTAAAATTATAAGAAGTGATAATGGCACTGAGTTCAAGAATTCAATCATGGAAGAGTTCTGCAAAGAGCATGGAATCAAACAGGAATTTTCTGCACCTGGAACTCCACAGCAAAATGGAGTTGTAGAAAGAAAGAGCAGGACTCTCATTGAAGTTGCACGAACTATGCTTGATGAAATAAAGCTGCCAACCTACTTTTGGGCTGAAGTTGTGCAGACTGCTTGTTTTACACATAATGCAACACTCATAAACAAGCATGGAAAAACACCATATGAGATGGTGAAGAAAAAGAAGCCAAATCTGAAATACTTTCATGTATTTGGTTGCAAGTGTTTTGTTCTTAAGACTCATCATGAGCAGCTGTCAAAATTTGATCTAAAAGCTTTTGACGGAATTTTTGTTGGATATCCACTTTCCACAAAAGCCTTCAGAGTCTACAATTTAAGAATAAGGGTTGTCATGGAATCTATCAATGTATCTTTTGATGATAAGAAGATTATTGGACTTGAAGATTTCAATGATCACGATCAGTTGAGATTTGAAAATGAAGACTTAAATTCTGATTCTGTAAATTCTGATGACTTAAACTCTGAACCTGTAAGTACTGATGTCATTGAATCTGTGGTAACAACTCCAAAGGAAAATGCACCTGTCCAGGGGGAGCAAGATGAAGATCCTACCACATCTCAAGACTCTAAAGAAGCATCAGAACCTGTCACTGTAACACCCCAAAATCCGGGGTTGGGGATCCGGGTTGTCACGAGTTCCATTTCCCTTAATAACACTTAATATTAATAAACAACCAACTACTGCGTACTGTGACCCCATAATATACACACACACCACAAGTTATAGTCTCAGAGATGAATACCAAAAATAACACAAGTCGTTTTATTCCACAATTATAAGCCATTACACCTCAAAAGGTTTCTGAATAAATTTACATATTCCTTGCCATTATTACAATTCATAAATATACATAAGTGTGGCACAACAAAAGTTGAAAGCCTAGCCTATTGGTAGATCCTACCTCAGCTACAACGGCATCAACGCCTACAGGAAACTACGGAACATTTCCTAATCGCTCACATATTGGGAGCTTGATCATGTTCATCTTGTCTATCTGTTGTTTTGTGATGAAAGAAGAAAGCAAGGATGAGCAACAAGCCCACCGAAATAATATGTATAATAATTAACAATATATGAGCATTCTCATAGTACTCATGAAAGTCTTGGTCAAGAAGAAATGAACCAAGTTTATATCTTAACGCGACCAAGTCGCAAAATATTCAGTATATATATACATATATACTTTTCACAATATTTGAAATCCTCTGTCATGTATAATATACACAGAGTTCCAGTTTATAACTGTATAAAAATATCGTTGCAAGGTGATCTCATATATCTAACCTTGTCTCAATGTTTTTCTTAAAACCTTTGTCATTCATAAGATAATCATTAACTAGATATAAGTTGAAAAGATGAAATTACGAGATACTCCAATATACTTATATCTTTTTCGAATACTGCTTGAACTACCACCGTTCAAGGTATAAATAGTTCATCCCATAGATTAAGCTACAAGACAAAACTTGTATAGAATCGATCTTTGAAATATCATAAAAATAAAATGAAGTTGCGAGATACTTCATTTGATGCAAACATCATTTTGAAAACTCGACCCTACCAACACTCAACAATCGCCCAACCGTAGCCTTTCTATCGAAGTGCTCTGGGTAGTGTTGCAGAAATATCCAATTGGATGATGAACTCATTACGGGAGTTTTCCGCGCCAGGAAGACCACTCACGATGATCAGTCGCAGTAGTGCAACCCCACCATTTTCTACATGTAGAGGAGAACAGTCGGATTTACTTGTCAACCGAACACTGGACTCCTAAGGAATGGACCGTTTTAGCGGAACTTCCGGGCCATTTAGGCCAATATAATAAGGCTGGGTCGGCGCCACTCGACCACTTACGCCACTCCTAGTTCAGATGAAATCCATGACTCTGAAACTTAAAGCTCGTCCCCCCTTTCCCCAAGTAGAAACTTGTTGATACGGCTCCACCAAGAAGTCGTATCTAGTTGGATAGAAAAACTCACCGATATTTCCCAGGCGATGCCTGTTAATGGATTAACTTATTCCAATAATTTTACTTCCCGAGTGTTGGGTAAGTAATCAAAAACTCTTTTATCAAAACAGCAACCTTGTTGTGAATATAAAAATACATCACGGAGCCGGATCCCTCTGATTTTTGAGCGAGTATTTTAAATCCCCTTCGAAAGGAAGATCTTAAATATGAAAACGAGTTTTGGGATCCGCTCTAACCTTCCAAAAATAGTTTTGATAAAATTTGAAAATAATCTCTGGAAATATTTAAAGTAAGAATGATTTGATAGTATCAATTATTTTCCGAATACTTGGCAAATATCGAAACATTATTCTTTAATAAAATAAAGAATATTATTTAATAAAATAAGTGGAATCATAAGTCCTCAAATGAATATTCAAAATAATATTCATTAAATAAAATAAGCGGAGTCATAAGTCCTCGAATGAATATTCAAAATAATATTCATTAAATAAAGTAAGCGGAGTCATAATTCCTCGAATGAATATTCATAATAATATTCATTAAATAGAATAAGCGGAGTCATAAGTCCTCGAATGAATATTCAAAATAATATTCATTAAATAAAATAAAGTTATCGAATAAACCTTATTCGATTAATAGTTTTGAAAACTATATCTATATATATATAAATATATATATATATATATTATACTCGAGAACATCGACTCCCGGTTTAGAAAATGTTCACCTTTGGGTCCCGTATACTAAGGTTATACGCATCTACTGCTTATCTCTAGCATATGTATTATGCAACTTATAAGCATTTGAATCAACCATTAGATATCAAGATTTCGAAATATGCATGCATATAAATATCATATCACATGCTCCAATATATCGCAAGACTTTGCTAATAATAATCATGCACTTATCACAAGATAATGCATATACATATATACATCACAACAACAGTATAACGGGTAGAAAACTTGCTTGAGTGTTCCCGGATAGACTTAAGCTTAGAGTGGGTCCGATAACATATGAACAATAACATAAGTTGGAATTAAACCCCGGTCGCTTAAGAAACTAGACTTTAACAAATTGAACCCTAACGTTCGCTTATGGTAACTCCTACGCTTAACGAATCACATAAGTCGTTCGAGTACCCTCGGCTCCACCATTTTTAATAAATTAAGCATTAAGAATTTTAAGGCGATTCTTCCGCGAGTACTCTACCAACTACCTAGTCCACTTTACATAATTGTTTCATACTCCAATTAGTCATTTAAGGTCCTTAACCAAGGTTTCAAAGTAAGGCGAGGGGTAATGGTTCGTTCGTGAAACGCCGTTACTTAAAACGGTCGTTTCTCCTAAACCGTACATCGGATTCTAGCGAACCACATATCAAAACGAAGATCGTAACATGAACTATCTAAACATGGCAATGGTCTGAATCTTACAGTGAGTTCACGGATCCTGAAGTTAAGAACAAAATCAGTCTAAGGTAAATCGGGCATTACGACGGCTATGTTTACGCGATTACCAAAGTTTATACTACTCCAAATCAATCACAAAACAACTTACAACCAACATTACAACCAAAATCCATCCAAACCTCACTACATCAGTCCATTACTTTATGTTTTATCCAACTCATTCAATCACAAACAAAAGCTACTAACCATACTAAGGTTCATTAACTATAAACAAGATTCAATCATCCAAATCACTACAAACCCAATCCAAACTTTAAACACACAAGCATCATGCTTCTCATGAACTATATTAATCACAATCACTCCTAAACATTCAAGTAAATCTTAGGGTTTGAAGTTTTTATACCTTCTTGAAGCTTTTAATCAATGAAAGATCCTTGGAATGCCCATGAAAGCCTTGATCTATGCTTAAGCTACCTTGACCTTACAAATAAAATCAAGAATCAAAAGTTTGTTCTTGAAAGTTACTATTCACCCTAAACTAAAATGATTTATTTGAGCTAGCAAACCTTGGATTCAAGCACTCAAACTACTTGCTCTTCTTAGTTATGAAATGTAGGAGCTATAGAGACTAACCTCTTGATTTATGATGGAGTGAAGCTTGAGTTTTGAAATTTTCCTTCTTGTTTAAAGAAGAAAAGCCGAGGCAATGAAGGAGAAGAAGAAGAAATAGCTTCTTGATTTGTGTTTTGATGATTTGTATGGTGTTTAGCTTGGTTACATGGAATTTACCATGGTGAAAAATGTGTGGCTCACAATAAACCAACCAATCCTTCCCACTTGTCATGCTTATGTCATCAAGCTTAGGTCATCTTGTTACACTTGTCTTCTTCTTGTTGGTGTGATGACATCATATTCCACTAACCTCTTTGATTAACCCTTAATTACTTGGCTAATGACCGTTTATCTGTTATACGGTTCGTTTAACTTTCGTTCGCGTTTATCGTTCGAGGGAGCATATCCGGGATCTTATTACTTGGGTTCCCCTAAACCTTTCTCAGTATTTTATATTCCTTTTACGATCCTCTCTTATAATCCTTGAATTTAAATCCTTTTAATCATATTACCTTATACTCAATTATTTCGGTATCTGGTGGATTTTCGGGGAAAAATCAAAGTGTCCGGATTCGAATTCTAACGACCTTTACATACACTCATTTACTTTATGGAATACTAATACGATCTTAGAATTTCCATAAAAGTACTCCTATATAGTGTGGTCTGATAATTTTCCTTAATCAGCATCATCAGCAAAAGTTACTATTCATCCGTGTTTCAAAAATTCCAAAAATTGGGGTTATTACAGTCTCCCCTCCTTAAAAGGATTCCATCCCGGAATCGGATAGAAAATGGTTGGGATACTTTTCTTGCATTGCACTTTCTAACTCTCAAGTCAATTTTCCCACATTGTGGTTCTACCACCAAACTCTGACTAGTTTGATGACCCTTCTCCTAAGCACTTGTTCCTTTTTGATCTATAACCCTTCCTGGTTGCTCCATATAAGTTACATCTGGTCACATGTCCATGCGCTCATATGCCCCTATTTGTATGGCATCCGGATTACACTTCCTTCACATTGATATATGGAATACGTTATGGACTTGATACAGGTTTGGGTAGGGCTAGCTCATATGCTAACTTCCCAATACGTCTTAATATCTCCAAGGGTCTAATAAATCATGGACTTAGCTTTCCTTTCTTTCCGAACCTCATCAATCCTTTCCAATGGAATACCTATAACAGCACTAGGTCCCTTACTTCCTATTCCTTGTCCTTTCGTGTCAAATCAACATACTTCTTATGTCCATCTTGGGCTACTACCAGCCGTCCTCTGATTAGATCTATTATATCCTTGGTCCTTTGGACTACTACGGGTCCGAGCATTTTGCGCTCTGCAACTTCATCCTAACATAAGGGAGATCGACATTGTCTTTCCTCAAGGATCTCATAAGGCGACATCTCGATACCTGACATACGATCTATTGTCGTGAGAAAACTCAATCCGCGTTAAGTGATCATTCCAAATTCTTTCAAGTCTATTGCACAGACTCTCATCATAGCTTCTAGCATTATAGCTTTTGCTTCTCAATACTCCTTCTTTTCTTGTTCGTAAGCGTTACTACCTTCCGTACAGTATACTATTCTACATATACCTTTACTTGCTAGAGTTTTATAACCTTTTAATAAATGCGTCAACCTTAGTATCATGAATGCGTTTCCATTCTTAATACCACCATACTTTGTACCTGTAATATCCCATATTTTCAAATATTATTATTATTATTATTATTATTTGGAATTATTTATATGATTTTATGTGAATTTTGGTGAATTATCTGATAATTGGAAGTGATGTTTTGGATGTTTATATATGATATTCTTTGAGTATTTTAATTTTTATATGTCCATAATAAAGTATAGATAATTATGGTATTTTTCTGGTAATTTTTGGATTGTTACATGATTTTATAATGATTTATTAATTATTTTCTGAATAATTACCAAAATTATTTTATAAAGCCGGGAATCGTTCGACTTCAACTGTTTTTACGTTTTTACAACCCGAAACTTTTCCGAAAACTCCTTCCTAACCTAATCTGGTAATTCCAGACATTTTCCGTGTTTTGACTTTTTCAATCCGGATTACGGTTTGACCCGTACGCGTCCCGGCGTATAATTTTTGATACGATAATCATTTCGATAAATCAATAAAACCCGTATTCTCGAGAGACGGGATATTTTTACATTATTTTCTCATAGGGTGTTTTATAAGAAGTTCGGTTTTGATAATTATCCAAATCTGGTATTAAATTGTATCATTTTTATAGTTACTTAGCGGCTAAGTAATCTATTTTCGGATCTGATATGATCTAATATGATACTTGTTACGTGTTTAAGATGTATTTATATGAATCGATCCATAATTTGGACGCGTGTTTATTCGAGTTACTCATTTCATCTCATTTTATGTGTGTTCAATGTATTTTATGTGTCTTCGGAATTTTCTATTAATTTAGGAATCGTTTCCGTTTTTGCAAAATAAACGGACCGGGTCCCCACCGGGACGTCAAAGCCCATAAAATTCGTGTTTTTTTATAAAATCATTCGTATTTCAAATAACTGTTATCTTTGTATTTCTAAATTATTCGCAATTTTTGGGGAATTTTGATATAATTTTGTATTTATCTATAAATATTATTTTTAAAAAATTTCCCCGTAAAATATCATTTTCGGGCTAGTTATTTTAAATTATGAGATCAAAGCATCGATTTGCGATTTATCGGATATAAAATTCTTTAAGTATAAATACCAAAATCCTCATTTTTTTTCTATTTAGATAAAAATGATAATATTTAGGATAATTATCAAAAATGTGGATAATTTTGGGGGTGAGAAATTTGTTCTTGAGGGAAATCAGATGATTCTAAGAGCTAAAGATGTTGGTTTTTAACGTTCTTATAATTTGAAGGGCATTTCATGCTCGTTCTTTTGGCATCAAAATCATCAACAAAGGTTGATTACTCTTCAATTCGATATTTTTGTTCTTGGGGTCGAAATTCGTTTTTTTGTTTACAGTGATTGTTTGATGAATTCGATGATTGGGTTAGCTTCTTATGCTAAATTACAGTCGATTTATATAGAAATTTGTGTTGTTTGAGTGAAAAATTGTACAAACCGAGTTTTGGTTTTAGTCGTTTTTAAATTTCAGTTTTTTTTTTATTTTGAAGATGTTGATTGTTGTTCTTGATGATATGGTTAGATAGTACGTGTTACATGCTGTAATTCATATATAGAATATTAATTTCATTAAGAATTGATCAAGATATGTGTACGTCGGAATTTGATCGGAGTTTGATCGGTTTTTACATTCGACCGATCGATTGTTGATGGTGGTGGTGTTTCTGGAAGTTTGAGATGATGGTGATTGATTTAGGATAGCGAACAGACTATTTTGACAAAAAAAACGGGGATGACCGGAGTTGTAGGGGACTCGCCGGACTTCGGGTGTTCGTCGGAGGATACAACGGAATCTGGGTTTTCTAGATTCCGGCGACAACTCCGTTGAACCCGGCGGCAGTTCTTCACGTCCGGGTTTTAACCCGTTTTATTTTCATTTTGACTCGTCTTTGATCTATTTTCCTCCAAACCCCCAACCTGAAAACTGTTTCTGCAGTTGATTTTTATTTTATTTTTTTATCAAAATTCTATTTTTGAAAATTCTAAAAATCCTTTTTAAATTTCCAAAAATTATTTAGTTAATTATTTAATAATTAGCTGAATTCTTTTAAATTCCCAAAAATTATTTTTGTTATTATTTTCAAAAATCCATATTTGTTTTAATTATTTATAGTTTGTCTTAATTGAATATATATAGATTTAATTAATTGGTTAATTTATTTAATCAATTAATTTTATTTATAAATAGTTAAATAAAATACAATTGTTTATAATTAATTTAAATAATTCCTAAAAAATGTTTTTAAGCTTTCAAAAATTATATTTTGGTATTTAAAAATCAATTAATAATATTATTAATTGATTTATTCCTAATTATTCGTAGAATATAAACCGTTCGTCCGTTTAATACGAAACAAACGTGTATAGACTCAGAAAAATATTCCGCTTGCATTAAAAATACTTTCAAGATCCAAATTCTATTTTTTCGAAAGGTCGCTTGTTTTGCAAATCATTCTGAGTCGTTTATTGATCGATAAATCATATTTTTGAGCCGATTTCAGTTTTAAACATACTGAGTCGAACCTTTTGACGAACCGAGTCATATGTGATTTAAATTATGTGATACGTGAGTTACGTGTTTACATGCTATGTGAATTATGTGCATATGTGGGTCAAAATTCTTGTGTTTGACTGTTTCATTTATGTGTGGGGTATCGTATGGGTAGACAATAGGGTTTTGACGCGCAATTCGTCGAGTAATTATCGTTTAGACGATTAAAGTTATATCTTTTAATTATAGATGCGGATCGCTCGAGTTTATCGGGGCAAGACGTTGGATAAAGAATGAGATGGAATGGTATTGGATGTCTAGCTTCTAGCAATCGCAGGAGCAGCATATCATTAAAGTGTTGAAAAAAAGGACGGTGATATTTTGAGACAGAATGTCAGAATAGATGCGTCTTTGCGAGTGTTACTAACTACTAAAACCCAAAGGCAAGTATCCCTATCATCAGTTATTGTTCAAGTGATATTTATTTTAAATCTTTTCATGCAAGTATTGCTTTCCCCATTCGGTTTGTAATAGATAAATGTTTTACATATCGCTGAATTAAATGATTCTGTTTATGCAAGTATTCTTCTGCTATTCTATGTTCAGAATAATCAAGTGATTTTACTTATCCAGTTATTGGATTTATAAATGTTTTGGATTTTGAGAAAAGTGATTTGGTTGCGAATATTCCTACCTAAGAATTGGGGGAATAAAATTATTTCGGGTGTCGATTATTATGACCCCATTTCAATAAAAGGTTTTAAGATTGGATCATAATTGCGTAAGTGACCGGGACGGAAGGTCCAGCGGAGGGCTATTTCTAAGTGCCATATGGAATATTATGACAAATTTTTTGCCACAGGCAGGTATATTGCCTTTTGTTTAAGTACTCGTGTTTTTGGGGTCACGTTTCTACGAATCATGACCTTGTGCTATCACACGGGCTGATCAGCATGTGATAGTACGTCCGTCGGACAATGATCCTAATCTAAATTATCATATCATTTTTGATATTTATAGAATAAATGATTTATCAACTGTTATGTTTTGGATTAGCGGTGAAATGCGGTTTTGATTCAGTTTCTGATTTATGCTGATATTTACGTTGTTGTTGAATATCAAAGGTACTATTAGTATAGATGATTGATGTTGACTTCAGTATGGAATGTTGTGAGCATCAAAGTTCGTATTGATATCTAATTTGATATGACAGCAAAATAAGTATTAAATTCAAAGAGTTCTGTTTTGAGTAAAGTTATAATTCAATCCATAATCATTGTTTCTTGTTATTATTGTTTACGATATTTCCGTAAACACTGTTTTACGAGTTTGATTCTCGTCAAGATTCAAAGTATTGCTGAAGCATTTCGCTCAAAAATATCAAAATGGTTTTGAATACAATTAAGGAATCAATTCTGGGATTCCTCAACTAAAATTTTATGATTCAGCAATTATAATTTTAAATATTCTGCTCTAATGCAGATGTTGGTTTTATATCAAAATGACCCTATATTCGCTATAATGATCTTGCTGAGCATTTCTTTCGCTCATACTTGCCTGTTTTCAAATTTAACCTCCAGTGAGGATTAGCTTGCGCTGTTTAGCTGCATAATTCGAGGAAGCAAAGAAGAAGCTTTTGGAAGGTGGTTGGTCCAGGATTTGTGAATTAGTGTAAGTTTTATTGTATAAAGTTTTTTATATTATATTATATTATAATTATATATTTTAATTGGGCCTAGTATACTTCTTTTCGAAGTTATACTAGGGGGTTTAGCTTTGAGATTGAGAATTATTGAAAAGAGTTTCAAAAGAAAGTGAAAAATTTATTTATGGAATTTGGATATCTTGTATCTAGAACTGTAACCTTAAAAGATCTTGGATTAGTTTGGGGTCATTTATGATAAATATCTTCCGTTGGCATTTAATTATTGATAAAACAGGTTGATTTGGATTGAGGTTTCATAGTGACGACCAAATCCCTTGACCCCGAATTTGGGGGCGTGACAGTACCACTTCATCTCTAGTTGCCTCCATCTTCGAAAGCTTGGTCTTCGTATAGAAGTAAAAGAATTTATTGAGAGATCACTATGATCATGAACACTTGTTCTATTGCATAGTTAGTATAGAAGGTGGCCAGCCTTTAGTACTTGACAAGCAATTAAACAACATGTGGTATCCTACTAGGCTTCTATCACACAGATAGATAGTCATTCGGCAATACCTCCCCTTCTGGAAGGGTTGTTCTTCTCAGCTTACATGCAATGAAAAGAAGATAAAAGAACGAACTGAAGAGAATTATATATATGAAAAAAATACTGCCACAAATATCTGGCTTGGAATCTACCTCTGAGCTATAGAGGTTTGTCATAGGAGAACAAAACATATATGTATATATATCAACATCAAGTATTATAGCATCGCATTTCACGCTCCTGAATATCTACTATGTCGTCCATCGTTCTATGGTCCCATACTCTTGCTCGAGCTTATAAAGAATCACCTTTGAAACTCCCTCGACATCGAAAATCGAATCTGGGATTTCATTCTAGACATAATATTAGAATTTTATGCTTGTATCGCAACCTTCCTCGTATAGTAATACGAACCTCTATTGATAAGAAGGAATAAATATTCAATAGGTAGATAATCGACTTAATTAGTCTAACAATGATAAATTATACATCACCATGACCCGATTAGTGGTACTCAATCTCAACATCCATTCTAATACAACTCTTACGGTTGTAATCGGCTCATTACTTGTAAAATCATTGCTACATTACTATGGTCCATCGTTGTCCTACTGTAGTCATTCGTTTTCCTCGAAATCTCAATAGCTAATCACATAGAGTCCATTTCTGCCGTACCGAAATCTTCTAGAGAGGAAACATAATCACCATTCATGATTCATGAAGAACACTCCTAAACTTGGTGTACATATGACATGAAGCAGATAAAATTGCAGATGAGTTTCAATAAAATCAACGATAGCAGGTTAATACCATTATTAACCATATGTCATTATTAGGAGACATGAAGCTCAAAGGTTCATTTAGTCCTTTCGTAACATGGTCCTGGCTTATCTCAAGATATGACCTTATAAGCCCGCTCACGGCGATTACATAAATTAAATATTTACCAAACTACTATCACGGTTGAGTATCGCACAATCATCAGAAGGAATGTCAATCTTTCAAACCATAATACAATCTCCACAGCTTTAACCATTATCATTATATTCCTCTGGCACGAGCGCCGATAATTGTCTTCTTACACTTAAAATGTCGGCCACCTCTTTGGCCTTTCCTGATAGTAATATTTCCTTACAATCAATGTCATTTTAACCACCTTCACTAAATTTTCTACCTCATTTCAAATCACTGCTTATGTGAAAATGCTTTTCTTAAGCCCTTGTGATAAATAAAAAAAATCACCATTTTTCCATAAATTACTGCCTTAGTCTTTAAATGTAAACATTATCATGGCTAACTCTCGATCATACTTAGGACGTCTTTTATCTTGGGCCCTTCTTGCTTTAACAATTCTGACCTCCATTGGTTCAATCTATACTTTTCATGGTTTAACACGTGCCCACCTGGCATTATTATAATTACGCCATATTTCCTTTATCAAAATTTCTATTCTTCAGAACTTTGAATATTACCTTTCTCCTTGTAAGACCTCTAAGGTTATCCTTGAATCGTTCCTCATGTATTCCCTAGATATAGGGCATATCAAAATACCATTTACTAATACTAGAACCATTGTCTATATACTTCTGGAAAAAAATTCCCCATTGATCCTTAAAGGTTGTTGTTACCTTAATCCTTTCCAATTCATACTGTCAAAACTCATATTGTCCCTATTAAGGGTGAAATGCCAACCTTTATGCATTCCCCTAGGGTTCATCTTAAGTTATCGAAGTTATATCCTTAATTCCACCTTTAAAAAGGTACTTGCATCCTTCCATGGATAAATCAAGTCATATATCCTTGATAGATTATCTTATTCAATCATTCCCACCTCGATAGTCTATACCAATTTCACAATAGCATCCTTATTCAAACTGAGGTCAACCCCTATGGCCTTCAAAAGATAACAATGGTTACCCGCTTTTCTTTCCTAATTTGGTAATGACAACAGGGATGTTCTGGAAGATATTGGTCGTGTTCAACGTGAACTTCTTCTTAATAATTCCTCATTTACATTTGTTGTTTACACTTCACATTCTTGAAGGTCACTTCCTTCATCCAATTTTCCTAATTTCTTTCTTTCTTGTCTTCTCAGTCTATCCGCGTCTCATTATTTATCCTTCAAACTATCTCAAGGTTTCCTCGAATCCTCCCAACTTACAGGGGATAAACTATATGTATCTCTTATGCCTTCAACCATCAACTGTACCTCATGGTGAATCACCTTCATCCTGACGATTACATACTTTTCTATTTCTATTGCTACGAGTCTTTAGGGTTTCCTCATACCCAACTCCCTTATCATTCCTCAAACTCTATTGTCTTTATTTTCCTTTCCACTTCAGTTTCTTTTTATTTTCTTTTCTATTACAATCATTTCACGAACCCACTAATCATTGACTTCAAATATCACGTCGTTCTGGGATTCTTGTCATCAGAACGAATCTTGACAACTTTTACAACTTAGCTTCATAATTCATCATACTCGTCCGCCTTTGTTCTGGCTCTAAAGCTTTTACACTATCTCCATAACCTTGGGAATTACTTTCCCGAAAACAATTGACTGAACTTTAATCAGTTTATTCTAACCTCTGGCTCCATGCCTTTCTTGGTCTTTCACCAGCGGGTGGCCTCTCTCTTAGGAAGGTAGGTGAAAAAAATAGTCTTTTGTGCTTCGTCAATCATTTAGAATCTCAAATAATTCCTATATTTCTTTTAACCGGGCTCTCGCCTCGACTGGGTCAGCTTGTTCCTTGGAACTCTGAGAGCTTAGCGACTTAAAGGTCCTGAAAGAATTTCACACCACATTGTTTCCTCAGGGTGGTGGTTGGGGTAAAAGTATAAGTTTTGTTTAGGCAGGTCCATGAATTGCCCCATAGGAGTACCGTCCTGGTTCTCCCTACCTTACTCGACTTCTGTTTTCTCAGTATGAAATGTTTCCTCCACCTCCCCATAATCAGGGTTATCTTATACGTTAAAATCCTTGTTTTCCATTTCATTATGTTATGGGTTCTTTCTTTCTTGATGGCGACCTCCCTGACTATCACATTCAGGGTTTGCCCTAAATCTTATTACTCGAACTATGGCTTTCACCTAATATCTCGTCCCTAAGCTCTTGAACGTTTGGAATCCAAATTCTGTAGGAATACCTCATTATTCCCTTATCATCTTTCTCGGTATTAATCTCTTCTCTATTTGTTGGCTCTCTGCCTTCATTCATCACTTTTTCTTGGTGCAATATAATCTTTCCAATAATTCGGGTTGTATTGCTATCTCAAACAGCTTTTCGGTACCGGCTCCGGTTACCTTCACTTCTATTATCATTTTCTCAAAATCTCTTATCAACTCTCCCAAAGACATTTTCATCTTGAGTCTCTTTTTTATACTAAGGGCATTAGCCACCATTTTGGATTTCCCTAGATGATAAAGAATCTTATAATCGTAATCCTTGATTAGCTCTAACCGCCTCCTCTGGCGCATGTTGAACTCTTTCTGCGTGAAAATGTACTAGAGCACTTATGGCTTGTGTAAATCTCGCACTTCTCTCCATACAAGTAGTGCCTCCAATCTTTAGGGTAAAACTATTTCCGCGAGCCCAAGATCATGGGTGGGATATCGAATTTCATATTTTCTTAATTGTATTGACGTGTACGCGATTACCTTGATGTGCTCTATAAGCACGCACCCTAATTCCTTGTGTGAAGCGTCACTACAAATCACAAAATTTCCTTTTTCCATCCGACAACGCCAACATAGGGGCCGTCACCAATCTTTGCTTCAGTTCTTGAAAGTTTTTCTCGCATTTCTCTGTCCATTCAAACTTTGCACTCTTACGAGTAAGCCACGTTTAAAGGGGCTGCTATCTTTGCAAACTTGAACGAACCTACGGTAGTAACCGCCAATCCTATCTCTGGTAGTCAATCTGACTACGGTCATTAATTCCTTAGCGATCACCTCTTCAGACTTGTTAGGATCCTTCACGAGATCCTCCTCAACAACAATCCTTTCTGGAATAACATCCTTAACCGCTACATCCTCAATTTGAACATCATTCGGTCCCTCGTTGGGGTACTCCATCGGATCCACGATCTGATCTCCAATATGTAATAAAACAACATCACGTTGTTGCTCCTCAACCTCAGGGTTCGGTTCCCCGCTACCCTATATGATAACGAACTATGTTGCTATCATGATATTTATAAGGGTTCCCATAAGGGTTTTAACTGTCAGTACTACGTTAGGTAGTCCGACTATGAACTTGGCGAGAGTTATTATTATCTTAGTGAACTTATTATTTTAACGTCACATCATCTCTGAGGTTTATAACGCTTAGCTTTGATACCATTTCTGTAACACCCCCAAATCCGGGGTCGGGGATCCGGGTTGTCACGAGTTCCATTTCCCTTAATAACACTTAATCTTAATAAACAACCAATTACTGCGTACTGTGACCCCACAATATACACACACACACCACAAGTTATAGTCTCTGAGATGAATACCAAAAATAACACAAGTCGTTTTATTCCACAATTATAAGCCATTACACCTCAAAAGGTTTCTGAATAAATTTACATATTCCTTGACATTATTACAATTCATAAATATACATAAGTCTGGCACAAATAAAGTTGAAAGTCTAGCCTATTGGTAGTTTCTACCTCAGCTACAACGGCATCAACGCCTACAGGAAACTGCGGAACGTTTCCTAACCGCTCACGAATTGGATGCTTGATCTTGTTCATCTTGTATGTCTGTTGTTGTATGATGAAAGAAGAAAGTAAGGGTGAGCAACAAGCCCACCGAAATAATATGTATAATAATTAACAATATATGAGCATTCTCATAGTACTCATAAAAGTCTTGGTCAAGAAGAAATGAACCAAGTTTATATCTTAACGCGACCAAGTCGCAAAATATTCAGTATATATATACATATATACTTTTCACAATCTTTGAAATCCTCTGTCATGTATAATATACACAGAGTTCCAGTTTATAACTGTATAAAAATATCGTTGCAAGGTGATCTCATATATCTAACCTTGTCTCAACTTTTTTCTGAAAACCTTTGTCATTCATAAGATAATAATTAACTAGATATAAGTTGAAAAGATGAAATTACGAGATACTCCAATATACTTATATCTTTTCTGAATACTGCTTGAACTACCACTGTTCAAGGTATAAATAGTTCATCCCATTGATTAAACTACAAGAAAAAACTTGTATAGAATCAATCTTTGAAATATCATCAAAATAAAATGAAGTTACGAGATACTTCATTTAATGCAAACATCATTTTGAAAACTCGACCCTGCCAACACTCAACAATCGCCCAACCGTAGCCTTTCTATCGAAGTGCTCTAGGTAGTGTTGCAGAAATATCCAATTGGATGATGAACTCATTACGGGAGTTTTCCGCGCCAGGAAGACCACTCACGATGATCAGCCGCAGTAGTGCAACCCCACCATTTTTTACATGTAGAGGAGAACAGTCGAATTTACTTGTCAACCGAACACTGGACTCCTAAGGAATGGACCGTCTTAGCGGAACTTCCGGGCCATTTGGGCCAATATAATAAGGCTGGGCCAGAGCCACTCGACCATTTACGCCACTCCTAGTTCAGATGAAATCCATGACTCTGAAACGTAAAGCCCGTCCCCCCTTTCCCCAAGTAGAAACTTGTTGATACGGCTCCGCCAAGAAGTCGTATCTAAGGGGAAAGGAAAACTCACCGATATTTTCCAGGCGATGCCTGTTAATGGATTAACTTATTCCAATAATTTTACTTCCACAGTGTTGGGTAAGTAATCAAAAACTCTTTTATCAAAACAGCAACCTTGTTGCGAATATAAAAATACATCACGGAGCCGGATCCCTCAAATTTTTGAGCGAGTATTTTAAATCCCCTTCGAAAAGAAGATCTTAAATATGAAACAAGTTTTGGGATCCGCTCTAACCTTCCAAAAATAGTTTTGATAAAGTTTGAAAATAATCTCTGGAAATATTTAAAGTAAGAATGATTTGATAGTATCAATTATTTTCCGAATACTCGGCAATTATCGAAACATTATTCTTTAATAAAATAAAGAATATTATTTAATAAAATAAGCGGAATGATAAGTCCTTGAATGAATATTCAAAATAATATTCATTAAATAAAATAAGCGGAGTCATAAGTCCTCGAATGAATATTCAAAATAATATTCATTAAATAAAGTAAGCGGAGTCATAAGTCCTCGAATGAATATTCAAAATAATATTCATTAAATAGAATAAGCGGAGTCATAAGTCCTCGAATGAATATTCAAAATAATATTCATTAAATAAAATAAAGTTATCATAAACCTTATTCGATAAATAGTTTTGAAAACTATATATATATATATATATATTATACTCGGGAACATCGACTCCCGGTTTAGAAAATGTTCACCTTTGGGTCCCGTATACTAAGGGTATACGCATCTACTGCTTATCTCTAACATAGGTATTATGCAACTTATAAGCATTTGAATCAACAATTAGATATCAAGATTTCGAAACAGGCATGCATATAAATATCATATCACATGCTCCAATATATCGCAATACTTTGCTAATAATAACCATGCACTTATCACAAGATAATGCATATACATATATACATCACAACAACAGTATAACGGGTAGAAAACTTGCCTGAGTGTTCCCGGATAGAGTTAAGCTTAGAGTGGGTCCGATAACTTATGAACAATAACATAAGTTGGAATTAATCCCCAGTCGCTTAAGAAACTAGACTTTAACCAATTGAACCCTAACGTTCGCTTATGGTCACTCCTACGCTTAACGAATCACATAAGTCGTTCGAGTACCCTTGGCTCCACCATTTTTAATAAATTAAGCATTAAGAATTTTAAGGCGATTCTTTCGCGAGTACTCTAACAACTGCCTAATCCACTTTAAATAATTGTTTCATACTCCAATTAGTCATTTAAGGGCCTTAACCAAGGTTTCAAAGTAAGGCGAGGGGTAATGGTTCGTTCGCGAAACGCCGTTACTTAAAACGGTCATTTCTCCTAAACCGTACATCGGATTCTAGCGAACCACATATCAAAACGAAGATCGTAACATGAACTATATAAACATGGCAATGGTCAGAATCTTACAGTGAGTTCACGGGTCCTGAAAATAAGAACAAAAACAGTCTAAGGTAAATCGGGTATTACGACGGCTATGTTTACGCGATTACCAAAGTTTATACTACTTCAAATCAATCACAAAACAACTTAAAACCAACATTACAACAAAAATCCATCCAAACCTCACTACATCAGTCCATTACTTCATGTTTTATCCAACTCATTCAATCACAAACAAAAGCTACTAACCATACTAAGGTTCATTAACTATAAACAAGATTCAATCATCCAAATCACTACAAACCCAATCCAAACTTTAAATACACAAGCATCATGCTTCTCACGAACTATATTAATCACAACCAATCCTAAACATTCAAGTAAATCTTAGGGTTTGATGTTTTTATACCTTCTTGAAGCTTTTAATCAATAAAAGATCCTTGGAATGCCCATGAAAGCCTTGATCTATGCTTAAGCTACCTTGACCTTACAAATAAAATCAAGAATCAAAAGTTTGTTCTTGAAAGTTACTATTCACCCTAAACTAAAATGATTTATTTGAGCTAGCAAACCTTGGATTCAAGCACTCAAACTACTTGCTCTTCTTAGTTATGAAATGTAGGAGCTATAGAGACTAACCTCTTGATTTATGATGGAGTGAAGCTTGAGTTTTGAAATTTTCCTTCTTGTTTAAAGAGAAAAGCCGAGGCAATGAAGGAGAAGAAGAAGAAATAGCTTCTTGATTTATGTTTTGATGATTTGTGTGGTGTTTAGCTTGGTTACATGGAATTTACCATGGTGAAAAATGTGTGGCTCACAATAAACCAACCAATCCTTCCCACTTGTCATGCTTATGTCATCAAGCTTAGGTCATCTTGTTACACTTGACTTCTTCTTATTGGTGTGATGACATCATCATCCACTAACCTCTTTGATTAACCCTTAATTACTTGGCTAACAACCGCTTATCTGTTATACGGTTCGCTTAACTTTCGTTCGCGTTTATCGTTCGAGGGATCATATCCGGGATCTTATTACTTGAGTTCCCCTAAACCTTTCTCAATATTTTATATTCCTTTTATGATCCTCTCTTATAATCCTTGAATTTAAATCATCTTAATCATGTTACCTTATACTCAATTTTTTCGGTATCTGGTGGATTTTCGGGGAAAAATCAAAGTGTCCGGATTCGAATTCTAACGACCTTTACATATACTCATTTACTTTATGGAATACTAATACGGTCTTAGAATTTCCATAACATTACTCCTATATAGCGTGGTCTGATAATTTTCCTTAATCAGAATCATCAGCAAAAGTTATTATTCATCCGTGTTTCAAAAATTCCAAAAAATTGGGGTTATTACACTGGCTCTTCAAGTTATTATTCATCTAGTTCTGATGAGCCAAATTCTGATAATTCTGGAAGCTCTGATACTTCAAATCCTGAAGGATCCAAGTCAAACTCTGAAGTCTCAGTGAGCATAACTACAGGGGGAGCATCAGAAAATGCTGATGGAGACAGCATGGATCATGGGGAAGGATCCAGTTCTAGAAGTCAACTTCAATCTGCAAGAAAGTGGACCAAATCACATACACCTGACTTAATTATTGGAGATCCTGAAGCAGGTGTCAGAACTAGAACCGGAACATCAAATGAATGTCTCTATCATTCTTTTCTATCTCAGACTGAACCAAAGAAAGTGGAAGAAGCTCTTCAAGATGCTGATTGGGTGCAAGCAATGCAGGAAGAGTTAAATGAATTTGAAAGAAATAAAGTCTGGACCCTAGTGCCAAGACCAAAGAACAGATCAGTTGTTGGCACAAAATGGGTGTTCAGAAATAAAACTGATAGTGATCGCATAATTACAAGGAATAAAGCAAGGCTGGTTGCTAAAGGCTACTCTCAACAGGAGGGTAGTGATTATGATGAAAAATTTGCACCAGTTGCTAGATTAGAATCCATAAGGATCTTTTTGGCTTATGCTGCTCATAAAAAGTTTAAAGTCTTTCAAATAGATGTGAAAAGTGCTTTTCTTAATGAAGAATTGGAAGAAGAGGTCTATGTTGAACAACCTCCAGGCTTTGTAGATTCAAAATTTCCAAATCATGTCTACAGGCTTGACAAAGCACTTTATGGCCTTAAGCAAGCTCCTAGAGTATGGTATGAGACTTTAGCTCAATTCCTTCTGGAAAGTGGATTTTACAGAGGTACAATTGATAAAACACTGTTCTACCTCAACCATGGAAAGGACTTACTTTTGGTACAAATATATGTTGACGATATCATATTTGGTTCTACAAATGCCAAACTCTGTGAGAGGTTTGCAAAACTAATGCAGTCAAGATATCAAATGAGTATGATGGGAGAACTTAGTTATTTTCTGGGCCTTCAAGTCAAGCAGAATGAAGAAGGTACTTTTATCTGTCAATTCAAGTACACCAGAAATTTACTGAAGAAATTTGGAATGCAAGATTGTTCAACAGCATCCACTCTCATGGCCACTGCAACCAAGTTAGATAAAGATATTGGTTCATCAGTAGATATTACTAACTACAGAGGTATGATTGGCTCTTTACTCTATTTAACTGCAAGTAGACCTGATATCATGTATGCTACCTGTCTTTGTGCAAGATTTCAGGCTGATCCAAGAGAACCTCACTTAATAGCTGTGAAAAGAATTTTCAAGTACCTTAAGGATACAGCTGATCTGGGATTGTGGTATCCTAGAGAATCAGATTTTAAGCTTATAGGTTACTCAGATGTAGATTTTACAAGATACAAAATAGACAGGAAAAGCACTAATGGAAGATGCCAATTTCTTGGAGGCAGATTGGTTTCTTGGTTTAGCAAGAAACAGAAGTCAATTTCCATATCAACTGCAGAAGCATAATATATTGTTGCAGGAAGCTGTTGTGCACAGATTCTTTGGATGAAGAATCAGTTACTGGATTATGGGTTAGAATTTTCTAAAATCCCTATTTACTGTGATAATCAAAGTGCTATTACTATGACAGGTAATCCAGTTCAACACTCAATGACAAAGGACATCAGCATTAGGTACCATTTCATAAGGGAACATGTGATGGAAGGTACAGTGGAATTGCATTTTGTTCCAACAGATCAACAACTAGCAGATATCTTCACCAAACCACTATATGAAGCTACTTTTACAAGACTGGTAAATGAACTTGGAATGGTTTCAGGTTCTTTCTCTAAATCTGCTTAGTTTTTGTTCTCATGCATCAGACTTTATGATCAGTGTTTACAGATTGTCTTATCTTCATGCAATCTGTTCTTTAAATGAAATTCATTAAATGTTGATTGTTATCTGATGTGGATCTTTAAGCTTGGTGTTTTGAATCATCTGTGACTATTCAATCCAATGAGGATAACTGTGCTAGATGCTGACCTAGTAGTCTTTAACATACTAGAAATCCCATGTATGAATTAGTTGTTTATGTGGAAACTCATTAACACAAGCAAATTCTGATTTTGAGCTTAGTCAAGTTTACTTTGTGTATCTTATTACTAAGTCACAAACTAGATTCTTTCTTCTTATCTATCAGATTCTGATTTTAGTAAATCTTAAGAATGAACTAAATACTGATAAGCCTCACTTATCAAAAGAAAAGAAAAAGAAAAGAAAATAAAAGTCAGGTACTCCTTTGAGATCTAGAGTAAATATGTGGAAGGGAAGACCCAAGTGCATTGTTGGTATTAAGTAATATGCATTATAAAAGCAAATAAATTTTCTTGGTGACTTTTCACATTCTTTGATTACTGGAGAAATACTATGACAACAACATAAATTCTGATAAGCAGTCGTGACTCACTTACACTGAGAAGCCACTGTAAAAAGGAATTTCAAAAGATGCATAAAATGAGCACAAACAGTTGAGGTGGACTCTTGCATAAATTTGTTCTATAGTAGACTTTATGATTGATGACAGATTTTAAGCACTTTTCTTAGTTATACCTTATTTCTAAGATGTACTGAAGTTTATCAGACTTTAATCTTTATCTGATATTTTGCTGAATGCACACACTTTCACTCCATATGAATGATGAAAATTATTGTGGTGATTAAGTTGTTTTTGACAAACAGTTAAGTGTCATTTGCATAAATTCTCAGGACAAGTTCTGATGGAAGTTCTGATGATTAAACTCTGAAGAAAACAAGTCAGTATTTGTATGAAGAATCACAGAAAAAGATATTCACTTTTTGAGTACAGAAGCCATATTCTGATGACTGTTAAAATTTGATATAAGTTAAGTTATGATATTAAATCCTGATGGAATCCTTGATGCTTATGTGGCATTATTCTTTACTTGACTTATTTGTGGTAAAAACTGAAACAGTCATATTTAAATCATAATATATTTTGGTAAGATAAAAATAGTCATAATCATTATGGGTTAGTGATAAACGTGTTTGTCTTGAAAAACTGCATGTGCAGAGTAATTATTGTTTATTTTACGTGCTCATTAACTCTTGCTTTAACTTTTTACTGGCTGTTATTATTACACATCGTTCTAGGGAGACGAGGCATCAATATTTTTCCTAATCGTTAAACAGTCCTCGCGTCCCTTGGTATTCCATTGTCTATTTAAACCGACTATTCATCCCAGCCAAATCATCTTCCATTTTCTCACAAACTCACTCTCTCTTTTAATTATCATCATTTTTCTTCTTCATAAATGAAAATGGTTCTTTTCAACTTGTTCATGAACTATGAAACTTTCTATATAGAGTTGAGTTGTGATGACTGGAAACAGGAGTGGCATGTCACCGCCATTCCTGAAGAGCTATGGAACTCTGTTCCATAAGAGGTTCACACAGACCTCTTGTTCTTTTTGATGGACTACCAGCTCCATCTTGATCGATTGGAAGAGGAAAGGAGAGAGGCTCTCCTTCAGCAAGAACGGATCATCCGTCTTGTAGTGCTCTTTATTAGCAGTAGGAGGAACTAGTCGATAGGACTTCTTAGACTAGGACTAAGGCTGTTGATGTTAAGATTCTTAGACTAGGACTATCTTGTAATTTTTGCATGTAATCTATAAATTTCATGAAATGTACTCGTTTGATATATTAATGAAATTTCCCTTAATTGCAAGATTTAGTCTCTATTTCTGTCATATTATGTGACTGTGCATGTTCTAATTGTATTTTGTTAATCTTTACTTCATCAATTTAAACTTTATCATTTGATGAATGTTTTGATTACAATTATGGTCAATAATAAATTTTGTTGATTTGAGGAAATTGTTGAAGCACGGGTTCATACATCAGAACCTGTGATAATTGAAGCACGGGTTCATGCACCAGAACCTATGATAATTGAAGCACGGGTTCATGCATCAGAACCTGTGATAATTGAAGCTAAGAATGTTACTTCTCAGACAGAAACACCAGCTCAAAGTTCTGATACTTTGAAAAGAAAGAAATCTGTAAGTTCTGTTACTATTGAAGCAACTCCTTCATTGGCAAGGGGATTGAAGAAAATGAAGGCTAGGAGGTATTTGGCTAAGGCTCCATCAGAAGATACTGAAGAAGCTGAGGAAGGAGATTAGGACTCTCTGATCTCACAAGAACCGATTATCATTGAAGCCCTTCCAGCTCAAGCCAAAGACACTGCTAATGATACAGTTGTAACCCCTCATGTCTCTCCTATTAAAGCTACAGATGATGCTAAAGAATAAACTGAAAACTCTGAAATAGATATTCATAATTTGAATATACCAAATGTTCTTTATTTGGAAGCTCCATCTACAGAAGCTCAGCAATCTCCGACTCATTTTCCAATTTTAAATGCTGAGATACCATCTACATCAACCACACCAGCTCTGGAGATAAATTCTGATATTCAGAATTTAAATGAAGTTGTTCCTGAATCTCCAGTTATTTCACACCCTGTTGTGCTGTCAGAACATAATGAGTCTTCCTCAAGTTCTGAAGACAGTGTTTCTGCTGAGACTCCAGTTCCTATAATAGGAAAGGAATAAATGGTGAAGAAATTTGTTGAAAAGAAAGCACCTATTCCTTGGGAGGATACTCACAGAGGTGCGGAGTGGACCAAGAAGTGGAATGACACTGATTTCATTCCAAGTTCTAATGTTTTGACAGAGCATATTGCTAAAGCTGATGAGTTGCTCACAAATGCTGATTTAAAGACACAACTCAAGATCACTGCTCTATCTACCAAACATCTTCAAGGTCTACATTCTTCTACTCATGAAAAGGTTGATACACTAAAGGAACATGCTGATAAGCTAGATCTACAGCTTAAGCTTGACAAGAATAGATATATCAGACCTACTCTTGAGAAAATTGAAGTCATTGAGAAGATTCAAGAGAAGCAACAGGCCCAAATTGCTGAGGTCCTGGCTAACCAAGTTTCTCAGAAAGCTCAATTGGATGAAATCCAATCTTCAGTTGAACTTCTTCTTTCTCTCTTACTTCTTGATGATGCCAAAAAGGGGGAGAAGGTAGTTAGGTCCAAATGCTCACCTACTGAAATACTGAAGAAAAAGGATAATAAAGGTGATGATCAGGGAAACTCTGATAAGAGTAGAGGTCAAGGAAAAGTTCAAGGAAAATCTTCTACACAGATGAAGTCAAGTTCTGATGTTGTGAATGCTAAAAGTCTGAAGTCAAGTTCTGATAAACAAAGTCTGATGCCAAGTTCTGATATTCTGATTCACTCAGGATCTAAAGACTCTCAGAAGTTTTTACAAACTCTGAAGCTAAAGGGGAAGAAGACTACTATTTATTACAAAAATCCTAAATTCCAGACACTTGATGAGGATATAGCTAGAAGATTATTTCTGAAATAAAATCCAGGAATGGATTTGGAAACTCTCAAGGAGGAAGAAGCTAGATTTGCAGCTGAGAAGACAAATCTTAAGTCTAAAGCTTCTGATGCAAAGAAACCTCCAAGGACTAAGGAAAAAGGCATTGTGATCAGGGAAAAGTCAAATTTTGAGACTTCAAAGTCCAAGACTAGATCACAAACTGAGATTGATCCTAAGTCAAAAGGAAAAGAAAAGGTTAGTGAACCTTTAAAGATTGAGAAAATGATAAGTTCTTCCATTCCAGTCTATCAAACTACAGTGCATGATGATGTTGATAAAAGTTGAAACTGTTCAAATTCTGAAGAGAAGAAAGATAATTGGAGAATCTAAAACAACCTCTGACACTGCTCAAGTTGTTCAGAATAAAGAACAGCAAGTTACAGAAGAAACAACAAATTTTGATCAAGTTAATTTAGAAAAGATGACAATTGCTAATAAGAAGAAGCTGTTATGGAAGAAAGCTACTTTAGTTGAACCAAAATCCAATCTTATGATGAGTCAACTCGCAGAATTTGGGTTGAGATCCAAGCAACCTTGAGATAAAGTTGGATTAGGTTCTGATGAAGAAAAGATACAAACAGGAGTAGAAGTTACTCTAAGAGATCCTTTCATGTTGACAGACAAACCATATGAACAAATCAAACAAAAGCACCTTGACAAAGTGCTGTCTGCTCAAATCGTGATAGATGCTCATGATAAGGAAAATCTAAAGGAGAAATTGAATTTATTTCTTTATGATGGATTAACTTACAGATTAGCTGATACTGATGTGCTAAAGAAGTCTGTCAGAGAACTTCAACATATTCACTATCTTCTGGAAGTAAAATCTGATGTTACAAGAAGATGGTCAGAATACATTTTGAAGGCTATAAGAGATCTATTTAGAGTCTCTGGTACAAAGACTTCTCGGTATATACCAATAATTACTGAAGATGATGGAAGAGAAATTCCTATGCTGAAGAATTCTGCTAAGGTGGAAGTTATTCTGAAAGGAAAATGCTTATGTTATAATAAAAACTCTTCACATACTAGGGTTATCAAACTTAGTGATGGACTTGAAAGAACATCAATTCAAGCTCTCAGAACAGCCATTTATCAAATTGGTGATAGTAAAGATGAAGAACTGATGCAGGTCAAAGCACAGTTAGTTGAATTTCTGAGGAAAGTTGAAGATAAACTGGTAAGAGATTTTGTTAAGAATCATTATGGATTCAGATTGATCCAGTGAAGTTGGTAAAGCTACAAGGACTGTAAGTTGTAGTTAATAGTCTTATTAAACTCTTATTGCATTTGAACTTAAATGTTTTTGACATCATTAAATCTATTAACTTGTATATTTTTGCACAATTTACAAGTTGGGGGAGATTGTTAGATATATTTGAGATGTCATGTGTGTTTCATGTTTAGTTTTCAGATCTTAACAAACAGGAAATATCAGTACTTACTGGAATCAGTACTTACGGGAAGTCAGAACTTAAGGATATCAGAACTTAGATTATCAGAAGATAAATATCAGAAGATGGATATCAGAACTTAAGTACGGGAGGACTAAAAGTTAAGGAAGGAAGTTGATTTACAGGAAAGAAGATCGAGACTAATACAAAAGAAGATATGCATGGAAAGAGTTAGAGGACTTAAAAAATTGTAAAAAGATATCTAATTGATATATTTTAGGAGACAGAATTATATTCCATACCAATTAGAAATTATCTTGTAACTGTGTACTATATAAACACAGACATAAGTTTACACTATATGTGTTATCATTATCGAGAAGATCATACATTGTAACCTAGCAGCTCTCGTGATATTTGTTCATCACTGAGAGAGAACAGTTCCATTGTAACAGAGTTTATTATATCAAATATATTTGTTTACTGTTACTTGTGTTCGAAATCAATTTGATTGTATTCTACGCTGTATTCAACCCCCTTCTACAGTGTTTTATGACCTAACAGAGATGATTGTTCAAAGGAAGAAGAAATCAACCGTTGACATAGCTCAAGTTGATATAATTAATGCAAATATATCTCTTGAGACAGACACAAGTCATGAGGATAAAACAAATCCTGATACTGAAAATCTAATAGCTGATTTTGACACTGATGAAAAGGTGGTCAAAGGATTGAATTAGTTGGTTCTTACTATAGTAGTTAATTCTCATAATTCATAGATTGATGAACAAGAAAGAATTGACAGAAGAAAAGTTGATCAAGCATGCAATGACTATGTGCAGAGAATTCTAAATTCAAGGAGAGAGCTATGGAATAAAATAAAAGGAAAGATTTATGATTTATCTACAAGTTATGCTCCTCTCAGCAAGAAGGATAAAAGATGGAAAGATGTTTATTTATTCAATTATCCTAAAGGGTTCAAGCATATTGAATTTGTGTCAGCAGGACTAGGGATCCTATTTCAGAACATGAAGATATTGACAAGTCCATCAAGAAACCTTCTTGGGTGGAACATAATGAAAAGCTAAAGCTTATCAAAACTCGAACCAGAGAAGGTATTGGTCATTCTGGAATGGAAACTCTGAGGTCTGATTTACTGGACACAAATATTCTGACTGGAAATATTGGTGAAAGAGTTACTCCTTCACATCTTGAGAAGGTTCAAGCTGTAAAGTTTATATATTGAAAGATAAATCTTGACGATGTCAGAGAGGTGGTTATGTACTTTTTGAGAGATGGTAAAGTAAAGAGTTTTACGTTGCAGCAATTCTTGATAAAGACTGTGACTGAATTGAAATACATTCACTATCTTCTTAGAGTTGAGGATAGTGTCACCAGAAATTGGTCTTTTATGATACTTGAAGTTATCAAAAGAAGAGTCATGACCAAGGATGATAAATACTATGGTGATTATGTCTCTATGTACAGAACTTATACTGGTCAAGAAATGAAGATGCAAAAGGGAGCTGCAGTTCTAAAAGTTTTTCTCAACAATCCTCAGTTATCTTTCAGTCCTGATCATGAAGATGTTAGACTAAGCTTTATGCTGATTGGTGATCTTGAAATAACTAAAAGCTTGATTTCTAAACTAAGATCATTCATCTATCAGCTTGGAGAAGATACTGAAGAGAAGAGAGAGTTGAAGAAAAAGCTTGTTGAAGTCCTTCAAGAAAAGGAGGAAGAAAGGTTGGAACAACTTTCTGGTAATAACTGTCAGTTATCTTAGGATACTAAAGTAAGATTTACTCCCTGTACATTTTGTAATTGGTTTTGGCATCATTGAGAATGGGATTTGTGCTTCATTACATTAAGCATAAATTGGGGGAGATTGTTACGTGTTGATTCTCAATGATCAGAAGAAGCTCAGGATCTGACTGTGTTTAGATGTCATCGGTATTTGATGTGTCGTCAGGATTTGATGCATCATCAGTATTTACATGTCATCAGCATCTGAAGATAGTCCGTTATGAAGATTGATTATGTTCCTTATTTTGAGGGATGAATATTTTTTACGTTCTGAGTGATAGGACTTTATATATTCAGTTAAAGATATGTATCATTTTCTGTTAGTATTTGATAATGCATATCTTAGATTGATTTATAGCAGATGTGTAATATATAAACATAATTTAGGTCATCACATAGTGATTAACTCGAGTATAGTACGACCTAGCAGCTCTCAAGAACATCAGTATTTCTTGAGAGAGTTTGCAACAGTTTTTATCAAAAATATAAAGAACTGTTATATTTTTATACTTGTTCGAAACATCTATACAATTATATCCAACCCCCTTAAACAATTGTGTGACGCCCTCAATCTCGGGGTTAGGAAATGAGGACTCACACACCTCTAATCTACTAATTAAATATGCATAAACCCCGATTAACTACTAACAGGATCAACAGGATAAAGTATGAGACAAGATTACAACTACCAATCACAGAATATAACTTACAAACCCAAAATATTATTAAATAATCAATATCGATTCCGGCTGGGAACCGACAGATAACCCATTGTATCTTTAAACACCTCTTACTAGGCGCGAGCTCACTCATAACCTGTACTACCTGCTCTGGCAACTGGAAGCCCTCAACACGGTAGGGACCACCAGGTACGCTCTTACGAGCAGTGCGCCTAAGCCTGGCCATCTTCTTGCTTAACTGCCATGGTTAGATTAAGACAAACAAGTGAGTAGAAAACTCAGCAAGTAACTATACAGCAGTTCTACAATATCAATTCTCAATATACTTTGAACAAACTAGGGCATTCTACTTTAGCTAATCTAGGTGGCAGATTTCCATATATTCATTTTTGTTTTCTTTGAGATAAGGAAAGGGTATCCGAAGAATAATTGGGCTTTCAAGGAAACAAAGCTCGAAACTAGACAAAAGTCGACATTCATCACAATTTATTATAGGATCAAAATAGATCTTTGGATAGAGGAAAGCAACAGTATTTCAAGATATAGAATCATTCATATGATCAACAATTTCAGGAATCAGGGTTCTGAGCTTTAAGCTCCACAGTAACATAACCAACTCTTTTCAAAACAGTATAAACCATTTTCATTTCCAAAAATCAATTTATTGAATAAAAGTTTCAGTTCCCTTTTTAAATAATCATTTAGAACCCATGATTGGATCACTTATCTTTCCATTTCATTATATACGGGTGATCAGCCCGTATCGACCTCCATTCCGGTCTTTAAGGTACCATTCGGCATAATTTCAGCCTTAAATTGGACTAGTCCCACTAGCCTCTTACCATGACTGGACTAGTCCCACTAGCCTCTTACGTCTCAATCCAATCCATCAGGAATTCATTTGGAAAACCTTGAGGTGGAAGACAATAGGTTTTCTAAAATTCATTTTATTATTACCAAGCTTTTGAAATCATTCGGACTCTTTCAAGTCGAAACTCATTCTTAATTCAGATTTTAAAGAAACAAAGTTCAGGGAGTGAATCAAAGATACGCAAGGAACAATTCTCAAGGATTCTGTATCAAGGATAACAAGGCACTAAATATGAAGGATCAGAAATAACTTAGGGATCATTAGGGCGATCAAGAAAAACAGGGTATCATTAACAGAGTTATCCAAGATAATTTTAAGGTTCAATATGATCATGGCATTATAGGAAACTTAAACAGAAAGGCAGATTATCAACGGGTGAAATCAATAGGATTATCAATAACAGGTTATCAAGAACAAAGGGTACTTCAAATCAATATCAGGGTTTCATAAAGCAAGGGTTTCATACTTTAACAGTTCAATACTCTACATGGTATGAACAACATTTCCTTTACAATCATTTATATAAGTAATCAGAGTTACTTGCCTGAAATTGCTTTCCTGAGGGTTGAACTACTGCCACCTAGTATACTTTTCCCTTTCCTAGCCCGAATGCCCTCACGCTCCGAATCTACAATAAAAACCAGAAATCTTAATTAGATTCCCAACTCTCGTTCCCGGAACGATCTCTCTATACGATAACTCGATTATATCTTTGACTTGAACTATACGAGTATAGCTTATACAAATAAGCACACAGCACATAACACAATTCTTTCTCGTAGTTTTCATATCCTTATATACCTAGCAATCAAAGCGTACTCGCTTGACCTAGGCTATTTCTCAAATCATACTAACACGACTCTTTTACGAGTACTAGACACATTCACAACCAAACATTTATGTGCATACTATCACATATATCAATCGACTTAATTCCCTTTTCTTTTATTCCTTAATTCGAACCAAAACAACAATCCAATCAAGCAAAATCAAAGATTTTCACATATAAACACTCAATCATTCTTTCAATTACCAAAATCAAGTTTTGACCTTTATTTCTTATGGCCTATTCGGCCTTATTGCAAATACCCACCATAAAATCAATCAAATACTCACTTTAATTCACATAAACACGTATCTCATTCAACAACCTTTAAAGAACCACTCTCCTTTCTTTTAATCATAAAAATCTGAACCATAATTATACATATACAATCAAATTTCTCAAAAATCACACCATACAACTTTAGTTCTAGCATGATCCAACATTTAAACTAGCACCATTTTCTTTATTAACGAATTTCGAACATAAACACCACTCAATCATGGTCATGAAATCAAGTTCTCATTAGTCACTAAGATTTTTTTAGCAAAAATCAACTCAATTCTCTTTTTAAGCCTAAGACCCATTTGGGTTTATCAAGAAAACACACATGAAAAATTCAATCTTGACATGCAAAGTCTTATATCACATTTTCAACTTGTTTTAAGCCTTAACTTAGTCATTGCTCTCAATTTCATCAAAATTTTCGAAGCACAAAGCCAAACATCACCTAATGACTCAAACCTTAATCAAATTATTCAATCAACATGCATGCATTCACTTAATCACAAATCAATCTCTTCTAAACCCATTTCCAATTCGGCAAAAATTCAAAATTCAAAATCCAAGAACCAAACATTGACATGCATCACTATTCTCCTCTTTTAAATCAACATGCAACTCTATTTCCTACTAATTAAGCTTAGTTCATACCAAGATCACGTCACAAAATTCAATTTCCCTTTTATTAGCATAAAGCCGAAGCAAAAACTCACATGCAAATCATAAATTCTGATTTTCTAAGCAACAATCACTTGCACACATTCATTTTATAATCAAGGAAATCATTTTACCAAGCACCCACTCGATTTTTATCAAAGAAGCCAAAACCCCTTTTTTTCAAATTTTCAAGAAATCATAACATGCAACATTAAAATCTAACAATCACATCATGGAAAACCCACCGGCTCTCCTTTGGATCATGGCCGGTGGTGGTCGAACTTGAGAGAGTCCATGACGGATCTCCTCTCGAGTTTATGACCTCCAAAACCTCTTAAAATCACTCTTATAGTTATGCTTCAAGAAATTGTTTTTCTTAAACACAACCATAGTGATCAATCATCAAAATACTTGCTAATACTTACATGCAAATAGGAATCAAGAAGTATACCGAAGATAAAGGCTAAAGGTAGCAATATCTTTGAGTTTGAGTAAGATTTGGGGGTTGCATGCAAGTGAGAGAGATGAGAGATGAGAGGGCCGAGAGGGAGTGAGAGAGAGAGAGTGTTCGGGAGAGAGACGAGGGAAAAGAAAGAGAGAAGAGAGAAAAGAGAGAATGAGTGAAAAGAAAGAAAAAGAAAGAGAAGTGGGTTATATATAGCACTTAGAAACAAGGGCAATCTAGTAATTTACCAACTTCCTTTTACTCACTCATTCCTTTTCTTTTTACTAAAATGCGATAAAATTCAAATACAAAATATATCTCTCTCGGAAAGTCGAGAATTATTGAAAATGACATTTTTAACGCGTAGGCCTCGAAATTAGCTTTTTATTCATTACTCATAAGAATTTGAGCGAGCGGTTGATTTTATATGAATTTCGCAAACTCGCTTTAATAAATACCTTTTCCACATAAAATCGATTTAAAAATGCAAGGTCCAACAATTAAATTCACTTATCATTTTTAAAAAGTCTCTAAGACCTCTATGAAGATAACAGAACAAATCCCATGTTTTTATCCATCTCAGATGATTTTATAAAAATGCACGAAGGTTAAATAAACCCTTTTGTAAATCACATAATTCCTTTAAAATTCACAAAAATTGACACAGAACATATAATCATGCACACAGTCAAGCAATCACACGCATATAGTCACATAACGACTCAGGTCTGATCATAGAATATATCACTCTTAAATCTTTATCCTCTTTTACGCGTACCGGGTCACGTTCAGCCTGACGGCCCGACGCTCAGCGTTTCGATTACGCTTCTCATTATCTTTGCCAATCAACACGTCTCTTAAGACAAAATACTTTATTCATGTACTTCACATATAATTCACATTTTATATTATTTAATTTTCATACTAGGACGGGTTCCGTTCTACCTGAAGGCCCGAAACCACAGCTCGGCTTCTAAGCTGACTCTTTAAAATGGAACGTTTTTATCCACGCTCCTTAACTCTAGTATACAGATAAGACAAATAATCACCACTTAATCACATAATCTCATCACATAACACATACTTTACTTTCTTAATTACGACGAAAAATTCTCGGTCGTTACAATCTACCCTCCTTAAAAGGATTCTGTCCCCAGAATCTAATCTAACCAAATAGATGGGGATACTTTTCTTTCATTTCGCTTTATAATTCCCAAGTCGATTCCTCGACTAGTGGATTTCTCCACAATACTCTAACTAGAGGTACAACTTTATTTCTAAGTGTCCTTTCTTTTCGATCCAAAATTTGCACTGGTTGTTCCACATAGGACAAATCTGGTTGGATTACTACTGGTTCCAACTCGATCACATGGCTCGCATCAGCATTATACTTCTTCAGGAGAGATGCATGAAATACATTGTGCAGATGTTGCATTTGCGGCGGTAGCGCTAATTCATACGCCACTTTCCCAACTTGTCGCAATACTTCAAATGGTCCAATGTACCTTGGACTTAGCTTCCCTTTCTTTCCAAATCGAGTCAAACCTTTCCAAGGAGATATCTTCAATAAGATTTTGTCTCCAGTTTTGAATTACACATCTTTCCGCTCTTGATTCGCGTACTTTGCCTGTCGGTCTTGAGCTGCAATTAATCTCTTTCGTATCAGTTCAACTTTTTCCTTCGTTTGCTGCACTAGCTCGGGGCCAATTAACTTGCGCTCACCAATTTCGTCCCAATAAGTAGGGGATCTACACTTTCTTCCATACAACGCTTCATAAGACGGCATGCCAATACTTGCGTGATAATTGTTGTTGTAGGAAAACTCAATTAAGGGCAAATGATCGTCCCAATTTCCTTTGAAATCTATTGCGCAGGTTCGCAACATATCCTCAATTGTCTGAATTGTCCTTTCACTTTGTCCGTCTGTCTGCGGATGATATGCCGTACTCATTTTCAATTTCGTTCCCAAATGATCATGGAATTGTCGCCAAAATCTCGAATTAAACCTTGGATCTCTATCAGACACGATAGATACAGGAACTCCATGACGCATCACGATTTCATCCAGATACATTTTGATCAGCTTCTCTAATGAAAACCTTTCGTTTATCGGCAAGAAATGTGCTGACTTTGTCAGTCGATCAATTACCACCCAAATCGCATCATGATTAGACTTGGTTTTAGGTAATCCTACCACAAAATCCATTGCGATATGTTCCCATTTCCATTCAGGTATGTCCAGTGGCTGAAGCAATCCACTTGGCCTTTGATGTTCTGCTTTAACTCTTTGGCACGTGTAACATTTGCTTATCCATTCCGCAATTTCCTTTTTCATGTTTGGCCACCAAAAATTTTCTTTCAAATCCTTGTACATCTTCTTTGTCAATTCTTTCTCTTAACAGTGCTTCTACTTCTCCAGCACACTTAAGTATGTTCTTGAGGTACTCATTTTCTTGTTTAGCTGCTTCACGACCAACAAGCTACAATTCTAGCTCCTGTTTCTCAATCTCAAGTTTTTCATTAATTTTTGGCATCTTACTCACTTCCTCAGTAGCTGCCACATGCTTCTATGAATGTGGAACATTTCTTCACTCATCTTCTCAACAATTTTCTTATATTGTGTAGCATTTAAATTAATGGTAGTTAGGATAGGTACCTCAGACTTAGATGCAGGTGATTCTCCTTGTTCCAAAGCCATGAGAGCATAGTTTCCATATTCTTCACCATCATCTTCATCATCTGTATCAGCCCAACTTTTACCCTATACAATATAAACTTTTCCATGTTGCTTTCTCAGAAATGCTTCATACTTAGCTTCCAGTTCCAAATAAGCCTTGTCCTTCTTCACCTTATTTGGCTTCCTGCATTCTGTGGCAAAGTGACCAAGTTCATCACAGTTGTAGCTGTTATTCCCTAACAATGCAACAAGAATTACAGAAGGGGGGTTGAATGTAATTCTAGTAACTTTTTCTGAATTACAAAAGATGTTCTAACTCAATGTATATATATAAGTGTTTTGATTTGCAAAGTGCGGAATGACAAGTTAAGTAAATCAAATACAAAGTAATAAAAACATAAGTCTTTAAAACTTTTTTTATGGATTTGAAAGTATCCACCAGATATATATATATATATATATCAATTTGAGAACTCTGTGAAGCTCAAATTGGCTCACATCTGCTTTACAAGTGAACAAACAAACTACAGAGAAATTCTTAACAGTTACAGGTTTTTCTATTTCTCTTCTAAAAGTGTTTGCTTAGTTAGTTGTTCCACTAGCTATACTTGGTTTATATATCACCAAGTTTACATGGTAATAAGATAGGATAATAAAACAAAACTTATCAAGTCGAACTCCATGCTGCTTCACTACTCTATTCCAGCATCTTTGAAAATCTTCATAACTTGCATGGAAATGGTAATGCTTCTTTGTTCTCAATTTCCTGTTAAACAGGCTGCCACATTCATTTTGCAAATACCCAACGCATGTGACTGTGTTGTCACTGTCAACAGATATTTAAATTGATCATCCCTCGGGTACATGCTTATCATCCGTAGAGTAGCTTTGTTGATCATCCGTCGAGTAGCTTTGTTGATCATCTGTCGGGTAGCTATTTGACACTTGACTTCTTTTCACTTATGCAGAATTACAAGACATCTCATATTTACAATTAATCAACCTATTCTACATATCTAACAGTAGTCAACATGACTCATATGCTACTACAGAATCTATACAAAGTTGTTTGCAGAAATGTGCTACACTACTTATTATTACATAAGCTACTCACTCGATGGATGTCAAATCATCATCCGTCAGGACTATATTGAATCATACGTCGAGACTATATTTAATCATCCATCGAGTGCTATAAAATACACTAAGTTAAATCTACTAAGGTGTTTTGTTAATCTAATCATCAAGTTCACAACATATTCCAACAGTAGCATATAATCTTTGATCTGTCCACAGATCCTGACTTGTTGCCACCTTTGTCAGTTGCATTTAACTGAGTCTTTACTTTCTAGTTGTTGTTGTAGAATGTTTGACCTTTAACATTGAAATATCTAGGCGACTTGATTCTGATGTTTGAAAATTTTCTTGCTAGATAAGATATAGATTGGTCTATTTCATCCAACTCATCAAGGGTATATAAATCATCATCTTCCAGCTCTAAAATGACTTGTTTTTTAGGTTCCTTGTTTTCCTGCTCAACAGCTTGAATAACTTGAGTCTGGGATTCTACTTCATCTTCGGTCATTTTGTTTTCATTTGCTACCAAGGCACTTGACACATCCACAACATGCCCTTGGCTATCTTTCAATGACTTTCTATGTAACATTTTCAACTCAAAGGTTTTGAGAATACCATACAAAACCTCCAAAGTTATTCTCCCTAAATCACTTTCTTCTCTTATCACAGAGATCTTTTATTCCAAGTGGTCAGGAAGAGTGAGCAAGAACTTTAGGTTAACTTATTCAGCTTTATAGTACTCGTCTTGAAGCTGCAAATCATTTATCATTTTATTGAATCTCTCAAAGACCCCAGTAATGTCTTCTTTTAATATATTCATAAAACCCTCATAATTTGAAACCAAGATCCTTTTCTGGTTAGATCTCACCTTTTCCGTTCTTTCACACAAGGTCTCTATCTTCTCCCAGATTTGCTTAGTTGACTCACAATTGATGATATTTTTGTGTCTTACATTATCAAGAGACTCAATTAATATGAGTTGTAAGCCATTGTCAAGTGCAACCTTCTCTTTCTCTAGTTCAGTGTAGATAGGTTGATCATTTAGTGCAAAGTGTGCAGGAATGACCATGTCTCCTTCTGTTAATTCAGGAACCATTTCCATAGGAATAAAGGGTCCATGCCTGAGAATTTTAATGTACATTGGATTGACGCCCATCCTGATGAACATCATCATCTTCTTTTTCTATAGGGTGTAATTTATCTTGTCAAAGACAGGAATCTTGATACTGCTGATATTCTGTGCACTCATATTTCCAAGATCTTTTTCTATTTACTTTCAGATTTTGCTCCAATACCACTTGTTAGGTATGAAATGCAACACGGAGGGGGTGAATGTATTTTCTTGACTTTTAGTTAACTTGTGAAAATGTTTGGTTATTTAGAACAAGACAAATATATAAATTTGTAAACATAAAGTACTAATACAAAACACACAGGAAATTATCAAACACTCACTTGATTTACTAAAATCAAATTTATTTTGCTACAAATTTGTGTTCTTAAAAAAAGAACTCGGCTACAATTCTTGAGAGAGAATACAAGATAATTCTTAGATCTGTTTGTTACATGTAAACAAAGGACACGTGACATGCTTTATAGATCAACATGCACGGGTTTTCAAAAATTGCACTAAAATGGACTAACACGGTTTCTAAAGCTATTTTGTACATTTCCATTTTTAGTGTTAGCACATCTGTACAGAATCTATTAGGTTTGCGACCCTCCTTTGTCCAGTGAATCTTGTCCCTTAATCTTGTATTCTTCAAACTGCATTTGTAGTCTTTCTAATTCAGTGATATAATTGTTTGTTAATTGATAATTTTGAACCTTTAATTTTTCAGCATTCTGAATTATGAAGTAGTATGTCGGGATCTCTTTTGCTCTGTAAAGATGTCACATGTCGATAAGTATAATGACTTATCAATATCTTGAATTCTCTACATGTGTTAATGACTTGTCGAGGTCTCCAATTCTCTACAAGCAGAACAACTTGACAATATCTCCAGTTTGACTTGTCGATATCTCCAGTTCTCTACAAGAGGATTTGACTTGTCGATATCGCTAGATCTCTATATGAAGAATTAACTTGTCGATATATTCAGTTCTCTACATGGGCTTTTTGATTTGTCGATATCTGAGTTCTCTACATGCAGATTAACTTGTCGATATTTCTTGGAACTTCTCTATAAGTTATTTTAGACTTCTCGACATACTTCTTGATATCCCTTGATTTGTGACTCGTCAATATCTGACTTTAAACATTTTTCTCAGAACAAACTTATTCAACTCTAAGCTTCTATACTTTTTTCTAAGGCATGATCAGGATTGATTTTCTTCCAGAGTTTATTCCTTAGCTTAATGGATGTTCACAGAAAAATTCTCCAGTCTAATCTACTTAACATTTTTACATACTCAAGATATACAATTACAAAATACAAAATTAGATTATCATACAACTTATACTTAGGGTTGACAAGATGACTTAGTCTTGTTATGTACAGGCATGTCTAGCATAACATAGGTGCTGGCAAAGGGGTTCGGATTTTTACGCACGTGTAATCACAATGATCAGAATGATCATTTTTCGAGTACTTTTGGTCGGACTGAAAAGAACTTTCTCAGCTATTGATACCTGGTATCTTTTCTAATTCAGCTCAAACACTATACAACAACGCTACCGCAGCCACACCACCATAAACATGGTTGTAGCGGCAGCTTCTAGCCCGAAAATTAAGGGATATTCAGTAATTTAAGCACGATTATCACGAGATGTTGTAACCAAATTTATTTCACGACAAATATCATCAGATTTCAATAATTTTGTAAAATCCAAATTGAATAACATAATTGTAATACCCAATATTTTTATAAGTAATTTTACGATATAAATTGTTGAATTTTATTATATTCATTTTCTATTATTAATAATCAAAAGTTAGTATTTAAAATTTTACTTGTATTTATCATGTTAACATCGTGTTTCTCTATGCATGTTTAAAATTTGTGTGTTAGTAAGATATGTACTTCTTGTTTATTTGGATAAGTGAAAGTGGTTCTGAGATATTTTCAAATTTAAAATAGGATAAATATATTAGTTAGGTAGGACAAATCAAACTCTTATCTCATAACTACTATAAATTGAATAAGAAGTTCTCATTCACGAGTACACGAAACCAGGTACGATTCTCCTTATTCACTCTTTTCTTTTGCATGCACATATAAGAATTCTACATGATTGTTTTTAATTATTTTGTATTGTGTTAGTTGTATAATATATTAATATAAGTAATGCCATACAAATCTATATGAGTTGTCAAACTAAACCGAATAATCTTCTGTGTTTTATCAAACAAATATTTTCGGTTATACATTGTTAGAGTTGTAATTGTTTTATGAATATATATATATATGTAAATTAAATGTGATTTTTGTGATGTTGTCAAAAGTTTTGTAATTTAATTTTAAAATAATTTTGCCTCTTATATTTGAGTTCTTTTTTTAAAAGATCTTATTGAAATAATTTCTCAACCAATATGATGTTTTTAGTTATAATTTATTAGTTCTAAAATACGTTTGTTTAAAAAAAAGGAGATGATTATGATATTTTATCAAATTAGGCAAGGGTGTAATAGTGCTTGAGTCCTGACTTGCTATAGTTCATGTTAGGTCTCAATATGTTTGTAAAAGGGGGTTGAATACAAACAATACCGTTTAATCGAATAAAACGCGGAATAAAAAAAGGGTGAAACAAAATTCAAGTTAAATAAAATTATTATTAAACTTGAAAGGTGTTACAACAACGGTATCGTTTACAAGGGATTAATCTCAAATCAATTATTACAAATCTAGAATAAATTCGACATGAACTTTTTCTATTTTTGCAATAAAAAGATCAAATGCTAAAAGCGATTTGAGATTAAGTTCTAGGGATTTCGATCCGCTAGATAGTTACACAAGAACAAGAAAAGTATTTCTAGTGGATTGGATTTAACAATAAATACTAGAAATAAATGATCTGTGAATTTGCAATAATTTCTCTGCTGGTTTCTTTTGTTCTGTGTTCTGCTGTTGAATATTCAATGCTGTGTTCTGTATGATATGATGAATGTTCAGCTTCTGCTTCTTTTATCAACCAACCGAATGAAAATGAACTGGCATGACAATCTCTTTGGCTCAGCAAGACTTTCGGTAGGACTATCTTTTAGAACTAGCAAGACAATCAGAATGAACTAGCAAGACTTTCGGTAGGACAATCAGATTGTTTTTTGCTGAAAATAAATAGATTTAAATCCTATAATAATTCTGGTAAGACAATCCTTTTGAATTAGCATGACTTTCGGTATGACTATTGATTGTCATACCGATTGTCATACTAATACAATCAGTTGTCTTGATGAATTAAAACAGATTTTTAAACCAATTTAAATTCTGAAAATTCTTAATATTAATTCAGAATTAATTAATCAATTAATCAAATAAATTAATCTTTGCAGATATAATTTATTTTCTTAATTAAATTATATGAATTAATTAATTAATAGAGAATTAATACTAATCTTGAGCAGCATCCATTCTTCTGTATATCTTCTGAAAATCACTGAAATATATGAATCAATTCCACCACTTCAATGTTGACACTCGATGTACTGTCTGGTTCATGAGTGACTAACTTCCGTGACGCTTCTTCATGCCTTGACCTTGATACTCTTGATTTTCTTCAGACTAAATCCTTGTAAATAATTGATATCCTGACGAGATCTTTGTCACTTGATTAAATCCACAATCTTGATTTATATCACTGAGGCTTGATCAATTTCTTGAGCTTCTTCCAGTGAATTAAGTCATCAAGTCTGTAGATGAACAATGTTACTTAATCCTTTGACATATGTTACTCTGTGAGATCTCTCTGACGATAGATCCACTATTTACTTATTACATTCTTATTTGAGTTGAGTTAAATCCTCGAATAAACAAATAGGCTATAACATATGCCTTTCAATCTCCCCCTATTTGCTTGATAGACAATAACAACAAATACCTATAGGATAACTCAACTAACAAATAAGAAAAAGATATAAACAGTAATGCAAAGTAAATAGCAGAAAAGTTCTGGATTATATTAAACAATTTCCAGATTCCAAACGAAATTTACAAGTGAATACAAGATAGATGTTCCTCTAGCCTGAACATGTAACTACATTAGTCTATCTTGATTCATAAAGCTCTAATCATATTACATTGTGTTTTGAGCTAATTGAATTCAGTTGTCCTCTCTTCTGACTTCACCTTCTTCTAAATCTTGAAGCAACTCCTTGTCAAAGACACGATCCTTTTCTGAAGTGAAGCTGTCTGGCCTGACTGGTTGAACTCCAACTGTCTTTAGCTTATTCTTGAGTTGATTGTACCTTTTAATATTCTTTTCACAATAAGCTTGAATCAGATCAGCTGCTTGAGTTTTCAACATGGATGAATATCCAGCAGTTCTTAAGTGATGTTCCATCCAGACCAGATGCTTAGCTGAGTAGTCTTTAAGAGATTGTGAATCGAGCTGGCAGATTTGAAGACAGTCAGACTTAAAGAATCTTACATGATGAGGATTGTTGACCACTTGAGGACTAGCCCTGCTGGCAAACTCTTTGAGCCTTTCTTGAAGAACTTCATTCAATTCTGAGCTTCTTTTTACTTTGTTGAGAAGAACCCAAATCTTTGACAAAGAACGATTCTCAAACAGATGAAGTGACACCTTGAAAGATCCTTCGCTCTGACAATATACAAATATGCTCATCTCATTTAGGGATCTGTCAAAGGCAGCTGTGATCCTTGAGACTTCAGTCTTTATAGCATTCATGTACATGTCATTGTTTGGATTAGAGATCTCCAGCTTGTCCAGAAGATGTAGAAACTGCCTATCATTATTTGTGCTCAGCTGAGGCATATCAAGTACTCTCCTAGCTTCATCCCATTTTTCACCCATCTTCAGTCTGACATCTCTTCTCCTTTCTTGAGCCTTAATGTCATGAAGACGTTGCTTTTGAAGAGTTTATATTCTTTGTATATCTTTCCTCATGTCAATGATCTGGGAGACCTTTTTAAGTTCAGCTTCTTTTCTTTTCATCTCTGACTGCTGCTGCTGAAACTCTTTCTCAAACAGAGGATCCACTGGAGCTTCCTCCTCCCATTCTCCAAAATCACTTTCCTCCTCAGCTTCAAAGAAACTATCTTTATCTTCCAAGACTGGTTCAGTGGGAACGTCACAAATATCAAAGTCATCATGTTCTCCACTATAGTAGATATCATCAGGCTTCCCTGTGCCTCCAGCAGACGACTCTTTTTCTTTTCCCTTATCACTTCTCCCTTTCTTCTCCCCCTTAGTTGAGGAATCCTCTAGAGACTTTCCCTTAGATCCTCCATGACCTCCATCACCTCCCGAGCCTGAGCCTCCACCAGACGGCCCTTCAAAGAAAGTCCTTTGTTCTTCATTGGGACAGTGAGAATTTTTGATCATGTAGTACAGGTGCTTCATCCCTTCATTCAGATGTTCCATACCCGTCTCTATCTTCAGAAATCTGGAGGAATCTAGTGAATGATTCATTTCAACCAAGTCTTCAAGAGAAGTCATTCTTGTATGTAGAGAGCAGAAGTTTGAAATGTCGTCAGCTGATAACGTTGGAGATTCCTGGATTGAGTTCAGCTTTGGTACAACAGATGTCTTCAAATCTGATATTTCAGTCCTGATAATAGCCAGCTGATTATTGACAGAGGTGGAAGAAGAAGACCGTTCAACCACTTGTGCTTTGAATGATTTAGCTTCAGTCTGACTTTTTGCAAGTTGTTCCATGAGATCAGCAATTTGAGCTAACAGATTTTCAGTGTTTGTGTCTGTGTGTGCGCTCATCTGAATATCTCTCCTGTTTAATTCACTCAACTCACGTGCATGTGTATCTCTCAATATAATTGCTTGTGAGGAGTCTTCCTGAGGCTGATCTTCTGTACCTGCATTTAAAATCACCCTAGCCTCTTCAAGAGAGGTCAGTGGTGGTGCAATGGGAATTCGCGAGTCCCGATCCTCAGTCAAACCTATCATTTCATGTGAAATAGATGTCTGAATTGCTTCAGGGATAGATTGACCGAGCTGCCCTCCACTTTCTCCAGATAAATCTGCGAGTGGAGAATCCCGTGAGGGAGCCAGAGGTGTTGGATCTGAGAGGGGAGAAAATGACTCTATTAAAGGTGACTGAGAGTCAGATTTTCCCTCAGAAGCATTTGACTGCTCTTCTGCCGTAACTATGGCAGGCACTGTAACCGACTCTATGTGCACTCCTCGCTCCGTGTCCTGAGTATCATCTACTGGTCTGTATGCTTCCATTGTGAGTAATGGAATTGTGCTTGACTCAGTACAGGATACCATGGCCCTATGGCGAATTTCAATAGATTCATCCTGTTGAGAGGATGTTTCTAGTAACTGTTCAGTGGCCATTTCAAAGTCCATGTCCTGATGGGAGGACAAGGATGGGCTTTCAGATGCCTCAGTAAATGTTCTTCTTTTCTTCGGAGGAGGCAGAGTTGAGGGTTCATTCACATCTACCAACAAACTACTTCCTATTAACCTTTTAGGCAACATTTTAGACAGTGGGGGAGAGGTTGAGATAGGTTGTGACTCTGTGTTTAGCTCTATGACCTGGGATTGAAGCTGTGGTTCTACAACTTCATGGTCAGACCTATCAACCACTGGGGGTCTTTCAACAGAAGTAGGAATAGGTTGAGTTGTAGGAACTATTACCTGTAGAGGAAGAGCATCTGATGCTTGAGCCTGGGTGGTTTGAACCACTGGAGGTTGAGCTTGCTATTCATGACCGGGAAGATTGAAGATAGGTAAGGGAATATAAGTGGCCATGAAAGCAGATACAAGTACTGGAACTTGCATGAATTTGAAAGTTGTGTCTTGGCGGGTGTAAATCTTTTTGCTTACAGGAGGGGGTTCGGTTACTGCGGAGTTAGCAAAAAGGGCTTTATGCTCAGGTGAGAGAATATGTTCTGCTATGAGCATGAGAAAACGAGCATAGTAACACGAGACCCTACGATTTGTAGAATGATCACGTAAAGCAGTAGTGAGACGTCTCAAGAGAATGGGTAAAAGTAGTTTGGCAAAATTGATCCTTTGATTGAAAACAACCGCAAGACCAATATACTGCAGAGTGGAAGTGATATTGTGAAAGTTGGATTTAGTGCAGTTGACAAACACTTTAGAAAGTGTATCGAAGAAAATGTCCCATTCAGACACCAAATTGGATTTTGATAACTTGGTTAAATTAATTACCCCCTGATAGTGAATAGCATGGAAAAAGTTTGAAATAGCAAATTACAGAAATTGTCCATAGGAAAATTTAAAGCTCGATTGACGACTGTTTCATCAACCACATACTGTGTGTTTGCCACTGGTAAATGAAAAAGATTTAAAATCATCGGCCACAGTAGAGGTTGTGCAAATCAGTCTTAGCAGATCAACATTTAAAATCACATTTGATTTAATAGCAGAGCTAACAATCGAATGGTCATTTAAAAATCTAATCCACAGCTTAAATTTTTCTACATCACATTTATCTGGATTAAAATAACCAACAAGATTATGCGAAATGATTTGGAAATTGAGAGCCATTTTTTAAAAAAATAATAAGACACACACTTTCAGAATTTTAAGAGTAATATTAAGAAAATTTGAATTAATTAAATTAATTTAACAATTCGAATTAAATCAATTATATTCAAAAAATTTAGAAAGATTTGTATCTCGTTAAAGTTCTTTAAAACAAAATTAAAATAAAAAACCCAAAATCAAACAAACACAAACTTATTTTTTTAAAAAAAATTCGACAGCACTTCTGTATGTATATACTTGTATGTATATATCACAGGAGTGATGATTTTTGTATGCTGAGTAAAAACTCGAGCAAGGAAGACAAGGAAGCAGTTTTGAGTTTGATCGAATAGAGAGAGAGAGAGAGAGAGAGAGAGAGAGAGAGAGAAATAAGAGAGAAAATTTGAAAGACTGTTGGAATTTTTAACAAAAACTGAACTGGATGATTTTAACAAGACAAAGAAACACTAAATAGACAACTGGTATGACAATTCGGGATAGTCTTACCGATTGTCATACCGATAGTCATACAAGGCAATTTTGAAGAAAAAACAAAAAACAAAATAAATAATAATATATAACTGGTATGACAATCTGATAGTCATACCGATTGTCATACCAGTACAAAATAAAACATAATATATCTGATATTAATTTTATTACTGGCATGACAATCAATAGTCATATCGATTGTCTTGCCAGTTATAAAATTGAACTGATTTAAAAATAAACAAGTATTAGTACTGGAATGACTTTCAGCAGGACAATTTCAATTGTCTTGCCGATTGTCATTCTAGTATAAAATAAATTAAGTATTTTAAATATACTGAATAATTAACATAAAAACTGTTAAAAACACAAAAAACTGAAATGAAATATGGCAGAAAATATTTATATAATTAAAATAATTAAAATATTTCAGAGATAATAATATTTTCAGTCCAAAAATAGATTTCTTTTGAATTTTAATAAATTAAATTCATAGAAAAATATTTTTAGAGAAAATAAAATATTCTGAGACATTAAAATTAACAAGTTGAGTAAATAAATAAGATAAGATAATAAAAATTACATAGAAATAAGCAAAAAAATTTGGAAAATGATAAAATAAATTTGCAAATGAATTTTTCATTTATGAAAAATTCATTTGTAAATTCACTCAAGAACAGATTTCAGATATTCACAAGTTTAATCACTAAAGCTATTCAACATACCTAATTTACCAACTAATTTGGTAAATGTGGATTCATCAAGAGGTTTAGTGAAAATATCTGCTATTTGTTCTTCTGTTGGAACAAAAAATAGTTTAACAGTACCATTCATTACGTGTTCTCTAATAAAATGATACCTGATGTCAATGTGCTTGGTCCTTGTATGCTGTACAGGGTTGTTGGTGATGGCTATTGCACTTGTATTGTCACATAGAATAGGTATTTTGTTCAATACAGAGCCATAGTCCCGTAGCTGATTCCTAATCCACAAGATCTGAGCACAGCAGCTTCCAGCAGTAATATATTCAGCCTCAGCCGTTGAATTTGAAACTGTTTGTTGTTTCTTGCTGTACCATGAGACTAGTCTGCTACCTAGGAATTGACAACTCCCTGAGGTGCTTTTCCTATCAACAACACTTCCTGCGTAATCTGAATCTGTATATCCAACAAGGTTAAAACTAGATTCTTTAGGGTACCAAATACCTAGATTTGGTGTTCCCTTAAGATATCTTAAGATTCGTTTAACAACAACGAGATGAATATCTCTAGGATCCGCTTGGAACCTTGCACATAAGCATGTAGCATACATATTATCTGGTCTACTTGCAGTAAGATAGAGTAACGAGCCAATCATAACTCTGTAGCTTGTGACATCTACCTTAATGGAGTTTTCACATGGTCCAAGCTTGACAGCTGTAGTTGACGGAGTCCTTGCTGATGTAGAATCCTCTATATTGTACTTTTTGAGGAGTTCTTTGAGATACTTGGATTGACAAATAAAAGTTCCATCTAATCTTTGATTTACTTGTAATCCAAGAAAGAACTCCAGCTCTCCCATCATGCTCATTTCAAATTTGATATGCATTAACTTAGCAAATCTCTTACAGAGATTATCATTAGTAGACCCAAATATTATATCATCCACATAGACTTGGACTAATATAGTATCATACTTATGCTTTTTAGAAAAGAGAGTTTTGTCTATGACACCTCTAATAAAGCTATTTTCAATAAGAAATTCAGAGAGAGTGTCATACCATTTTCTCGGAGACTGTTTGAGTCCATAGATAGCCTTGAAAAGAAAGAAGACAAAATCCAAATGATCTGGATCTTCAAAACCAGGAGGTTGCTCTATATATACCTCTTCATCCAGCTTTCCATTCAGAAAGGCGCTCTTGACATCCATTTGATAAACTTTAAAGTTAGAGAATGCTGCAAATGCCAAAAATATCCTGATGGCCTCTAGTCTAGCCACTGGAGCATAGGTTTCATCATAATCAATGCCTTCAGCTTGAGAATAGCCTTTAGCTACCAGTCTTGCTTTTTTTCTTGTAACCACACCATCTTCATCTAGTTTATTCCTGAATACCCACCTAGTACCAACAGCTTTCTTATGTGTAGGTCTAGGTACCAGTTTCCAGACTTGTTGATGTTCAAACTGATTGAGTTCATCTTGCATAGAAATCACCCAATCTGGATCAGTCAGTGCTTCCTCAATCTTCTTAGGTTCCATCTCAGAAAAAAATCCTGAGAACAGACACTCATTTTGAGTAGCACGTCTAGTTCTGACTCCAACATCTAGATCACCAATAATCAACTCAAAAGGATGAGCTTTATTCCAGACAGTCTGTCTTGGAAGATTTGATCTTGATGATTCGCCTTGAAATTCATTGGGATGTTGTGTCCTACTAGTTGATCCTTCAGCATCTCCCCCTGAGTTGTTGCCATGTTGACTTGAAGATTCTCCATCAATAGCAGTGGTATCTCCATTGTTGCCAAAGTTTCCATCACCATTACCTTGAGTATCATCATGATTAACAGGTTCTTCACCAGCAACAACCTCAGGTTCTTGACCATGTTCTGATTCTGAATCTGACATATCATCAAACTTCAGTTTCTCAGAAGGATCTTCAGTTTGGATACTAGGGAGTTTAGTGTCATCAAATGTAACATTGACACTTTTAGTTACTTTGTGTTGATCAATGATATACACTCTGTATGATCTTCTTCCATATCCAACAAAAATACCCTCATATGCCTTTGCCTCGAATTTACCACGACGATCATCTCCATCCTTGAGCACGAAGCATCTGGCACCAAATACATGAAAGTATTTGATAGAAGGTTTCTGTTCATTCAAAATCTCATAAGGAGTTTTCATGAAGTCTTTGTTGATTAATGTTCGATTCTGAGTATAACATGCAGTATTGACAGCTTCAGCCCAAAAGTACATTGGAAGACCTGATTCACTTAACATCGTTCTTGCAGCTTCAATCAATGTACGATTCTTCCTTTCTACCACTCCATTTTGCTGAGGGGTTCTAGGAGCTGAAAATTGTCTGGTAATCCCTTTGTCTGTACAGAATCCATTGAGAAGTGAATTCTTGAATTCTGTTCCATTATCTGACCTTATTGCTCTAACAGGGACATTAGAATCTAACTCAATCATCTTGATATGATCAATCACAACTTGTGGTGTTTCATCCTTAGAGTGAAGAAATAAAACCCACGTATACTTGGAATAGTCATCAACTATCACAAGACAGTAACACTTCTTTGACATCGAAAGGACATTAACTGGTCCAAATAAATCCATGTGCAATAATTGCAGAACACCAGTTATGGAAGATGTGTCAGTACCTCTGTGACTTGCTTTCTTTGACTTTCCTTTCTGGAAGGTTTCAGTTAGTGTGATTCTCCCTAATAAGGTAAGTTAACTTTTCGTAATTACTAAATATTGTTTAAATGTTTTTATATTTAAATTTTTTAAAAATATTTTTGTTACGTAAATTTGGATCAAGGAATATTTTAGATATAAGAAATTCCCATTCCCAGTCAGCTATGACATTTGAACCCGTTAGTAATTGTGTATAGTTCCGGAACTAGATTACGATATCTTGCTAGGGCGTGCTTCGCACAATTTATGATACCTTAGTGAGAGACGCATTACCGACATATATGAACCTATGATACTGTGTCACCAGGTACTCGTGATCGTAGCGAACTACGGAATTTATAATATCTTTATTTTTGAAACTGTGATTTATGGACGACGGATATTCTGAATTATGATTTATAAAATATTTAACAAACTCACTTGATCCTCTGGTTAGTTCGATAGTTTTCTTGCTGGGCTCTTTGGCTCATTACTTACAAATTTTCAGGTGTTTAGCTTTTGGATCATCTTAAGGGTGGACTGATTTGAGCTTGCTTGCAATAATATTTTAGTGATTATGTTTGTATTGGAAATTATTTCTCCCTGGGTTTGAGTTTATTTCCAGTTTAGATGATTTTATTCATGCCTTGAATTTTAGACTTTTATGGACAATTAGAAACTTATTTTAAATATGAATAAAATTTGTAGTTTTAGTTTTGACATTTAAATATAATATATTTTCCGAAAAGTCGGGCTGTTACAATAATTTTAATGTATTTTTAAAAATTTAGATTGAATACCTCCACATTTTAAAGAACTTTTTAAAATCTAAATTAAATACCATGTTTTTAAAAAAATGCAAAACTATTTTTTTATTTTTTTAAAAATACTATTTTTCAAAATTATTCTATAAAAGTGCGTTTTTCTGGAACTCGATGCAAACATATGTCATCTCGACGAGTTTCTACAAATTCATGTAATCTTATATGTAATTAAAAAAATCGATATAACGAGATGTATGTCTGGTTAATTTTATTTCAAAAAATATTAAAATTGAAAAAAACTAAAAAAAGTTATTAATTTTGATAATTTCTATACTAGATTCTCATGGCCAAAAACTTTCTTCTGGATGTATCTACCAACCTGTCACGTTTTTATGTCATTAAACTTTTTTATGGTCGTATAATAACAAATTTCACACGTAATAACTAATTTGATACATATCTAGGTATATTGATAATACATATAAAAAAGTATTACGATATGTGTTAGGAAATATGATGAATTTTTTTAAACTTGTAACATAACTCTTTATTGATATATATATATATATATATATATGTATATATAGGGTCGCGCTCCATTGAGAACCTTTTTTTGGTGAGATATGAGATCTCATCACAGCCATCCATCTTAGCAAAAAATGCAGTACAAATTTGGTAGTTTTTTTGTAAATAAATCAAAAATCAGTGGGAGTTTCTAACATTTATATTTAAAACAGCGCGCCTATAGACACATTTGAACACACGCATTTACTGCCTAACAAACTGATACACAAATACACACACCATTAACGGCATCTCTCACTAAATATCTCTCTCTCTCACTCTATCCCACTTCTCTTTGTTAAATTATCGACGATGCACTCCGAATAAAGGTAAGAATCGACACATTTTAAGTGATTTTCTGATTTTCCTTCAAGTTTAATAGTCTAATTCGGTACTTATACTCTTTATTTTCAAAAATCGACCTGTTTCTAAGTAATTTTTAGGAAATTATGGATGAATTTCCTGGAGGTATGCAAAAATTAACTTTAACTTATTTTTTATTATTATTAAACCTGTTTTTCAATATGTTTGTTGATATTTTTTATTTTTAAAGTAGAGTACTTATTTTTGTTGATTTTTTGTGATATTGTCACTCTTATGATGATTCTTTTTTCCATATTTATTGGTGATTTTATTATTTAGGATTACAAATATTATTTAAGAGTAGTGCCTTGATTTTTTGTTTAACTGACACTTGTATGATGATTAGATCTGATTATAGATTATTTTTTGCTTATAATATAGGCTTACACAATGATGTGGAGATTTAGTAATGATTTTGTTAGTATATATTTACGCAGGAGATTATTAGATTAATGAGGTGATTTTTTGTTGTATTGACAGTCATATAATCAGGTTTGTGGTGATTTAGGATGTTTAAAAAAATTAGGATGTTTCTTATTAAAAAAAAAATGTTTTGTGGAGCAGCTATAATAGGGCTTATTTAACAAAGAATTAGGAATAGATTTTTGCAGATAGTGTAATGAGTCCTGATAGTTGTGAGTCTTCAAATTGGGTTCCAGAGAAGCTGTATTATGTTTAGTTTGGTATAAAAATACTTTTTGTTCTATTTTTCGCATGTATTATGATGAATTATTGTGTAATTTCTAGTATGGATCATGTATGTACCGCGGGATTAAAGTAAATATAAAGGACATCTTCGTTTTCTGATTCTTGCTCTTATGTACTTAAACCGATAATTGTAGCCGCTTTAACCTTTTATAGCATTTCTAAAAATACAGATTTATATGGTTAATTTACATTTTACATTTAACATGAACTTTGAATGTGCTCTGTATTTTACGGGTCGAGATCAGCTTCTTTGTTTGCAATGTCACCTCTGTAGCACATCATATGGTCTTGGTTGAACTGTCTGATTTGGTTTTAATATTTGTTATGGACCAAATCTTATTGACTAATTTTAAATTAATGTGGTGATTTTTTGTTGTATATGATTACGCAGAAGATTTTTAGATTAATGTGGTAAATTTTTGTTGTATTGACAGTCATATAATCAGATTTATGGTGATTTAGTATTGTTGTAATTTATTCTTGTGGTGATTTATTGATGATTTTGTTAGTATGAGTAGTTACGGTTTTAAGAATGATGTGGTGATTATGCAGATGATTTTTAGAATAATATTGTTCATGAACCGTTTTAAACAAAGGTGGCAGCATCTTATAAACTTCCCCAATTCCTTTTATACTATTCCCATCTCCTTTATTTTCTCCATTAGACCAAATGCTAATCTTAGGCTGCAATCCGCTCACTGCTTCGCTGTTAACCTTTGCGATTTCTTGGTACATTCCCCCATTAATCATCAAGTAATCTCTTAATTCATTGTAATTGCCTCCTACGGCTTTCAAAAGTGTGCTTACATATGTGCCTTGTGCTTGTGATAGCGCGACTAGTCCTTGGGCTTCCTTTTGTTTTGCATATAATTTGCAACTTGTTGTCGGGTATAAAATGTTGCATCGGCTATGGTTTTTTGAGCTTCTGCTTCCTTTTCCTTTTGGTATAGAATTGCTTCTGCCTCCTTTTGTTTCTTGTACAACTCCAAGTTTGCTTCTTGTACCTGTGTTTTAATTAAATGGCAAGTGGAAATTACAGTGATAAATATCTAATTATAGATTGAGAGTGATACTACTGAAAATCGATCACTAATTTGTTCTTTTGCAGAAAGAAAATGTAAAAAAATGTATGATAAAGAATTGTGAATGTAATTAAAAGACAAAAGAGTGTTGGGGAAAATAGAAAGGACTAGAAGAAAAAGGTATTGTGAATTGTCTATATTAAAGTTCGGAGGTGTAAAAGGTACGAAATGACGTTAATTGTTAGATTGACAAAGTGATTATGTGCGAAGTAGTTAAAATTTCTACGATTTTAGGCTCTTAAAATTAGGGTGTTATGACAAGGGGTTAATATGTATGTCATGCAAGTTTTTAAAAGTTCAATATTGATCACCTTGGTTTCATATTCAACACTAGCCTTGCTCAAGAACTCAGCCTTGAGCTTCTCCGTCTGAGTCAATGCATTCATTATCTTCACCTCTTTCTGCAAATCTGCCTCCCGTAGTGCCATTGCCTTCTTTACCTCCACCTCAGCCACATGTGCGTCTTTCGCCCACCCTGCCTTCCTCTTCGCCAGCTACTTCAGCCTCCCTCTCATTCTCAAAAACCTTCACCTCCGCCTTTCCTCTTATCTCCTCCTTCCACCCCTGCCCCTGCCTTTGTGTCGAAATAATCTTCGTCTCTGCATCAATTTTGACATGGTTTGGGAGCTTGTCAATAATACCCTGAACAATCTCTTTGACATGGTTTGAGAGCTTGTCATGGGGAGAAATGAGTTTGGCATACTTTAAAAGGTTGTCATTGTCGAGGCGCGGGCCAATGGTGAAGACAGCAGGGAGAATCCATGCTTTTTTCGAAATTTTTATGTCGGTGATTCCTAAGCCATGAATGACTGGGTATTCTGATGCTCTAGCAACTCTATACATGGTGATCAGAAAAGTTGTGGAGAAATAAAAGAAAAAATTGTAGGTTTGGGAAAACAAGATGAATATAAAATGAAAGTAGAAAGTAGAATAGTCCTTTTATAGAACAAAATATAGTGTAAATCCCTGTGTGGGAGTAACTAGAAAGCAGCTGTTCGAGGCCAATTTTGATTTATTTCTAAATAGTCACCAGGTAATTAATTTTTATGAATAAATTTAGTCCATTGCTCATTACTATAATTCTATATTTTCTTGGTACAGTTTAATGTTTCCGGTTTTGAAACGCAGCCTTTTTAATATATGCTGTAAATTCTAAAATATTGTTGACCTGAGATGTGACTTTACGTTTATTTATGATTTTCCATTTATGAAATTACAAGGAAACTGAAGAGACATTTGGACATATCTATCTAACCGGGCTTTACCAGTGCTAAGAAAGTGTCTAATCATCGCTCTTAATTTCTTTCCTGTATGTTTTATGTGTAAGATGTTACTTAGAAAAGATATTTATGATTTACAGCCTTATGCCCTCCTCATATTTAATTTTTTACATTCGCCTTTCACTGAGAATGTTATCACGAATCGGTCACGTTGCATATAAGCACCTTGATAATGTTATCAGAGGTGGTGATTTATTGATGTTATGATTAGGATTTTGGTGATTTAGTAATGATTTTGTTAGTATGAGTAGTTATGACTTTTAGAATGAGGTGGTGATTATGCAGATGATTTTTTATTATTCTTACAATTCTGTAATGATTAGTTCTGATTATTGATAATCTTTTGTTTTACATATAGGCTTAGAATTACGCAAAAATGTTTTTATGTATCTTTTTTGGATATATTGAGACTTATATGATGCTTGGATTATGATATTTGCAGGTAGTATAAGACGGAGTGCACGCCTTATACTACATAAACTACGCAGACCAGTTGCTGGCCCAATTTACATTAATTTGGAAGAAGCCAAAGTTGAAATTATTGACGCGGGAGGCAATAATGTAGAAGATAATATAGTTGTAGAACAAGAGATAGAAAATGATGTTGATAAGGTGATTAGAAATATACAAACTGATGAACCGGCAAGAGGTATTTCCTTATTTCTTCTTGTATAAAATTATTGTCTTATAAATTCATCCATAATATTAGTACTTGTCTTATATTACAGTGGTTTGATGTTTAGCAGTATAAGTGTCATAAATTTGAAGAGTTTAGTGATATTCTTTGATATTAAAAGTGGAGTGTGGTTTATTCCGTCGTGTTACTTAATTTTGTTGCAGAACCTGAAATAGAAAATGATGCTGAGCAGATGATTATCAATGTACAAACAGATGTTCTAGCAGGAGGTATTTGCTTCTTTAATTTATAAAATCATCCTCTAATATTTTGTTATAATATTACTGCTAAACTGCTGAGTTGCCTTAAAATATTGCTTTCTGCAGGGGAAGTTGTTGTTTATAATTCGGATGATGATTTTGTAAATCCAGCACCGTGGTCGAAAAAGAAAAATGATGCCTGTGAATCAAAAAAAGTCAACAAAAGACTTGCAGTTAAGGTAAAATCAGATAATCTATTGGGTATTAACCAGTTAACTAATTGTCTGATTTTATAGGGGGAAATGATGAAAAGCAAAGGAAAAAACAAAGAGGAAATTGCGGGAATGATAAAGAAAAAAAGAAGCTAAGAATCATAGATGAGGTATATAAATCACCTTAGATTTGCAGAGATTATTTAATAGTAAAAAACATTTCACCATTGAATTTATACTTCATATTTTGTTTAGGAAACTGATGAAGATGTTCCCGGACAACAAAAAATTGTAAACAACAAAGCAGAAATGAAGGGAAAGATGAGAAATCTGAAAAAGGTAATTTGTAGCATTTAAAATTTTAGGATTGAGTTATAGGTGCGTATCTATGCTGCGCTATGTAGCTTGCTAGCTTACCCACCTCACTGTACTTTGTTGTTCTTGGGGTCTTCATATTTTTGAGAGAGAAGTGATTATTTAAGAGACTTATGGTGAGATTTTACATGAATGAAACTGTGAAAGTGTTGTGTTTATAGGTAGGCTAGTACATGAGTGTAAGACTACTCCTTTGGTACCATGTGTACATCTGTTTTAGATACGAGATATTAAAAAAATGAAATGATACAAGAAAAATGAAGAAATGTGAATAAAGTGACGGAAATATTTAATATTTTTTATATAAAATTAATGTAGAGAAAAATAGTTATGAATATATATGAGTGTAATTAATTTTATATTATAATTTTTTTACAAATTTGATAAATTTTAAAATATATAAAATCGGATGAAAAAAGTATTAATATGTTTAATACTTGTAAATGTATTTCAAGGGGAATGTAAAAGGGAAACCAGAAAGAAGAATAGCGAAAGGAAAAATTGAGCAAAGAACTGAGATTGCAAAGAAGGTACAATCATGAGAACCTTTTTAATTGAATACACATTAAAATCAGCACTATATATTACAACATGTAGAAACGTAACTTTTTACGTTGTGCGGGATGATGACATTGCAAAAATTCGCAACTCCCCTAGGTTGCTGACTGACATGATATATGCACTGTCAGATGAACAACAACAATGGGTTAGAGATGCCGGTTTTGAGAGTCTCTTAAATTTTGAGTTGGTGGAAATCCCCCAGAGGCTAGCTTATAAGGTTCTTGAAGCATTTGATGACAGAAGTTGCACATTAATACTGAAAAGGGGGGATATAGAAATCACTGAGCAATCTGTGCACGATGTAATTGGACTGCCATGTAGAGGAGCAGAAATTGAGTTTGGAAACGATGAAATGATTAGTAAAAGAATTGATAATTGGAGATCGCAGTTCCCGATCACTGAAGGCCAGAGTTTGGTAAAAGCTTGTGAAGTGATTGATCGCATTAAACAAACAGGGGAGGTCAACGAAATTTTTAAGATGAACTTTCTGGTGGTGATAACAAACGTGTTGATACGATCAAACACTAATAATTTTGTGAGCCAAACGATTCTGTCTTTCAAAGATAACCTTGACAAATGCGCCAATTATAACTGGGCAGCATATTTGATAAAAAGTTTAGTGATCACAAAAAAAAGGTGGTTGCGGACTTCTTCATTATTCTATACCGGACCAATGATTGTTTTGCTCGTAAGTTTTGTTTATATGTAAGTAGATAGAATTTGAACTTTTACAAAATTTATTTGACCACTTGTTCATTTTTGACAAATAATGTACGTTGATCGAGTATGTTTTCAAGGCAAAAAACTTGTCCTAAGACTTTATCCAGCTTTTAGAGGATGGACAAAAGAGAAATTGAAGGAAATGGAAGTGATGGAAGTTGAAGACAATGCATTTGGTTCTGGAGTAATTTTGAATTTGGCAACAATAGAAGAATTGGAAGAAAATGAGAGATTATTTTGGAAGGTAAGTACAGTACACATATTTGTGTATTATCCAATGTAATTTGTTTCTAACAATTTTTTTTTGCATGTTTAGAGAAAAGCTTATACAGAAAATGAGGAAGAAGTTCCTGAAAATGAAAACAAAGATACAAGATTCAATAATAGACAGAACATAAATGACAAGCCAAATGAGGTATATTCATGCATTTAATTCTTTTTTTTAATTGATCATCACAATGTCACACAAAACCACCACAAACACACTTAACTACCATAAGACAGATAATTAACCATATAGGTTTATATATGGCTAACTTTTAACATCTTCGTTTAGGAAAATGATATTTCAGAAATTGAGACGTGAGTGGCCCAAATGGTAAAAGACGATGTAGAAGATGTTAATGGACAGAACGAAGCACATGAGGTATATCAATTCATTTTTTTTATTTAAATACTATCATAGCATTGTCAAACTAACTGCCACACACAATAGATTTTACCATATATAACAATGTAATTTGTTCTTTAGGAGTAATGGAACACACTTAGTATGAAGGCAACTTTATTGATAGAGGCAAATATGGAACTAATTGAAGCCAAGAGTCAATATGAATCTGAATTGGAAAAAGCAAAACAATTGCATCCAAATGACGAGAAAATTGATGAAATCGAGATGAATATTAAAGGCTTGTTCAAAGCAAATAAATGGATGGATAGTGAGAGTTATGAAGATGATTTTCATAAAAATGACAGCATTCCAATATTTCCAAGTCAAGAAGAGCAAGCTCCCATTGATACATTTGCTGGAGTTGAAAAAGGTGAATTACCACCAGATCATGATGACTATATGAATATTATAGATTGGTTAAAATCTCCCGAAGGGATGTTGGAGATTGAAAAACATTATGAAGATCAATTTTGTCTGTCATTCTCTCTTGGAATAAGTCAAGTCTGCAAAGAAGTGATGGAAGAACATGGAAGCGACATTGAAAACAAAAACCCAATGCCACCAAAAGAACCGGACAAAAAGAGAGATCAAGGTGGGACCAGCTTTCCGGTCACCATACATACAGAGAAACATTGACATCAATTCAAGTTACTCTAGGCAAGAAATTGCCGTCTACAGGTGGATGATTGATGAAAATATGGATGACACGTAAGTCTCTACAAATCACTACCTGTATTATAATAATCACATATTGTATTACACTAATCACTTACACAAAATTAGCTAAAGCACCACATGTTAGACATTAATCACCTAAAATAATAACACTAATCACTTACACAAAATTTATTTTAATTATGTAACGATGCAATTAATGACAATGACAAATCCGGCTATTATAATATTAACCGGCATCTCTTAAACGGTAGTGCTTAACAGTTAGTACATCGAGTCTCCTGATATTCTTCAATGAAATAATATCTTAATGGCACCTAACTAGTATAATCAGTAGTATATTCAAATCCTAGCTCTTAAAAGTAGTCGTTATTAAATTCCACTAAATAAATGATTCATACTAGCTGCATGTCAATTTTAGGTGACATTAAGTGACTCTTACACTCAGGAGCCTATCTTAATACTGCTAATTGCTGTATTAAACACTCTTTTTAAATGATTAAAATTCTTCTTTTCTGCCACAATTTTCCTCCTTGTCTGCTAAGTCAAAAGTATTTTATCTTAATCTCCAAGATTTCACAACTAATTTACTTAAGAGTGCGCCACAGAGGTGTCTCACCTAATTATCAATTCATCAGTGCCACACCAGGACATGGAATTACTTTTAGTTTATAAATGAGTACTTTTAGTAGGCAGAGATTATATTTTCTTGCTCATTATTTTCACTGAAAAAAATATATGTCCTAGTTAATAATGAGATATATTATTAAGTAAAGCACTACATGTTAGACATTAATCACCTACTGGAATACACTAATCACTTACACAAAATTAACTAAAGCACCACATGTTAGACATTAATCACCTAAAAGAACAACATTAATCATTTTATTATTTACAGAGCGAAAGTTTTTGTCTCTGGGGATTACACATGTTTCGCAGAAGTGCTCAAGACACTAAAGCTAAAAGAAAAGTTGTCATGTGTTGTTATCGATATATGGTCAATTTTGATGAATGCTAGAGAAAATTATAAATCCACAGAATCACCAATGCGTCTCTATATGGATATTGGTCTTTCGGTAAGCATTTGTGTATTATTGTTATCTTCTTGAGAGCTTCTGTGATAATTATATTAATGTATTAACTTGATAATCTCAAAAATATCCAGATTGCACTTTTGGATGAAACAAAGACTAGAGAAGCACAATATGAACTTTTTAAAAATGATATGAAGCATTATTTTGAAAGATACCCAAGCATAAGGATAGAAAATGCTGATTTGGTATGTCTCTGATGCATAAAAATATATTCTTTATTTTGGAACTTTTATTTTGGAACTACAGACTTAACTGTTTAACACAAAAAAATATGCAGATATTTTTTCCCGGTGCTTGTATATGAACACATGTACTTGATCAGCTTCAATTTAAAGAAACCGGCATTTGAAGTAATTGACAATATTAGGCGAGGGAGAACTGCTTCAAAGCAGTATGGTCAAAAGCCTAAAATGTTGGTAAGTTGAAGTCAAACTAGATTGTTATTTAAATCAACTCTTTAATTTTACTAATCTTAAAATCGAAAGTGTAACATTAATTATAAAATGCAGCTCCGACACTTTGTGAATTACTTGATGGAAAATAAGCTTGAGTACATTGCACATTCATTGAAAAAGGTCACGCCTAAGTACATGGTAATGCCCTGGCAAACACTAGGCAATTACATGGATTGTGGAATATTCTTGATCAGGCATATGGAAACGTACAAAGGGGATCCAAAAACCTGGATAACTGATTTAAAAGTTGAAAGTGTAAGCACGTTTTCTTATAGAAACACATAATCATTGTGAGAAATGTCGTATTTTCTTTCTTTAAACTGAAATGCTTTTTTCTGGTTTTACTCTTTAAACAGGTTGCCCAATCAGCTTAAATGTTAAAGCTTCGTGCAAAGTACTGTCACGCCATTCTAACATCTTCTCTCAACGAAAAAAGAAACCACGTACTGGATGAAGTAAAAAAATTATACAACAAAAAGGCATCAGAGAAAATGATGAGCATAGTGTTTGCAGCAAGTGAAGGCAAAATTGCAACTATCCACGGAAGGAAAGATATTAAAGGCAAGGTTTTATTCCAAGATGACGACACCCCAGAATAAGACACACCTGAAATGTGAATCAATTTCATATCATTAAAACTACTTCAATATTGATCTGGTTTAAAGATTGAAAAATTAAATTCATCATCTGAGATGTTGACATTTTCTATAACTATGAAATGAAAATCAAAATTTATATTGACTTAATTTTTGTGATCATTTTGTATGGATGAATTAAAAGGATGCCTGATGAATCTCGCTCGTACAGGAAAATCAGACATCCAATAAGCATATCTTGAGTTGGTACTGAGATAGGATCCCCAATCACCAGGAGAAAGGTTCATTTCACTTTAGCCTCATAAGATAAAAAGCTCTCATCTGTTCATGTTGGAGGAGTTCTAATAATAGGACTTCTGGTCATATATATCTTATCATGTATAAAATATTGGAACATGATATGCTTAAATTATAGGAAAGGTACAAAGAGAAAACTTAAAACATTCTCTCATGGAATGCCACTGTAACACTTGGATACTAAAACTGAAATGCAACAAAATATAATCTCTTTTACTATACCGTGATACCATTTTATTTTGTACCATATTGTGCAAGTTCACCACAAAGATTTTTAAACTTTTAATAATGCATGTCATTTTCGTATTGTTGATTATGACAAATTAGACATAACTCCATAAAATCACCACAAAGAACTGAAATAATCACCAATATTATAATGTATTAAAAACCTATATTAAATGTCAAAATAGAAAGATGCCATTTACATAAGTGACAAATTACAAAAATGTTCTGCAAATTCAGAAAACTAAATATAGCAAAAAAAGAAATATACTTCACAAAAACATTCTGTTAGAAAAAATTTTAATATACCTATTTTTAATATCGATGAAGTCATTTACATAAACGAAACACTTACAATCCACAAAAACATCTTACAAAAAAATGAAAATAATTGCTATCTAAAAATGTATATTAATAGGTCAATGTTGCTCCAATCAAACAGCCAGGTGTTTCTTCTTTTTGGTACAAGCTGCAACTTGCTCCCTTTTTGGACAACCTCTTTTATCGTGCACATACGAAAGACATAATGAGCACTGCCTCTTCCTCTTCTTGGCTTTCACTACGGCTTTTTCCCTTTCGCTAAGAAGCCGCTTTAGACCGGAACCTTTGTTTTTACACTGGAGAGGTGGATGAATAGTAATTTCTCCATCTAGCTGCTTACCTATCAAAGTTGCCAAAAAATCTTTTTTGGTAGAAACAGAATCATCATCACCCAGAGAAGAATGTAAATCTGTGATTGTTTTTCTAACTAGCTCGAGTTTAGTAAGATCACTCCCTGCTTTACTCAAACACTTATGGAAATTAAACCATATATTTGTCACTTCCGCAGATACAATCTCCATATTCAGAACTTCATTTGAAACAGCAACTTGTGACGAAGGCTTACTTTCAGCATTTTTCATCCAGCGATTAAGAAGAAGTCGCCTAGGTATCTTGAACACTTCAAAATGATTAAGAGCACAAAACGCGTGTCTGCATAAAATGCCGCACAAAAGGAACTTCTTACAAGAACAATTAGCATGTGTCTTACTGACTTCAACCTAAAACACAAAACAAAGAGTTACAATGCAAAACTAAACAAATCATAAAAAATCACCAAAAGAAATGGATTAATCACTGATAAGAGAAAAAAAAATTTGACTGGATACAGATTAATCACAAAAATATCATGAACTAAAAAATTACCTTAAAAATCATGTCTTTCATTTTGACATCTCTCATTTCATAACACTTAATTCCATTTATCTCTGGGCCAATAGTTTGAATTCGCATATCATCACGAGCTGCCACAATTTCATCTTGCACTTTGTAAAAAATTTCACGCGTGTATAACTCCACGGCATCATCCTCAAGGAAGAATTTGGTAACAGTAGTTGGTTTACCAGATGTAGATTCATGATTCAATCTTTTTATTTCGTTATGTTGCTTATCCATGGCACATTCAAAGCGAATATAGAACTCTGATAATGTACTGCCATTTTGATGAAAATGACTAAAAAAATAATTCTCACTTTCAGATTTAGACGTCGTCCGAATTAAACCATGCATTGGCTTATCACGAAAATATGCAGGGATCCATGACTCTCTCATATCATACATATCAGACAACCAAACATGATCTTCAACTTGAATTCTTTCATAATTGATTTCCAACCTTCTTCAAACTCATCAATATCTATACTTGTGGACCATATAACCTTTTTAATCTATTCCATGAAATCAGTTTCTTTGCACAAGAAGTTGCCTAGCTACAAAAATTTTAAAAATACAAAAGTCAAACAAATAAACAACTAAAAAGGACAGCCACATCACATTAAACAACTAAATCGCCACTCTCATAAAAAATATAAACAAAGCAAAATAAATATACCTTAACAGGGAACTTTTCAGTTATATGCCACATACACAAGCGGTGCCTGGTAGCAGGAAGATCATCGGTTGCTTTAAAAACAGCTGGTATGGCCTGCTTCATAGCCGGACATTGATCAGTGACTAAACAAATTGGATTACGACCCATAGCCTTTAAAAAAATATTAAACGCCCAAGTGAAATGTGTTACATCTTCTTTTGAAAGAAGAGTAGATGCAAACGTAACACACTTATTGTGTTTATCAACACCTGTAAATGGAGCAAAAACCATGTTGTACCTAGCAATAACAGTAATAAAATGACAGTTAATAGAAAAACAATAATAAATCACTACTAAACTTGCAGCCCTAATCATAATTTAAACATGGTTCTTACTTGTTTGTATTGAATGTTGGATCAAATGAGACCGCATCACCATAAAGCTCATAATTCCTTATTGACGTCGAATCAACCCAAAACAGTTTGGTAATATGGCCAACAGAATCGACTTCATAGTCATAAAAAAAGAAGGATCTGTTTCTTTTTTCACCTTGAATTTCTCAATTAACATTTGACCATCATAAGGACCAACATAAGATTTTAAATCTCGATCAAAATTACTGAAATCCTTTAACGTAGCTCCAACATTTTCATAACCCCCAACCAACTCCTTTATGAATCTAAAGGATTTACTTTTACCAATGTTCACTTTACTAGCATCAAACACAAAGTTCATTGAGAATATAGACATTTGACGATTACTTTTCAAGAAATGGCTACAATCTTTGGGAACAAATGGATGATTATGTACTTCAACAAAATTGGAGACATAATACCTCTTTCCAGGCACAAATTTTAGCATCATTTTAGCATCACAACCGCATCTGAAAGACTTAGTCCTCCTCTTCTTAACTGATTTGCTATTATTTTCATTAAAACCAGATTTGTTGCAAAGCAAATACTTACTTATTACAGTACCATCATCATCAGTTTTCTCAGTACTACGACGAACTTCAAATCCACATAAGTTTGCATACATCTTATAAAATTCAATACCAGATTTCAAACTTTCAAACACTTTGTTCACAAACGGTTTCGCATCATCTTCAACAGAAAAAGGAACATAATACTTATGTCCACCGGGACTAACAGAAAAACCAGAATCAACTTCTCCGTTTTCATTACCTTCAATACTATGACTAATGTCAGAAGTATTATCAACAAAACTGACCGCTGCAATAAATAATGTACAAACATATTAAAATCACTAATAATCTACATAATAATCAAGACTAATAATCTAAACTTAAAGGTAAGACATATAAAATCACCGATATAAGGATAAAATTAATGAACAATTATAAAATTTAAATCTTGTTAAAAAATTATTGAATTTTAAAAAAAAAATAACATAATCACTTATCATATACAATAGAACAGAATCCTAAGTCTAAAACACAAAAAAGCACCGATGTAAATGAAAAATCACTAAATTATAACAATTTAAAAACAAATATCAGAAAATCAATGTATCAACATGAAAAATAACATAATCACAACTAATAATCACCAAAAACTATAAAAAACCAGAAAATTACTAAGATTTCTAGAAATCAGATAATGAGAAAATATATACAACTACGAAAGGTAGTTGCATCAAAACATCAATATGAAGTGAAAGCAGGAGCTTCGATTTACCTTCATTAGAGCTAATCTTCAATAAATCCTCAGAAATCATGACTAAAGCATAAAACCGGCGAATCGAAATTGAAACTGAAAACGATGACCTCAATGATATCGGCGTTAAGAATATTCGATGAATATCAGTTTAATCGAAAGTTTGATGGAGCTCAGTGATCAATGATGAAGTTAGAGAGAGAGAAGGAGGAGATGAGAGATAAAAAAACGGTTAGGCAGAGTTAATGAGCGTAATCTTTGTCTAATAATAGTTAATGTATAATAATATATATTTAATAATTGGATGGCTGAGATTTAAAGATTGCACTAAATTTGAATGGCTGAGATCTGATCTCATATCTCATATTAAAAAGGGTTCTCATTTGAGCAAAATCTTGTATATATATATAGGGGAATGATCAAATACAAACTAAAATTAAAATAGAAACTAGGAACCAATGTAAGCAATTAGATCTATATAATCTAATGACCCCCCTAAATCACCCCACCCAACTACTGTGCACCCTCCGCACCCAATTTCAGCTTTTCCCCTCCGTTTTTAATTTGATTTTTCCCGTCAAACCGTAAGTTTTTTTTAAAATCCGATTTCACTATATTTTTCTACATCTCTCAAATATCGATTTGCATACCATATGTGTTATATTTCGAATTAGTTTTTTAAAAAAAATTATTTGATTTCTAGTTTATATTCTAGATGGGTTATTATTGGAGTAGCCCTTATATATATATATAATATATATATATAATATATATATATATATCCGCATGATAAATCAATTTAAATTAAACATTATGAATATCAATGATCTTTTATCTTAAATGTTGATATTTTAAAAAATGAGTGGATATTTGAATGGTAAGCTTTTTGTTTTGATAATTGAAAACCGTGGGTTTAAATTTGGCGAAGTTTCGAAATAATCTGTAGACAGAATTGACAAATGGCAGGACCCGGTAAGAAGGTAGAAAAGAAAACAAAGATGGGCATGGGTCCGTTTGGCAATTCCGTTAACTGGGCTTATTCGCTTATAAGCCCGTAACAGCTTATTGACGAGTGTTTGTCGACCCAGCTTATAAGTTGAATTTACAACTTATAAGCTGATAAGTTGAATGTTGGTAACGACGTATTTTTTCACAACTTATTTTTGATTTTTCGTTTTTTTATCAATTTTAATTTTAGAATATATTTTTTTAAATATTAATATAACTTAAAATATAAGAATTAAGATAATTATATATAAAAATTATTTATTTTAATTCATTTAAATAAAAACAATTCTGACTTATAAGTTAAATTATCCAAACACTTATATAACTTATAAATATTTATTAACTTATCACTTTTTACTTACTTATTCACTTTAAGTCATAAGTTACTTATTTTAAGATTTCCTAAACGGACACATAATAATCCCCTCATTTAAAATTATGGGTCTAGACCGGAAAAAAGTAAAAATATTTAGATATCAGACAAATATATAACAACTTTTAAGCTAGATGGGCGGCTACTTGATGGGCCATCCGAATATATCACTCCAACCATACATTCCATCTCATAATTATAACCATCAAATATAAAGCGGATGGAAAGTTTTGAGAAATTATTTTCTCTACAATATTATGATAAATTATTTTCTTTTTCTATGTAAAATACTTAACTTCAAAATTATATATATATATATTAATCTAACGACAATATATATAAATCTTTGAATATATAACAATAAGATTATATCTAACAAAAAACAAAGACAATAAGATTAGATGTTCCATTTTTCTTAATAAACTTCCTAATCTACATAATTTAAATTTAAAGTATAACTTTCGGTGTATATATCGATTTTGTGTCCATTTTGTTTTGTCCTACACCTAAACTCGTTTTTTTTTACTAAGCACCTAAACTTGTTCTTGACTATTATAATCCAAAAACATAAAAATATATACATAATAATAATATTGATTTAACTTTTTAAATTTATGATTTAACCTTTTAAATTTATGAAGATCCACCGAAACTAATTACCACACTGCAAGGAAATTGACACCTTATTAATCCCTTTTTTTATTTTTTAAATTATAGGCAACTTACTATACGTAACATAAAAATGTGAATCAAAGGTAATATAGTAATTTCATCAAAAGGTCTGAATGCTTGGGTTACTTGAAAAGCGGGGTTGTGTGCAAAATATGTAAGGGGTTTTTTGGTTCATCAAATTCTGAAATAAAATATAGGTTTCGGTCATTCCAACTCATGTTTGGTTAAATTTCATACATATTTCTCAAATTTTCGAGATATGAATTTTTTATAACCAAATACGAGGCAACTTTAATTTTACTATTTTAATTCCTATTTAAGCAATTAAATATACATGTTTAATACTAAAAGAAAACTATAAACCTAAAATATATTAAAATAATAATAAAATTAATATATTTAATTAAAATAAAATTATTGACTTAATATATTTTAAATTAAAAATATTGTTCAACCAAACACATGATTACCTACCTGATATCCATACCACTCTAATCTGATTACTAATTTCAACCTGATCAAACCAAAGGAACCCCGTAATTTATGGTTAATTTCTTATCATTTTTTGGTGTGTTTTATTTTCTTATCGAAAAAGAACTTTTTACTAATTTTATCGTTCATATTTTCACAGGCACAAAATTGGTGCGAGACGTTTAGTAAATGTAACCATAAGTCCATAACAATTAGTTACAGTTCTCATAGGTAACACTTGTAGTTATATTCCTCTCATACTGAAATTATTAATTTATGACAACATTATTGTAGCATCTTTTTTTTTTGTTTTTTTCAATTTTTATTTTATTTTTTTTAAAGGTTGATATATGAATTTTTCAATTGAAGAAAATAAAGGTCTTTAATTATATGTTTTTACATATGAAAACATAAAAGATACAAAATTTTATTCATCGCTCTTTTTGTAAAAATTGACCTATTTTTAAAAATTATCGATAAATCGTTAAAAAAATATGAACCAATTTGCTAAATTCTAATAAATTATCTAATTTATAAAAAATTATCTAATAAATCACAAATTATAACTCGACTGAATAATTCTGATTTCCGAATATATAACCACAATATAGTACTTAAATTTTTGAATAAAAATACAAAATCCATTTTTATTGCCCCCCGCATTGTTACACAATCATCCTCTCTCTCTCGGTATTTTTTTTCTCTATCCTACTCTGTATTTCTTGTTTTCATTCATATATTTCTTGGTACTTTTGTTCTTGTAACTTCTGAGGACCTCTTCATTGCTCATCTCTTTATTCATAGAGAAATCATACTTCGTTTTGTTATTTTCTTCCCCTCCTTTATCATCATCCACCTCTTTTTATCCTCTAGAAATTATACTTTTAGTTCTTATCCCATTTTAAGCTTCTATAGCTCAGTTTTCAAAATGAAGGTTTGATTCTTATTTTTATACATGCGTACTTTGATTCTGATTCAGTTTTTATTCCTCAGTTTGATTATCGATATTCCTTTCTTTTTGTATCTTGTAAGTTGCTACCTTTTGGAATAATCACATTTATTCTTTTAAGTTTTATGGTACAATAAAGAGAATGATCTTTTGTAGGGTTTTTATCTGGATTGATTTTCTAGTTAAAATGATTTTTTGTGGGTCAGAGTAAATTACATGGTGTAGTTTAGTAACTTTGGTTCACATTTTGGGTAATCAGAATTAGAATGTTTTTTTGCGTTCTACTATGTATTGTTTATTTATAATTCTCGAGGCATCTGGCCAACCTGCAAGTTTCTGATTGTGTTTTGTGCACATATACTTATATTAATATACAGTGTGCACACAGACATGCATCCCAGATGCATACCGCAAAAGCATCGTCCGTACATCTTACTCATCCCAGACCCTACTCTCTGTGAGCTGGCTTTAGTTGGTTATGTTTTGCTTGGTCTCGTAATCTGGTTACACATACATGCATATAGGCAAACAGCCAGAGACCTTTTGCTAATTTAATCATTAGCTACATCCTTTGTATAATCCTAATAAGTGATCTTGATTGTTTTTATATGGTTGAATACATAATAGATATTGAGTTGATGGTTGTTTGCAAGTACATTGTATACTGGTATAAAGATAGAGCTTGTCCTGTTTTTGTTTTCACCAGAAATTCATTCTGAAATTGGAGGTGCAAGATGTCAAAGATAAGAGGAAGGCCATGAAGACTGTCTCCACTCTTCCAGGTATCCCATATTCTATGATTCCTATTATACCATAATTATTGTGACAAAGTTTCCACTTCTTTTGAAAATTCGTTAAGGAACAAGAGGTTGAGGGCTTAAGACTCCGCAGAGTTATGAGTAATGTGTGTGAGTATAAGAGTAGAGGTCCTTGCCCGAACCCTGCTTACTTTTCGAGTTTCAGAAGATAGAAACTTTAAGGGTGGAAAAGTGAAGGAAGAACGGTGTCTCGTCAGACCTTTTGTGTTTTGCAAAATCATCCACTGTCAGTAACACAAATATAGTTAAAAAGCATTTACCTTTTCTGGTAAGGCTGGTTTTTTTTTTTTGGAATAGTGAGATGTAGCCTTAAAGTTTTATAGTGTAATTGGCAGCGGATGTGCTGGTAACCCACAATAACATAACATAAAGCATTACAAGGGCTGACATTCTGAAAAATTACTGGAATGGAATAATGGATCTGGTTCAATATAGTATTTATAGTACTTTTGTGTAATTTTTCTATATTCATTCGTCTTCGTTCATCTTTACAAGTGTGAACTTATGCTTGAATTTGAGGAACCTTAAGATTGAAGGAAAGAACTTGAAGAATAAAAGATTTTGAAGCCTATTCGTAAGTTGATCATTTTTTAATGCCAGAATAATTGACAGTCATATTTTTGTAGGGATTGATACGATCTCCATAGACATGAAGGATAAGAAATTGACGGTGATTGGAACAGTTGATCCTGTTAGTGTTGTGAGCAAACTACGCAAATTTTGGAGGTCAACAGACATAATATCAGTAGGGCCAGCAAAAGAGCCTGAGAAGGAGGAGCCAAAGAAAGAAGAACCTAAGAAGGGAGAGGAAAAGGAGGAGGAAGGGAAGGAGGAAGCGAAAAAAGAAAACATCGAGGAGGAGCCAAAGAAGGAAGAGGGAAAAAAAGAAGAGACTAAAAAGGAAGAAGGGGAGAAAAAGACAGAGCCACCACAGCCTATGGTGGCAACTATTATGCCATACAGACCATATTATCCTCCAGTAAGCTCATACTATCCTTCAATGAGCACATATTATCCTCCGATGAACGCATACTACAACCCTGCGGTTAACACAAATTACTACGCTCAGCCTGTAGTGGAAGAGAGTCCAAGTACGTGTACAATATGCTAAATAATAAATGGTAAGAAAACATGGCATTGTTTTTTTAATTTTGATGGGGATCAGACATCATATATGGTCAAGGGTCTGAAGAACAAAGAATCATCGCCTTGTATATAAACTTGCTGCTTTATTTTAAATTTGTGTAGAATGAATTTTTGCTTATAATAATAAATAAGACTTTGATGTAATTATTAATTTCAGTAGCATGTTTCCTTTGCTCCTTTAATCCTTCTAAGTGTCATCGGACCTTTTCACGCTAATCTTAAGGTGCGTGGGCAAGTCCAATGCTAAAGGTAAAATGGCTCTAACCATTGCCCATTGATATATTTTGAAAACAAAGAGTGACTTTTTTGTGCTAAACCACATGATCAATATGCTTGATTTTTAAATATATACATTTTTTTTTTAATTTAACTAGGGATTAAAGTGATTTGTGTAGATTTGGTTCAATATTGTAGCTATAAAACCAAATGTAGCTCTGCATTACACTTGCCCCGAGATCTGCAATGAAAAGATACTATATGCAATAATTTCCCTTTTACAGTAATGAAGTCCAGAATGAAATTCAGATGTTAAGCAAACCTATATACGAGAAGGGTGAACAAATTATATGTAAATATCTCCGGACAATCCACACGGGACCTGCATTTCTGAGTATGAAGGTGTGAAGTTTGTTGAATAAGTACGTTCTGGAACGGCCATTGTTGTTGAATATCACGGACTTTTGAGCATATGGCTAAAAGTTTCTACATCTCTTGTTCTATTTTGTTTAATCCGTCCCCCTCCCTTAATTAGTTTGGTCCTCGGATACATGATACGAGACAAGTCCCTCTGCTCTGATTCTGTATACTTGTGCTCACAAGGTAAAATAACTGCGATAATGGCGCATACATGATTACCTGTTCGTACATCCTGCCAGCTTATGAGAGCTGCAGAACACGATAATAATATAAGACAAGTCGGTATTTATGATTTGGAGGGTTATTGAGAAGAATAATGAATTGGCAGAGTTAGCTCTGCTAGTTCATTCCACATGATTTCTGTGGCTTAATATCGTTTGAGAATCTACGTTGGTATCAGTAGCTGCTACTGCTAGCATGTGTTTAAACAATCTGTTGCTGGCGTACTTAATATGCATGCAATAATAGTACTTAAAATTCTTTACGCCAGATGGTTTTCAATAGTTGATCGTACGTTTTGTATCGGTGCAGTGGGAGTGGGACTAGTCTAGTAATCAACACGTACTATGCACCTTCAACCTTTAGCACAATGTCCCCCGCTAATTTATGAACCCTTCTAAATTAACAGAATTTCAGTTTTAATATTTGATTCCTAATCGTAAATGCGATATATTGACTAATTAGAGTATTGGTTGGAGGAAAAGTATATTTTAATAAAAAAAGAATATCAAAGTTTGTTTACGCACTCATAAATATTTTTAATAAAAAACATTTGATTAATCGATTAATTAAATAAATTGTCAGTTCTTAGAACAAAGTTTATAACTCATCTCACCTTCTTTCTCGTGGTAATTGTAATCCGCAGGTTTTGAAAACATTTTGTTGAACTTGTAGGGAGAATTTGAGTAAAAAACATACGTAGTTGAGATTCAATTTTATTAATACGGAATATAAATATAATAATATATTTTATTTGGAAAATTTATGTTATAACTTGTATTATTAATCAAAATAATTATCAATAATATATCAATACATAACATCTCAATGGTGTCCCCAAACTGATATTTAAGTCAATCAATGCTCAAGTATCTCTCAACTGATATCTAGGACGACTACATCTCTTTAACATAAATCAAAATAATAACATAGTCGCCCAAAAGTTAACCAACTAGACATACCTAATCCGATTATAATAATAATTATCAACCCATATAATTATTATCCAATCCGATTATGACAATTATTTGTCTACACATACAATTATTATCCATTTTCATTATGTAATAATAGACTATCACCAAGCCCATATTACCTACTAAGTTTAAAGCCGACAATCCTCCCCTTCAACCCAATACAATTTCAATAATCAAAATTCAAAACAATTATTATGTATATATAGTCATCCAAAACTTAACCAAAAAGACATACCTAATCCGATTACAATAATAATTATTTACCCATACAATTAATATACAATTCGATTACAATTATTTGTCTACACATACAATTATTATCAATTCTCATTATAATAATAATTGTCTATCAACAAACCCATATTATTTATCCGTAGAAGCCACTAGGTTGTAGTTAATTTTTTTTAGTGTATTACGTGTCCTGTTGGTAGCCTCAAGTCGCAATTCTTTCTACTTTTTCTTTTATAAATATTTCTCGTACCTTAATATTCAAAAATTCATGTTTGGTCCAAAGGTGGATGTTAGTGCGAAAACACGCGTTGAATTACACGCAAGTATACGTATTCGCAAGTAGTATAAGATATAAATCAAATTCATCCCCACAGAGACTGGTTTAGGTTAACTGCAATTTATGCACTTATGCAACAATGTATGGTTATCGCTCAATGCTAAGACAATAACGAATTGGGTTTTGATTATAACTAAGAAATTATACTAACTAACTTTAACTAAGAGAATAAGAGGGTTGACTTACTTATACGAGACAAATATGGGATTCTAACTTCATTACTACTTCATTCAAAGTCATTGTTCTTAACCTTAGCATGCAAAGGTGATGACAACTAATCAGATAACACAAAACTAGTAAACGCCAACTTTCGTTGTACGAATACCCTACTACCAGACATCCACAAAAGAGATAGAAGTTGAATAGACACCAATTATGTTGAGACCCTATATGTCTATTGAATTTGACAACATAAAGGTTTAATGCGCAAGTTATCTATCTTGATTACATAGGGCAAGTAAGATGGTTAAAATTACCTACGAATCATGCATAATAAATACATGAAACTATGCTAGCATGGAAAGTTTTAAATCCTTATATTCAATGTCACTTCAATTGAGATTAACACGCTATTTTATATGTTAGCTACGCACATAAGACGAATAAGTACAACCAATACTAGGATATCAATCAATCACCACACACCAAGATATTGGAACAAATTAACTATAGAAATCCATAGGTAAATCCGTTAGAACCCCATGATAACGATTAGTTCATAACCGAACTCATCATCACCGTGGGTTCCAATGAAAGCATGATAATAATCAATATAAGAGTACTCGGGTTCATAGATAAATCGAAATTAAGCATCCAAGTATCAACTATATTGAAGAATACAAAAGTCTTCTTCTCTCTAGTCATCTCGTACTCTCTAGGTCTTCTTATTGCTCTCTCCTCGCTCCTTGTTATTAAAAATGACTTATTATTGAGTATATATAGACTTCTGGTAGACCTGGGCTTCAAATTCTCCAAAACAGACTCAAAACAGGAATCTGGATGAACGGATCAGCGCGGCCGCCCCGCATACCAGCGTGGGCGCGCGCTGTTTCTGGAAGTCTGGCGCGGCCGCCCCGCCTTGCGCGTTGGCGCGTCGTGCTACTGTAGTTGGAATTCTGAATTTTTTTCTTTTTACTGTACCTTTTGCTCCGCTCGTCAGAATTTGATGAATAAGCAGTCCACGCGAAGCTCTCGAGATCCTCTACAATTTGGGAATGACCTTGACTTCAGATTCTTGGCTCTTTTCAACATACATTCAATAAAAACTCCATTCTTTTGCCAACTAGTGCCTGAGATGTAAAAACACAAAAACACATAAAAAAATACCAACAACTTGAGTCCAAAACACCAATTGAAGCTTGTAATGAAGCGTTTAAAGTAGATATAAAATCCACTTATCACACCCCCAAACTTGAATCGATGCTTGTCCTGAAGCATAAACAGACTCAAATCTATAAAACAAACCTAATGCATGAATGCAACTACGTAAATGCGACTAAATGACAATGCAATCGATCCCCTCAGAATAACCATAACGAAATGAATAAGCCAACGCCTCTAAGAATGCAACAACTTAAAACAGAGTTTGAATAAACCCCACAAACCAACTCACAAATCAGAAATGTGTGTGTGTGGATGCTTAACAGATATGCTCTCGAAACTAGATCAATAACTATAACTTATCTATCATCAAAACAATCACAAGTTTATAACTAGTATAGACGTTAAACGCATAATAACTCACAACACCTCCTTTCTACTAGATGTATACAAGGATTCATGCTATTATTGAACACATAATAAATATGTTTATTTAACCGTGCAATGAATGAGGTCCCAAAAGACTTATATAATAATATCCATATAGCGAGCGTTAGGGGTTCGGATCCCAGACTATAAAAGCCTTAGGTCACTAGGCACAAAGTCCCCTAAGAACTTAATAACTCGAGTATTAAAGAGCTCACCCTTGATCAATTATGCATATACACATATTTTTTCTCTTTTTTTCTCTTTTTTTCTCTTCTTTTTTTTCTCTTTTTTTTTCCTTTTTCAACAATTTCTGAATGAGTGTGTTTCGCTCCATCTCATTCAACCCTGGACTACTCATAAAAATATGAGTTGGCTACTAGCCATTTGACGCCTAGCCTTATTCACTAGCGATGAAATCCAAGTTTTTCTCCAGTTTAAAAATTCAGTGTTCTTTTGTCATTACGAATATACCAAAAAATTTAGATATAACCAAGTGATTAAATCTCAACAACTAAACAAATATGATCATGATCTAGCTCAAAAGCAATCCTATAAGACTTTGTGAAAAAAAATTCCTGGCATGCAAATCAATTCATTAAGACTTAAACATCCCTCTATTCGTCATCACTACACTCACATCAACATCAACCAATCAATCAGAAATAGCTCAACCTAAGGGATCATGGTATATGCATGCACATGCAACTATATGAACTCGCATAAAAACACAAATAAAAATGCAAACAAATATGACCTATATGAACTATCATGCAAAAATACGAATGACTTAACAAATATACATGTAATATGAATCTATATGGACACACACAATCTAATCCTTACATTATCACCCCTAAACTTAAAATTTTCAATGTCCTCATTGCAGGTAATAATAAGGATATTAGGCATACCTAGTCGTCGGGAGGATCACCCTCTTTGGGTGGGGGATCAGGTGGCCAATCAACCTCGACACCAGTGTCTCGGAAAACAGTACCGAGAGCGTGTGTCAAATCTTCAGCAAAACGTCGGTGGATATCATGCATGGCCTCAATACGCTGAATCAACATTTTATACTGCGCATCACCAAGACCAAACTATCAACTGTATGTGGTGCACGATAGGGACCATCTGTAAGCACGGGAGGAACCGGCCGGTCACCCTTTAGATTATCATAGATATATTCCAACCCCTTGTCAGGGGGTGCACCTAAGAATGCATAATTCAAGTGATCTGGCAGTGGGTTGAGCTCAAGTGTGGGAGCTTCTTCAATCGACGGTTCGAGACACTCCTGAGAAATTTTAAGCTCTGCTAACCCAAGAGAATCGAATGGCATATCCAACTTCCTCTTTCACGGAGGTGCATTCAAAACCTACAGTTGCTCTGCTCATTCTTCATCTTCAATAACTGAATTCTATATGAAGGATCTCTCTAAGATATCTGACTTTGGCAATTGCTCAAGCTCTGAATTCACGACAGAATCGACCCACTCTACTTTAAAGCACTGCTCTTTATCTACGGGTAACTTTATTGCCTTGAACACACTAAAAGTGACCTTCTGATCTTGAACCTTCATTATAACCTCTCCTTTTTGCACATCAATCATAGTTCGTCATGTAGCCAAGAATGGTCTTTCCAAGATAATGGGAATCTTCTTATCCTCCTCAAAGTCTAGAATGACAAAATCAGTAGGGAAGATGAGCTTATCCACCTTAACCAAGATATCCTCCACTACTCCTCGCGGATAAGTGATGGAACGATCAGCTAGTTGTAATGACATGTATGTCAGTTTCGGATCAGGTAGTCCAAGTTTCTTGAAAACTGACAAGGGCGTCAGATTGATGCTAGCTCCCAAGTCACACAAACACTTGTCAAATGACAGATTGCCAATGGTGCAAGGTATCGTGAATCTTCCTGGATTTTTAAGCTTAGGAGGAAGTTTCTGTTGCAGCACAACACTGCACTCTTCCGTTAGAGCAACGGTTTCCAACTCCTCAAGTTTTAGCTTCCGAGATTGAATACCCTTCATGAACTTAGCATAGCTCGACATCTGTTCTAGAGCTTCAGCAAAAGGTATGTTGATATGCAGCTTCTTGAAAACTTCCAAAAACTTGGAAAATTGCTTGTCGAACTTATGCTTTTGAAGCCTCTTAGGAAAAAGAGGTGGAGGATAGACCTGTTTCCCCCTGTATTACCCTCATGAGGAGTGTGTTCCACAGTTTTCTTCCTTGATTCCACCTCGTCATCCTTCTGCACCACTTTTTCAGCTACAATCTCATTTTCTGGAATTGGCAAGGGTGCAGACGTACCTGCATTCTGGACATAATTTTCATACACTTCGTCTTGCTGAATTTGGGGGCTTGCGACCTTTCCGGATCTCAAGGTGATGGCGTTCACCTATTCGTTAACTTCCCTCTTGCCTGGATTTACGTCTGTATCACTAGAAACCGTTCCTGGTAGTCGATTCAATAAGGCGTTAGCAATTTGCCCTATTTGGTTCTCCAGAGTCTTGATAGAAACAACCTGACATTGGCATATAAGAGCCTGGTTTTTGCACATAAGCCGCAACTCCTCCAATTCATATTTTTCATTCGAAGATTAACCTGCATCATGAGTTTGTTGTTTAAGTTGGAGTTATTGTCTTGGTGCATATTTCGGTTGTTGAAAACCAGGAGAGTTGAATTGCTTTGCTGCACACTGCTGATAAGGCTGTTGCACCGCATTCTGATTGTTGCTCCAGCTGAAGTTAGGATGATTCCAGTTGCCAAGATGATAAGTGTCTGGAACTGGTTGCTGTGATCTCTAAAAGTTGCTCACAAACTGAGCTGATTCACTAGATATAGCGCATTGCTCCATCGCATGTGAACCTGCACACAGCTCACAAACACTGATCCTCTGATGAACTCCATAGTTAGCCAGAGAATCGATCTTTATAGATAACGCCTTTAGCTGAGCATCTATAGCTGAAACTGTATCCACTTCAAGAACTCCTGCTACCTTGCTTTGTGGCAATCTCTGGGTTGGATACTGATATTCATTCACAACCATCATCTCAATTAGAGCATAAGCTTCCTCATAGCTCTTTGCCCATAATGATCCACCTGATGCTGCATCGAGCATGGGTCTAGACTGTGCTCCCAAACCATTATAAAAGAAATTGATGATCATCCAATCAGGAATTCCATAATGAGGACACATCCTAAGCATCTCCTTGTAGCACTCCCAAGCTTCACATACAGTTTCTCCCGATTGCTGCGTAAATTGAGTAAGAGCATTCCTCATTGCATCTATCTTCGCCATAGGAAAGAATTTAGTAAGAATTTTCCGAGCGAGATCCTCCCAAGTAGTGATAGAACATGCCGGTAGAGAGTGTAACCAGCACTTAGATTTATCCCTCAGAGAAAAAGGGAAAAGTCTCAGCTTCACAGCATCTTCAGAAATATTGTTGAACTTGAAGGTGTCACGGATCTTATCTATCTTGATTATATAGGGCAAGTAAGATGGTTAAAATTACCTATGAATCATGCATAATAAATACATGAACCTATGCTAGCATGGCAAGTTCTAAATCTTTATTGAAGCGTCTAAATCTCTATATTCACTGTCGCTTCAATAAAGATTAACACGTTATCTTATATGTTAGCTACGCACATAAGACGAATAAGCAAAACCAATACTAGAATATCAATCAATCACCAAACACCAAGATATTGGAACAAATTAACTATAGAAATCCATAAGTAAATCCGTTGGAACCCCGTGATAATGATTAGTTCATAACCGAACTCATCATCACCATGGGTTCCAATGAAAGCATGATAATAAACAATATAAGAGTACTAGGGTTCATAGAAAAATAGAAAACAAGCATCCAAGTATCATCTATATTGAAAAATACAAAAATCTTCTTCTCTGTAGCCGTCTCGTGCTCTATAAGTCTTCTTATTGCTCTCCTCTCGCTCCTTGTTATTAAAAATGACTTATTATTGAGTATATATAGACTTCTGGTAGACATGGGTTTCAAATTCTCCAAAACAGACTCAAAACAGGAATCTGGCCGAACGGACCAGCGCGGCCGCCCCGCATACCAGCGCGGGTGCGCGCTGTTTCTGGAAGTCTGGCGCAGCCGCCCCGCCTTGCGCGCGGGCGCGCCATGCTACTGTAGTTGGAATTCTGAATTTTCTTCTTTTTGTTGTAACTTTTGCGCCACTCGTCAGAATTTGATGAATAAGCAGTCCACACGAAGCTCTCGAGATCCTCTACAATTTGGGAATGGCCTTGACTTAAGATTCTTGGCTCTTTTCAGCATTCAACAAAAACTCCATTATTCCTCCAACTAGTGCCTAAAACACAAAAAACACATCAAAAATACCAACTTGAGTCCAAAACACCAACTTAAGCTTGTAATGAAGCGTTCCAAGTAGATATAATTGGTCAGAATGTGGAGGTGTTCATGGAATATTTCTTTATGTTCGGTGATTCTTTTGACGAGTGCTTGCAAAATCTTGGCGCGGTTCTTAAAAGGTGTGTTGAGACCAATCTGGTTCTCAGCTGGGAGAAATATTACTTTATGGTGCAACATGGCATCATTCTTGGGCACAAGGTCTCTATTAAAGGTCTTGAGGTGTATAAAGCCAAGGCGGGGGTTATTGAAATCGTTCCTCCACTAATATCTATTAAGGGAGTCCGCATCTTTCTTGGCCATGCGGATTTCTATAGGCGGTTAATCAAGGACTTCTCTAAAATCTCTAAACCGTTGTGCAATTTTCTAGAGAAAGATGTCCCTTTCAAGTTTGATGATGAATGTCTAGCTGCTTTTGAGATCCTAAAGAAGAGTTTAATCACAGCATCTGTCATAACTACACCTGATTGGAATAAACCTTTTGAAATGATGTGCGATACAAGTGACTATGCAGTTGGAGCAGTTCTTGGGAAGAGGAAGAACAATATACTTCATGTGATCTATTTTGCTAGTAAGACCCTCAATGTTGCTCAACTGAGCTATACTACTATTGAGAAAGAACTATTAGCCATTGTCTATGGTTTTGAGAAGTTTTGATCTTATTTGCTTGGGACGAAAGTGACAGTTTTCACTGATCACACTGATATTCGCTATCTCGTCTCGAAAAAGGACTTGAAGCCTAGACTAATTCGATGGGTTCTTTTACTTCAGGAGTTTGATTTGGAGATCAAGGATAGGAAAGGTACTGAGAATCAAGTCGCTGATCATTTATCTCGGTTGGATGATCTGAGTACGACTTCACAGGATATGACATTGATTAATGAGTCTTTTCCCGATGAGCAGTTGTTTGGGGTGAAAGAGGAAGAACCGTGGTTCGCAGACATTGTGAACTACCTTGTGAGCAATATTATGCCTCCAGATTTTTTTTCTACTCAAAGGAAGAAGTTTTTTCATGAGGTGAAGTGGTACATGTGGGATGAGCCATTTTTGTTTAGGCAAGGAGCTGACCAAATCATCAGGAGATGTATTCCGTACAGCGAGACGGAGGGTATCTTGCAAGACTGTCATTCGACTGTTTATGGAGGCCACTATGATGGAGAGAAGACAGCAGCTCGTATCCTTCAAGCGGGATTCTTCTGGCCTACTTTGTTTAAGGATGCGCATCGGTTCGTTTTGAAGTGTGATCGCTACCAGGGTGTGGGTAATATGTCTAAGAAGGATGAGATGCCTCTTAATGTGCTTCTCGAGGCTGAAGTCTTCGATGTTTGGAGAATTGACTTCATGGGGCCATTTGTCTCATCTTGCAATAATCAGTATATCTTGTTGGCAGTTGATTATGTCTCGAAATGGGTTGAAGTCAAGGCTTTACCGACGAATGATGCAAAGGTAGTGCTTAATTTTCTTCATAAGCAGATATTCACAAGATTTGGGACTCCAAGAGTCATAATCAGTGACGAGGGATCGCATTTCTGCAATCACAAGTTCATTGCTATGATGCAGCGATATAATGTGAATCATCGCATTGCTACAGCCTACCATCCTCAGACTAATGGTCAAGTTGAGGTATCTAACAGAGAGATCAAGTGTATTCTAGAGGAAGTTGTATGTCCATCAAGGAAGGATTGGTCTTTGAAGCTGGATGAAGCTGTATGGGCGTATCGAACAGCATACAAGACTCCGCTAGATATGTCACCGTTTCAATTGGTTTATGTTAATGGATGTCATTTGCCGGTGGAGTTAGAGCATAAAGCGTATTGGGCTTTGAAGAAATTGAACCTTGATATGGATGCAGCTGGTAAGAAAAAGGATGCTTCAATTGAACGAACTCGATGAGTTTCGATTTCAAGCGTATGAGAACAACAAAATGTATAAGGAGAAAGTCAAGAGGTGGCACGATAGGGGTCTTGTGCTCAAATCATTTATGTCGGGGCAACAAGTTCATTTGTTCAACTCTCGTCTCCGCCTTTTTCCTGGAAAGTTGAAGTCAAGATGGTTAGGGTTGTTTGTTATCAAAATTATTTTTCCACATGGAGCGGTGGAGATTTTTTAGAATGATCCAGGCCAAGTGTTCAAGGTGAATGGACAGCGGTTGAAGCATTACTATAGAGATACTGCACTAATTAGAGCTGATAATTTGTTCGTTTCGTGTGCTTTTGTAGTTTGTGTCATGAATGCCTAACCCAAAATCGAACTGTTAAGAATTCGTTTCGTGTTCGTATACCTTTATTCCGTGTACGTTTCGTATCGTGTTTTGTATAGTTTAAAATTAATAATAAAAATAAAGATAAATAAAATATATATTTATATATTAAATTTTTACTAGTCGAATGTTAAGTCAATAAGTCATAAAAACTCAAATCTTATAAAATTTAAATTTGAATCTATTTTATATCTATTTTCTGTAAATATTTTATGTAAAATTTTATTATAAGGTACATGTATTCATATAATTTTGAAAAAAAAATAAATATTTATTTATTTCTTATACTTTCATTTCATTTCGTGTATCCAAGTATAAATCAAAACTGATGCTAAATTTATCCGTGTACTTTCATATACATGTATTTTCGTGTTCGTATATCAAAAATATCAAACCAAACTTATTATTTTCGTGTCGTATTATCGTGTTATATAAAAAATTGCCGGTTGTAATCATAATTAATTAATTATGAGAATATTGACTATGACAAAGAGTCAAACTTGTAACATCCATCAACACAAAGCTCCAAGTTCTCATCCAATCCGGGGGTAGGATCACAAGAATCTCATATTAATATTCAGATAATATCTACAGTCATATTGTTTTTAGAAGTAAACATTTTGCTATACTGAACTTTAGTGAAGGAACTGTTCGAGAATATCTAACCACTCCATTTCACTGTAGGTTGGTGTATAAACCTCGTAATCTTTAAAACCTACTTTCAAATACTTTCAAATACACATGAAAATTGTGATTATATGAAATTAATGGTGTTCGATGTACTCACACGTGGATCATCTCAGCAATATGAGGATTAAAAGATGTCATCATTCACATACAGTTTAGCAATTCTATAATGACAGACTTTGATCCAAGACCTGGAACTGGAAGTATATAAACACACGCAAAATTTCCCTGGAGTTTTCTGTGTAGAATGTAAGTTTCTGCTACTCGTTTCAATCTTTTGCATTTCTCTGATTAGTTGTAATCTTGTGGTTTTACTTTCCTCAAGTCATTAATGTACTGAGAACACAAGAAGCTCAGCAATTATTGCCTTGTTCTTCCAAAGTAATGATCTATTTGCAAGCATCCTCGAGACTGCAAAGTGCTTGTTTTTACCCCAGTCTTGCACTTCTTTGCCACCGATGAAGTTTCTCTGTCTTCCTGCTTACAAAAGTATAAGGAGCTAAATGAACCATTACAATATAAGTGGTGAAATGTTTGGCATGAATATCTTTTGCTGTAAAAACAAGTTAAGCAAAAGTTTCTAGCTCCAATCAATAAATGTGCTAAGATAACAACTTTTTTGTCTATTATAGCAATGACACATCAGCAAAACAAAAAAAAAGTGTAGTATGATGGAAAGCTATTAAAAAAGAACTCAGAAACCAGGTTTACATTACAGAAGCCTTAAATGGTTAAGAATAGGGGTTTTAAGTACCGGAAGTCAGGAACTACAACTCAAACACATACTTATAGAAAGAACAGAGACATACCGCTGAAGATTGATTTAACGATCGCAGAACCTTTATTTTACCCCCTCTACCATCAGCTCCAACAGCAATCAAATTACCCGTGCTTGGACTTGATCCTTGCACACCCGTCGAGCCTACCATTGACCCCTTATTTTGGCTTCGTCTGCACCACTTTCCCAGGTGCCATTTGTTTCCATCAGGACCTATTAACCCGCCAGAGAAGCAGCTTTCTATCTGTCGCTTGGAAGGTTCTGTTTAACATTTAAAAAACAGATGACACTTAATAATATATATGATATTTATTAATCAATATATTCAATCTACTGAAAAGGAGAGCTTCCATAAATAATATAAATACTCGGTTACTCCTTATCCACCATATAAAATACCTGACAGGGACTCCAGAAGTTTTGAAGTAGCATCTTTTCCAATATTAAGCAACGGCTTGTCATAGGTACTATCATCTAAAAGTATAACCGAGTCTTCATTTCTGTTCGGGATTATAGTCTCAGTAGTTTTACAGTGAGTAGTACTCCTTGAGCCTGTATCACAGTATTCTTTACCTAATATATGTGGTTTGACATTGTATTTTTCATCAAAAGCATTCCTTTGCCTTGAGTCTTTGTCTGCAGCTTTAGCCTCAGCACCTGGGTCTTTGTTGGCAGCTTTAGTCTCGGCAACTATAGGTGTTGAGACAAACTTGAAATCACGCACAGATGTGGAAAGTATAGGCTCATCATCGTCTATAACAACATAGTCACTACTTTTAATAAACTTCTCACTGGAAGTTCTGAGATCTTCTGTTCTTCTGGGGCTGGAAGAGAATAAATTATATGGCGCACTTTCCATTTTGTTCGTACTAATTTTTGGTGCAGCACATTCCTTAATTTGGTCCTTTAAAGAACATTTGTTAATAAATGAGAATCTTGAATCACGATCTGCACCAGCTGGAGCTTCCGTTACAATATTAGATTCCTTAAGACCTTTCAAAGATCTCAAAGCATCATTCTCTTTTGCTTCAATAGCTGACTCAAGTTCTTGGACCCTTGTCTGATAAAAGAAAATATTCTGTTAGACATTTTAACCGTATCATAAGATAAACATCTTAAATTTAGCCTACTTACTTTCAAATTTTGTATCTTTTCTTTGGCCTTCTCGAGTTTTTTTAAAGAGCGAGCATCTCCTCTACCAAGAGCATTGCACTTTGCCATTAATTCTTTATAACTCCTGTAGATATCATAAGCAGAAAACCGTTAAAGATCTGCAAAACTAGACACAAGTGATATCAACTACAAGGATCACATAAAACTGCAGATAATAGACAACCAAAGAAGTTATTGTAACGGCAGGATTGATAGGTCAAGCATATGTATTTGTTGAGTTCACGAAATTGTAGCACACAGGCCACAGGTTAAATTTTAGCTCCAAAACATTGCTTAAACATACTGAATCAAAAGATTCCACCTGAATTCTAAAGCTAATTAAGAATGCCATACTTGTTGCGAATGACCAGGGACCTCTTTAGGACATCTATTGTTTCCTTATTGTTGGTCTCCTTGCCTAAAGAAGCGAGCTTCAGAACCTCCTCTTCGTCCAAATCCAAATCACACACCCTAATCACCAACAAAAATTTACATATTGAGCACGATAAGCAAATTATGAACAGATACTAAAGCAGTTTGCTTCCGCCTTAAATGCTCCACTTACAACTTGAGAGCAGCAAGTTCTTTGGCTAAAGCAATACTCCTTTCTTGCAGTCTCAAACACTCGGAAGTTGCTTTATCAAGTTCCTGTCATGCAATTGGTTGAAGAAATTTAAAACCTTCTTAATTAGCTTTTGTAAGCCACAGTTATGATTCATTTTGGAAAAAAAACACAATTATAAAATTCTTACACTAGGAAGCAAGAACACGGGTACGGGGGAGGGGGTGCGGTTGCGGGTGCATAGTGTAGGGACACGCAGATTCGGCAAATTTGAAAATATGGGAATACAGGCGCGGGGGACACACATACATAAATATAAATTTTTGCATTTATATGTTACAAATATTGAAACAACTAACAGAACCAAAAACTGTGTGCAATTTGAATCAAATGCATAATTCCATCCAAAACACAAAAATATAAGTATTGTCTTTTCATTTATGCAAAAATGAACATGAGGATCAATACTTTTGTAATACTTTGGTATTTGCTTATATAATCATTGATACTTAATTTAATAAAGTAGTTCGTTAACACAAATTTTGACTACAATTACTGAAACAAATTTGAAAGTACGATTGTAGAAGAATCCCCGTGTCCAACAAGAATCCGACACGGGGATAAGGCAGATTACCTAAGTGTCCCTGCTTCCTAGAGTATACACCTACAAATTCATAATCTCCCACATCTAGCCACGTAATCAAGAGTGAATTACCTGTATTGATTATATGTAGTTCTTTATATAGTTAATGGCGGCAAGCACAAAATTGGTGACCATGTACCTTGGACTTTATATGAAGCAATTGTTGAGTAAATGTTTTTTGCTTTAAAGCATCATCTTTCATGGCTGCTTCTTTCTTCAACTGCTCCTTGCACGTAGACAGCTGTACAATGTAGAGCCGGTTCGAAGTGAATAGAGTAGGATATAGATAGAAACTATAATGTATAACTGCTCCTTTTGCTAAACCAAATCCATTAACATGTAAATTTGAGGAGGGGAGCATTTCCACTCATTCTTGTAATAAGTAATTTCTTTTTGTTTAAATTTGATTTTGGTTTCTTGAAGAAAAATCATTGACTCGACATGCATGTAATAATGTGCAGTAGGGTCCAAAAGTAAAATATATATCAGCATCTTGACGAAACTACCATTGACCAGCACAGAAAATGATCAAGCATCAAAATTTTTTATTTTTCTTCATTTTAACCAAGTTAAGAAACATGTAGTTTGCTTTAGACTTTAGAAAGCAAATGAAATAACTAGTATCTGTGATTCTCTGCAGAAGCAATTAAATGCATGTGATAAAATCTTATGAGTATCTTAATTTCCTTGGTATTATATTAGAAAGCAACTTCAGTTTAATTGCATTTTTTTAAACATTAACCAACTAAAATATTTTAACTAACAAAATGTACGATAGATTAGTTAAATACCTCGACATTGATCTCCTTAAGATCTTTCTTTTGTAGCTCCAAGGCTGAGCTTAAGGCAGATACCTTTCCCTCCAATCTTGTAGCCTCTTGACGCAATTCTTCAGGATTTTCTTCACAGTTCTGCAATTTCTGACTAAGGCTTTGATCATGGGGATCGCCAACTGACTGGAAATACAGGCGACTCACATTTTTCTCTGAACACGTTTGTTTGCATACAGGACAATTCTTCTTCTTTCCATTTGTACAATACTCGAACCATTGTTGTATACTAGATTGTCAAAAACATACCACACTACATTATCACAACCTCCTGATTATCATTTAATAGTGACAAACTAGATAACTTTATATATGTTTGTATTTTATTTATCAAGATAACCATTGTGATGAAAGTCTACTGAGAACACATTTGACATACTCGGACAAGCATACATAAAAATTCAACATAAACGAGACACAGAGCTTCAGTTAGGAACTAATTTTACTGTCTTCGAGCAATGTATAATTGTATATGACCGGAATTTAACATAAAAATGTAAATGTGTTGGCCAAAATTAAAAAAAAAAAACAAAACTTTAACATTTCTGATTCAAACTCGTCTAGTAACTGAATTGTACGCCTAATTCGCAAATAAGACCCCATAATTAGACAGAAACTTAAATTGATTCATTCATACGCGCGCAGATACTCTGTGAAATTGGGGTTAGGGCAGACGATTACAATTTGTGCAAACAATTATACAACTACAATTGATAAATTAATAAATTCAAATTAATCTAACAACATCCATATAGATTATGTCACGACAATTTCAAACTGAAAAATATAAAACAATTATATCGAATTGGCGACAAAAGATTAAAATATACATAACATTTATATGAGTAATAAGAATAAATTATAATAGAGTGGCTGACCATAGCTCGTGAAAAACATGACCGCAGATTGAGATAGATTGAAGATCTTCGACGTTTGGCTTCAGATCTTCGAAGCAGATAGTACAAATCATCTTCGCGAACGGATTATTATTCATTTTATAATTGTTTTCTCCGGCGACGCACGGCACTCCGAGCCTCGGGAACTGTGTGTGTTTGATATGCGGTGCTGGATAAATGGAGGCTAATTCTGCACAAAGTTGCAAAGGCGGGAAGTCCCAGAGGGAAAATAAATTTGATTTTTACTCCTCTTTTTAGATAAACATATATACCTCACTTGTCATTACGTTTTCGAACAATTGACAATTTTAATCTCATACAATCCAAATTAATGAATCAATGAAATCATGGAGATCTACGATACTGAATATTAAAACAAACACAAAACGACTCCCACGAGGAAAAAGAAGGAAACCCGTTATATAGGTAGAAAACCCCACCAATATAAGTAAAAACCCCACCAACGGGATACTAATTTCTCATAACGATAGGGATTTATTGGTAAACAATATAAAATCGAGAGAAAAATAACGAAGAAGGGATTTAACATCAACCAATATGTTTATAATAACCCCTAAACTAAAAATGAATTTAGATTATTTTTTTGACACGATGGGAGCGGCTGCTAGGGAGGTTCTGTTATTCCCAGTGGACTAACAATGAGATTTACAGAAGGGGGGTTGAATGTAAATCTCAAAACTTTTTCAAGTTTTGAGCAGTTTGTAAGGCTAAGTGTTTGAGTGATCAAATGTGTGTGAATTGCTTGAAGCTGATGCAGACAGATATATATTCAAACACAAATGTAATGAACACAAAGAACTTAAAAACTTTTCTGGTGGATTTGTTGTTCCACCAGAGATGTGTTATTTCAGAAAATCTGTGATTCAAAATTAAATCACAGCTGCTTCCTAGTACAAACTAGATGATTTTCTCTCTTGATATTTCTAAACAGCTCAGGGAAAATTCACATCTAATTACTAGCTACTACTTGGTTTATATATCACCAAGTTTACAAGTGAAGACAAAGATAAAGTACAATAAGAAAATAGTTCTCCACTTGTTTCTATTCCATTTTTATCCAGTGTAATATGAAATTATCTGTTGACTTTCTATTTTGAACCAGACTAAAAGCGGCTGCTTTTTCTGCTGTTCCTGAAATAGGCTACCACATCTCTGTCAATCCATGTGCCTCTGTCAGCTTTGTTAACTGTCACTATCAACTGCTATGAGACTGAGCATCCGTTGAAGCTTTCATCCGTTGATGGCTTTATCCGTTGATGCTCTAGCAGTTGAAGCTTTATCCGTTGAAGCACTTATCCGTTGATGGATATTATCCGTTGAAGCATTAGAGACATCCGTTGAAGCTTTGTTTCTTATCCGTTGAAGGTCTTCAATATCCGTTGACACTTCTTCACTTATACAAAATTACAAGGCATGAAATATTTATAATTAGCCCTCCTATTTGTACATCCATTAGTAGTCAACATGACTGATTATTTCCTAACAACATCTAAGAATTACAGCTTGAAACCAGAGAGTGAAATGTGCTACAATACCAAACTTATTGCTAAGTAAGGCTACTCCTTCAACTGATAGCCAAGATGGTCTTATCCGTTGAGGCTACAAACACTAGATTTCTACTTAAGTGTTTTGCTTAACTTATCATCAAACTAATACACATATTCCTAACAATCTCCCCCTATTTATGTCTACTAGAACTGTAGGCATAAATTTGGGTTTAGCTTGATGATAACAAAACACTTAACAAATATATAAACTGTAACAAAGCAGAAATTCAAAAGTGCTACAAAAGTGTATATGCTGAGATGAAATTGAAGAAATACATTGTTTCCAAGGGTGCTCCTTTAGCCTGAGAAAATTACTTTCTTTTCCTTTGATCCCTGGTTTTCTTTCCTAGCCTCCTGTCATTCTCCTCTATTTGAAGTTGAAGTTGTCTGTAGAATTCAGCTTCATCTTCTTCATTGATATCTAACTTAGACTGCATATCCTTGAGAGTTTCATTACTGGTAATCTTTAGCTGATCTTCAATTCTGAAAAATCTTCTGACTCCTTTGTTGTCTCTGAACTCCATCAACCAATGAGGTGATTTGTGAATTGTAATACCTCTCTCTTGAATGAGTAAAGTTCTAGGCAAGGCATTGGGCTCCCTCCAAGTTTTCCTTATGTTGGCAATCTTGTTGAGAATCTCAGTCCTGGCAGTCCTGGTAAAGCCAGAATCCTTTTGTATGGCTGAGTAGACTCTAATCAAGGTAGAGTAGCCTTCATTCAGAATTTTGTGAAGAGGCCATGTTCTTTCCCCAGCTCCTTTGTATTTGAACACTAGTCTTTCTGGTAGCTGTCTGTAGGCAGCTATTCCCCTTACATCCTCCAGCTCATCCAGATAGAGTTCAATGTCTGAAAATTCTTTTATGTCACAGATGTGAACATAATCATCTTTAGAGGTTTGAGGTTTAGGCTTAGGCTTCTGTGTGAATTTGATTGAGGCTTTAGGGGGTGTTAATTTGATTCTTCTTTTCTGCTTCTTTGATGGTGTAAAAGAGGTTAGGAAGGTGGGCAATTTGATGGTGTCCCAATCAATTGGTTCCTCCTTAGGAATGATTGGTTCATCATGAATGTTTATGAAGGGGTCAAGCACAATGGGTTCAGGAATAGAGGGTAGTGGTTTGGATATTGATTGGTTTTCTTCAGTCTCATCTACCATCTTTCTCTTTGTATTGACCTTCTTTCTATTCCCTTTCTGCCATTCTTCCTTACTTCTTTCCTCCATCTCAGTACCAACCATGTCCCCCATAGCTCTATCTTCACCTTTGTCTTCAATTTCTTTCTGTTCTTCAGTCTGACTTAACTTTAGCTATTTTTCAAGCTTTGCTTGTGCTCTTTTGTTAGCCTTTAGCTGTTTGGCTTCTTCCTTCAACCTCTTGGTTTCTTCCTTCTTGGCTATTGAGAATTTGGGATGTCCTTGCATCACATAGATGCTCTTTCCCTCTCTAAAGATAACAGCCATGTTCCTCCTTACAGCCTCATCCATGTTCTCTTTGAGCTTTATGATACTTCTACCCAAAATCTTGTCTTCATCAGGCTTTGGAAGAGGAAAATCCACTCCTTTCATTTGAGCAAGGCTTAGAGGGTTCTTTGTAGAGTCCTTGTTGAAGCTGTTGTTGGGCTTGAGAACCATAGGTTGCAGATCTTTGGAAGAAGTTTCCCCATCCTTATGCCTCCCTACTGGCTTGAGTTCCATAATAATTGATTCCACTTTTGTGCTATGCTATACAGATTGTGATTGAGAAGTTGTAGAACCAAATATTAGTTGCATCTTTTCATCAATCTTCTTCCTTTGCTCTTTGACTTGCAATTCAGCTGCTGCTATCTGGATTAGATCAATTCCATCTAGCTTTCCTTTGACTTGAATTGGTGGAGAAGTTGTGATGACAGGAACTAGCACTTGAGAAATCTGAACTGTTGTAGATGGCTCTCCTTCCCCTTCCCCTTTATTCTCCCCCTTTTTGTTATCATCAAGGGTAGGGGTCAAGCCTTGTGCTTTTGCCAGCTGCATGAGTAGATTTGTTTGAGTTTGTTGATTCTGAAGAATGGTGACCATAGAGTCTTCAATGATTTGAACCCTATCTTCCAATCTGGCCAGCCTCTTGTCAGCATCAGTTGCTTTCCTCAGTCTCCCCAACAAATCTTGCATAGTACCATAGGGTATAACTGAATCCAATTTCTCAGCATTGTAGGATTTCAGATCAGCAATGTCCTGCTTGAGCTCATCCACACTTAGATTTTGCTGGTAATGCTGCAACTGCAAGAGATGCAGAGATTCCAGATGAGCTTGAAGAATTGCCTTGGTACCAGCATCTTGAGTCTCCTGAAAGGCCTTCTGAATTGTCATGTCTTGTCTGACCAAAGTGACACCAAATTCTCCTGGTGTTGGTGATTTGGCCAGTGCCCATTCAGGAAGAGCAGGAGCAGAACTTGGGCCTTCTACTCCCCCTAAGTTCATGCTCTCATTCAAAGAATTAGAGTCATCATCATTAGAATTTACTCCAAATTCTTCAGATGGCTCACCAGCTTGAGAAGGCAGCCTATTGACAGCAACTTTGTCTCTGAGAAGAGATTCTCAAGTGTGTACAATGTGTAGTGTCTGTTATGCCTCCACATTGCCCTGAGCAGCCAAAAATTGAAAGGCTGAAACAGGGTGAGTAAAAGTGTCAGCATCCAAGGAAATGTTATCAATGACAGCTTTGTAATGTTGCTGAAATTGTCTTTCCTTATCTGCATCATCCACTTTCATTAACTCACTAGCAATGGCTGGATCCACCCTTATAGCTTCTGTACCTGCCTTTCTCTCAATTTCTCTCTGTTCTTGCATCAGGGGCTCCCCCTGGCTCACACACACCCTCACACCCTCACCTTCACCTTCTAAGGTGGCACTCCTCTTACTTACTTTTGCCATGCTGGAAGAAATAGCATGCATTTGGTGACTCTCAACCTCTCCTTTTGCCTGGGAGCAACCCAGCCTCTCACTCAAAAAATCACTCCCTTCCCTCAAGCCTAAAAGTGATTGTACAGTTGCCATGTCCTCTACAGTTGGAATTGTTTATGTTAAGTGTGTAGAGGCCATCAACGGATAGGGAGTATCCGTTGAAGTAGAAACTGATGGTATCAACGGATAACTGCTGTTAAGCTTATCCGTTGAAGAACAACCACTTGTCAACGGATGAGAGATATCCGTTGAAGAAGGAAATGATGTGGAGATAGAAAGTGATATAATTGTTGAATCTGTGGGAATTGATTTTAAGTGAGGTAACACAGATTCTTCAACTACATCTGAAAGAATTGGCTGATGATCCAACAAATCATCTAAAAGATGATGATCATCAGGTTTTGAGTGGGGCGCCTCCCTGAGTTTTAATGAGGGAGAATCAGGAATTGATGTGAATATCATATCCACATCCAGAGAGGGTGTTGGAGATCTTGATGAATGGTGTGTTTCTATATTAAGAGAATGGGGTTGTGATTCCACATTTGCTGGAATCACATCAAGCTGAATTTGAGAAGGCACAGATACTGGTGGATGTATCTGTGCTGTGTGTGTCCCTTGTGTGGAAACTAGGGTTTTGGCCTTCTTCTTCCTTGAAAAAGCTTTAATTGGTGAATGTGTAGCTTCAGTGTCCCTCCCTCTTTTGTTCTGTGTCCCTGGTTGGGGACTATTTTCAATAGTTACATCATTTTGGGAGGATGCAACTAGGGATGTGCTGGACTCCTTTTGAACCACCACAGTCTTTTGAGAGACTGTGGCTTGGCTGGTTTGGGTACCACTCACCTCTTCCACCTTATCTTGGGGGGCTTTTTGATGTTCACCCCTCCCCTCACCACTCACACCCTGTTCACTCCCTTCAGGGTTTATGGTAGTTGTTACAACTGTTGTCTTTTGAGAAACAACAGAGGTAGGTTTCTTTGACTTGACTTTGGAAACTTTAGATTTGGTGGCTTTGGTAGGAGCCTGTTTGGACAAAGACACAGGTTCCATAGCCACACTAGAAGGCAAAGAAACATTGGGGTTGGAAATAGTAGGAGTTATAGAAACATTTACCTCACTTACCTGTGGTGCATTCATGATTGGCAAGTATACCAATGGCACCTGGCTGTTGAGGTTCATTCTCAAAAGGTCTGCAAGGACCCTTTTCTCTTGTGCCCCGCATTTGAGTTTATTATTCTCATTGGATATAACCAAACCTTCAGCAACATGGTTAGCCAATAACATAAAGAATCTAGCAAAGTAGATGTTATGTGGTCTATTAGCTTTGTTGCCTAATCTGGAACCTAATTCTAGCATAACACAGTTGCTAAAATTAAAGTACCTATCAGAAACTAGCATATAGAGCATATTAACAAGAGATGAAGTGATAGCATCAAAATTGCTAATCTTCCCAGAGAAAACCTTAATAAAGGCATCTCCAAGAAAACTTCATTCTTTCCTAAGGCCTTTCCTTCTAATACTACCTAAACTAGCAGAATCAAAAGCATAGCCTATGGAATCTAGCATTGCAGAGACATCTTTATCAGTATGTGGTGTCATGGCATTATTCTCAGGCAACTTAAAGCAAAATTGTATATCATCACAATTAATGCAATAGTCCTTACCTTTGAGAGAGAAGGCAATAGTCATATCTGTGGAGTTGAACTCTGCAGTTGTCCAAATTTCCTCAATCACTTCACAGTAGATGGTTGGGGCTTCCAGCATTGCATAGCTCAGTTTGCAGTTCTTGATGAAGTCCATCATCTTGTGATAATCAGAATGGGCTTCATTCTTTTCAACCAAGACTATGAAATTATTCTTTTCATAAACAAATCCTGTTTGAGACATAATTTTGACTACTAGTGACATTGTTGTGAGTAGAGATTGCAGAGAAGAACTTGAGAATTGAGAGAGAAAGAGAATGATAATTGCAAGAAAGCGTAAAGTGAAAATAAGAATTCAATTGGGCTTTTATACTTTCTTGAATTAAAACATAAATAAAATAATTAAATGATACTTTTAAGTAAGTGATAGCCATTCAGGAATAAATAAAACTGTAGAGATTCTGAAAACTACCGTAAATACAAATACATACAACACTGTATATCTATATCAACGGTTGATTAAAAAAATCAACGGCTGTGACTCACTTATAGTAACTGACGCGACACATCAACGGATAAGGTAAATAGTTATCCATTGATGAACAACACTATTTTATCCGTTGAAGGATAAAATTACCAGAAATGTATTTGTCTTTCAACGGATAATGAATATTCGTTGATAGAACAATTTTGGCTTTCAACGGATAGGGAATATCCGTTGATAGGATAAGTCTTGATTAAAGCCAACTTTGTTCTTGCAGCAAATTCATTTCAGGCTACAAGACAGATTATATAGATGACATAGATTATGAATAGTTGAGCATACCTAACTCACTTACTAATCTTGTGAATGTTGATTCATCAAGTGGCTTGGTAAATATGTCTGCAATCTATTTTTCACTTGGAACAAAATGAAGTTCCACTGTACCTTTCATCACATGTTCCCTAATGAAGTGGTACTTGATATCAATGTGCTTGGTTCTTGAGTGTTGCACTGGATTTTCAGTAATGGCAATGGCACTCGTGTTGTCACAAAATATTGGAATTTTGTCAACAGTCATACCATAGTCAAATAATTGGTTCCTCATCCATAGTATTTGTGCACAGCAACTACCAGCAGCAATGTACTCAGCTTCAGCTGTTGATGTGGAAACAGAATTCTGCTTCTTGCTGAACCATGATACAAGCTTGTTCCCTAGAAATTGACAGGTGCCTGTTGTGCTTTTCCTGTCTATTTTGCAACCTGCATAATCTGCATCTGAGTAGCCAATTAGATCAAAACCAGACTCTCTAGGGTACCAAATTCCTAGATTTGGAGTCCCCTTGAGATATCTGAAAATTCTTTTAATAGTCACTAAGTGAGATTCTTTAGGGTCAGCTTAAAATCTAGCACAGAGACATGTAGAAAACATAATATCAGGTCTACTGGCAGTTAAATATAAAAGTGAGCCAACCATGCCTCTATAACTTGTAATATCCACAGACTTTTCAGCCTTTTTTAATTCAAGCTTGGTGGCAGTGGCCATGGGAGTTTTTGCAGGTGAACAATCCATTAAGTCAAACTTCTTTAAAAGATCATAAATATATTTAGTTTGACTAATGAAAATTCCACCACTAACTTGTTTAACTTGTAAACCAAGAAAGTAAGTTAGCTCTCCCATCATGCTCATTTCATATTTACTTTGCATTAATTTAGCAAACTTTTTACAAAGTTTATCATCTGTAGATCCAAATATAATATCATCTACATAAATTTGTACAAGTATCTTAGAGCCATTAACATTTCTAAAGAAGAGAGTTTTGTCAACAGTACCTCTTGTGAAGTGATTATCTAGAAGGAACTTTGATAAAGTCTCATACCAGGCTCTAGGTGCTTGCTTTAGTCCATAGAGTGCTTTCAACAAATAATACACATGGTCTGGAAAATTTGGATCTTCAAAACCTGGAGGTTGGCTTACATAAACTTCTTCCTCCAATTCCCCATTTAGAAATGCACTCTTGACATCCATCTGATAGACTTTGAAATTGGCATTAGCTGCATAGGCTAGAAAGATTCTGATGGCTTCAAGTCTGGCAACTGGAGCAAATGTTTCATCAAAATCTATTCTCTCTTGTTGAGAGTAGCCTTTAGCAACCAATCTGGCTTTATTCCTTATGACAATGCCATTTTCATCCATCTTGTTTCTGAATACCCATTTTGTGTCAATAGAACTCTTGTTCTTTGGCTTGGGTACCAGCTTCCATACTTTGTTCCTCTCAAATTGGTTTAGCTCCTCTTGCATTGCTAAAATCCAATCTGGATCCAAAAGAGCTTCTTCCACTCGCTTAGGTTCCTCCTGTGATAGAAAGCTACTATACAGACATTCATCTTGAGTAGCCCTTCTAGTTTGTACTTTTGATGTAGCATCACCAATGATCAGTTCAAAAGGGTGATTCTTGGTCCATTTCCTTTGAGGTGGTAGATTAGCCCTTGATGAGGTTTCCTCAGTATTGTCATGATGTGAGATAGAATGTTGATTTGTTGAAACTCCCCCTGAGTTGCTGATCCTTTGAAAGGAATTGGGAGTTCTATCAACTGATGAGGTGAATTGATTATCCGTTGACAGACTGTGATCAACGGATGCTTCGTTATGAACTTCAACGGATGATGCACTTTGTCTTTCAACGGATGCTGCATTGCTTCTTTCAACGGAAGCTGAATTATGACTTTCAATGGATGCAGCATTCTGTGCATTATCCAAAGGCAGACTCTGGTTTCTTCTTGAGATGCCTTCTTCATCATTCTCATCTTCACTATCATCACAATATATCTCAATATTGTCAAATTTGAGTCCTTCATGATGTCCCTCATTTGTTAGTCCATCAATCTTTTTATCATCAAACACAACATGTACAGATTCCATGACAATGTTGGTTCTTAGATTGTAGACCCTATATGATTTTCCAGCAGAATAACCAACAAATATTCCTTCATCAACCTTTGCATCAAACTTTCCTTTGTGATCAGATTGATTCCTTAAGATGTAGCATTTGCAACCAAAGACATGTAGAAAGTTTAAAGTTGGTTTTCTTCTCTTGAATAATTGATAGGGAGTCATGCATTTTGCCTGATTGATTAGAGAAATATTCTGAGTGTAACATGCACAGTTAACAGCCTCAGCCCAAAAATAAGTTGGGAGTTTTGACTCCTCAAGCATTGTCCTTGCAGCTTCAATTAGTGATCTGTTCTTCCTTTCCACCACACCATTTTGTTGTGGAGTTCTTGGAGCTGAGAACTCATGCATGATCCCATTTTCTTTACTGAACAACTTCATGGTTGAATTCTTGAACTCAGTACCATTGTCACTCCTAATATTCCTTACTTTGAAATCAGGATGATTGTTGACTTGCTTGATATGATTGATGATGATTTCACTAGCTTCATCCTTTGATCCAAGAAAATAAACTCATGAAAACTTTGAGAAATCATCTACAATCACTAGGCAGTATCTTTTCCTTGAAATTGACAATACATTGACTGGTCCAAAAAGATCCATGTGTAGAAGTTGCAGTGGTTCATCAATTGCAGATTCAAGCTTCTTACTGAATGATGCTTTCTTTTGCTTTCCTTTCTGACAAGCATCACACAGTCCATCCCTTGTGAAATCCACTAGAGGCATTCCTCTAACTAAGTCCTTTTTGACTAGATCATTCATTGTCTTGAAATTCAAATGGGACAGCTTCTTGTGCCATAGCCAACTTTCAACTGGACTTGCTTTGCTGAGAAGACAAGTAATGGATTCTGCATCTGTAGAGTTGAAATCAGCTAAGTACACATTCCCTTTTCTAACTCCAGTTAGAACCACTTTATTGTCCTTTTTACTTGTGACAATACAGGCTTCAGAATTGAAGGAAACAGTATTCCCTCTGTCACATAGTTGACTGATGCTCAATAAATTGTGTTTGAGACCATCAACCAATGCAACTTCATCAATGATGACATTTTCTCTTGAAATCAAGCCATATCCCATAGTGAATCCTTTGTTGTCATCTCCAAAGGTTATGCTAGGGCCAGCTCTCTCCTTAAACTCTGTGAGCAGGGTGAAATCTCCTGTCATGTGTCTTGAACAACCACTGTCCAAGTACCATAGATTCCTTCTTTGTCCCTGCACACAACAAAATCAATCAAGTTGATTTTGGTACCCAAGTTTCCTTGGGTCCACCCTTGTTAGTCTTTTTCCTAGACTTCATTCCTCCTGCATCTTTTGACTTAGGTAACTTTAGGTCAACCTTGGTCTCAGATGTGGTTGGTTGAAGTGTAGGGTTAGTCACAGAATCATTTAACACATTTGATTGAATTTGATAAGGCATAGGTTGTGCAAACATGTTATTCCATATAGGCATATTGTATGGCATTTGAGGCATACTAAATGCAGTAAAGTAAGGATTGTTAATGTATGGCATGTTTGCAAAATGTGCATGGGGATTCTGGTGAGACATAACAGGCATAGCATGCAGAGGTGACATAGACATGTTAGACATGGAGGAATTTGAAGGCATGGGAGCATTTTTAACAGATTTGCAATTATCAGATAGGTGATTGACACTTTTACAATGCACACAGCTTTTTCTAGGAGCATACCTATCAGGTGTGTAATTGTTATGTTTATTGATCCCTACCTTCCCATTTCTTTTAGATTTTCTTTTAGTTTCCTTCTTATCCTCAACCAACTTAAGTCGATCTTTTAGCTGATCTAAAGTCATATGTCCTATATTCACCTTACTAACATCTCTGGATGTGCTAGCTCCTTCTTTGACAAAGTTCTTGAGAGTTGAATCATTCTTTTTATTTAGATTTTTATTTTTAAAAGAACTTGCCTGTTTTAATTGATGAGCCTTCAACAGATGCTCATTTTCTTTCTTCAACGGATAACTTTCATCATCCGTTGATTCCACATCCGTTGACAATCCATCAATTAATTCTAACTTCTTTTTGTTTTTCTTCCAGGCATCCTCACAAAATGATTCAATTCCCTGGACCTTTGCAATCTGAACACTGACATCCCTAGATGTTTTCCGGGCCTTGATTACCTCTTGCTCACTTTCTAACTGTTTAGAAAGAATTTCCACTTTCTTAACAGCTTCTGCTAGTTCACTCTCAATAGTCAGGCATTTAAGTTTTATCTTTTCAAGCTCAATTACCTGATCCTCTAACACAGCATTCCTATCACTTAAAAACACATTATTCTCCTTGATCTTAGTGTTTTCTTTTGCTAGAGATTTAAGGGAAACACGCAAATGATATAATTCATTGGTCATATCATTTATGGCTTCATTGCATTCATGTTTAGAGAGCTGAGAGAGATCAGTAGTAATTACCTGGTTGCTTGATGAACTAGTTTCATTTTCATCAGAATTAGCCATCAGGGCTAGGTTGACATATTCCACATCATCATCTTCGTTTGCCCCATCTGCTGCCCAATCATCTTGAGTGAGAAATGCTCTTTCCTTTTGTTTGAGCAAATCAAAATACTTCTTTTTGTAATCAACTTGCTCAAATTTCTTTTTCTCAGAATTTGGCTTCCTACACTCACTTGCAAAGTGTCCACTAATGCCACAGTTGTAACATTTGAACTTTGATTTGTCCACCATGTTTTTGTTTGGCTTAGTGAACTTTGTGTTTTTCCTGAACTTCATCTTTGCAAACCTCCTGGACAGAAAGGCCAAATGTTCTTCAATATCATCAGATTCATCCTGACTGGAATTGTCTTCATCCTCAGCAACTTTCTCTTTACCCTTGCTTGATTCTGATTTGCTTGTGCCAACTTTGAGACTTGGCATTGTCTTCTCCTCATTCCTGGCTTCCATCTTCTCACAGTCAGCTACAAGAGCAACTGTTCCTCCTTTTCTCTTTCCCTTTTCCAACAGCTCATCCTGCTCCATTTCAAGTTCATAAGTCTTCAAAATTCCATATAATCTTTCAAGTGTGAAGTTCTTATAATCTTGAGAGTTTCTCAAAGAGACAGTCATGGGCTTCCATTCCTTTGGCAGAGACCTAAGAAATTTTAAGTTGGAATCCTTGACTTGGTACACTCTACCATACAGCTTCAATCCATTCAACAGTTTCTGAAACCTGTTAAAGGTATCATTTAATGATTCACCTTCTTCAAAGTGAAAATATTCATACTGTTGAATAAGAAGCTGCATTTTGTTCTCTCTGACCTGCTCAGTACCTTCACAGATGATTTGTACAGTGTCGCAAACTTCCTTTGCAGTTTGGCAATTGATGACATTGTCAAACATATCTTGATCTAAGCCATTAAACAAAATGTTCATGGCTCTCTTATCCTTGCGGATTTCTTCCATGTCTTTAATAGTCCATTCTGCTCTTGGCTTGGGAATAGACTGTCCAACAGCAACTGTTGCAGTAGCAGCTGTGGCTACCTTGTGAGGGATGTGAGGACCATTTTCAATACAGTTGATGTAGCTTTCATCTTGAGAAAGAAGATGTAAATGCATCTTCACTTTCCAGTGATGATAATTATCCTTTTTCCAGGACTGGAATCTTTACACCAATATCCTTCCTATTCATGATGGTAACAGGAGAGTTCTTCTATGCACTCATGATGTTAGCAGAATAGATCTTTAAACTCTTTATATGTTAAGAGCTTGCTCTGATACCAATTGTTATTCCCAGTGGACTAACAATGAGATTTACAGAAGGGGGGTTGAATGTAAATCTCAAAACTTTTTCAAGTTTTGAGCAGTTTGTAAGGCTAAGTGTTTGAGTGATCAAATGTGTGTGAATTGCTTGGAGCTGATGCAGACAGATATATATTCAAACACAAATGTAATGAACATAAAGAACTTAAAAACTTTTCTGGTGGATTTGTTGTTCCACTAGAGATGTGTTATTTCAGAAAATCTGTGATTCAAAATTAAATCACAGTTGCTTCCTAGTACAAACTAGATGATTTTCTCTCTTGATATTTCTAAACAGCTCAGGGAAAATTCACATCTAATTACTAGCTACTACTTGGTTTATATATCACCAAGTTTACAAGTGAAGACAAAGATAAAGTACAATAAGAAAATAGTTATCCACTTGTTTCTATTCCATTTTTATCCAGTGTAATGTGGAATTATCTGTTGACTTTCCATTTTGAACCAGACTAAAAACGGCTGCTTTTTATGCTGTTCCTGAAATAGGCTACCACATCTCTGCCAATCCATGTGCCTCTGTCAGCTTTGTTAACTGTCACTATCAACTGCTATGAGACTGAGCATCCGTTGAAGCTTTCATCCGTTGATGGCTTTATCCGTTGATGCTCTAGCAGTTGAAGCTTTATCCGTTGAAGCACTTATCCGTTGATGGATATTATCCGTTGAAGCATTAGAGACATCCGTTGAAGCTTTGTTTCTTATCCGTTGAAGGTCTTCAATATCCGTTGACACTTCTTCACTTATACAAAATTACAAGGCATGAAATATTTACAATTAGCCCTCCTATTTGTACATCCATTAGTAGTCAACATGACTGATTATTTCCTAACAACATCTAAGAATTACAGCTTGAAACCAGAGAGTGAAATGTGCTACAATACCAAACTTATTACTAAGTAAGGCTACTCCTTCAATGGATAGCCAAGATGGTCTTATCCGTTGAGGCTACAAACACTAGATTTCTACTTAAGTGTTTTGCTTAACTTATCATCAAACTAATACACATATTCCTAACAGGTTCATATCATTGATATATTACCAGTGGAAAAGTAAGGTGGTTGTTTTTGTGAAAACCCTCTTTATGTGCACAATAATACAATACAGTAAGTGACATATATTTACATACATAAATAATAAAAAAACACATATAATTAATAAATTCAAAATTCATACAATTAAAAATTGAATTGTTCAATCAGACTTTCTTAATTTTTGTGGAGGATTAGATCCATTGGGGGTATATAGCTAACCGATATTGCACACCATCATTTAGCAATTATAATTTTTTTCTTGATAGCATGGCATATGTATAAGACCAAGGGCATTGGTCATGGTCTAAAAGATATTTAAGAAGCTCATAAAGGTCCAATATTCAATGTTGTTGATAGAGAGGAAAGTACAACGTTGGATGATGATAGGACTATGACTGATTTATCATCACCCATTAGGCAAGAAGATTAGAGGGATAGTCCTTCTAAGACATCACATTCCCCATGCTATTTCATCGCACTCTCATGTATCTTCTCTAGCTCCATTTCCATCATATGCATTTCATGAGATTGATAAGGTTTAAAGGAATACTATTATAAGGAATACGACAGAAGGCTCTTCACTCTCCCCGAACGTAGGTGAAACCGATTTACACAGAAAGACTGTTAGTTTTCATATTCAGATGAAGGGACATGGCTATATTTTGTCCAATAACAGAGATTGCTACTAGATAAAAACTAGTACATATATATTGAATTAACAAGATATATATTGAAGGTTACAAGGTTGAAGGTGTCGTATAAAAGAGATTCATGGAAACAAATTGGAGTGTCAAATCTTAAAATCTCACTATTAATTCATTTTTGAAAAATGTCTTAAATGGATTAAATTTGTATCGAGTGATTGTTTACTATTATGTTGTGAAATACATGCATGTACTATAACAAGACTAAGTTAAATTGACAATCTTAGGAATTGGTTGTATGATAATCTAAATTTGTATTTTGTATTGTATTTCTTGAGTCTGTAAAAATGTCAAAGATTATACTAGAGTATTTTTCTGTAACAGTCTCAAGCCTAAGAATAAACTTTGGAAGAAGATTAAGAAGATCATGCCTTAGAGAAATTGTGAAAAAAGTTTGGAGTTGATAAATCTGTTTTAGAAAAAATATTCTAAGTCAAAATATCTACAAGTCATGGATCAAGTCATATAGAGAAGTCATTCGAGAACTCCAGAATGACTTATTAAGAAGTCCAAAACAGCTTATAGAGACGTCTCAGATATATCGACAAGCCAAATGAAGACATGAAGATTGGAGATATCGACAAGTCAAATTATCATTAGAGATCACAGAGATATCTACAAGTCAAAATGCATATAGAGATCTATGAGATATCGACAAGTCATTTATGCATTAGAGAACTCAGAAATATCGATAAGTCAAAATGAAGATATGAAAATTGGAGATATCGACAAGTCAATTTTCTCATTAGAGATCTCAGAGATATCGATAAGTCAATATGCTTATAGAGATCTCAGAGATATCGACAAGTCACTTTCACATGCATACATATGGAGACCTCGACAAGTCAAAACACTTATAGAGAACTAAGAGATCTCGATAAGCCATTATACTTATCGAGATGTTATTTCTCTATAGATCAAACTAGAGATCTCGATATGAAGCTCAAGTACAGAATGCAGACAAGTTAAATATTCAAGATTATCAATCAACAAACGATCTAATCAGTTAGATTGAAAAGTCTACAAAAGCAGCTTGAAGAGTACAAGATCAAAGGCCAAGATTAACTGACAAAGGAAAGTCACAGATTCACAGGATTTGCAAAGATACACTAAGCTAAAAATTGAAATCTTTAGAGATAACTTAAAGTAGGGTTTAGTACATTATATCGAATGTTGTGTAAACCTGTGTTTACTAATCTATAAAGTAAACACTGGTCCTTTAATTTTAAATTGTATCAAACAGATCTAGAATTTCTTGTAAGTCTCTCAAGAAAGAAGCTAAGTTCTTTACTTACAATGAACCCAGGATTTGTAGCAAAACACTAGCTTGATTTTAATACAAAATTAATGAGTTTTGAAATATTATTTGCACTGTTTATTTTCAGTTAACATAATATTGCTGCATTTTTTATTTGCTTTGTTCACCAACAAACAAACACTCAAAAAATCTTTAAAATATCTAAAACACATTCACCCCCCTATGTTGTATTCATTACCTAACAAGTGGTATCCGAGTTGAATCTGAAAGCAAATAGATTAAAGATCCTGGAAGAATGAATACACATAAAATTAGCAGTATCAAAATTAATGCATTTGACAGATCTAACTACACATTATGGAAAAAGAAAATGTTGTTGTTTATAAAGATGGTCATCCCATTATATATTCAGATTCTCAAGAATGACCCTTTCACCCCATGGAAAGAGTTGAGGAATCTACAGATGGAGACATGGTCATTCCAGCTCATTATGCTCCTAAAGATCCCTCACAATATACTGAACCTAAAATGGAGAAAATCTCTCAGGATAATGGCTTGCAACTGATCTTAATAGAGTCACTTGACAATGTAATGTACAATAACATTATCAACTGTGACACAACCAAACAGATATGAGGGAAGATAGAAATTATATGTGAGAGAATAGAGGAAGTTAGGTCAAATCAAAGGAGAATTTTGGTATCTCATTATGAGGGTTTTATGGCTAAACCAAATGAGAGTATAACTGATGTTTTTGAAAAATTCAATAAGATGATTAATGACTTGCAGCTTCATGACAAATAATATGAAGTTGGGGAGGTTAATTTGAAGTTTTTGCTCACCCTTCCTGACCATTTAGAACAGAAGATTTCAGCTATAAGAGAAGGGAGAGACTTGAGCAGAATGACACTGGAAGTTTTATATGGTATCTTGAAAACCTATGAACTGGAAATGATTCAAAGAAAGTCTTTAAGAGCTGGTCAAGGGCACATTGTTGATGGATCAAGTGCTCTAGTGGTTAATGACATCCAGTCATCTAATGATGAACAGGAAATCCAGACTCCAGTTGTCTCAAGCAATGAGCAAAAGAATAAGGAACCACAGAAACAAGTTATTCTTGAACTTGAAGAGGATGAATTTTATACCTTAGATGAACTGGATAAGTTAGATAAGTCCATGGCTTATTTAGCAAGAAAATTTTGTAACATTAGAGTAAAGAAGCTAAAGTTCTTCAAAAATAAGGGACAAACATCCAACGAGGACAACAACTGGAAAGGAAAAACACAGTATAACTCTGGAAGCAAAAATGGTTACAAAACGAAGTCTGTTGACAGATCAAAGATCAGGTGCTTCAATTGTGATAAATTGGGCCATTTTTCTACAGAATGCTGGAAGTCAAAGAAAGTGAAAAAGGAAAAGGCTTATCTTGAATTGGAGGCAAAGTATGAGGCTCTTCAAAGAAAGCAACAGAGTAAAGCTTATATTACAGAAGGAAAGAGTTGGGATGATTCTGAAAATGATGAAGATGAGGAAGTAGGAAACTACGCACCCATGGCTTTGGAGCAGGGAGAGTCATCCTCATCAAAAACAAAGGTACCAACTCTTACCACAATTGATTTAAATGAAAGTCAATATAAGGAAACTGTTGAAAAGATGAGCATAGAAATGTTCCACATTCATACTAGCATGGTAGCAGCTACTGAGGAGGTCAGTAGGTTATCTAAAGCTAATGAGAAGCTTGAGAGTGAGAAATAAAAGTTTGATCTACTGCTTGTGGAGATTGAGACAACCAAGCAAGAAAATGAATATCTACAGAACAAGCTAAAGTGTTCTACTGAGATAGAAGCTTTGTTGAGGGAGAAGCTAGTGAAGAATGAAGTAAAACTGAAATCATTCAGAAATACATCTCAGTTAGTTGGTCAATACCATGAGAAAAATAAGCCATGTGTTAACATAGCTATTGGATTGGATTATGATGCATTGAACATAAACAAGAAAGTTGAAGGTGACAAAGGAAAATCAACTATAAGTGAAGATGTCCCAGATATGCTGAGAAAGGTTGGTTGACCTAATTTCAAAGCACGTGAAGTAAATTTCAGTAAAGAAAAGTTGATCATAAAGCAAGAACTGTTGATGAGGACAATGAAAAGAAATGTATAGAAACAAATCCAACTTCTAAAGCTGAGAAGAAGCCCATAGTTGATCAAACTCCCAAGAAGCCAATTAAGGAAGTTAAAACTGAAGATGCAAGAAAGATGAAGAAAAACAAAAATGGAAATTTGCATTTGTTGTTGATGCTCCTAGAAAGAAATGTTAGAAATGTAGCTCCACAAATCATCTAACTCACCTTTGTATAAAGGTTGTTAGTGAGGCAAGATTGGTAGCATGCACGTATGGTGAAGCAAAGACTGAAGATCCCTATTCCTTTTGTGATAAGTTTGATTGTATTCCTTGCAACATGAAAGTAATGACAAGTTACCATAAGCTGAGAGTAGACCTCAAAGAAATTGACATTGGGTCTGCAGCCAGAAAGGAACATGCAAATCAAGCAATGAATACCATTATTTCTGAATAAACTCATTCCAATTCTGCACATTCTGTTAACAAGATGAAAGTACCCAATACTGCTTGGGTATCTAAAAATACTTAATCCTCATTGTGTGCAGGGCAAAATGAATAAAGGCATATGGATCATAGACAGTGGATGCTCAAGACATATGACAGGTGATATGACCCTACTATCACAGTTTGAGGAGCTGGTTGGTTCACTAGTAACTTTTGGAGACAACATCCAAGGTTTCACCATGGGATATGGCAAATTGATTTCTGAAAATGTTGTCATAGAAGATGTAGCATTGGTTGTTGGTTTGGAAGTAAATCTCCTAAGTGTCAGTCAATTCACTGATAGAGGATTCAATGTTAAATTTGACAAAGGAGGATGCTTAATCATCAGCAAAAAGACTAATGAAGTTGCTCTTAAAGGAGTAAGAAAAGGAAGCTTATTTGTTACAGACCTGGACTCAGCAAGTAAGGATGGAATTTGTTGCTTCTACACCAAGGCATCTGAAGAACAAAGCAAGTTGTGGCATATAAACCTCTCTATTAAATTTTAAAGCAATCAATACTCTAATAAAAAAGGAGTTAGTGAAAGATATGCCAAATATGGAGTTTGCACATAATGAGGCCTGTGAGGTTTATCAAAAAGGGAAAATGAAGAAATCAAGTCACAAGAGTAAAACTGTGAATTCCACAAGTGCACCTTTGCAACTTATTCACATGGACTTATTTGGACCAGTTAATGTCTTATCAATCTCAAGAAAGAAATATGCACTTGTGATGGTGAATGACTACTCAAGATACACATGGATAGAATTTATGCACTCTAAAGATGAAATTCCACACATAATAATTGAACACATCAAGAAAATTGAGAAATATGATGAAGATTAGAATTATGTGAAAAAATTGAGGAGTGACAATGGCACAAAATTCAGAAATGCAATCTTAACTGAATTCTGCAAAGACAAGGGCATTGTACAAGAATTCTCAACATCTAGGACACCTCAACAAATTGGTGTTGTTGAAAGGAAAAATAGAACATTAGTGGAGGATGCTAGAACAATGCTGCAAGATGCCAAATTGCCAACTACTTTTTGGGAAGAAGTTGTCAACACTGCATGCTATACTCAAAATAGATACATTAACAAGAATCTTGGCAAATCACCCTACTCATTCTTATCCAAAAGAAAGCATACTGTGAAGCATCTTCATGTGTTTGGAAGCAAGTGATATATTTTGAAAGATAACTCTGAATATGTGGGAAAATTTGACTCTAAAGTGTTAGAAGCAATTTTTCTGGGATATTCATTGGAGAGAACTGCCTACAAAGTCTATGTGCTTGAACAAAAGAAAATTATGGAAGACACAGATGTAACTTTTGATGATGACAAGTGTCCAGGCTTGGAATGCCTTGGTGAAAATGAAGCCGAGGCCCTAAATTTTAAAAATCTCAATATTGATAATGATTCTGAGGATGAAGCTGAAGTCAACAAAAATCATAGAATAGATGAAGAGTCAACTCAAAACTCGTAAAATATTTTCGGACTTAAATAATTAATTGTGATTGGTGTTGGGATGTAAGTTGTATAAAATGATGAAGTAATATTGTGAATTGTGTGATTGAGGGCGTCGATTGTAATCGACGGGTAGTCTTATAAATAAATAAGATGCTGCCAAATTTCCTAAAAATATATTCGAAAATGTACTTATTTATATTATACGTATTACCCTAACAATATTCCGACTACGTGACTATATGATTACGAGTTTATGTGTATAATAATAATACGAGTCGGGTTTATGTGATTATGAGTTTATGTTTAGATATTAAGATTTCATGGAAAGTGAATGACGATAGTAGGTCAGTGGTGGACCATAGTAATGCAGCAATGATTCTGCGAGTAATGAGCTGATTACAACCGTGAGAGTTGTATTGGAATGGATGTTGAGATTGAGTACCACTAATCGGGTCGTGGTAATGTATAAGTTATCATTGATAGACTAATTAAGTAGAGTATCTACCTATTGAATATTTATTCCTTCTTATGAAAAGAGAGTCGTATTACTATATGAGGAAGGTTGCGGTGCAAGCATAGAATTCTAATAACGATGATGTCTAGAATGAGATCCCAGATTCGATTTTCGATATCGAGGGAGTTTCAAAGGTGATTGTGTATAAGCTCGAGGAAGAGCATGGGTCCATAGAATGATGGACGGAATAGCAAAAATATTTAGGCATGTGAAATACGATGCTATAATACTTGATGTTGATATAAATACATATATATTTTGTTCTCCTATGACAAACCTCTATAGTTCAGAGGTAGGTTCCAAGCCAGATATTTTGTGGCAGTATATTTTTTATTTACAATTCTCTTCAATTCGTTCTTTTCTCTTCTTTTCATTTCATATAAACTGAGAAGAACAACCCTTCCAGAAGAGGAGGTATTGCCGATTGACTATCTATCTGTGTGATAGAAGCCGAGTAGTATATCGGCTATTGTTTAATTGCTTGTCAAGTACTAAAGGTTGGCCACCTTCTGTACTAACTATGCAATGTAACAAGTGTTCATGATCATAGTGATCTCTCAATGAATTCTTTTACTTCTATATGATGGATCAAGCTTTTAAAAATAAAAACAGCTGAAAAAGGAGTAGTAAAGTTATGGTGGTATTCGGAATGGAAACACATTCGTGATACTAAGGTTGACGTGGTTATTAAAAGGTTATAGAACGCTAACGAGCAGAAGTATAACCAGTATAATATTAGGAACGGAAGGTAGTAGCGATTACGAACTGGAAAAGAATGGGTATTGAGAAGCAAAAGCTCTAATGCTAAAAGTTATAATGAGAGTCTGTGCAATAGACTTGAAAGAAATTGGAATGATCACTTAACACGGATTGAGTTTTTATGACAATAGATCATATGTCATTATCGAGATGTCGCCTTATGAGATCCTTGAGGGAAGATAATGTCGATCTCCCTTATGTTAGGATGAAGTTGTAAAGCGCAAGATGCTCGGACCCGCAGTAGTCCAAAGGACCAAGGATATAATAGATCTAATCAGAGGACGGATGGTAGTAGCCCAAGATGGGAACATGAAGTATGTTGATTTGACACGAAAGGACAAGGAATAGGAAGTAGGGGACCTAGTGTTGTTATAGGTATTCCCTTGGAAAGGATGGATGAGGTTCGGAAAGAAAGGAAAGCTAAGCCCACGAATTGTTGGACCCTTTGAGGTATTAAGACATATTGGGAAGTGAGCATATGAGCTAGCCCTACCCCTGAACATGTAGCACGTCATAACGTGTTCCACGTATCAATGTTAAGGAAGTGTAATTCGGATGCCAGATAAATAGGGGCATATGAGCGCATAGACATGCAACCCGACGTAACCTATATGGAGCAACCAGGAAGGGTTATAGAGTGAAAAAGAACAAGTGGTTAGGAGAAGGGTTATCAAACTAGGCAGAGTTTGGTGATAGGACCACAATGTGGGAAAATTTACTCAAGAATTAGAAAGTGCAATGCTAAGAGAGTATCCCTATTCATTTTCTATCTGATTCCGGGACGGAATCCTTTTAAGGAGGGGAGACTGTAATAACCCCAATTTTTGGAAATTTTTGAAACCCTTATAAATAGTGATTTTGCAGATTATGCTGAATGAAAAAATTTTTCATGCCACACTATGTAGGGGTTCTGTTATGGATATTCTGAGATTTTATTAGTACTTTATATGGTATATAAGTGTATGTAAAGATCGTCAGAATCCAATTCCGAACACTTTGATTTTTCCCGGAAATCCACTAGATACGGAAAGAATTGAGTATAAGGTAACAGGATAAAAAGGATTTAAATTAAAGGATTATAAGAGAGGATCATAAAAGGGTTATAATATATTGAGAAAGGTTAAGGAAGCCCAAGTAATAAGATCCCGGGTATGATCCCTCAAACGATAAACGAAAACGAAAGTTAAGCGAACCGTATAACAGATCAGCGGTCATTAGGAAAACAATTAGGAGGTTAATCAAGGAGGTTAGGGATGATGAGGTCATCCAACCAATGAGAAGAGGGCAAGTAAGAGATGATGACACAATAAGGTGATGCAAGCATGACATAGGGAAAGAGGAGGTGTGGTTGGTTTATAACCACACAAATATAAGGTTATTAAGGTAATTAACCAAAAACAAAACAAAAAAACAACCAAGCTAAGCCAAACAAATCAAAAAACACAAAATCATTTCATTCTCATCATCTTGCTCTCGGCTTTTCTTCTTTTTCAAAGGAAGAAAAATCAAAAATCAAGTTCCAAACATTGTTAAATCACAAGGTAATTATCTAAGGTTCCTTGTACATAGATATGGATATCCTATAAGTTTAAACTTCTAATTCCTTTACAATCTCTTCCAATAAATTAAGGAAGAAGATGGTGAATAGTAACCTTCAAGAAATAACTTTGGTTTTCTTGATTTTTATGAAAGTTCAAGGTAGCTTAAGCATAGATCAAGGCTTCCATGGGCATTCCAAGGATCTTTCATTGATTAAGAAGCTTCAAGAAGGTATAAACTCCAAACCCTAGCTTTAGTTTTGAGTATTTAGGAATGGTTATGAGTATTATAGTATATGTGAAGCATGAAGCTTGTTTGTTTAGAGTTTGGGTTGGAGTGGTAGTGGTATGAATGTTGAATCTTGTTGATTTGTTAAAGGAATTAAGTATAGTTTAAGTTCATGATGAGAATAACATAAATTGGAAGAACTTGAGGTGTTGGGACTGTTGTAGTGTGTTTTGGATGAATGTTGATTGTATGAATGAATTGGGATTGATTGGTGGTTGAATTGGAATGGTATAAAATTGGGAAATCGCGTAAACATAGCCGTCGTAATGTCCGATTTACTTTAGACTGCTTTTGTTCATAACATTAGGACCCGAGAACTCCCTGCTAGGTTTTGATCATTGCCATTTTTAGATAGTTCATGTTACGAGCTTCGTTTTGATATGTGGTTCGTTTGATTCCGATGTACGGTTTAGGAGAAACGGCCCTTTTAAGTAACGACGTTTCGCGAACGAATCATTACCCCTCGCCTTACTTCGAAACATAGGTTAAAGACCTTAAAGGACTAACTGAAGTACGAAACAATTATGTTAAGTGTGTTAGGCATTCCAAGGATCTTTCATTGATTAAGAAGCTTCAAGAAGGTATAAACTCCAAACCCTAGCTTTAGTTTTGAGTATTTAGGAATGGTTATGAGTATTATAGTATATGTGAAGCATGAAGCTTGTTTGTTTAGAGTTTGGGTTGGAGTGGTAGTGGTATGAATGTTGAATCTTGTTGATTTGTTAAAGGAATTAAGTATAGTTTAAGTTCATGATGAGAATAACATAAATTGGAAGAACTTGAGGTGTTGGGACTGTTGTAGTGTGTTTTGGATGAATGTTGATTGTATGAATGAATTGGGATTGATTGGTGGTTGAATTGGAATGGTATAAAATTGGGAAATCGCGTAAACATAGCCGTCGTAATGTCCGATTTACTTTAGACTGCTTTTGTTCATAACATTAGGACCCGAGAACTCCCTGCTAGGTTTTGATCATTGCCATTTTTAGATAGTTCATGTTACGAGCTTCGTTTTGATATGTGGTTCGTTTGATTCCGATGTACGGTTTAGGAGAAACGGCCCTTTTAAGTAACGACGTTTCGCGAACGAATCATTACCCCTCGCCTTACTTCGAAACATAGGTTAAAGACCTTAAAGGACTAACTGAAGTACGAAACAATTATGTTAAGTGTGTTAGGCATTTGGTAAGACACTCGCGAAAGAATCGCCTTAAAACCCTTAATGGTTAATTTATTAAAAATGGTGGAGCCGAGAGTACTCGAGCGACTTAAGTGAATCGTTAAGCGCGAAAGCGAACGTTAGGACTCTAAATGGTTAAAGTCTAGTTTCTTAAGCGACCGGGGTTTAATTCCGACTTATGTTGTTGTTCATAGGTTATCGGACCCACTCTAAGCTTAAGTCTATCCGGGAGCACTCAGGCAAGTTTTCTACCCGTATAACTGTTGTTGTGATGTATATGTGTATATGCATGATCTTGCGATAAATGCATATTTGTTATTAGCAAATTCTTGCGATATATTGTAGCATGTGATATGGTATATATGCATGCCTGTTTCATATTCTTGATTTATATATCTGTTGGTTCAAATGCTTATAGTTGCATAATACATATGCTAGAGATAAGCGGTATTTGAGTTTACCCTTAGTATAGGGGATAAAAAGGTGAACATATTTCTAAACCGGGAGTCGATGTTCCCGAGAATATTATATATATTTTATATATATATGGTTATAGTTTTCAAAACTATTAATCGAATAAGGTTTATTCGATAACTTTAACTTTATTTTATTTATTGAATATTATTTCGAATATTCATCCGAGGACTTATGACTCATTTGATTGTATTAATTGAATATTATTTCGAATATTCATTCGAGGGCTTAAGACTCAGTTTATATTATTTAATGATTATTATTTGGATATTCATTTGAGGATGTATGACTCCTTTATTTATTTAATGAATATTATTTATACTATCCATTCGAGGTATTATGACTCCGCGTATTATTTAATATTCTTTATTTTATTAAAGAATAATGTTCGATAATCAAACTTACTTTTGATTATTCAAATAAAGATATTACTTTCGTATAAGTATATCTTTGATTATTTACTATTCATTTCAAGCATAAGTTTCCAACTTCTACCTCAATTATTCTTTATGGGAATATTATTTAAATAATAATATTCAGATATTTTCTAAATACATTGGGACTGATTTATTTTATTAAATCAGCATTGCTCCAACCACTCCTTAAAGTGTTTTCGAGTCTTCAAAATGATTTTTAAAAGTTAGAGCGGATCTCAAAACTCATTTTTATATTTATGATCTTCCTTTTTAAAGGGGATTTAAATACTCGCTCAAAACCAGAGGGATCCGGCTCTGTGGTGTATTTTATATTCGCAACAAGGTTGCAGTTTTGGTAAATGAATTGATTACTTACCCAACGTTCGGGAAGTAAGTCCATCTATCGAGTCGGCATAAGCAACATGGGCTCAGTGGGCGTCCATGAAAGTGTAAGTGGCTCAGTGGGAGTCCATCAAATGCGTAAGTGGCTGAGTGGCAGTCCAGCATAAGGTCCTATTGCGGCCAGGATGATGACCAGTGGAGAATTCGTCCATCTACTAGTAGAAAAGGTTACTTATTGGTATCTTTGCCTGATCAGCAAGATATCAGGTTTATGCCAAAATTCTTTCCTTTCTAAATTTATTGGATATTGCAATTCTGTTCATACTTTACATGACAGAGGTTTTCAGGAAACGTATGTATATATATAGGTGTATATATATATCAGGACTTAATGAAGTATATCATAACTTCATTTCCTTCAAAATATTTCAAAGATTGAATCTATTCAAGTCTTATCTTGTAGTCTCATCAGTGTGATGAACTTTTGAAACTAATTATAACTTGAACGGTGGTAGTTCAAGTAGTATTCGGAAAAGATATAAGTATATTGGAGTATCTTGTAACTTCATCTTTTAAACTTATATCTAGTAAATGATTATCTTATGCATATCAAAGACTTTCAGAAAAACATTGAGACAAGGTTAGATATATGAGATCACCTTGCAACGATATTTTTATACAGTTATAAACTGGAACTTTGTGTATATTATACATGGAAGAGGACTTCCAAGATTTTGAAAAGTATATATGTATATATACTGAATATTTTGCGACTTCATCGCATTAAGATATCAAACTTGGTTCATTTCTTTTGACCAAGACTTTCATGAGTACTATGAGAAGGCTCGCATATTGTAAATCATTATACATATTATTTTGGTGGGCTTGCTGCTCACCCTTACTTTCTTCTTTCATCACACAACAACAGATAGAAAAGATGAACAGGACCAAGCTTCCAATTCGCAAGCGGTTAGAAAATGTTCCGCAGTTTTCTAGAAGCGTTGATGCCGCCGTAGCTGAGGTAGGAGTTACCAATAGGCTAGGTTTTCAACTATTGATAAACCAGACTTATGTATAATATGAATTGTAATAATGGTAAAGAAATGTAAATTTATTCAGAAACCCTTTTGAGGTGTAATGACTTATAATTGTGGAATAACATGACTTATGTTATTTTTGGTATTCATCTATGAGACTATAACTTGTGGTGTGTGTGTGTGTATATTGTGGGGTCACAGTACAGAGTAGTTGATTATTTATTAAGATTGGGTGTTATTAAGGGAAATGGAACTCGTGACAACCCGGATCCCCGACCCCGGATTTGGGGGTGTTACAGCAAACACCTTGAGTTTGGTATGACACACTTTCAGAATTTTTGCTTAAACATGGATTCACTAGAGGCACAATTGACAAGACTATCTTCTACAAGCAGCATGGTGATGAATGATCCTAGTTCAGATTTATGTGGATGTTATCATCTTTGGTTCTACTAATGAAAAGCTATGTCAAAGATTCCCAAAGCTTATGCAGAGTGAATATGAAATGAGTATGATGGGAGAATTAAGTTACTTTCTTGGACTTCAAGTCAGTCAAAAAAGTGATGGAATCTTCAACAGCCAAACTAAGTATGTCAAGGATTTATTGAAGAAGTTTGGCATGGTTGATTGTTCACCTGCATCTACACCTATGTCTATAGCTACTAAGTTGGATGAATGAAAAAGTATAGATATTTCAGGTTATAGAAGAATGATTGGATCTTTGCTATATTTAACTACCAGTAGACCAGACATTATGTTTGCAATATGTCTGTGTGCAAGATTTCAAGCCAATCCAAATGAATCACATTTGATGACTGTGAAGAGAATTTTCAGATACTTAAAAGGGACTCAAAACTTAGGATTATGGTATCTTAAGGGAACAGGTTTTGAAGTTGTTGGATACACAGATGCAGATTTTGCTGGATTTAGGGTTGACAGAAAGAGCACTAGTGGAAGCTGTCAGTTTCTTGGACAAAGACTTGTAGCCTGGTATAGCAAGAAACAACAATATGTGTCAACTTCCATAACTGAAGCTGAATACATAGTTGCTGGAAGTTGTTGTGCTCAAGTGCTTTGGATTAGAAATCAACTAATGGATTATGACCCAGTGTTACACAAAATTCTAATTATGTGTGACAATACTAGTGTTATATCCATTGTTGCTAATCCAGTTAATTATTCTAGAACAAAGCACATTGATGTAAGGTACCATTTTATTAGAGAACATGTTGTAAATGGTACCATTGAGCTCATATTTGTTCCAACAGAAAAACATTTAGCTGACATTTTTACTAAACCTTTGGATGAAGCAACTTTCACTAGACTTGTAGGTGAAATTGGAATGTTAAATTCTTCATCCTAAATGCAAGAACTCAACTAAAGTATTACAGCAAATTAATTTCTAGTAAATCAAAATTATTTTGATTTAACTGGAAATTAACCGGAATATGAGTTATAAATATTTCAGAAATCTCTGTATATTTATTTTTCAAAATTCAAAATTTAACTTGGAATTTTTCAATTCTAAGAAAATTATCTAAGTGTTGATTTAAATTTTCAATATGCGAGATTGGCACAAGACGGTGTCAAAAAGAATAAAAGTATTGAGAAAACTGAGTTCTCGATAAGTCTAATTAACTTCTCGATAAGTCATTTTGAGACTTCTCGAGTGAGTTCTCGATAAGTCATTTTTCTGACTTCTCGAAGGACTTCTCGATAAGCTTTATTATGACTTATCGATAAGTCATTGTAGAATTCTACATAAGTGTTAACTTACAGAGTTCTCTACAAATATAAATTTTAGACTTATCAATAACTCAGAACTAAGATAATTTAATTTAATAAATTATTTTGGTAAAATACTTTTGACAAAACCATTTTGATTTTATTTTGATTTATTCAAATAAAAATTGAAAATAATTCAGTCCATTCAGGACAAACTAAGTATTTAGTTGACATCTCGAAAACTCATTTTCTAGTTCTCGATAAGAGTCAGGAAAATGACATATCGATATATATCTATTCTCCTAATGTGACTTCTCGATAAGAAAATTCCAAACATTCATTTTTAGTTCTCAATAAGTCATTTACCTTTTATTATAAATACCCAGACATCTCGACATACACCTCTTTACGCTTTCGAGATCTCTAAGTGACCAAATTTTGCCAATTGTCAACCGTTCTCTCTCGTTTCAAACTCTTTCTCTCCACTTGTTCTTACCCACTCAAATTCAGACTATTTTAATGGAATCAAACACAATTACACCTTTCATCCCAAAGGAGGGCACCAATTACCTCGCTTTTACTAATGCAAATCAGACTCCTGATTCTTTCAAAACTTTTGTGAAGTTTCTTTCTGAAATTTACTTTGTAGGTGCTTTGACAACAAATCCAGTTCTGTACGTAGATGTTATGGGGGATTTTTGGAACACGGCTATGGTAAGGACTGTGGTGCATGAGAACCATGTTGTATCTATAGTGGTTAATTGTTGCTCCATTAGAAGCCATTAAGTGGAATTTTCTGATAATGATGTCAATATAGCTTTGGGCATCCCAACTGAAAATCTGGTGGAGGTTCCAACACAGGATGAGCTAGATGAGTTTATGGACTTCATCAATTATAGTGAAAGAATCAATCTGGCTAGCCTGAACAAGAAGTTGCTCAGGAGAGAATGGTCCTTCTTGTTTGACTCTATTGTGAGGGCCTTCATGTAACGCCTTCCAAACCCGGGTCAGAAGTTTGGGGCCCACAACACACACACACCATATTAAACCTATTATGAATATAATAATATTTATATAAAATGACCCTACTTACCATAATCCACGGATCGATACAGTTTAAAGTATGTCCACAAACCACAATCTTATTTATTACACAAACGTACCAAATCCCAGTTTATTTATCTTACAACTGAATTTTAAACTTTATTACAAACTATCAACACAACCAAGCCAAACATCATCTGCTAGTCTATTCCATTTCAACATGGATACCTAGCCCACACACTTGTCTGGGGATCCTCGCTACCACCGGTTTCCTTTTTCACTGGAAAAAAATATAAATAATTTTGCAAGAGTGAGCTAACTAGCTCAGCAAGTCACAAAGACAGTAACTGAGATTAACAATGATCAATTGAAATGATATAAGGAATCAAGTTTACTGATAAGCAATGATTAGAATTGGATATTCATTTAAAAACCAAGGTTAGGTTGTTGATCAGTCACACACTAACCCCGAGAAAGGCTCCCAGCTTTGCTCTATATACTGGATCCAAGGCACGCATTGGCCTATTATGACCACGAATCTGGTCTGACCACGAATCTGGTCCATATTTTAAAATAAACCAATTCTAGAATCATAATATAATAAGCAATGTAACTCAATAGTTGAATCATAAACAATATTTACTTTGAAATGTAGGATGATCTGTAATCTCATAAAATAACCAGGATATCATGAAGGTTGGGTTTCAATCAAAGAAAGAATCAGAAAATAGAAGACCCAAGGGTTCAAGAGTTACAAGAGTTGGTCTTCTGTTACACGAGATATAAGGGTTAGTATGATAAGCAATTTCGTATCAGGAATCAGTATGTGGTAGGTATGTATCTGTGGAATAGTATTGTATAGGTGTGTATAGGTGTGGTTTGTATATGTGAATTCAGCAATCAACGGTTTATGAAGAAACAGGCTTATGGCTCGAGATCAATAAAAATCAGGGTTTGGGTTATGTACTTCAAAGTACTTGCAATATAGAATAATAACCGCTTAAAGTAACTGCAACATAGTGAAGAGTGTTCTAAAATACTTGCAATATAATCAAGAGGAAAAGAAACACTTGCCTTATCGATTCGCTTTCACTTTACTAGCACTTATCAATTGACTCCCACTCACTGACTACCTGTTTTCCCTTTCTACGTCTCACTTCTTCTGTTAAACATCACATGTACTTATCAATACTCATTCTCATTTCGTTATATTCATTACAAGCTTCTAACTACCCTCCGTTTCACCCAAATCCGACATACGGATTGAAAGTTATGAATAAAACAGTCAAACAACGTACGTAAAATCATATTATGCATCAATTAGATCACATATAACACGTAGCACGTAAGATATTCAATTAAAATAATTATTCAAAGAAGATTCGGGGTTAAAACGATTTTTCAGGTATTTAATATGAATTTTTGAACATTTTTCGGAATTAAAATTGGACTTCGAATCTTTTTATAATTAAATAATAGGGTTCGAACACCCAAATTTGACTTTAAAATAATTTTATAATAATTATCGAGCCTTGAAAATAATTTTTAAATAATATTTTAAAGCTCGAAACTATTTTTCGGAATTTTTAAATCAATTTTAAATAATTAAATCCAATTAAATAATCAATTAAAATTAATTAATAACTAATTAAACTAATTAATCAATTAATATTTAAATTAATCAACTAATTAAATAATTAATTATTAACTATAATTAATTAATTAAGATTTATTTTAGAATTATAAATAAATTTTCAGAATTAAATAGGAATTTTTAGAAATTAAAATGAATTTTTATAAATAAAACGAAATTTAAAATAATTTTTAAAATAAAAGAAATCAAAAACAATGTCTGATTTTTGATTTAGGGGAACAGTGGATCGAAACCGGGTTTCATCCCGGGTCGAAACTGACCCGGACGGGTCTCCTAAATTCCTGAAGAACAGCCGGCCTGAAAATAATCCGGCGAGACTAATTTCGAGCCGATTCAGTCGTCGTTTGCTTCAGTTCGTTATACCAACAAGTTTCTAAACTCCCCATAAACACAGGGCTGTACTTTGTGTTGAGAACCACGGACTTAGGGTGTTACTACGTTTTACGATAAAGATTACGAAAAGAGGATTACCTTGTTAATGGTTGTTTCCAGCCTCTTCTATTGTATTCCCAAATTCCCTTGTGCGAAGTGTGGCCTCCGTCTTCTCAAGTTATCCTCTCTTCTTGCTCCTTGGTGACTACAATATATTTTCACACAATTGCCAAGCAAGAAGAGAATAAGAATATATATAGGCTACAATAGGGACCATGGATAATTAGGTTGGGCCTTCTAATTACATCTTGAGCCTAGCCCAATGTAATTAAATATTAATTCAATCCACTAAAGAATTAATATTTGCACTACCTTTCCTAATACCGTAATTTAATTAATTCAGTTCCAATATTATTTGCTTATTAAATTCCCTATGTTTAAAATATCATATGTTCATTAATTAAATAAATTACCGATAATTTATTTAATTAATATCTTTTATCCTTGATCATCCACTCAACCTTTATTTAATTATGCCAGAATAAATTCCACCTGCAGGGTTTCACATAATTAAATCTTTTTGAGCTTTCAAGGGGACATCATTAACCAGAATATTATCAGGACATGGATTCCTTCAATAAATAATATCCACCATGTATATAATTCCATCACCCAAAATATAATGATATAATTCAAAAGAATTATTTCATATATAAATCAAAGCATGTAAATAATATACACGTGTCAAATACTATTTCCGGATTAAGAACCTAAGCATTAATAATAACATAGAATCTTAGTTCTACTTCTTAATCAGTATTAAGGGAACAATTCTAAATTTGATCTTGTTCAATATATACAAAGTATACTAGTATTATTTATTAGTCAATATAAACTAATCTAAATAATACTGCAGCCATACCAGTGGATTGTCCAACACCACCTGTGCTGTGAACCTTATTATATTATATAACCGTATTTAACAATCTAATATTCTGTATCTCATTTGATACTAGATTGTTCACAATATATAATATTAGACAACATGTAAACATTCAAATGATTCTCAAATAAACTGGCCAAAAATAAATGTACATACTTCAAATAAATATTTTCAGTATACACTAACAATCTCCCACTTATACTCAAAATATTCTATGTGTACATCAGTGTTTATTTAATCCACTATTACAAAAAAATCTATGTGTCCATCCATCTGACTCCTATCGCTTCCACATGCTTGTCAAAAACCTTAGTTGGCAAGCTCTTTGTGAAAGGATCTGCTCGGTTGTCTTCTGATGATATGTGAGCCACAACTATATCCCCTCGCTTTACGATTCCTCATATGAGATGATACTTACGTTCAATATGTTTAGCTGCTTTGTGGTCTCGCGGTTCCTTTGAATTTGCCACAACACCAGTGTTATCACAATACACCGTCAAGCTCCTAGGCAAATTAGGTACCACATCTAAGTCCAAAAGGAAGTTCCCGAACCATACAGCCTCCTTGGCAGCCTCAGAGGCCGCCACGTACTCGGCCTCCATGGTGGAGTCTGCAATGCATTTCTGCTTTATACTCCTCCATATAACGGCTCCACCTCCCAAAGTAAAAACATATCCCGAGGTTGATTTCCTCTTATCCCTATCTGATTGGAAATCTGAATCAGTATATCCCAAAGGAAATAGATCTGAGGCCTTGTAAATTAACATATACTCCTTAGTCCTTCTCGGGTACTTGAGTATAGTTTTTACTGCACTCCAATGTTCCTGACCTGGGTTCGACTGATATCTACTAACCATGCCTACAGCAAAGCAGATGTCAGGCCTCGTACATAACATAGCATACATTAAGCTTCCATATGCTGAAGCATAAGGAACTGCTTTCATGCTCTCTATATCCTTAGGTGTCGAAGGACACCGCTTCTTAGATAGAGCAACTCCATGCTTAAAAGGTAAAAAACCTTTCTTGGAGTTCTGCATGTTAAAACGAGCTAATACTTCATCAATGTAGGGCTCTTGAGATAAAGCCAACATCCTTTTCTTGCGATCCCTTATAACTTTGATCCCAAGGATGTATGCCGCTTCACCTAAGTCCTTCATGTCAAATTGTTTGAACAACCATGCCTTTACTGATGACAACATCTCAACATTGTTTCCAATGAGTAAAATATCATCTACATATAGTACTAGAAAAACCACTGCATTACCTTCACTTCTCTTATACACGCACGATTCGCTTGGACTTTGATCAAATCCATATGACTAGACTACCTGATCAAGACGAATATTCCAGTCTCTAGAAGCTTGTTTAAGTCCATAAATAGACCTCTTAAGCTTACATACCAGATGCTCTTGGCCTTCCTTAATGAATCCTTTTGGTTGCTGCATATAGATGGTTTCTTCAAGACTTCCATTGAGAAAAGCTGTCTTGACATCCATTTGCTAAATCTCATAATCGAGATGAGCTGCTATAGATAAAAGAATACGGATTGACTTAAGCATGACTACCGGTGAAAAGGTATCCTCATAATCGATACCTTCTTTCTGAGTATACCCTTTCGCAACAAGTCTTGCTTTCCAGGCTTTCACCTTTTTATCTAATCCCCTCTTTTTCTTGTAGATCCACTTACATCCAATAGGTTTTATACCTTTGGGTGGTTCCACGAGCTCCCAGACCTGATTAGAATACATTGATTCTATCTCAGATTCCATCGCCTTTTGCCAAAGATCTGCATCTTTATCTTGTACTGCCTCTTCATATGTACGGGGATCATCATCATGTTCACCAGGGACCAAGTCTGAAGACTCTCCCAAAAACATGAATCTATCAGACTGTTGAACAACCCTCCCACTACGACGAGGCACTGGTGCGGTATTAGTGACAGGTTGTACATTATGTTGTGGTTGTTCTACTTGTACTACAGCTTCATGGGTATTATTTGTCCCTCCCACTAGTTCCTCTAAAACGACACTACTCATGGGTTTGTGATTCATTATATAGTCCTCCTCCAAGAATCTTGCATTGGTGCTAACAATGACATCCCGATTCTTCGGACTATAAAATATATATTCTTTCGTACCCATGGGGTAGCCTATAAACAACTTTACTTCTGTACGAGATTCTAACTTAGTCGCGTTCTTGTTCAGCACATGTGCTGGACAACCCCATATTCGAATATGTCTTAGACTCGGTTTATCCCCGGTCCATAATTCTAAGGGGGTTTTAGGAACCGACGTAGAAGGTACTAACACTCTCTAAAAGAGTCTGGTTCCTTCTCTCTGCTACACCGTTCTGCTGGGGTGTGCCTGATGCAGTTAATTGGGATTCTATCCCATTTTCTGATAAATATTCCCTAAATTCTCCAAGCAAGTATTCGCCACCACGATCTGATCGTAGTGACTTGATACTTTTATTAAGTCGCTTCTCCGTTTTAGCTTTGTACTCTTTGAACTTATCAAAGCACTCAGACTTACGGTGCAACAAATAAACGTACCCATATCTAGAATAATCATCAATGAAAGTGACGAAATATTCATAACCACCTCTTGCTTGGATATTCATGGGTCCACATAAATCAGAGTGAACCAATTCTAACAGTTGTTTGGCTCTATTCCCTTTTGCCTTGAAAGGCCTATTAGTCATTTTACCTTCCAAGCAGGATTCACAAACTGGAAATGGCTCCACTGCCAATGAGCTTAAAGGCCCGTCTACTACCAGTCTTTGAATCCTCCTCAAGTTAATATGACCTAATCTCAAGTGCCAAAGATATGTTTGGTTCAAACTAGAAGGTTCCTTTCTTTTAGTAGAGTTAGAAGATATGTTGTTCAATTCCCTAAATTGCAGTTGCAGTGCAGGTTGACTAGGATTAATTATATACAAATTGTCTTGCAATGTACCAGAATATATAATTCGTTTATTCATCATAATAGAAACATTACGATCCAAACAAACATTATAACCATCCAAAACAAGTTTAGAAACCGAAATTAAATTCCTTCTAAAAGAAGGTACATAAAGACAATTGTTCAAAACCAAAATCCTATCAGAACCAAAAGATAAATGAATAACTCCTACTGTAACTACTGCTACTTTCGTAGCATATCCCATGAACACGTATATCTCACCATCTCTAAGCATTCTGGATAGTTAGAACCCCTGCATAGAATTACAAACATGATCAGTGGCTCCTGTATCTACACACCAAGTGCTCGTAGATATAGCCGCTATAAATGTTTCTGTAACTAGAGAAAGAGACATACCAGTATTGTTTGTCTTCTTAGGAAGAGGACAATCCTGTTTCCAGTGACCTGACTGTTTGCATCTGAAGCACTTTCCCTTAGGCTTTTTCACACCACCCTGAACTCCCACTGCCTTCACAACTTTCTGTGTCTGAGCCTTTTTCTTCTTCTTAATACCTTTCGGCTTAGAGGAAGAACCTTTCTCAGCCACATTCACTTGAACACTCTGCCGAAATAATCCTTCAGCTGCCTGAAGTTCTGTCAGCAGTTCCGCGAGACTATACTGCCTCTTGTTCATGTTGTAATTCAAGCGGAACTGCTCAAAACTCTTGGACAAGCTCATAAGGATAATGTCAATCTGGGTTTCCCCGTCAAGTTCAGCACCAAGGATCTCTATCTCATTCAGATGCGACATCATCTTGAGAACATGATCCCTTACAGGTATGCCTTCAGCCATCTGAGTGTTCATTAAAGCCTTCATGGCTACTTGCCTAGCAGCCCTATTCTGATCTCCCAAAAGTTCCTTGAGATTAAAGAGCATATCTGAAGCAGTGGCCATAGACTGATGCTGATGCTGCAAAACACCCGACATTGCTGCTAGAACGTAACATCGCGACATCTCATCAGCCTTAATCCACCGTTTATAATACTCTTTCTCATCTTCAGGAGCATCAGCAGCAGGCTGTTCAGGCTTGGGTTCATAAGTGCAAAACTTGTACTCCTCAGCAGTCAACACAATGTCCAAATTTCGTTTCCATTCAATATAGTTAGGTCCGGTAAGTTTGTTATCCTTAAGTATGGTGAATAGTGGATTAAAGCCCATTTTATCCTGAGAATCATGCATAAAAACATCAGATAAATAAGGGTGCATTAATTATTAAGATCTAAATTATTAAAATTTAATGCACTAACATCTAAACACCATAAGCTTCTGGTACGCCACGATGTGTGACATGTATACCACCTAATTTTGTTTAAATGTTACTTCGGTCCTATTACTAAACAATATGCCACGTTGGGGTGGACTATATTATTTTTCATAGCTAAGTGTATACCATCATCAAATCTGAAATTATTCAAAATCTATGGAACTTGGTACGCCACGATGGGTGGCGTGTATACCTTCCAATATTCGTAATTTTGCCTTGAATAGAATACTTCAATTCAATATTCATCAATGGTTTGATTTCCAGGTAGTGGAGGAGTCACATCGGTCTAGCTTAAAACCCACAGCCTTACAAGTTCGATGAACCCGTTTTTGACAAAATCGCCCCAAATCAAAAATAAAGAAAATCCGTATTTATTCCTTTCAAAATTTATTAATTTAAGAATTTTGTTCTAGTAATTTCTATAACATTCTAGACACCATAAATTACATTCCACGATGGGTGACGTATATATAATTTATATTCGTCTTTATGTTAAATTACCTACAACCAATAATGGAGACCATGGGATTTAATTTCATATTAATTCCCTCTCCCACTTAGAATTTTTTTTTATTAAAATTGAGAAATTTTAAAATTAAATGGGGCCCTACATTGTTATAATTATGTCTAATCATGCATTCAAAATACACACATAATTTTAGCAACATATAACATTTAATTAAAGCAATAAATAAAATTTATGTCAATGTCGTCCTAATTAAGTTAAACATGCAATTTTAAAAGAATTACACACATAATTAATGACACACATAATCAATAAATTAAAGCAATAATTAAAATTTAATGGAAAAAATTAAAATAAATTTTCCACTATTATGGCCCTTGAAAAAAAAATCCAGCTCTCAAAAAAAAATCTGCCCCAAGCGCGCCCCCAGCAGCCCCAGCTGCCGCAGCAGCCCCAGCAGCCCCAGCAGTCCCAGCTGCCGCAGCGGCCCCAGCAGCCCCAGCTGCCGCAGCGGCCGCAGCGCGCGCGCCAGTTGCTTTTCTGTGAGTTTTGTTTTGATTTTGTTCGATCCAAACATCAACAGCTGCCCCTTGTAATCGCACAGCGGAACAAAAAACTACCGGAATTGATTTCCGATCGCACATAACTATTACAAAATACCCGGAACAATTACAAAAAAATAGATCTAATACAAAACTAATTTTGTAAAATCTATTCTAACACGATCAACCCTCGTGTAAATTACAACCACGATTAAACCACGTGGAAACCAAAAAAAAAATTGACCACGATTAAACCACGTGGGATCCAAACACATAATTAAAATATACATGGCCATAATAGTAGAATAATAACCTGCATCAAAACCAATACAAGCAAAACACTATATACACGCATATATAATTACGACATGGACATTATATCATAAAATGTAGAACCCATTACCAGGCTCTTGATACCAATTGTTGGGAACCACGGACTTAGGGTTTTACTACGTTTTACGATAAAGATTACGAAAAGAGGATTACCTTGTTAATGGTTGATTCCACGCTCTTCTATTGTATTCCCGAATTCCCTTGAGCGAAGTGTGGCCTCCGTCTTCTCAAGTTATCCTCTCTTCTTGCTCCTTGGTGGCTACAATATGTTTTCACACAATTGCCAAACAAGAAGAGAATAAGAATATATATAGGCTACAATAGGGACAATGGATAATTAGGTTGGGCCTTCTAATTACATCTTGAGCCTAGCCCAATGTAATTAAATATTAATTCAATCCACTAAAAAATTAATATTTGCACTACCTTTCCTAATACCGTAATTTAATTAATTCGGTTCCAATATTATTTGCTTATTAAATTCCCTATGTTTAAAATATCATATGTTCATTAATTAAATAAATTACTGATAATTTATTTAATTAATATCTTTTATCCTTGATCATCCACTCAACCTTTATTTAATTATGCCAGAATAAATTCCACCTGCAGGGTTTCACATAATTAAATCTTTTTGAGCTTTCAAGGGGACATCATTAACCAGAATATTATCAGGACATGGATTCCTTCAATAAATAATATCCACCATGTATATAATTCCATCACCTAAAATATAATGATATAATTGAAAAGAATTATTTCATATATAAATCAAAGCATGTAAATAATATACACGTGTCAATTACTATTTTTGATACTAGATTGTTCACAATATATAATATTAGACAACATGTAAACATTCAAATGATTCTCAAATAAACTGGCCAAAAATAAATGTACATACTTCAAATAAATATTTTCAGTATACACTAACACTTTGTTCTTATTTATAACCCCGGGCCCGTGTTTTCCGGCGAAACGCCATTAAAACCGGCCGGGTTTTCGAGATTTTCCGGCGATTCAATCCAAGAAGCCAACACCGAGCTTATATACATGAAACGAATTGTTTTTAAATGATCTATTCACTGGTGGCCTTAGTTTTTACCCAGAATCAATACATCGAGAGTTTCCAATTCCAATTGAAATTGTTCTTGAATATAAACCCTAATTTTCATATCCGAGAATCAAAACCACTTTTCTACATGATACAAAGCTCAAAATCTGACATATTATATACCAAAATGATCATAAAAACATTATCTACATGATTATAACATCAAATCACATTAACAACATTAAGAACAAATTTTCATATTTAAATTCTTAATAAATTCGAATTAAAATAATTAGACAGAAGATTACCTGATGTTTCTGGGTTTGATTTGATGATTGATTATAAATCTATATTTCGAGAGCTTCGTTTTGATATATTGTACGCTGGAATCGGAGTTCAGTAACATCCTCGTTCGTGCGTTTGATTCTCAGGAACGTATCGGTTTCTAGGGTTTTTCTCTATATTTACTGTATTCGTACTAGTTGCAAATGAATAAATGAATAAAATGAAATCATAAATAGACTATTTATATTTATGGAATATTAGTTCGTTTTGGATCGTATTGGATCAATAAAATAGTTGTTTAGCCGCTAAGTAACTGCAATAACGATCCGATTTGATATCAGTTTTGGATAATTATCAAAACTGAATTTCTTATAAAATACTTTATACGATAATAATGTAATAGTATCCCGTCTTTCGAGAATACGGGTTTTGTTGATATATCGAAACCATTGTCGTATCGAAAATTATGCATCGGGACGCGCACGGGTCAAACCGTAATCCGGATCGAAAAAGTCAAAACACAGAAAATGTCTGAAATTACCATATTGGGTTAGGAAGGAGTTTTCGGAAGAGTTTCGGGTTGTAAAAACGGTTAAGGTTGGGCGATTCCCGGCTTTATAAAATAATTTTGTAATTATTCAGAAAATAATTAATAAATCCATAAATCAATATAAAATCATATAATACTCCAAAAATTACCAGTAAAATTCCTTAATTATCTATATTTTATTCTGGACATAATAGAATTAACACTCTCACATTTTATCACATATATACATCTAAATATTATTATCAATCAACAAATAATTCACCAAAAATTCACATAATAATTACATAAAAATCATTTATTGATAAAATAATTACACGTGATATCCTGGATATTACATCCCCTCCTTAAAAGGATTCTGTCCTCAGAATCTCCTAAGTAAACAAGTGAGGGTATTTTTCTCACATATCACTTTCTAGTTCCCAGGTTGACTCTTTAACCTTTGGGTTTCTCCACAATACTTTTACTAACTTTACAACTTTATTCCTCAATATATTTTCTCTCTTTTCTAGAATCTCTATCGGATTCTCTACATATGATAAATCTGCTTGATGTTTTACCGGCTCATACTCAATTACATGCTTAGAATCTGGATTATATATCTTAAGCATTGATACGTGAAAAATATTATGAATATGCTCCATGTGTGGGGGTAACGCCAATTTGTAAGCTACCTTGCCGACACGTTTTAGAATTTCAAAAGGTCCAACGTATCTAGGATTCAACTTTCCTTTCTTTCCGAATCTAGTCAATCCTTTCCACGGTGACATTTTTAATAACACTAGATCTCCGTCTTCAAATTCCATATCCTTTCGGGATTGATCTGCATACTTCCTTTGACGATCTTGTGCTGCAATTAGCCTTTTCTGGATGACTTCCACAACCTCTTTTGTCTGCTGCATCAATTCAGGTCCAAGTATTTTACGCTCTCCGACTTCGTCCCAATATACTGGTGATCGACATTTGCATCCATAAAGAGCTTCATAGGGAGGCATTCTGATACTGGCATGATAACTGTTATTGTAAGCAAACTCCACTAAGGGTAAATGCTCGTCCCAATTGCCTTTAAAATTAATGGCATAAACACGTAACATATCTTCAATACTCTGGATTGTTCTCTCACTTTGGCCGTCCATTTGTGGATGATAAGTCGTACTCATATTTAACTTAGTTCCCAAGCATTCTTGAAAGCTCCTCCAAAATCTTAAATTGAATCGTGGATCCCGATCTGACATAATAGACACAGGGACTCCATGACACACTACTATTTCTTTCAAATATATGTGAACCAATTTGTCAAGTGAAAATCTTTCATTAATAGGCAAGAAATGAGCTGATTTGGTTAGTCTATCTACTATGACCCAAATAGCATCGTCGTTCGCTTTCCTTCTTGGTAATCCGACTATAAAATCCATAGCAATATGCTCCCATTTCCACTCTGGAATCTCTAATGGTTGTAACAGCCCGCTGGGTCTCTGGTGCTCTGCCTTAACTCTTTGACACATATAACATTTGCTGACCCACTCCGCAATTTCTCTCTTCATGTCTGGCCACCAATAATTCTCTTTTAAATCTCTGTACATCTTAGTACTTCCCGGATGAATGGAATACCTTGAATTGTGAGCTTCGTGTAGAATTTCATTCTTCAGTCCTACCACTGGTGGTATCCAAATTCTGGATGAAAATCTAAGAATACCCTAATCATCTTTCGGAGTGCATAACTCTTCTCCAACCAATCGATTGATATCCTGATCCATTATTTCCTTTTGGCACTTTCTTATCCTTTCTAATAATTCTGGTTGAAAAGTCATACTATACATCTTTGCTTCATCAGGTTTGCAAATTCTGACTTCCAAATCCAATTTCTGAAATTCCCTGTATAATTCTTCAGGTATCGTCAACATGTTTAGTCTTTCTTTCCTGCTTAATGCATCTTCCACCACATTCGCCTTTCCTGGATGATAGTTAATCGTGCAATCATAGTCCTTAATCAATTTCAACCATCTTCTTTGCCTCATGTTGAGCTCCTTTTGCGTTAATATATACTTCAAACTTTTGTGATCAGTATAGATCTCGCACTTTTCTCCATATAAGTAATGTCTCCAAATCTTCAAGGCGAATATTATTGTCACTAGTTCCAAGTCATGAGTAGGATACTTCTGCTCATGAGGTTTCAGTTTTCTCGACGCATATGCAATAACTTTATCATGATGCATCAAAACACACCCTAATCCCTTATGAGAAACATCACTATAAATAACAAAATTCCCATGATCATCTGGAAGTGACAAAATAGTTGTCGTGATCAATCTCTTCTTTAATTCTTGAAAACTTCCTTCGCATTTTCTCGTTCCATATAAACTTCTCATTTTTCCTGGTAAGCTTTATCAAAGGCGTTGTAATCTTCGAAAAGTCTTGAACAAATCATCGATAATATCCCGCTAATCCCAAGAAACTTTTCACCTCCGTTGGTGTTTTAGGCCTTTCCCAATTCATAATAGATTTAATCTTCGCTGGGTCCACTTTGATTCCTTCATAACTCACTACGTCCCCTAAGAATTGAACTTCTTGTAACAAGAATTCACACTTTGAAAACTTTGCATACAACTTCTTCTTCCTCAAAATCTCCAAAGTTGTCCTTAGATATTCCGCGTGATCTTCCGTTGACTTGGAGTAAATCAAAATATCATCGATAAACATAATTACAAACTTGTCCAAATATTCCTTGAAAATTCTGTTCCTTAGGTCTATAAATGCTGTTGGGGCATTGGTCAATCCGAAAGACATCACTAAGAATTCGTAATGACCATACCTTGTTCTGAAAGCTGTTTTTGGTATATCTTCAGGTTTGATCTTTAATTGATGATATCCAGATCTCAAATCAATCTTAGAAAAATACTTGGCTCCTTTCAGTTGGTCAAACAAATCGTCAATTCGAGGTAATGGATACTTGTTCTTGATCGTAAGCTTATTAAGTTCTCGATAGTCGATGCATAGCCTCATGCATCCGTCTTTCTTCTTAACTAATAATACCGATGCACCCCACGGGGATACACTGGGTCGAATCACTCCTTTCTCCAATAGTTCTTGCAATTTCTTTGCCAATTCCTTCATTTCAACAGGCGCCATTCGATACGGGGCCTTAGATACTGGTTCCGTTCCTGGTGCTAAGTCGATTGCAAATTCAATTTCTCTATCTGGAGGAAGTCCTGGTAGTTCGTCTGGAAATACGTCTGGAAATTCATTTACCACAGGAATATCTTTGCTTGAATCATCGTCAAGAACTTCTTTGACTGTCTCTGGCCTGTAAACGTCACCGCTTTCTCGCCTGGTGTCTTCAGTATTACCTTCTCATTACGACAATCTATCTGAGCATCGTGCTTAGATAGCCAATCCATTCTTAAAATAACGTTAAACTCTCCTAACTTAAATGATATCAAGTCAGCATCAAACTTATGGCCAGTAATCTCAATCTCACAGTTCTTGCACACTTGGTTCACAGATACACGTTCCTGATTGGCTAATTCTACCGTCATAAGCTCACTTAACAATTCAATTGGGCAATTCAACTTATCAACAAAATCTTGAGAAATAAATGATCGAGTTGCTCCCGAATCTACTAGCACTTTAGCACATAAGGAGTTCACAGTAAGCGCCTCCCGCTTTGTCAGGTATACTACGAAGAATGGCATGGATCGGTAGGAAATACCATTCCGGCACAATATGAGGCGGGGTGGGCATCGGATTAGCAGTACCTGCCACAACATCGGTGTCCAGAATAGCATCTTTCACAGACATGTCATAAACTCTAGCTCTGGAAGGTTCATTCACCGCTGGAGGGGCTCCCATGATTCGCAGTGTATTATTGTCTAGAACTGGTGCTTTGCAATCCCTTGCTATGTGTCCTGGCTTTCCGCACTTGAAACAGGTATACCCAATTGTTAGAACTTTGCCTGCCTGATTCTTGGTAGGCTGATCCTTGTTGGCTGGCTCCCTGGCTGGCTGATTACGACATTCCCTTGAGTAGTGCCCCCTCTGGTTGCATCTGTAGCAGACCACATTCAACTTGTTGCAAATTCCACCATGTTTCTTTCCACATACTTTGCAATATGGTATAGCTGGCCTCTGGTGGGTTGGCTAGTTCCCAGTGGCTGGACGTTTACCTTGTCCTCCATTGCCTGGATTCTGTCTATTAAAATTTCTTCCGGGCTGGAACTTGCCTTTCCTCTGATTGAAATTTGGAAACTTCCCTGCTTGAGATTGTCCTTCACCTTCTTCAAACTTCCTCTTCTTACCTTCATTCTCCTTCTGGGACATTTCACTTTCTGTCTCCGCAATCATAGCTTTCTGCACAACTCCCGCATACGTGTCCAATTCAAATATGGCCACCTTTCCTCGGATCCATGGCTTTAGTCCTTACTGAAACCTTTTAGCCTTCTTCCTATCAGTGTCCACATAGGATGGCACAAACCTGGACAACTCCTCAAACTTGCTTTCGTAATCTGTCACTGACATACTCCCCTGCTTTAACTCCAGAAATTTTAATTCCATTTGGTCCTGGACAAACTCCTTATTTATAACCCCGGGCCCATCTTTTCCGGCGAAACGCCATTAAAACCGGCCGGATTTTCGAGCTTTTCCGGCGATTCAATCCAGGAAGCCAACACCGAGCTTATATACATGAAACGAATTGTTTTTAAATGATCTATTCACTGGTGGCCTTAGTTTTTACACAGAATCAATAAATCAAGAGTTCATAATTCCAATTGAAATTGTTCTTGAATATAAACCCTAATTTTCATATCCGAGAATCAAAGCCACTTTTCTACATGATGCAAAGCTCAAAATCTGACATATTATATACCAAAATGATCATAAAAATATTTTCTACATGATTATAAAATCAAATCACATCAACAACATCAAGAACAAATTTTCATATTTAAATTCATAATAAATTCGAATTAAAACAATTAGACAGAAGATTACCTGATATTTCTGGGTTTAATTTGATGATTGATTATGATTCTATATTTCGAGAGCTTTGTTTTGATATATTGTACACTGGAATCGGAGTTCGGTAACATCCTCGTTCGGGCGTTTGATTCTCAGGAACGTATCGGTTTCTAGGATTTTTCTCTGTATTTACTGTATTCGTGTTGGTTGCAAATGAATAAACGAATAAAATGAAATAATAAATAGGCTATTTATATTTACGGAATATTAGTTCGTTTTGGATCGTATTGGATCAATAAAATAGTTGCTTAGCCGCTAAGTAACTGCAATAACAATCCGATTTGATATCAGTTTTGGATAATTATCAAAATCGGACTTCTTATAAAATACTTTATACGATAATAATATAATATTATCTCGTCTTTCGAGAATACGAGTTTTGTTGATATATCGAAACCTTTATCGTATCGAAAATTGTGCGCCGGGACGCGCACGGGTCAAACCGTAATCTGGATCGAAAAAGTCAAAACACAGAAAATGTCCGGAATTACCAGATTAGGTTAGGAAGGAGTTTTCGGAAGAGTTTCGGGTTGTAAAAACATAAAAACGGTTGAGGTTGGACGATTCCCGGCTTTATAAAATAATTTTGTAATTATTCAGAAAATAATTAATAAATCCATAAATCAATATAAAATTATATAATACTCCAAAAATTACCAGAAAAATTCCTTCATTATTTATATTTTATTCTGGACATAATAGAGTTAAGACTCTCACATTTTATCACATATATACATCTAAATATTGTTATCAATTAGCAGATAATTTACCAAAAAATCACATAATAATTACATAAAAATCATTTATTGATAAAATAATTACACGTGATATCCCGGATATTACACTTCACATGCAGAAAGATAGGGTATGACAACATCTCTAGTGTTGTTCGAGAGCTGGTGTTCTCAATGGCCCACAACAGACACCTTAATGTAGGGCATCTTATAATGGAGGAGCTAAGCACCAGGCCCATAATGCCTTTGACAACAAGAGTTAAAGAAATTTTTCTTCCTAGATTTATAATGTCTGCTTTAAATCATAAAGTGCATGACATTCATGTGCTTAATGGTATAGATAGGACTAAAACATGCAATTGTAAGCAAGTGTCCAAAGTTCTATTTGGTTCACTTACTACTAAAAATAAGGTACCTTTAAGTCTTAAACTCACTCCATTTATGATTGGGAGATTTAAGACTTACCCTTACCCTATGCCTAACATTAGATCTAATAGTGACCCTAGTAGAGCTATGTCTCATGTCTCTGTGGAAGTAAAAACGCATGACAGCTAACATGGGCCTTTCCAAGCTCAGACCATTCCTTATGTACCAATAGAAGCTAGGAAGCCAACCACTTCATCCTCTCAAAAGGTTGAAGTGAGTAAAAAGAAGAGAAAGCAGGCACTATTAAAAGTAGTTACTGAGAGTGGTGAGGACCAAACAAAAAAAGAGTCACCCTTGGTCAGAAAAACAAAGAAGGTAAAATAAACTGAGTTGACCACTCAAGCCACCTCTGCACCCTCCCAACAGAATGCAGTTGTAAAACAAGGACTTAAACAGACTCTAGAGACATCCTCTCAACAGGGTGTCTCTATTGAACAAAGCATCCACCCTAATGCACCCTGTACAAAGTCCACACCATCACTTGAACAAATTCAAGTGCATGAAAGGAGAAATAAGGACGACACACACAAAGAGAGCACATCTCTTGAAACTCCCTCATTCACGCAGGGGGAGCTGCTAAAACTCAACTCTGAAATTTAAACTCTAATTTCTCAATTTTTTTCTTCATATAATAAAGCACTTGAATCTGATTCTCAAGGGTTGCCAACTTCAAGTGACATAGTTCATGAAACTATGATCACCACCCAGTACCCAAATTTAGTTGGTGAGAGGCTACATGTTGAGGTAGACCTTGATGATACCAGCACAAACACAGGGGTTTCATCAGTTTTCACTGAAGACCCTGTGGTGGTTACAAATGCACCTTCATGCAAATCAACCTTCACAGGTTGTAAGGTTTGAGGGTAGTACTCCTGAGGGGGGGTTATCTAAATCATCTCCAATTCAATTGGAGGTTCCTCTTGTGGGAACAACTCCCCTCAAAACCCCAGCTGAGATTGCATTCACAATTGAAGCGAGGAGTTCAATTGTTAATGATCCTGCTATAGGGGAGGCAAGTTTAGCACATTTAAGTGCAAGCTCACTACAAAATGAACAAGGGTTTGAGAATATAGAACATGACATTAACCTAGTTAAATCCCCTCCAATTCCAATGAAGGTTCCCACCACAAGTGGAGAATAACAAACTGTCACAACCACATGTCACCCTGTGAGTCAAACTGTGACATCTGTCACATGTGGTTCTACTGAAACTCTACCCTCCACCTCTCAAACTACAAACATTCCTTCAACATCTAATCCTTTATAACAACCATCTAACCCAATCCAACAGTGGTTAGAAATTGCTCAATTTCAACCAAGCACCGTGGATGATCTTCTGATTGATCAACTTTCAGGCCTTTCAAACATCACACAACACCTGCTCACCACAGACATGACAAATCAAAACTATCAAATAATTATGCTAAGTTAAGATGAAGATGTTGAGAAGTAAAAGTAGATTATTGTGAATGAAGCTGAGTAGGATGACAATATGGATGCTTGGCTGTCTAAAGACTTCACATTGGAGATGGATCAGGTCTTGGCAAGATTCAGGGGGGAATATGTCACAATTTTGGGAAGTAATACCAAGGTCCTGACTCCACGAGAAGTGTATGATGCAGTCTTTGAAGTTTACAAGGCTCAAATCAAAGTTTTTCGCCTATTTGGTAAAGCACTAGAATTGACTGGTTATCAAGACAAGATCAAAAAGATGGTAAGGGAGACGATGGATGAAATTATTCCTTCACAAGTCAAAATCCAATCTAAATTCCAATATTTTGCTGACCAAATAACAAGATTTGATCTGAATTCGGTAGAAGCAGTTAGTAATTGTAGAGATAGATTATTTAACAGTTAACACATAAAACACAATATATCAAAAACTCGTTTAATTGTATTAATTAAGTTTATCTTGCTACAAATATATTTTTGTAGAAAATAAGAACTCAGCTACTATCTTGAGAGAATACAATATTTTTCTAGAAAAATTTTGTTAGTTATAAACTAAGGACTCGTGCATGCTTTATAGACTAGCAACACAAAATTATAAAACTTGCACTAAAATGTATCAAACCAATTTCTAAAGCAATCTTGTAATTTTCTTTTCTGGTGTTAGCAAATCTGTGCAGAATTTTACAAGTTTGTGATCAATCTTTATCCAGTGTATCTTGGCCTTTTGATCTTGTATTCTTCAAGCTGCTTTTGTAGTCTTTCCAATTCAGTGAATGAATTATTTGTTGACTGATAATCTTGAATTTTGAACTTGTCTATATCCTGAATTTGAGATAGTATGTCGAGATCTATTTTTGTTTTGTAGAGAAGTGACATATCGATAAGTAAAATGAATTATCGATATCCCGAGTTCTCGACATATGTAAATGACTTTTCGAGATCTCTAGTTCTCGACATGTAGAATAACTTGTCGACATCTCTAGTTATCGATCTAGGCTTTTGACTTGTCAACATCTTGAGTTCTCTACATGCAGATTTGACTTGTCGATATCTTTTAGATCTCTACATGAGGAATTGACTTGTCGATATCTTCAGTTCTATACATCTTTATTTGAATTATCGATATATGAGATCTCTACATGCAGTAATGACTTTTCGATATCTCTCGAGACTTCTCTACAAGTCATTTTGGACTTCTTGACAGACTTCTCGATATCCCTTGATCTGTGACTTGTCGATATCTTGACTTATAACATTTTTCCCAGAACAATATTATTCAACTCCAAGCTGCTACACTTTTCTTTGAGGCATGATCACGATTTGATCTTCTTCCAGAGTTTATTCCTTAGCTTGAAAACCGTTCACTGAAAAATCCTCCAATCTAATCTATTAAACACTTTTACAGACTAAAGGAATACAATTACAGAATACAAACATTGATTATCATACAACTTAAATCATAAGGCTGTCAATATGACTTAGTCTTGTTATATACAAACATGTCTTGCACAACCGCATCAATCCTGAAAATTCATAATAATCTGTCAACAAACCATTTTACCATTAAAATGGAAAGTCTGCAAATATAGTTTGAGGAGTGCAAGATCAAGGGTTAAGATGAACTGGACAAAGAAGGGTCCCAGACCTAGAAGATTATGTGCAGATTTGTAGCACTCAAAATAGAAATAAACAAAAAGAGTTTAGAAAACGTGCTAGTCTATTTTAGTGTAAATTTTGTAAACTGTGCATGTTGATCTATAAAACATGTCACTGATACTTAGTTCAGAAGTAACAAACAGATATAGGATTTCTCGTATTCTCTCAAGAAGTAGCTGAGTTATTAAACATTTAAGAACACAGATTTGTAGCACAACATATTTGGTTTTTAATATACACATCAAGTAAGTTTTGATAATTGTTTATGTGTCTTTTAAAGTAAATTAATTATCATTGCAAATATCACATAGTCCGTTAAGTTCAAAAGTAAGCCAAACACACAACTTGATTTTAAGTAATAAAAATGAAGAATCGCACCTTCACCTCCTTTATGTGTGCATTTCATACCTAACACGACTTATTGGAATAAAAATATTTAACGAGACAACGACTTTTTACAATTTTCAATTTATTATATTTAGTTATTATTCATAATTTATGAATGATCAAAATTAAATAAGAAATATAAAAATAAAATAAAATAAAATATTATTTTAGAAAGTCGGTACGAAACACGTCTTAATAAACTATTTTTTAAAGAGTTAATTGCACTTTACACCCTACTACTACGTTTCAAAAACAAATTTGTAACAAAACTTTGGTAAATTCAGTTTGCACCACTGTACTTCAATTTTGGGATTCATTATGCACCCCTTTCCAAAATTTTGTTAAATTGGGTAGGGGCAAAACCGAAAATTCAGCAAAAATATTAAGTAAATTAATTTCATATCTTTTAAAATAATGTTAAAAATTGAATTTTGATACAAAATTATCAGTTTTTAATTTTTTAAATGATAATAGTATTTTTGATTTCATTTTATATTATTAATGCTAATATTTTATAATTTTACAAAAAAATATTTTAACATTTAATTTTGATTATATAATTAAATTTAATTGAGTAAAGTAATAAAATTTTGAAATTGATATTAAAAAAATGAAAATTGAATGTAAAATTAATAGTTCTATTTGAAAATTAAAAATTTATTATTTTATAGTTGATATAAAATAATATATATATTTTAATAATATTTGAACAAGTTAAATTTTATTTTGATATAGTATATTTTTGAATTTTCAGTTTTACCCCTACCAAATTCAACAAAAATCTGGAAAATGGTGCATAATGAATCCTAAAATTGAAGTATAGGGGTGCAAACTTAATTTTTAAAGTTCTTATATAAATTTATTTTTGAAAAATAATATTGAGGTGCAAAGGTGCAAAGTGCAGTTCACCCTTTAAAAAAAATCAGATACGGCCTCAAAATGGGGTAGAGCGCTATACATCCTCAAAATGGAGTATTTTGGATTGCCTAAAAACAAAATACTAAAAACAAAACCGAATAATGACCTGCTACACTTACAGTATTAATTTTACCAAATGCCCACACATCTGTTAACACCGCGAAAGCCAGGTAACAAGGATAGAATGGTAATTTCAGTACTCTTATTATCATTGTAGTCTTCGCTTATACAGTCTGTTTTCTCTCTCTAAAACCTGCGTTTCTCTCTCTAACTTTGCTCGATCTATATCAAACGCGAAGAGTACAGTGGTATACAAATTATCTGCTGCACCACTCTAATTCAACCATCAAAGAGGTAACTCTATGCAATTATTTTCTATTTCAGTTTATTTATGTATTTAAATGGGATTATGTACGCATTTAATTTAATTTGTATGTTGATCGTGTTTAAGTCATAGTTACGATTTGTTATTTACAATCTGCATATCAACTATTGATTTATTTGAAATGATAAGAGTGAATCGAGATGTATTTGTGCTAAAACTTATATTTAGGTTGAATTTACCAAGTTGTGTTTGATATAGATGGGTTTAGTTTTGAATTTTCGTATTCGTGGCATTAGGTTAGAGTGTCGGATGGAATATGTTTTTAGTTCGTTTAATATGCGTGTACTTGCAAGCATTTCAGTTTTGGAACCAACGGAGTATTATTAATCCGGTCGGTTGGGGAATGGTTTTTGATTAGATACCCGATAATTTTTGTAAATTCTGACAAAATTAAATAGGAAATGGGTGGAGAAATGTGAAGCTTGGTTATTATAGACATACATTGACTAACCCGAGGTTATCACGAAGATGAGATGACTAGTCTTCTCGAATTACTTGGGCGCCGAACAATGACATTAAACTAGAAGGAGGTGGAGATGAACATGAATGAAATTGAGATGAATGACTTTTCTTGATTTACTTCATCACTTACATTTTTGTTTATGTTTGCACATGTAAGATATTTGGTACTTGGATGTTAAGGTCTAGTGACATTACTTAATCTGAGCTTGTTAGTCTATTACTATTGACTTAATTAATAAAATTGATGTGTTTAGTTATATTAAATCTAGTGAATATATGTATATGAACGTCTTGTCACTGTCGGCTAGTCACTAACCTATATTACGGGATCAAATATTCGATTGTTTCCCGAAACTCTAAGATATTAGGGGTCTTTGATGTGGATCTGGAATTGATACGTATGTGGGGCTCGACCTGCAAGCTTATCACCTGTGAAGTTATATATAATCTTATTTGGCTTACATTTAAAAAAAGTATCTACTAGCATTAAGCGTGCCATATTATTATATATGTCAAGTTCACAGCATAAAGTCAAAAGGATATCACAGAAACAAGTCTCTAATGGACCCGCTGTCTATAAACCAGTTATGTCAAGAAGGCATCTATTATATTGTGACTAGATTGCTGCAAGGTAAAGTGTCCGGTTTCAGTAAGACGGATCTAACTAAGATCTCATACCGCACGGACCACGGTGCAACTTCACATCTTTTTATTTCTTTAGGTAGACTAGGTCACACAGTCCTAGAAGTTATCATACAACATTCCGAAGCCATATACAACGCTTCTTATCCCGTCAGCGGGTTTTAAATCACGTGTACTGATCGTAGATGAGAGGGGTGGAAGGATGTGTTGATACTTTTTCATATATTGGACACTGGTTACAACCTTTGTATGCTATGTGCCGAAAAGTGACCATTGATTAAAAATTCACTGCAAATGATATGTGAAATTTTTGGTGCATGTTACGTTTATAATTTCATTGTTGCTAAACACATTAAGACCAAGTAAACAATTTATACAATATATTCTTAACATCGCCTTTTTCTTAGGTATTATGAATATCTAAAAGAACTAAAGCTCATTTTTGAATATATTCTCATACTTAGTGTCACTATATTATAGTATCTAGTTACTATCATGGCTATTTTAGTTACGGTGCTTTATTATTTTCATCCAACTCTTATGTTTTGGCTCTCAGATGAAAGAGAGTAGAGGTAGAGGCAAGACCGATAAAACTTCAATATCCTCTTCTATTGATTCCCAGCCACTTGTGTTAAATATAGAGGATTTCAAGGTATGAATACCACTCTTGATTTGTGTTGTTCAAATGTTCAATGTAGTCCAGTCATTGCATCTGGCAACATTGTTTGGAGAACACATGACCTCTAATTTACATTATGTAGGGGGGATTTTCCTTTGATGCATTGTTTGGAAACTTGGTAAATGGGTTGCTACCATCTTTTCAAGATGAAGAATCAGATTCATTAGAAGGTCACACTAACAGTTCTGGGAGTGAAGCTTTACCAAATGGTAATATAAAATCTTCTGAAGCTGGAAAATGGGCACAAGGGGCATCAAACCCTTCATTTCCAGAGGTTGATGCTTTGTTGTCTTTGTTTAAGAATTCCTGCACTCAGTTAGTTGATCTGCAGAAACAGGTATGCAAATGAACGTAATAGTATGATATGTTCTTTTAATTTGTTGGTGACTTCCTCTACTGAAAACTAATTTAGCATGCTGTTAAAGATTGATGGAAGACTTGACAATCTCAAGAAAGAAGTTGCCTCCCAAGACTCAAAGCACCGGAAGACACTCACAGAGGTAGGTTGGCTGTCTACCTTAATTTTAGCACCTTCTTTCATTACTTAAATTCCCAGAACGATGAGTTTTCAGTTGAATATCTGTTTTGCATGTGCAGCTGGAAAAAGGTGTAGATGGCTTATTTGAAAGCTTCGCAAGACTTGATTCGCGTATTTCTAGTGTTGGACAAACTGCTGCTAAAATTGGAGATCATTTACAGGTAAAACTAGTTTAGCGGTTAATGACTAAGATGATAAAGTGCAATCTTAAGTGTCTAAATGACATCAAATGAAATTGTATTTAACATGCATTCAGCAACTTATATTTGGTTTCTACCCATATTCATCTAGTATATTGTCTATTTCTCGTTACTCTTAGTTATGACAAAGAGAGATCGAAAAAGATAATATATTACTTACGCCAAACAAGTTGTATAAATTTAATTTCATAAATAGGGTTGTATCAACTCTAACAAGGTATAGTTTTAGAAATTTGGAATGTGTATCTCAGTTATATTACATGGGACAGGGAGTAAATGATTTTATTTTCTTGATAGAGTGCAGATGCTCAACGAGATACTGCTAGCCAAACAATGGAGCTCATAAAGGTAATTTTATCTCATGTACATATCAATTCCTTTCCGCTTTCATTGTTTTGACCTTGCTTATATGCAGTATCTGATGGAGTTTAATAGTAGCCCGGGTGACTTAATGGAGCTGTCACCCCTTTTTTCTGACGATAGTCGTGTTGCTGAGGCTGCATCAATTGCACAAAAATTGCGTAAGAGTTCTTTTGTCCATCTCATCAGTATATTGTGTCATTACTTCAGGATCAACTATGAAGAATGTTGCTTAGCAGGCCTTAAGTACCAGATAATCTTTTTTGTTTCTTACTGGCTGGACCTTAATTGTATGGGTATCAGACGCAGTTTTACAGCCTATTTGTCACCTTAATGAACATTAATTCTGATCATGAGGGTTTTGTTTTTTTGCTTAGATCAAAACTATATATGAGGCCTATATCAAAGATCTGTTTAGTTTATTCTTGTCAGAAGTTTGGTGATATATTTTAAATTATCGATACTGTTACTATTGAAGCTGCTTGTTTATTTACTTCTTTTATCTTCTGAGGAGTGCATTGGAATTTATTAATAGATTTATATCAATATAAGTGACTGCTGCAGTCAATATGGAAATCTTGCTGCGTCGAAGGATTGTTAAGTTGAAAAGAAAATGGAAAGTGTTTTAATTCTACGTTGAGCTTGCATGACAAATTTTAATTATGTTATTATCGTTTCTAGGATCATTTGCCGAGGAAGACATTGGAAGAAGGCAAAACATATCATCTGCGGAGGGTAATGCAACTGCTAGCAGAGGATTGGAAGTTGCAGTTGCTAACCTTCAAGAATACTGTAATGGTAATTGATAATTAGTTATCAATTTGTTATTCAAATAAAGTTCTTTTATTATTTCGGATTTTTTTGATCACATTGTAAGATGCTAATATGTATGGGTGGGTCATTGCAGTACTTATCTTTGTATGTTCAGTTATGAAAGGCTTTCTTTTGCTTGTGTAGAACTGGAGAACAGATTGTTATCTCGTTTTGATGCAGCATCGCAGCGGAGAGAACTGTCTACCATGGCAGAATGTGCTAAGATCTTGTCACAGGTAATTCGAGTTAGCTTTGTTGCTCTTTCAAGGAGGACATGGTATAATTATTGCTATTTTGTGAAATAATTTGTGCAGGAGAGAAGCTAGCAAATCATAATCTACAATTTCTTGAAAGTGTTGACTGATATTATGTAATTGTTATTACATTTCACATCATTCACTGTGAAACCCAAATAACATCAGTTATGTTCATTAGTTATACCGAGGTCCAGAGAAAAACGGCTGGCATCTGGACGTACAAATTGAGCAATCATAAATTTTATTTAAACAAGTAAACAAAAATTATTTACGACCCCATAAACTTAATGCAAAAGAATCAGGCTCGTTGCAATCTCACAGATGGTAATTTTTCACCCAAGTGAGCTAAATAGTTGATGCTTGCTCTTACTTATCTCCAGAAGTGCCATATCAACCACATTGTAGCAACCTCTAACACCATTTACCCTTCTTTTTTGCTGGCACCAATATGAATTCACGCCCTTCTGGATTTAACAATGTGTTAATACAGTTCAATAAGGGTACCAGCGCCATGCAACATTATGTAGGACTGCGCCCGATGTTTGACGTGGAGGTCATGAATTCAGACACTGCAATGCTTCTTGGTGACCAGGATTCCCAACCTAGTTCTAGCCATGTATCTCGTGGACTATCTTCTCTCTACAAAGATATTACTGGTAGGAGAACTATTATATTGTTTCAGTTAAGAGTTTACACTTGAGAGTGTTTGACGCACCCTCTATTATTGGCTTGCAGATACTGTGCGTAAAGAAGCTGCCACCATAACGGCTGTATTCCCTTCTCCAAATGACGTTATGTCAATCTTGGTTCAGGTATATCCGGCAGATCTATGGTTTTGCTCTATAGATCTTCAGCTCTGTGTCCATTGTCTAAAGTTCCAAAGCAGTAATATGCTTATAAGTGCTAACTTCAAACCTGATATACTTTGTATTGCTGTGGTGCAGAGAGTCATGGAGGACCGTGTTCCAAAACTACTCGAGAAACTTTTGGAAAAGCCATCTCTCAGTAGCCCACCTCCTGTTGAAGAAGGTGGACTTTTATTAGTGAGTTCTCCACTGGGTTCACAATTTTTGTTCTCATGACGTAGATTCCATATTTGATGCAACTCCAAAATATTAAATGCATTTCATTTGTATTGATGTTTTTAGTATCTTAGAATGCTAGCTGTGGCATATGAGAAAACCCAGGAACTTGCTAGAGATCTACGTGCTGTTGGGTGCGGTGACTTGGATGTTGAAGGTGTGGATTTATTATATGGTTGAAAAGTCTAATTCTTACTCGAGATGACTACTTGATGCACTTATAAAATTTGGAAGAAAAGCGACCTTGATTTTTCTAATTAGCAATATTTTTTAAAATGAAATTTCAGTTACTATAGTTTGCACAAAAAATGCTGTTTTAAGGTTACCGTAATAGAAGTACTTTTACTGGATGATATTAGGGGAAGCAATGTTTGCACAAAAATTGCCGTTTTATTACTTTAATGAAAGTACTTTTGCTGGACGATATCAGGCAAAACAATGTCATAACCCTGTTTCTCAGCTTGTCACCTTTATTCATTTCCATTTTAGCATGCAGTTTCTTGTTCCGGTCACCTGCAGTTGAACTTTTCCCTTGAGGAACCACATCACCATAACTATTGTAGTACTTCTTCCTCCTTTCCCATAACTTATATGATCTGAAATTGGTGACACTTGAATTCTTTGAAAAGGGCAAGCTTTCCCTGCGGGAATAGCATTAAATCAAGCATTTTAGTAGTCTAAGATTGAAGGTATGAGACTGGCAGTTCATTTTTAATCAGGTATCACTATCAATTTTCCCATTTCATTTTTAATCAGGTGTCACTATCAATTTTCAGATTTAAAGTAATATGATATATATGATCTCTACATATTGTCTTGGAGAAATATGCAAATATAAGTAAATCATATGATATATTAGTGAAAAGAGTACAGTTACATAATGAGTGTTATATTACTAACATGATCAACTATTTTGAAATGAGTGTAGTTTTATTATCTTTCCCATCTTCCTTATATTTTTAGCAGTCGCAAATGAGGCAAGCACGGATTAAGTGTTCTAGAAGTTTTTCAGATTTCGTGCATTCTTGCTTGACATATATTTTGTTTAATCTTTATGTTTATATCTAAACATTTTTGTATATAGGCTTGACAGAATCGTTGTTTTCTCCTCACAAAGATATGTATATTGAGTACGAGCAAGCCTCTTTGAAACAACTCTACAAAGCTAAGGTTTGTCTACATTTCTTTTACTCAACATATGCATGTACATAGATACATATGTGTGCATCGTGCATGTGTGTGTGTTTGTGTTTGCTAATTATCACGTCTAATATAATTGTCTTTATTCAGATGGAGGAATTGCGTGCTGAGAACCAGCTATCTTCTGAGTCAACCGGATCAATCGGACGTTCTAAAGGAGCTTCAATATCATCTTCTAACCAGCAGATATCTGTTACTGTGGTGACAGAGTTTGTTCGTTGGAATGAAGAGGCAATCACTAGATGCTCTTTGTTTTCATCTCAGGTAAAATATAAAAGCTTATATAGTATGTTATGGTTCTTTCAACATAGATCTGAGTTGCATCCAGTTACATACATGATACACCACTCTTTTCTATGGCAGGCTTTTATTTTCCATTCAATAAAAAGGCAAAAATATTCCATTAGCACTTTTATGAAGCATACACAGCGTATGATCTATCATCCTTAGATCATTTCTACTTATATTTTTGTTGCCCAATATATCTGCATAGCATGCCCATAGGTCCATATTAGTGTGGTATTACCTACTGGAGCTCATGACTCCAAGTGATACTCCTGCAAAAAGCGCCTAAATCACGAGAGAGAACCTAAAACACACACATAGATTTATAGCTAGGTCCTTGCTGCTACTAGTTCTGGGATGGTACATATAGAACCCCCAATGCCCCAATGTGGGTGTAGTGACGCTTGGCGAGCATTCTCACTTGTGAGAGAACCATTAAGGACTTATAAGCTGGCAAGCTTATCGGCTCCTACTTATGTGGGTATAGTGAAAAGCTTTCTTAGTTGTGAGATACCGTTTAGTGCTTTTAAGCTAGCAAGGTCCTTGGTTTCTACTCGATGTGTGAATCACATGTTACACTATCAGCTTATATAATCTATTATCTGCTTACCTTTACTTACAATGTTAACGAGTCAAAGGTGAGTGTGCTGCCCAACACGTATAACTGTAATACTATGGTCTTTGGAGTTTTATATTACGTGATAAAAGTTCAGAATTTCATTCTGCACCAAATTTACTTGTCAGTACCACAAGGCTCATTATAGACTGTAACTGGAAGATGAAGATTCTTTAGGTAACAAATCTATTGGCAAGAGTTGAGAATATTATATAATAACTTTGATGTTGGTGGAATGTGTTTTCAAGCAATAGTAATATTGGAGATCTTGACTGAATTAGGATGTTGGTGTAGTGTTAAGCCTTTCTTGTAAAAGATGTACCTTTTACTAAAATTAGGATGCTAATTTCAGAGGCTTTGCTTTTAGCTTTAGCCAAAATGGTGAGTTACTGTCACTGTCGGTGACATTATTTTGTTAGTGGCTTGAAGATATATAATTTGAAATTTAGAGGAGTGATAGTGAATTGCTCTTAACTTTTCTTTTGGTTTATATTGGTACATACTAGGGTTGTTTCTGCAAAGTTCATCAAATTAGCGGGCGCATATTTTATTATCAATTGCATCAAATTCCTCACTGCTTTCTGTAGATTTGTTAATTATTTACTAATTTGTCTTTACAGTCCACCTCACTTGCAGCAAACGTAAAACCTATGTTCACTTGTCTTTTAGACCAAGTAAGTTTCTCCTTTTTCTAGATTCCTACTCTTAGGGCTTTAAAACAGGTATAATTTGATTGTATTAATGACCTCCCCCCTGCAGGTTAGTCAATACACAACAGAGGGTCTTGAACGCGCTAGAGAGAGCCTCACTGAAGCTGCAGCTTTGAGGGAAAGGTTTGTGCTTGGCACAAATCTTAGTCGAAGAGTGGCTGCTGCAGCTGCCTCCGCTGTAATTGCTTAATGCTTTCTTTTGCATATTCAAATTATTCAGTAATCTGGATGTCAAATATTTAATATATAGATGCTGTTCTAGTCCATCACAATAATTCTGCTGAATAATGACATGAATTGTAATTTGTAGGCAGAAGCTGCAGCTGCTGCTGGAGAAAGCAGTTTCCGATCTTTCATGGTTGCAGTACAGCGTTGTGGCAGCAGTGTCGCTATCGTTCAGCAAGTATGTACACTAGGCATATAATCCTGTTAAAGAATTTAGGATATTGCCAAATATTTCACTGACCCTTGCGGTGCATAATCCTTGCTCAGTATTTTTCGAACTCAATAGCTCGGCTTTTACTACCTGTGGATGGTGCGCATGCTGCTGCTTGTGAAGAAATGTCGACAGCTATGTCCAGTGCAGAAGGTGCCGCCTATAAAGGGCTTCAGCAGTGCATTGAGACGGTCATGGCAGAGGTCTGTTAAATAAGGTTTCGCATCTTATATATATATTTTTTAATGTATAGGTCTACTTGAGAGATGTGCGTTGAATTTTAAAAATCTGCCATTTTAGCTTCTGTGAGAAGCCGTGTGTTGTGTTTTGCTATGTCTAGTTGTAAAGGTTGATGTGTTCGCTTTTAAGACTCCGCCTCCATCTTTATAAATGTATTATTTTCTGTTCCTTGTACAGGTGGAACGGTTGCTTTCAGCTGAACAAAAAGCAACAGAGTATCGCTCACCAGATGATGGGCTCATTCCTGATCATCGTCCAACAACTGCGTGCACGAGGTATATCATACTCACAAACCTGCAATATCTAATTTAAATACATATACAATGATGCAGGACAAGGGTGAGTAAGGGGTTTAACAGGGGATAAAAACCTACCCTTGCAGAGAATCGGCAATAAACGTGACAAATCCTCAAATTTTGCATATAGCTCAATCTCTAATTAATAATGATGCTTACAATTGTATACGTGCATATTCAAATACTTGGTGAACAAGTAAGATCCTAAATTAAAGGAAGCTAATCCTAATAGATAACCGCTACCTAAGAGCAAGTTTAATAATGGTGCCGGAATACGTCTAGCTATTGCTATAATTTAAAATTAAAAAGATGATTTTTGATGTTAAAATAGAAATTGTGCTCCAATATATAGTTTTAAAATAGCACCAAACATATCTAAATAAAGCTATGTTTTCAACTACCTAATCTTCAAGTGCACAATTATTATTTGTAAGCAACATCTATATTTAGCACCAAGTATAACATTTTGTTATTTTTTTATAGTGAAACTCACTCACGCGTCAGGATTCGAACCCTTGACCGCTCTTAGAGAAACCAAGACCTCAACCACTGCACCAACCCTTTATTGGCAGCATTTTGCTATTTTGCTATTTTGCATCCATGTTTAGCACTCCATTGCAGTGAATCATTTTTCATTAGTGCTCTATTATAGAGATAGCTTCTCTTTTAGCACCACCGTTGGTATTGCTCTAATAAGTAGCTATTTCTATTTTAATTAAACCTAATAATTATCTAATTCTTTAAAACTTAAACTACTCAATTGAATTATACTTGTCTTTACAAATGCATATAAAATGATTAACATTTGCTTGAATACGTGCTCGGCATCGTACACGAGTTTTCTTGAATTATTTAGTTTCTCAACGTTGATCCAGGCAGAATGATTTAGTTACATAATTTATTTATTTTCCCTAACTAATTTTGGCACCTAGAGGTGATGTTTTTTTAATGTATGTTTTTCCTATGATTTGTTATATTGCCCAAATTCACTCCTTGTCACTTGTCAGCGTTGTTGCGTATCTTTCCCGTGTGCTTGAGGCAGCTTTCACAGCACTAGATGGTCTTAACAAACAAGCTTTCCTGACTGAATTGGTATGGAAATTTTATTCTTAAATGTTATTAGTAGTTTGGTGAAACCTTGCATATAGTGATGTCAATGAGAAAACTATCTTCATTATGGCTTTAACAATTCTAAAAATTTCAGCTTCCTGTAAGTACATTCTATGGGATGAGTAATCTAGTCACATGCTCTTTAATGAGTTCATATTTTTTCTTGTCGGGTAAAACAAATACCCCTTTAACAAAAAAAATTAAAACTAATGTTTTTACGTTTCACAGCTTTCGTTCATTATGATTAAGCCTGTGTGTGTGTGGCTCCTGAAAGCTGTTTACAGTTCTTAACATGGTTGATGTGCATACTAATCCATTACTGCATTTATTATACCGTGACTGCACAAAATTGTTCGAATTTACCAAAAAGTAAACTGTGCATATAATCCATTTTATTCCGTGACAAGGAAATTAAATCCCACCTGCCATACACTTGTAGGCTTCTTTAGTTGCAGCAATCTTTTTAGAACACACCACTATAAATCGATCATATTGCTATGGTACAATATTTTATGTCCTAACACTGTCAATTTGTTGATTCAAGGGAAACCGCTTGCACAAAGGTCTGCTTAATCATTGGCAAAAGTTCACCTTTAATCCAAGGTAACATGTTGATCTATGATTATTCAGTATTATTGTGTTTAGTGCATTGTACTTTTATGTGCTATACCTTAAAACTTATAAGCCATTTTTTTCTCAATAATTAAGAGCTAAGAAGTGGGTTTCCAAGTATAAGCATGTATATGGACATTTTTCCTTTGCAAAAATTTATATATAACACATTAAATAGATGAAATATGAATACCTTCTGCCAAAAAGCGAAAATCTAAACTGTTAGTGGAATTATAGGGGTTTTTTTTTCCTTTCATGAAAACAAACCTTGCTACCCTAGTGATGACATTTTTTCTGCCAAGTAGTGATGAAATTTTCAATTGCAGTGTTCTATAAGCCTAACAATGTTGTCTCTTGATCCTAACATGATTATTAGACCTTGCTGTTTTAATGCTGGGATTTGTTCAGTCTACCTCATAATTCAGTTTTATTAAAGTTTTCACATAAAGTTCACCGCAATGTTTGGGATATATTTATGAAGAATATATTGCATAGAATCTCACCATACATGAAATCATCTTCCTTGTTACTAATCAAAAGACTTGAGCACAAACGCATAGATTGATGTTGCATGCATGCAAAACCAATAGGAATTTTGTGCTGATTGGCATGTCTTGTGCCTTTTTTTTTGTAGTGGCGGGCTGCGGCTTAAGCGTGACATCACTGAATATGGGGATTTTGTACGCAGTTTCAATGCACCTTCAGTTGATGAGAAATTTGAATTATTGGGCATGTAAGTGATCATCTTATTATGTATCAAGAAATTGTTTGGCATACCCTTTAATATACTTCTACCTTTCTTTTTCCAGCATGGCCAATGTTTTTATTGTTGCTCCTGAGAGCTTGTCAAGTCTGTTTGAGGGTACACCAGGTCTTAAGAAAGATGCACAAAGGTACTAGTGATGCGCTTGACATACTATTTGTATCTTAAAAAACAAGCAGGTTAGGAATGTTGTTAAGAGATACATGCTGAACATATGCAAATAATGCAACTCGATGAGTATATTTGATTGGAATTCTGTAGGACGAGATCAAAGTATACATACTAATTTTTCAACTGGATAATTTTCAGATTTGTTCAGCTTAGAGAAGACTATAAAAGTGCAAAACTGGCTTCCAAACTCAGCTCCCTCTGGCCCAGCTCTTAATGCACATTGTTGTATGGTTTTGCTGATAACAGTTATCAATTTGGTGTGCCAGCCTTTACAATGTTTAAGGTTGCTTACTGATTGCGAGGGCTGGTTCAATATTTCAAGTCAAACAGAGGTAGATAGGTGTGGCTTTTTTGCTAACTTTATTCTGTGGATAGATTACTCCTTTTAGGTTAATTATCAGGAATAGGATATAAAATATTGTTATTTTTATTATAAATTATCACAACTTTTTTTTAATTCCTTGAGAGTGTAAATTAATGCGATAGTTATGAATTGTTTTTTGAAATTTACATTATTTCAGAGTACTTGTTATTATTGAATGGAAAACATTTGGCAGCCTTGAAGGCATTTGCCCCTTGTAGAATATTGCAAGTCATAGATTGATTTTAATATTTAATTATAATTATTTAGCGCAAAACATTGTGTTTCATTTAGGTAAGATGCTGTATTGTATAATATTTTCTCAGAAACTTCAAGTTAAAATATTTTGACACAAAAATGTTGGATAGGTTGTTCAGAACCTTTAGTATTACTAGTTTAAAACCTGTGCAATGCATGGATGACATAATTTTTTTAATATATATATTTCTTTAAATAATATTTAAAAAAAATTAAATGATATGACTTCATGATAATTATATTAGTAGACGTGTATATATTAGTAGACGTGTATGTTCATAACTTTTTAGAATATTTAAACTTATTTAAAGTGATAGTATTGGTAAGGGGGAAAATATTATTATAACAAAATTATTATTTTATTGACGGTAAAAATATAATGTCTTCATTATGTTGGCTTAAAAAATATTATTTTAGCATGGTGATTACTTAATTGATTAATTATAACTCTATAAAAGATATTTTAAAGGATAATATTATTAACTGAATGATATAGTTTTATTGATAATTTTATGTGTTGTAAAAGAAATAATATTTATGTTTTAATTAAAATTTGATTTTTTTAGTTCACATCAACAAGTTACAAATTATACTTATTCTAATATTAATTTGATTTATCTCGGATTAGTAGTTTACATTATTTTATTTTAGCCCGATGCCCAATACACCGACCAAATCAAATTAATTATTTTCAGCTTAATATTATTTTTTTAAAGTCTGGATCAATAAAATAATTTTATTTTAGACTAAATAATTAGTATATATGATTTTCTTTTTGTTGGTCAAATTGCAATTTTATTTAGTTTTGTGTTAGTCTGAATCAATTGTATAATAATACAATATATTATTTTGTTTATTCAAGTTTATTAGTATAATTTTTTAGGAATATTGATAGTATTATTATTTTATCTTAACTTAAGTCACATTATATCAACTAAATCTTAATAATTATATTTAGTTTCCTTAAATTTAATTTTGCCCAAGTAACAAATTAGAATAATATAGATATCGATATAAATTTAAATTTAAATTGGTAGAAGAAGTTGAATTTAATATAAATTATAATGATATAGAGTTCGATATAAAATAGAATTGAAATTGGTAAAGTAATAGAGGAAGTTAACTTTAATATAAATTAAAATTAGAATTGATCGAATTATAATAATTAAGTAAGGGTAATTAAGTAATATCAGCAAGTACCGACCGAACGACTACTAAACTTTTAATGTTTCATCTATTATAATATAGTATAGAAGTGTATTAAACAATGTTATGTTATAGATTAGTAAACAGTGTTGTAAAAAGTGTAATAAGCGGACGCTTAAGCGGAGGCTTAAGCGGAATCGGAGGTCAAAGCGCTTGGATTAGTGCAAAATCGGATATTTAAGCGTTTAATAAAATTTAAGCGGGTTTAAGCGGCTCTAAGCGGAATTAAGCGGTTTTTGACCAATTAAAAGGGGAATTAAAAATAATTAGAAAAAAATAAATCTTATTTTTAAAAAGGTATAATTTGATATTTTTAAATGTTACTTGTATTTTTTAAGTTAATTATGACTTTGTGAATGATTATTTTATTGATTTATTATAATACGTGAATGTTATCTCTTTATTCAAAAAAATATTCAATACTTTTAATATATACATATTTATTTATTTATTTATTTATAATCCGATTAAGCGTCCGCTTTTAAAACCGCTTAAGCGCCCGTTTTAGCGCTTAAGCGCAAGAAGATGACCTCACCGCTTAGGTCCGATTTACGTTTTTTACAACACTGTTAGTAAATTTAAATTGGAATTATGATGGTACATTTTGTTTAATGTTAGAAGAGTAAAGTTCACACTTCTTTCGTTAAAAAATATATGCTATTCGCTCAAAATTCAGCATTCTAAATTATAGAAGAATTTGATTTCAAAGATTCTGTTATCATTTAGATAATTTTTTGAACGTTGTCTTTCGTTGTCTTTCTAATGTGTGCCCAATACATACAATAAGTACTAAATTTTATGAGTTTAGTGCATTTTTATTGGTGGAGTTATTGTAAATATAGGGGATCCATCAATATTTATGATTAAAGGACCAATCAAAATGTACCAAACTAATGAGAGTTAGTGTTTATTATGTGTACTTGGGCACACATTAAAAAACCTGTTTTTCGAAAGATATAATAATTAAATTGTGTTATTCGAGAAATTAAAAATAAATCATTTGTCAAACAATATCATTTATTTATTTTATTCAGATATGTCATTCATCCAGAAATTTTAAAACAATTTAGAAGTTAAGCTGTCAAATACATTTGGAAGGTCACACGTTTGTCTGTTTGAAGTAGTAACTGAAATGATTTTAATCTGGAATCTGCTGAAGCAACCGTTGTGGCTGGGTGCCTAATCAATTAGAAAAAATGAACTAAAATTAAAATCAATTGCACAAACATGATTATTTCTTTTAGTAACTTGTAGAAAATGTTAACTAAAATTAAATGATAAGCCATGAAATTTTCCAGGTTCAGTACACATTATGAAATTTTCGTAATTTAATCATTCTAGGTGTGTTAGGTGTGTACGCAATTCGGATTGGATCGATTTTAAGATAAAAGTTGACCAAATCGCGAAGAGCAGTTTTATAAAATTTTAACGGTTGCGGTTAACCGCATCATTTGCGGTTATTGCCTTCGGTTTGCGGTTCAATCAATTAATTAAAAAATATTGAGATTCACAAAAAAATAAAATCAAAACATTGATAAATTTAGGTTCGAGTTGTTTAATAACTTTACATTCAAAAATAAAATGCAAAGTATCTTGTGCTGATAAATTTAGATTCCCGGTGCTGGTAATAAAAAATATTAGTGAAGCGTAGTGAGAGTTTTAGAAATAGGGTCTGAGCCTTGAGAGGCACCGCTACTCCTATTATTTCGCACAGGGTGGCTGTTAATATTGATGTGGGGCAGGGAGGGGCCTCTTCTTCTTCTCCGTCGGGGTCTTCCAGGGATCCGGTTGGTGTGCCTTCTGGGGGTGTTGTCGGGTTAGATTCTATTTTTTTTGACGTGGACCTTCTTGACAAGTTTCTTTCGAGTCAAAGACGCACGGTCAAGTGCATTCCCTCTTAATTGAGACTTGGTTTTGCTAGAATTTTTCTTAGTGCCTTGGATAAGGTTCTAGCGTGTCCGGATGATTTGTCTTCTTGGGTGCAACTTCTCATTTTACCTTGTTATACTTTGAGCTCGTTTGTGCCATCCAACAGAGCTCAGCGGCAGTCTGGGGAAAGAGAACGACGTAAGTTTGAGCATATTTCTAGTGCCATTCTTCGGTGGAGGGATCCGGGCGATAGGATGGGTTTGGTGAAGGATCGTTTGGCCTTTTTAACAACTTCCACCCGGAGGTTACATAAGTCTAGGAATTTTGAGGAGGCTAACATGTTCTAGTGCAAGCGTAAGTTGGCTGATGGGCACTTTACTGCTGCTATTAAGGTGCTTACTTCCTCCGGCGTTGCTCCAGATACTCCAGACACTTTGGCTGAACTGGAATCCAAGCACCCTTTCGTACCCTCTCCGGTCTTGATTTCCTCTGTGATTGGGATGGATGCCCTCCACGTCCACAAAGATTTGGTGTTGGATCGTATTCGAAGTTTCCCTAAAGGGACCTCTTGTGGGCGTGACGGGCTTAGAGCCCAACATTTACTGGATGTTTTGGGTGGGGCTGCTTCTGCGGTTGCTGATGATCTGTTAGGTTCTATTACGGGGGTTGTCAACTTATTTCTTAGTGGCAAGTGCCCCGCCTAGCTGGGGGAGTTTATTGCTAGTGCTCCATTGACTCCTTTGGTTAAGCCATGATGTGGTATTCGCCCTATTGCTGTTGGTACGGTGTGGAGAAGGCTGGTATCTAAGGCTGTATCTTCTTCTGTTAGTAGCTCTATGGCATCTTATTTACGGGATTTTCAGTTTGGTGTTGATATTCCTGGTGGTTGTGAGGCTGTTGTGCATTCTGTCAACAGGCTCTTAGAGGCTAGGGGGGATGAAGTGGGGCTGTCTATGCTCCTGGTGGATTTCAAGAATGCTTTCAACCTTATTGACATGAGTATCCTTCTTCAGGAGGCCCGGGTGCGGTGTCCTTCTATCTCTCCTTGGGTTGAGTTCTGTTATTCTCGCCCGACCTGACTCTATTATGGAGACTCTGTTTTGTGGTCTTGTCAAGGGGTTCAACAAGGGGATCCTTTGGGTCCTTTATTGTTTGCTTTGGCGCTTCACCCTTTGGCTCAGGCCATTGCGCAGTCTTGTGAGCTTTCTCTTCAAGCTTGGTATCTGGATGATGGAACTATTGTTGGGGATACCCTTATGGTGGCCAAGGCGCTTGATATTATCCGGGCTGATGGGCCGGTTCGTTGTTTGTTTCTGAATATTGATAAGACTGAACTTTTTTGGCCGGTGGAGGATCCTCGAGGACGGGTGGATGGCATTTTTCCCACTAATATTTCCCGGACGCTTAAGGATGTCAAACTACTTGGGAGTTCAGCCAGTGCCGATGCAGGATTTTGTCATGATTTGGCTTCTCAAAGGGTCTCCAAGACTATTGCTCTAATGGAGGCTATTCACAAGCTTGAGGACCCCCAGTGTGAGCTTCTTCTTCTTCGCAATTGCGCAGAGGTTTCAAAATTGTATCACACATTGCGGACTTGCCCACCTCTGTTCTTTGGGGAGGCCCAGACGCAGTTTGATCAGGCTTTGCGTATTTCTCTAGAGAGGATTGTTACTGGCTCTGGCCCTGGTTTTGGGGATTGGCAGTGGAGGTTAGCCACGCTCCCAATCAAGTTGGGCGGTCTTGACATCTTATGTGTGGGGGATGTTATTCGTTATGCCTTTCTCGCTTCTCGTGTTCAGACTAGTGCATTGCAGACTCGAATTCTGTCGAGTTCAGGTATCACATCGTGTGGTTCTTTTTTTCAGTGTGCTCTTGATGATTTCTCGGCCCTTTGTGGTGCGAATGCTCTCTCTGGCACCATTAGATCTCCTACCCCCAAATTGATGAAGTCTTTGGCAAAGAGCTATTTTGATGTCATTGAGACCAGTCTTGCTTCTCATTATGTGCCGATTCCCCGTCAGATCTCTATTCTGAGCTGCATTCGCGCTCTTCATGCTCAGGATTTCTTGTTTACCATCCCTATTGATGGGTTGATGAACCAACGCCAATTTCGGGCGGTATTGTGCTACCACTTTGCAATTTCTTTGTTTACTGAAGGCACCTTGTGTCCGAGTTGTAATGTTCTCAGGATGGACCAGTGGGGCGATCACGCAGTTCACTGTTCAAGTGATGTAGGTGTGAAATTCAGGCATAATTTGGTGCGCGATATTCTGGTGGATATCTGCTCCAAGATTAGCGTTCCTGTGCGTAAGGAGGCTCCTTTGGGATTTCTTTCGGATGCTGGGCAAGAACTCAGACTTGCAGATCTATTGTTGTTCAATTGGTCCCAAGGTAAAGATGCATGTCTGGATGTGACTGGTATTTCTCCTTTTGCTGGCGGGGGAGTGAGTTCATGGGCTCCTGGGGTGGCGATGCTAAATGCGGTGGAAAAGAAAAAAATGAAGTATTCTAGGATTTACGCTGACCATGGTTATTCGTTCATCCCCTTTGCCTTCTCTACTTTTCGGGAACTAGATACGGAAGCGTTGGATGTTCTCTCGTGTCTCAAGACTCTTTCCAATATTCTCTCTAATAATGCTAAGAGTGGTGTTTATCTTTTTTATAGGTTAAGCTTTTGTATTCAGAAAGGGGTGGGAGCGCAACTTGTGTCTCGACTCCCTTCTAATTTTTCGAGTTAAATTAAAAAATTTCTAAATGATGTTATAAATGATGATTGACTAATTGAACTTGAAACTTGAGGCTTGAAATAATGATCTAGACTTGAAATCATAACAAAAAGAGTGTTAATCTATTAATCTTATAATATTTAATAATAATAATCTTAACACAATAAATATTTTTACTTATTAGTTTATATATTAGAAAATATATTATATATTGTAATATCCTGTAATTTTTAGAATTGGATTAATAATAGAATAATAGAACAAAAAAAAGATTATAATTAGATAAATATTATGATTTAAAATTGGTTTAGACTAATGGACCTAAAATTTGGATCAAATTCTAATATCGATAACTTGTAGGTTAAGATATATGGTTTAGTATCGTTATAAATACACCATATTCGTCTTCCTCGTTTTTAATATAAAAATTCGTAGGGCTCTTCTCAGCATAAATCAGCAGTTTGTAAAATTCGTAGAAAATTCATCGTAAGTCGGAATTTGTTGATTCTGGACTTTTCGGAAAGGTCTTTTAGTTCTCTACAACATTCGTGTTTTGTGTTTTTCAAGATAACATCTTTTAGTGGGTCAAAAAGAGTAAATTCAGATCGGATCAGAATTTGAGGTAAGTTTTCTATCGATCTTGCTAGTGTTTTCAAAATTGTGTGTTGTGTGTTTATATTTGATTATCAAAATTTGGGTTAAGTGATTATATATTTGAAAATATGATGTGTTACAGTATATGTATCGATGTATATATGTGATGTCTAGACGATAATTTGAGATCTCTGATTTATGCAATGGTTTGTGAAAATATCGAATAAGAACTTAGGACCGTAGTCACCGGATTGTAGTGACAGTTTTCTAAAAATTTAGGACCGTTATCACCGGGTTGTAGTGGTCGTGGCATGAGTTATTGATTTTAAATTATTGTTGTTTATGTGTTATGTGTATCGTATGTATCAAATAAGAATATGAAAGTGTATCGAAAGTGATTGTTTCGTGTATTGTATCGTATAGATTATCGTATTTTTTATATGTGTATATGTGTTGCTTGACCTACTAGTTGGATCGATTGTTTTTTTGCTGGGCTTCGTAACTCATTACTTACAATTTCAGGTTTCGTGTAAGAGTTCGAGTTGGATAACCTTTAAGTTCGAGGACTTAGTAGAGTATATTGACTTTTGGACTCCCGCTTTTAGCTGCACGTTTGTAATAGACACCTCTGTAATATAATTTCGGTTTAATAATTTGTTTTGTATTAGTTTTGGTTTAGAATTAATAATCCGGAAGTGCGGGTCGTTATATATATATATATATATATATTGCGGTTACGATTTTGCGATTTTTAAATATTCAAAACCGCATCTAAACTGCGAATAAGCGATTATTAAAATTTTCATCCGCAATCAATCCGCGTTTTGCGATTATCCGCAAAACGCGGTTCGGTTGCGAGCGGTTAATGCGATTGAGCGATTCGTTTATACACCCCTAGTGTGTAATCAATTAGCAAAAACATAATAATTTAAAATTGAAATCAATTGCAAAAACATGATTATTTCTTTTAATAACTTGTAGAAAATGTTAATTAAATGAAAATGATACTCCATGAAATTTTCCAAGTTTAATACACTTGTGTCCATCATGAATTGTTAGTAATTTAATTATTTTACACGTGCACGATAGCTTCACGTTGAGCTGCAAATGAATAGAGTTATTTTTATTGAACAAAACTAGATCGGCTTATTTAACTAAGTGAAGTCGACTCGATTTGTTTCATTAAACAAACCAATCTTCAACATGTGAGTTCGGATAGCTACATAAGCTGAACCGAATTGTCTGTCCGCTCGACTTGGACATAGACATAAATCTAGCTCGACTTTGTTCATTTATAACTCTGGCTTCACACTCTGGGTGTAGAATAATATCATTATTATCTGTTAAGAGTATGAGTATTCATACCCTACAGGTACAACTGTACAAGCACAAAAACAATTGGATCGCCTCATCTAATTCTCTCATTATTCATCAGTTTAGGATGTAACAAGACTAGAAGAAGCATTGTAGTCAAGATTGAGAGATGTTTGACTGACTGAGTGAAGTTGAGTGGAGTCGGCCAGTGTTGACTACACACTTCAAGGAGTACGATGTTTGTCTTTTGCAAGTTTGGTCATATTTCACTTTTTAATTCAAATACATTAACCAAAATTCAAGATATAATGAATTTACATGTTCATACTTCACGGTGGATATTTCCAAAATCGCCAATTAATTACTAAAAATTCATGTGAAATTATTTGATTGATCGGATAAATTGACAATAGATAACTGATTATTTTTGATTTTCGTAATCTGTAATTATGGTTCTATTTCGATGACTCTATGCAGATTCTACTTCTTTGTAAGTATTTATATATATATATATATAATAAAATAAGTAAGGGGTTAGCTTGACAAAGCTATGAAAAATAACTTAAGTTATATTCCCTTCGTCCCGTTGATTTTGAGACGTTTTCTATTTGCACGTATTTCGAGATTTTTATAAAATATATTTTTGTAATATTTTTTTTTATTTTTTTTGAACAAAAGTTTAAACATAAAACTTTATTAAAAAAAGAAATTTTTTAAAAAATATAATGGAGTTATATTTAAAGAAGTATTGAAAAGCGTGTCAAAAGTAATGTAGAGAATTGAATGAGATGGAGAGTAGTTGGTTTAGGCTGCAGAGGTGAGGTGGTGGTTGTAGTGGCGAATTAAGGAGCCCCGCTCTAGATGTGTGTAGGATATTATATAAGACTTTATGGATTTGAATCATCATGAACAGGACCAGATGAAGTGAAAGATGAAAAGAAAACTAATGGTGGTATGTTGGCTGCATATATACTAGTGCTTGTCCATAAACCCCCATTCATTTGCAACGTGTACACACTACTTTTTATACACACCACAACTTTTGTAATCACCGCAACTTCTAGTTTCCAATTCTCACAATCACAAATTGTTTGCCCTCTGGTACTAGGATGTAGTTTCATTTTACAGGCAATCTCCGTTTCATATGGTATGATTACTTAATGGGTGTATATCGCACACCCAAACATACCGAGTAAACAAGTTCTACTATGGATTACTTGCCACGGACAAAAGGTAGTGTTCGTGTACATTTGTTTCCTTATTTTCGTCTTAAAATTCTAAAACCAAACCTGATATGAAATTATATACATGTATTAGTTGGTTCACACTAACCCTAATCTAATATATTTATGTCTACACTTTTCATATACAAAAATATATAAATTATATAAGACAAAAAATTTATTGATAGAAAATACATTACGTAATTAAATTCTATAGGATATTAAACAACCAAATTCCGAATATAAAATACAACCAAGTTTTGAATATAAAATATTTAGAACAAGTGGAAATATTTTTGACGTACAATAAATAATAAAGTGGTCAACTTTAACATCAAAATGAAATTAAAGGCATAAGTTTGAAGTATTATATTAAGATATATAAATTATATTATAAATATTAAATATTTTTAAAATTTATTTATTTAATTATTCCGTATAATTTCGTTCCGTGTCGTCTATATATTTCGGAAAACCAAACACGACACTAGTTATATTAGTGATTTTTCATATTCGTGTATTTTCATGTATCAAATTTTCACGTCCAAATACTAATTATTTCTATCATTTTTTACCGTATTAACATGTCCTGACCAAAATTGTTAAATCTAGGATTAGTATGTATACTCGTACCTTTATACCTGGACTTAATTAAAAGTGTCCTTTATAATAAATTTCAAAATTTTATGATTAATAATCAATTATTTTAATATTTTAACTCAAATTGACCTTCGAATATCTATGTATCTATATTAAGTAATCAATTTATCTAAAAATTTAAATGTCGGAGGAAAGCTGAACGCATTTTTAATATATTAACACTCGTGAATCTTCCATAATAAACTTTATCTGTTAGAGAAAGGGGGCTATCAAGATTTGATGATATTTAACAATCTAACACGAATATTCAATTCAAATAACATAAAGAATGGAGCACGATTGCATTGTTCAAGTGGTTATAGTCATTTGTAAGACTATAAGCCATATTTGTAAAAAAAAAAAAATAACATAAAGAATGGAGGAACATTTTTCTGATGGTTTTTAAACGTCTATGAAGAGCGGACGTACGAGTTTCCCTTGTTCATGTTGATAACTGGAGAGAGTCCAACACTGTCATGTGCATGTTGGAAGCAGAAGGAACGAGAGAGATGGGGGAAACACACAGATATATACTAGTATAATTCAACAAGTAGTAATGAGGAAAAGAATGGCCCATAAATGGGTCTTCCACAATTTTTTTATAATAAATAGAAACACTGCACACCCTTCATATTACATTCTTCATGCTCTCCACCCATTCCATTTGTACTCAAAAGAATCTCAAAACTAAACTATTTGACTTCCCATTTACATCTCCTCCTCCTTGTTTTATACTGCACTTATTATATACTACATAACTAACCATTGTCAATGTCTTCAACTTCAAACCCTCATTTTTGGTCATCACGTTTCATTGTTTTGACGCATGCTTTTGAACTCTTACCTTTGCTATATAGCAACCATGTAAAACAAATCATCTCATATTTGTCTATATGTTTAAATTAAGTCAAACGCTACATGGTAAAAATTCAATATTATGGTCTAACATATTTATTTTTTACTAATTAATCAATTACACAAAGAAGTCGAGCTCTTAACTCTTTGTAGAGCGGACATATTTCTTTACTAGCAGTAAACATAGTTATTACCAAAAATATACTCCCTCCGTCCCATGGAATTATATGCGTTCATTGTTTGCACGTATTTCAAGGCTTTTATAAAGTATAATTTCATAATGTTTTTTTAATTTTTTTTTTGAATAAAATTTTAAACATAAAACTTTTATTCAGGGAAAAAAAATTAAAAAAATATTGTGAAATTACGTTTTAAATGGGTATTGAAAAGCGTGCCGAAAAGTAACGTATAAAATTAAAGGGACAGAGGGAGTAAAATACAAGCATTAATAATATCTCATAAATGGTGTATAAACTCTACTACAGTGTGCTCCCTACCAACTTTACATGACCAAAATGTATTTAAACCCCCATAATTGTTTCTAATTATAATAATGTGAAGTGACAATGTCTCGTTAGAAGCCTTCAAGTCTCCACTTAAACTATTTCATCAACAACATCCTAATAATTTAGAGTGCCAAACATGTCAGTAAGAATTAAGGACGGCATTAAAATAGTATATTTGAATCAATAATTGACAACTCCAAATTAGCTTATCAACTCATTAGTTTTGCATATTAATCAAGTTATTTGAAATATTGGAGCATAATATTTTACTATAAATATTTGATACTAAGAAAACAACACAATTTTTACTCAAAATACTTGAAAAAAGAAAGTAAAAATGGTTTTAATTGTACTAATTTTGTAGGTGTTTCTTATTTTTGTTATAAACTTTGAAGTTTCAGCATGTAATATGAAGTGTAGAAACTATTAAATTAATTAATGCTGCACTTAATTAAAAGTCAAATGGTTAGAAGTTGGAACATGCATGGATCAACACGCTCCTGAAGATAAATTATAGTTCACGTTTCCTACCAACTCATTCAACAAGTTCGGTGCTTACACCACTTGACAATATTTACATAACGGTTTTCTAATATGTGCTGAAGGGCACACAATAAGTACTATATAAATGAACTATTCTTATTGGTAGTTGAATAATAAATGTTAATGGTCCCTGCATTCACATCAATTCCAATAATAAAAAGAGCCCATTTTTATTGGAGTTAGTGACTAATGTGTGTGCCCTTGGGTACACATTAGAAAGACCGTAATGAATTTTTTATATTTAATATTATTATAAATTAAAGATATTAACAATCAAAAATGTATATTAACAAACGTGTCCAATACAAAAATAAATGTTTTCTAAGTAGGGAGGCTATTTATATTAGCCATTCTACCAAATCTCAAACTAGTACATTTTGAAGGCTAGTACATCTGTACATGTACTGTTTCTTTTCCAACTGAGGAGCAAGGACTGCAAAAATTCAGTTGCCGGTATATATTTTTTTTATTGTTTCTTGAACATAAAAGAAATACTATTTGTCAATTAACGGTTATGTGTCGGTGGTAAACGAATAAACTAGTTATTTTCTACTAACAACAAACTGTTTTGAATAACCCACAGCCGCTACCATTCGGGTGTGCACACATGTGAATCAAGGTAAACCGCATTTAAGCGACAAGTTCTGACTCAGGAGGCATAATCATAAATTCTCAGGAGGCATAATCATAAATTCTCCTCCCGTGAGATTCGAACATGTATTATTATTAGACACAGTACCAATCCTCTAATTAAAATATATTCTTCCAGTAATTTTTTTAAAAAATAATAATTAAAATTCCAAATCGCTATTTGATCCGTTAATTACCAATCATCATTCACTACAAGAGAAAAGGGTAATTGCGACGAAATAAATACAAAGAACCTGTCGCAATTGACCTATCTTGTGACAAAAAAAAAACTGTCATAAGTTCGTGTCGTAAGTTCTTATTCCTCCGCAATGTCTTATTCTGTCGTAAGTTAATTGTGGGTCCCATGCTAAACCAAAACAATTAAAAAAAGGAAAAAAATAAAAAGTGCGACGAAAACTCAATCATTATTTGTTTCAAAATTCCTCATAACTATTCTCAGAATTACAACATAATCAGTCGCATAATTCTAATAATTGCGACGGAATCTTTGACGCCCTCAATCTCGGGGTTAGGAAATGAGGACTCACACTCCTCTATTCTAATAATAAAATATGCATAAACCCCGATTAGCTACTAACAGGATAACAGGATAAAGTATGAGACAAGATTACAACTACCAATCACAGAATATAACTTACAAACCCAAAATATTATTAAATGATCAATATCGATTCCGGCTGGGAACCGACAGATAACCCATTGTATCTTTAAACACCACTTTCTAGGCGCGAGCTCACTCATAACCTGTACTACCTGCTCTGGCAACTGGAAGCCCTCAACACGATAGGGACCACCAGGTACGCTCTTACGAGCAGTGCGCCTAAGTCTGGCCTTCTTCTTGCTTAACTGTCATGGTTAGATTAAGACAAAATAATGAGTATAAAACTCAGCAAGTAACTATATAGCAGTTCTACAATAACAATTCTCAATATACTTTGAACAAACTAGGGCATTCTATCTTAGCTAATCTAGGTGGCAGATTTCCATATATTCATTTTTGTTTTCTTTGGGATAAGGAAAGGTATCCGAAGAATAGTTGGGCTTTCAAGAATCAAGGCTCGAAACAGGATGAAAGCCGACATTCAACACAAATCATTATAGGATCAAAATAGATCTTACGGTAGAGGAAAGCAACAGTATTTCAAGATATAGAATCATTCATATGATCAACAATTTCAGGAATCAGGGTTCTGAGCCTTAAGCTCCACAATAACATAATCAACTCTTTTCAAAACAGTATAAAACATTTTCATTTCCAGAAATCAATTTACTGAATAAAAGTTTCAGTTCCCTTTTTAAATAGTCATTTAGAACCCTTGATTGGATCACTTATCTTTCCATTTCATTATATACGGGTGATCAACCCGTATCGACCTCCATTCCGGTCTTTAAGGTACCATTCGGCATAATTTCAGCCTTAAATTGGACTAGTCCCACTAGCCTCTTACCATGACTGGACTAGTCCCACTAGCCTCTTACGTCTCAATCCAATCCATCAGGAATTCATTTGGAAAACCTTGAGTTGGAAAACAATAGGTTTTCTAAAATTCATTTTATCATTACCAAGCCTTTGAAATCATTCGGACTCTTTCAAGTCGAAACTCATTCTTAATTCAGATTTTAAAGAAACAAAGTTCAGGGAGTGAATCAAAGATACGCAAGGAACAATTCTCAAGAATTCTGTATCAAGGATAATAAGGCATTAAATTTGAAGGATCAGTAATAACTTAGGGATCATTAGTGCGATCAAGAGAAACAGGGTATCATGAACAGAGTTATCCAAGATAATTAAAGGTTCAATATGACCGTGGCATACTTGAACAAAAAGGCAGATTATCAAAGGGTGAAATCAATAGAATTATCAATAACAGGTTATCAAGAACAAAGGGTACTTCAAATCAATATCAGGGTTTCATAAAGCAAGGGTTTTATACTTTAACAGTTCAATACTCTACATGGTATGAACAACATTTCCTTTATAATCTTTCACACAAGTAATCAGAGTTACTTGCCTGAAATTGCTTTCTTGAGGGTTGAACTACTGCCACCTAGTATACTTTTCCCTTTTCTAGCCCGAATGCCCTCACACTCTGAATCTACAATAAAAACCAAAACCTTAATTAGATTCCCAACTCTCGTTCCCGGAACGATCTCTCTATACGATAACTCGATTATATCTTTAACTCGAGCATACGAATATAGCTTATACAGATAAGCACACAACACATAGCACATAGCACATAGCACAATTCTTTCTCATAGTTTTCATATCCTTATATACCTAGCAATCAAAGCGTACTCGTTTGACCTAGGCTATTTCTCAAATCACACTAACACCACTCTTTTACGAGTACTAGATCCATTCACAACCAAACATTTACGTGCATACTATCACTTATATCAATCGACTTAATTTCCTTTTCTTTTATTCCTTAATTCGAATCAAAACAACAATCCAATCAAGCAAAATCAAAGATTTTCACATATAACACTCAATCATTCTTTCAATTACCAAAATCAAGTTTTGACCTTTATTTCTTATGGCCTATTCGGCCTTATTGCAAATACCTACCATAGAACCAATCAAATATTCACTTTAATTCATATAAACAAGTATCTCGTTTAACAACCTTTAAAGAACCACTCTTCTTTCTTGTATTCATAAAAATTCGAACCATAATACTACATACATGCTCACATGCAATTCAATTTCAACTTAGCACGATATCAAACACTTTATCTTTACCACGTAAGCCAATTCAGTTCCTTAACACAATTGATTTTTTTTTCTCTAAATTACAACATACATACATTCATTCATCAAATTAATCTATTTTAATTCAATTTCATTCGGCAATAACTCAAATTCACATCTCAAGGACAAACCATTGACATGCACATCTTGATCCTTTGTAAAACTAACATGCAATCACTTTTAGGCTATTTATACTTAGCGTTTACCAAAAACAAGACATGCAACTTGATATTCTTACTCCTGAATCACAAATCATCCTATTTCTTAACATCAAATCATTAAATCATACAATCAACCACAATCAACTTGATTTCTTTAAAATTATAATGGCCATTCGGCCTTTTTCAACAAAATGCCATGCAACTAGCAAAAACCAACATGCAAGTTCAAAAATCAAGAATTGAGTTTAATCTAAACCAAAAGTACTTGATCAATAATAATTTGAACACTCATTCTTTAAAACCAAAACTTTATAACAAATTCTCGAACCATAACTCAACATGCAATCATATTTAACATACACACCTTCAAATCACAATCAAATCCTAATTCAAATCGATACTATAAACATTCATCAAATTATTTGAGTGTAACAACATTTTTAAACCAAGATCAACATCTGGATTCTCTAAAAAAAAAACAAACATGCAACACTCGAAACCAAGTTTTTGAATTATTAGAGCTCAGTCAAAGCATCATAGCTCACCACCGGTTCACCGGAGTTCATCACCGGTGGCGGTGGCATCTCGGTGGTGCCCCCATTCGGGGGTTTCCAACCATCAACCACCAATTACTCAAGTAATCACACATGCAACACAATCCACATTCAAAACACAAGACCCCTTTTTATTTTCATGAAAGCCGAACTCAAAAATCACCAAACTCAACTTTGATCTTTCCCAAAAACTATAAAATGGCAACATGCATGAATGAATACAAGTGGATATCTCTATTTCTCACACAATTAGGGTTCTATATCCGAAAATGAGTGAAGAACAAGTGAAAGAGAGTGAAGAAAGAGAGAGTACCGAGAGGGAGAGAAAAACCCGAGAGAGAGAGAAAAGAAATGAGAGAAAGAAAGAATGAAGAGGAGGGCTCGTGAAGAAAAGAAAAGAGAAGGAGGTGGGGTGATTTTATATTACCAAGGGAGGGTAATATGGTAATTTGGTTATTGCTTAATTTGACTCTCTTTTTATCCTTAAAAGAAATTAGAATTAATCTGCAAAGGCTTCTCTCGGAACGATGAAATTGCTTTGAATAAAAATCTTTATCACGTAGATCTCGAAATTAGCTTTCCAACCATTACTCATAATGAATTTTTGAGCGAACGGTTGATTTTATATGAATTTTGCAAACTCGCTTTAATAAATACATTTTCCACATAAAATTAATTTAAAAATGCAAAGATCCACAATTAAATTCACTTATCATTTTTAAAAAGTCTTTAAGACCTCTACGAAGATAACAGAACAAATCTCATATTTTTATCCATCTCAGATGATTTTATAAAAATGCACGAAGGTTAAATAAACCCTTATTTAAATCAAGTAATTCCTTTTAATCCAAAAAAATGTCACAGAGCACACAGTCATGCACACAGGCAAGCAATCACACATATATGATCATATAACGACTAAGGTCTGATTATAAAATATATCACTCTTAAATCTTTATCCTCTTTTACGCGTACCGGGTCACGTTCAGCCTGACGGCCCGACGCTCAGCGTTTTGAATACGCTTCTCATTACCTTTGCCAATTAACACGTCTCTTAAGACGAAATACTTTATGTTAGGTCACACTTTCACTGTAGAGGGGGTGAATACAGTGTTTATTACAATCAAATCAAACTTCAAGAACTTATGTAACAGAAAACAAACTTTATTGAAACAATAAACTCTGTTACAATCTGGAACTGTTATCTCTCAGTGATGAACAAAATATCACGAGAGCTGCTAGAGTTACAGTAAATAATATTCTCGATAATGATAACACTTATAGTGTAAACCCTATGTCTGTGTTTATATATTACACAGTTACAAGATAATCGCTAATTGATATGGAATATAATTCTGCTTCCTAATATATATCAATCAGATATCTTTTCTTCCAAGTATTCCATTCTTTATGGAATTCCTTCTTCAAGCATATCTCTTCTTATGTTTATCTTGATCTTCTTAACTTTAATCAGCTGCTGTCCTTATCTGATCGTCCTTCAGCACTTAAGTTCTGATATCTATCTCCTGATGCTTATCTCCTGATAACATAAGTACTGATATCCCTTAAGTCCTGACGTCCAGTATAAGTACTGATCAGTTAAGTACTGATTTGTCCTGTTCAAATAAGATCTGAAATCTAAACATAAAACATATTAGCCATGACATTATCAAATATATCTAACAATCTCCCCCAACTTGTAAATTAGCAAAATATACAAGTTTAACAGATATTTGATGATGTCAAAAACATTAAGTACAAATGCATGAGAATTAGACAAGATAACTACAACTTACAGTCCTTAAAGCTTTTACCAATTCAACTTCTGATAACAACTTTAGTCTGTATACACATCATAATTTAAGCAGTTGTAGATCTTCGACTTGGCTTCATCATTTTCTGATCTCTCTGATGTCAGGAGTTGTTCTAAGATAATTCTTCAACAAACATTTCTCAGCATATCTGAGTTCATCAATCATTCTCCGTTTGACATCTTTAAGCTCTGCAGTATCTTCACCAGTTTGAAATATTGCAGCTCTGAGATCATTAATCTTTGCTTTTCTCAACTCCTGATCTAGTCTTATGACATAAGCTTTGTCATACTCTAGATTGAATTCAAGCCCCTTAATACCAAGATATGTTCTGATCTGTGCAGTATTAGGCTTCATATCAACAATATCACCATTGTGATTTCTGTACTTTGGAACATATATGCTGTCAGACTTAACAGAATAAAGTCTTTTCTGTCTCTGAATCTGTTCTTTCAAATAGTTTGCAGCAGTCCCTGTCAATCTGTCATCCACTTGAAGTAAGAATAATACATGCTCCAATTCTTCAAAATACTTCAATGGAATGGCATTTTGTCTTATATGATAAACCCTACCATCTGTCATGAAATACAACAAGATGTGTTCCTTCAAGTAGGTATGGTAAACCATTTGTACAAATTCCAGTTGATTCAATCTTTCAGGAGTTGCTCCAATACCTGGTTCACTCAAGGAAGTTGGATCATTGGTAGTGTTGTGTACTCTTCTTTCATCAGCACTTCCCAATCCAGTTTTATCTCTTGCTTCCTTTCCAGTAACTACTCTAGCTTCAAAACGACTTGCAGTAGTCTTCAAAGATTGAGTTTGTTTTGCCTTAGTGAATCCTGGTAGGAGTGTTTTTGATCTTCCTTCTGATATCAAGTTAACTTGAGCTGTGTCAGAGGTTACTTGCTTCTTTTGAATATCAGAACTTACAATTTCTTGACTCTGAACAACTTGAGCCATGTCAGAGGTTGTTTTAAGAACTTTTCTTGAAGTCAGAGCAAGATTATCTTTGTCATCAGTAATTTCTTCATCTTCAGGAGGTACATAAACTTTAACAGGTTCACCAACCTTTTCTTTACCCTTGGATCTTGGATCTATCTTTGGTTGTGATTTAGCAAATGTTGCTTCAGTTTGTGCCTTTTCTTTAATCACAATACCTTTCAGTTTTGGAAGTGATTTTTTACCAGAAGCTTCAGATTTAGATGTGGCTTTCTTTGATTTAAGTCTAGCTTCTTCTTCCTTTAAACTTTCCAAGTCCATTCCTGGATTTTCTTGAAGAAATAACTGTCTTGACATTTCTTCATCAAGATCTAGAAGTTCATCAGAATTTATTCTTTTACCAGTATCAGAACTTATTCTCTTCCCAGTATCAGAACTTATCCTGTGACTTGCAATTTCAGCATTTCTTGATGAGAATCTTTTACCTTGACTATGACCTCCACCCATTCCAGAGTTTCCTTGATCATCTTTTTCATTATCCTTTCCTTGCAGTGTCTTGTCATCCTTGCATTTGGACTTAATCACTTTCTCCCCCTTTTTGGCATCAGCAGGAAGTAGAAGAGAGATAAGCAATTCCACTGAAGATTGGATTTCAGTCAATTGTGATTGCTGAGAAGCTTGATTTTGCAGAATTTGATCAATCTGTGCTTGTTGACGATCTTGAGTCTTCTCAATAGAAGCAATCCTGTCAATAGAAGGTTGAAAGAACTTTTTCTTATCAAGTTTCCAAACTTTTTCCTGCTTGATAAAGTTCTCCTGAATCTTGTGTATTTCTGCATGAGTGGTTGAATGAAGACCTTGTAGATGTTTAGTACTCAATGCAGTGACACGAAGCTGAGTTTTGAAATCATCAGAATTTAACATTTCATCAGCTTTAGTCAAGTGCTCAGTAAGATGTAACGCAGATGGAATACATGAGACTGAGTTCCATTCCTTAGTCCACTCCTGTCCTGCAGGAGTTTCACTCCAAGGCACTGGTGGTTCCTCTGTAACAAACTTCTTTACTAGTTCAGACTTAGAAAGAGGAATATGTCCTGAAGGACCTGCTGCATCAGTATCTGCAGTTGGAGCAGCATCACCAGTATCTCCAGCATGTGCAGCATCAGAACTTATAGAATCAGTATCTTCTGATATAATAGCAGTGTGAGTAGCAATGGAGGCGTCAGCATCCTCTAATTGCTGATCTGATGCTAAGTTCTGATCAACAGCCATATCCTGATGCTCACCTAAAGTCTGATCATCAGTGTCTAGATGCAGAGAAGGTGACGTAGATAATTCCGGAGTTTGAATAGCATCAGTAACAGGTGTTGGCAAAAGATTTGTTGCTGTTGGAGCTTCGAAGAAAATTACTCCAGGCACAACTAAGTGTTGATCAGCATTATCAGCACTTGTGCCTTGATTACCAAGAGACACAGATGGGAAATTAGCCTTGTCAGATACAGTTTCCTGAGATGGAGTAGATGGAGAAGAAGTAATTGGATCAAATTCTTTTTCTTGTGAGATCAGAGATTCCTGATCCCCTTCCTTAGCTGCTTCCTCCTCATCATCTGAAACTGGCCTTTTTGCCCTCAGTTTCTTGTATTTCCTTGGTAATTTAGAGTCCTTGGAAGTTTCAGGAATTGTCATTCGTCTAAGCCTTTTGAGAAGCTTAGAACCCCCAATATCAGAATCCTTCTGAGAAGTTGCTTTCTCAGCTTCATTTACCACAGGTTCTGAAGAAAAAATCTGTTCTTCAGAATCTGATTCATTTCTCAAAGTAATCCTTCTCTTCTTCTGATGTGTTTGAGAAACAGTCTTTGTTCTCTTTGGCTTAGAAGATGTAGGCTTCACATATGACTTGAGATATGTTCTGAGAGATGGTTGAGAGGTTTGAGGTGGTTGAGAGGTTTGAGGTGGTTGAGTAGAGGTGGTAGGTGCTGATGAACCAGGTTCTGATGTTTGAACATCAGGATAAAGTGCAGTGTACTTCACAGGATCATAGGTGATTAAAGCTTGTTTGACAGATAAAGGTATTAAGAGGGGTCTTAACACAGCCTTTTTATTATCAGAAGATAATAAATCAGTAAAAGCTCTCTTAGCTATTCTGAAAGATGGAATTAGATCACCAAAATTTTGGGGCTGATTACAACAAAAACTATAAATAAGCTGATAAAATCTTGCAAAATATACAGTATTGCGATCTTCTGTCATCCTATCCCCAATAAAACCTAAGACTGCTCGTGCATAATCAAAATCAGTGTGATTTAGAAGTGCATACCCGATTTGTTGGCTGAATATGGGAATTGCATCAAAATTTGAACATTTGTTGGCGAAAGCTTTGGTAATGCAATCAAAGAAGAAACTCCATTCCCTCCTTGTTAGGAATATATGTGCATTAGTTTGATGATATGTTTAACAAAATACTTAAGTAGAAATTTAGTGTCAGTAGCCTCAACGGATAAGACCACTTTGGCTATCCGTTGATGGTGTAGCTTTACTTAGAAATAAGTCTAGTATTGTAGCATATTTCAGTCTCTGTATTTAAAATGTAATTCTTAGAAGTTGAGAGAAACTATAAGTCATGTTGACTACTAGAGGATATGCAGATAGGAAGGCCAATTGTAAATATTTCATGCCTTGTAATTTTGTATAAATGAAGTGGTATCAACGGATGACTTAAAGACCTTCAACGGATGAGAAGCTAAGCTTCAACGGATGTCTCTAAAGCTTCAACGGATAACATCCTTCAACGGATGAGAGCATCAACGGATAAATGCATCAACGGATGAAAGCTTCAACGGATAACATCCTTCAACGGATGAAGTCATTAACGGATGAAAGCTTCAACGGATGTTCTGCTAATTAGCCGTTGATAAGTGGTAGTTGTACCTACAGACAGAGGCACATGGGTTGACAGAGAAAACTGAGATGTGGCAGCCGAATTTCAGGATCAACAGAAAAAGCAGCCGTTCTTCTTTAGTACAAAGATGCAATAGTCAACAAAGTACTGGAGTGAACAGGAAAAGAAGCAAGTGAAGAACTTATTTTACTATTGTAATTTTATATTGTTTTTCACTTGTACACTTGGTAATATATAAACCAAGAAGAAGCTAGTAATTAGAGAGAGATTTTCCAGAGCTGTTAAGAAATATCTTGAGAGAAAATTCATCTAGTTTGTACTAGGATGCAGCTGTGATCAACATTGTTGAACACAGATTTTCTAATATACCATCTCTGGTGGAACAACAAATCCACCAGAAAAGTTTTTAAAGTTTGTTGTGTTCTTTACATTTTGTGTTTGAATATATATCTGTCTGCATTAGCTCAAAGCAATTCATACACTTGTTCATCTAGAACACACTGCTTTAATACACTTCTCAAAACCTGAAAAAGTTTTGAGATTTACATTCAACCCCCCTTCTGTAAATCTCATTGTTAGTCCTCTAGGAATAACAATTGGTATCAGAGCAAGCTCTTGACACACAAAGAGTTTAAAGATCTTGGAATCTAACAAAGATGAGTAAGAAGGATATTGGAGTAAAGATCCCAGTTCTTGACAAAGACAGTTATCACCACTGGAAGGTGAAAATGCACCTTCATCTACTCTCCCAAGATGAAGGTTATGTAAACTGCATTGAGAATGGTCCTCACATTCCCCACAAAGTAGCCACAGTTGCTACGGCCACAATTGCTGTTGGTCAATCCATTCCAAAACCTAGAGCAGAATGGACAATGGAAGACACAGAAGAAGTCCACAAGGATAAGAAGGCTATGAACATTTTGTTTAATGGTCTTGACAAGGATATGTTTGATAATGTGATAAATTGTTCAACTGCCAAAGAGGTTTGGGACACAGTTCAGTTGCTGTGTGAAGGTACAGAACAAGTAAAAGAGAACAAAATGCAGCTTCTCATTCAACAGTATGAGTACTTTCATTTTGAAGAGAATGAATCTTTAAATGACACATTTAATAGATTCCAAAAGCTGTTGAATGGACTGAAGCTGTATGGTAGAGTGTACCAGGTGAAGGATTCAAATCTTAAATTTTTGAGATCCTTACCAAAGGAATGGAAACCCATGACTGTTTCCTTAAGAAACTCTCAGGATTATAAGGACTTTACTCTTGAAAGATTATATGGAATCTTGAAGACTTATGAACTAGAGTTGGAACAGGATGAGGTATTGGAGAGGGGGAGAAAGAAAGGAGGTTCAGTTGCATTGGTAGCTGAAAATGAGAAAGAATGCAGAAAAGAAACTGTGAGATCTGCATCAAGCTCCAAAGATGGTGTAAGAAATCCAGAATCAGACAAGGGTAAAGAGCAAGTTGCTGAAAATGAAGACAACTCCAGTCAAGATGACTCTGATGGTATTGATGAGCATCTTGCATTTCTGTCCAGGAGATTTGCAAAGATGAAGTTCAGGAAAAACACTAGGGCCACTAAACCCTATAAGAACATGGTGGACAAATCCAAGTTCAAGTGTTTTAATTATGGTATAAGTGGACACTTTGCAAGTGAGTGCAGAAAGCCAACCTCTGAAAAGAAGAAATTTGAACAAGTAGATTACAAAAAGAAATATTTTGATCTACTCAAACAGAAGGAAAGGGCTTTCATCACTCAAGAAAAGGACTGGGCAGCTGATGGAGATGAAGAGGATGAAGATGTGGATTATGTCAACCTTGCTCTCATGGCTGATTCTGAAGAAAACGAAGTTAGTTCATCAAGCAATCAGGAAAATAGAAGAAATCTATGGTACTTGGACAGTGGCTGTTCAAGACACATGACTGGAGATTTCTCCCTGCTCACAGAGTTTAAAGAGAGAGCTGGCCCCAGCATAACCTTTGGAGATGACAGCAAAGGGTTTACTATGGGATATGGCTTGATTTCAACAAGGAATGTCATCATTGAAGAAGTTGCATTAGTTGATGGTCTCAAGCACAACTTACTGAGTATCAGTCAACTATGTGATAGAGGGAATACAGTTTCCTTCAATTCTGAAGCCTGTGTTGTCACTAGTAAGGAAGACAACAAAGTGGTTCTAACTGGAGTTAGAAAAGGAAATGTGTACTTAGCTGACTTCAACTCTACAGATGCAGAATCTATTACTTGTCTCTTCAGCAAAGCAAGTTCAGTTGAGAGTTGGCTATGGCACAAGAAGCTATCCCATTTGAATTTCAAAACAATGAATGATCTAGTCAAAAAGGACTTAGTAAGAGGAATTCCTCTTGTTGAATTCTCAAGGGATGGTCTGTGTGATGCTTGTCAGAAAGGCAAACAAAGGAAAGCATCATTTCAGAAGAAGCTTGAAACAACAATTGATGAACCATTACAGCTGCTACATATGGATTTGTTTGGACCAGTCAATGTATTGTCAATAGCAAGAAAAAGATATTGCTTAGTGATTGTAGATGATTTCTCTAAGTTCTCATGGGTCTGTTTTCTTGGATCAAAGGATGAAGCAAGTGAAATCATTATCAATCACATCAGGCAAGTCAACAATCATCCTGACTTGAAGGTTAGAAATATCAGGAGTGACAATGGAACTGAGTTCAAGAATTTGACATTAAGGCTGTTCTGTGAAGAAAATGGAATCATGCATGAGTTCTCAGCTCCAAGAACACCTCAGCAAAATGGGGTTGTTGAAAGAAAGAACAGATCTTTAATTGAAGCTGCCAGAACAATGCTTGAAGAATCAAAGTTACCAACATATTTCTGGGCTGAAGCTGTTAATTGTGCCTGCTTCACTCAGAATATTTCTTTGATCAATCAAGCTAAAGGCATGACTCCTTATCAGTTGTTCAAGAGAAGAAAACCAACTCTAAACTTTCTTCATGTCTTTGGATGTAAATGCTTTATACTGAGGAATCAATCTGACCATAAAGGGAAGTTTGATGCAAAGGCTGATGAAGGAATATTTGTTGGTTATTCAGCTGGAAAATCTTATAGGGTCTACAATCTAAGAACCAACATTGTTATGGAATCTGTGCATGTTGTGTTTGATGATAAAAAGATTGATGGACTAACAGATGAGGGACATAATGAGAGACTCAAATTTGACAATATTGAGATATATTGTGACGATAGTGAAGAGGAGACTGATGGAGATGACACTTCAAAAGGGATTCAAAACATGCCCCTGGATAATGCACAAAATACTGCATCCATTGATAGAAGCAATGCAGTATCCGTTGAAAGACATAGTGCACCATCCGTTGAAGTACAAAATGAAGCATCCGTTGATCATAGTTCATCAACGGATAATCGATTTACATCATCAGTTGATAGAACTCCAAGTTCCCTGCAAAGGACCAACAACTCAGGGGGAGTTTCAACTAGTCAACACTCTGTCTCACATCATGACAATACTGAGGCCACCTCATCTAGAGCACATCTTCCACCACAAAGGAAATGGACCAAGAATCATCCCTTTGAACTGATCATTGGTGATGCATCATCTAAAGTGCAAACAAGAAGAGCTACTCAAGATGAATGTCTGTACAGTAGTTTTCTATCTCAGGAGGAACCTAAGAAAGTGGAAGAAGCTCTATTGGATCCAGATTGGATATTAGCTATGCAGGAAGAGCTAAACCAATTTGAGAGAAACCAAGTTTGGAAGCTGGTACCCAAACCAAAGAACAAGAGTCCTATTGACACAAAGTGGGTATTCAGAAACAAGATGGATGAAAATGGCATTATCATAAAGAATAAAGCCAGACTGGTTGCTAAAGGCTATTCTCAGCAAGAGGGAATAGATTTTGATGAAACATATGCTCCTGTTGCAAGACTTGAAGCCATCAGAATATTTCTAGCCCATGCAGCCCATGCCAATTTCAAAGTCTATCAAATGGATGTCAAGAGTGCATTTCTAAATGGGAAATTAGAGGAAGAAGTCTATGTAAGTCAACCTCCAGGATTTGAAGATCCAAATTTTCCAGACTATGTGTATTATCTGTTGAAAGCACTCTATGGACTGAAGCAAGCACCTAGAGCCTGGTATGAAACCTTATCAAAATTTCTTTTGGAGAATCACTTCACTAGAGGTACTGTTGATAAAACTCTCTTCTTTAGGGATGTTAATGGCTCTAGTATACTTGTTCAAATTTATGTAGATGACATAATATTTGGCTCTATAGATGATAAACTTTGCAAAAAGTTTGCTAAGCTAATGCAAAGTAAATATGAAATGAGCCTAATGGGAGAACTAACCTATTTTCTTGGTTTACAAGTTAAACAAGTTAGTGATGGAATTTTCATTAGTCAAACTAAATATATTTATGATCTTTTAAAGAAGTTTGACTTAATGGAATGCTCATCTGCAAAAACTCCCATGGCCACTGCCACCAAACTTGAATTAAATAAGACTGAAAGGTCTGTGGACATTACAAGTTATAGAGGCATGGTTGGTTCACTTTTATATTTAACTGCTAGCAGACCAGATATAATGTTTGCTACATGTCTGTGTGCTAGATTTCAAGCTGATCCTAGGGAGTCTCACTTAATTGCTATCAAGAGAATTTTCAGATATCTCAAGGGTACACCAAATTTAGGAATTTGGTATCCTAGAGAATCTGGCTTTGATCTAATTGGTTATTCAGATGCAGACTATGCAGGTTGCAAAATAGACAGGAAAAGTACAACAGGCTCCTGCCAATTCCTGGGAAACAAGCTTGTATCATGGTTTAGCAAAAAGCAAAATTCAGTCTCTACTTCTACAGCTGAGGCTGAATACATTGCTGCTGGAAGTTGCTGTTCTCAAATGTTATGGATGAGGAATCAACTCCTTGATTATGGACTTCATGTTGATAGAATACCTATCTTTTGTGACAACACAAGTGCCATAGCCATAACAGAGAATCCTGTACAGCACTCAAGGACCAAGCACATTGATATCAAGTACCACTTCATTAGGGAGCATGTCATGAATGGTACAGTGGAACTACATTTTGTTCCAAGTGAACAACAAATTGCTGACATATTTACCAAGCCACTTGATGAATCAACATTCACAAGATTGGTAAGTGAGCTAGGTATGCTTAATTACTCTTAAAATTCATGTCTTCTTTGCAATTTGATGAGAAGCCTGAAATATATTAGTTGCTAGAACAAATTTGACTTTTAACAAAGTTTATTCCATCAACGGATGTTCCCTATCCGTTGAAAGTCAAAATTGCTCTATCAACGGATATTCATTATCCGTTGAAAGACAAGTATATCTCTGGAACTTTTATCCGTCAACGGATAAAGCTGAAGTACCTTTCAACGGATGACAATTTACATTATCCGTTGAAATGTCACATCAGACGTTTGAGGTGTTTCACAGCCGTTGATTCTATTTTCTTAACCGTTGATACCATACATACATCTGTATGTATTGGTTTTAAAGGTAGTTATTAGAATACTTACAGTTTATTCTTAAACGGCTGAAATTCACTAACACCTACTTATTGATTAATCCTTTATTTATTTCTTTTTCTTTGAAAGCATATAAGCCCTTCTGATTGTTCATTATTACTTTACGCTTTCTTAGAATTTCAAGCATTTACCATTTTCTCTCTGCAAAACCTTCAAGTTATTCTCTGCAATTTCTACTCACAACAATGGCACCAGTCGTGAAGATTATGTCTCAATCTGGGTTCATCTACGAGAAGAACAATTTCATAGCTCTGGTAGAAAAGAATGAAGCCCACTCAGATTATCATAAAATGATGGACTTCATCAAAAACTGTAAACTTAGCTATGCAATGCTGGAAGCCCCAACGATTTTCTGTGAAGTAGTTGAGGAGATTTGGACAACTGCTGAGTTCAACTCCATGGATATGACTATCTCCTTCACTCTCAAAGGTAAAAATCACTGTATTAACTGTGATGACTTACAAGCATGTTTTAAATTACCTGAGAACAATGCCATGACACCACACACTGATAGTGATGTATCCAGCATGTTAGATTCCATAGGTTACTCTCTTAACTCTGCTAATTTAGGGGGTATTAGACGAAAAGGCCTTAGGAAAGAATGGAGTTTTCTTGGGGATGCCTTCATAAAGGTTTTCTCTGGGAAAATTAGTAATTTTGATGCCATAACTTCATCTCTTGTTAATATGTTCTATATGCTTGTTTCTGATAGGTACTTTAACTTTAGCAACTATGTGATGCTAGAATTAGGTACTAGATTAGGTAACAAAGCTAATAGACCTAATAACATCTATTATGCTAGATTCTTTATGTTATTGGCTAACCATGTTGATGAAGGTTTAGTCATAATCAATGAGAATAATAAACTCAAGTGCTGGGCACAAGAGAAAAGAGTTCTTGCAGACTTGAAGAGAATGGATCTAAACAGCAGTGTGCAATTGGTATATTTACCAATCATGAATGCACCCCAGGTAGGTGAGGTAATTGCTTCTACAACTCCTACTTCTTCCAACCCCTCTATTTCTTTATCTTCTAGTGTGGCCATGAAATCTGTGTCAATGCCCCAACAGATTTCTACCAAGGTCACCAAATCTAAACTTTCAAAATCCAAGACAAAGAAAACCACCTCTGTTGTTTCTCAAAAGACAACAGTTGTAACAACAACCATTAACTCTGAGGGAAGTGAACAGGGTGTGAGTGGTGAGGGGAGGGGTGAACATCAAAGAAACCCCCAGGATAAGGAAGGAGAGTTGAGTGCTTCCCAAGCTAGCCAAGCCCCAGTTTCTCAAAAAGCTGTGGTGGTTGAAAAGGTTTCTAGCACATCCCTAGTAGCATCCTCCCAAAAGGATGTTACTATTGAAAAGAGTTCCCAACCAGGAACACAGAACAAAAGAGGGAGGGACACTAAAGCCAAACACTCACCTACAAAAGCTTTTATTAGAAGGAAGAAGGCTAGAACCCAATCTTCTACACAGGGTGCACACACTGCACAGAAACATCCATCTGTCTCTGTGCCTTCTCAAACTCAGTTTGATGTGACTCCAATAAATGTGGAGTCACAGCCCCATTCTCTCACAATAACTACACATCAATCACCAAATACTTCTTCACCATCTCTGGATGTGGATATGTTATTCCCATCAATTCCTGATTCTCCCTCTTTACAACTCAGGGAGGAGCCCCACTCAAATACAGGTGATCATCATCTTTTAGATGATTTGTTGGATCACCCGCAAATTCTTTCAGATATAATTGAAGGATCTGTATCAACAAATATCAAATCAATCTATACAGATTCAACAATTATATCACTTTCAATTTCATCTTCTTTTCCTTCTTCAACGGATATCACTCATCCGTTGACAAGTGGTTGCTCTTCAACGGATAAGCTTAACAGCAGTTATCCGTTGATAACAACAGTTTCAACTTCAACGGATATTCCACATCCGTTGATAGTCTCTACACAAATAACTGAAATGATTCCAAGTGTAGAAGACATGAATACTGTGCAATCACTTTTAGGATTGAGGGCAGGGAGTGAAAATTTGAGTGAGAGGCTGGGTTGCTCCCAGGCAAAAGGAGAGATTGAGAGCACAAAAATGCATGCTATTTCTTCCAGCATGGCAAAAGTCAGTGAGTGGAGTACCACCTTAGAAGGTGAAGGTGAGGGAGTGAGATGTGTGAGCCAGGGGGAGCCCCTGATGCAAGAACATAGAGAAAAAGAGAGAAAAGCAGGTACAGTTGATACAAGGGTGGAACCAGCCATTGCTCATGAGTCAATGATTGTGGATGATGCTGAAAAGGAAAGACAATTTCAGCAACATTACAAAGCTGTAATTGATAACATTTCCTTGGATGCTGACACTTTTACTCATCCTGTGACAGCCTATCAACTGTTGGCTGCTCAGGGCAATGAGGAGGCAGAGAGGACACTACATCTAGTGCACTCAACAGAATCTCTTCAAAGGGATAAAGCTGCTATTAACAGGATGCCTTCTACAGCTGGTGAGCCATCTGAGGAATTTGGAGTAAATTCTGATGATGATGACTCTATTTCTTCTGATGGAAGCATGAACATAGGGGGAGATGAAGACCCTAATTCCATTCCTAATCTACCTGAATGGGCCTTGACTAAGGAGCATAGAACAGGTGAATTCAATGTCCACTTGGTCAAACAAATCATCACTATTCAACAGGCCATTCAGAACACTTCAAATGCAAATATCAAGGCTATCCTCCAAGCTCACCTGGACTCACTGCATCTCATGAAGTTGCAGAAAGTAAAGCAAGATATGAGTCTAGATGATCTCAGGAAAGATATTGCTGACTTAAAATCCTTCACTTCAGAAAAATTGGATTCAGTCATGCCCTATGGTACTTTGCAGGACTTGGTTTCGAGATTGAAAAAGGAATCAGTTACTGAACAAAGGCTGGCCAAGTTGGAAGACAGAGTTCAAGGAATTGAAGATTCTGTGGCCACCCTTCTTCTCAACCAACAATCTCAAACCAATCTCCTAATGCAGCTGGCAAAAGCACAAGGCTTGACCCCTCTCCTTGATGATAACAAAAAGGGGGAGAATAAAAGGGAAGGGGAAGGAGAGCCCTCTACAAAGATTCAGATATCTAAAGTGCTAGTTCCTGCCATCACTACCTCTCCAATCATTCAAATCAAGGGAAAACCTGATGGAATTGATTTGATTCAGCTAGCAGCAGCTGAAATACAAATGAAAGAACAATGGAGGAGAATTGATGAAAGGTTGCAATTGGTGTTTGGTTCTACACAAAATAAATCAACATCTGTGAAATTTAGCACAAAGATTGAACCAATCAACATGGAGCTCAAGCCAGTAGGGAGAAATAAGGTTGGAGAGACTTCTTTCAAGAATTTAAAACCTATGGTTCTAAAGCCTAACACTAGATCCAGTATGGACTCCACAAAGAATCCCCTAGACTTTGCTCAGATGCAGGAAGTAGACTTTCCTCTTCCAAAACCTGATGGAGACAAAGTTCTAAGTGCAAGCATCATAAAGAAGAAGGAGACCAAGGACAAGGGTGAGAGAATGGACATGGCCTTTATCTATAGAGAGGGAAAGAGTATCTGTGTGATGCAAGGACATCCCAAATTTCTAAAGGCCAAAAGGGAAGAAACCAGAAGGTTGAAGAAAGAAGCTGTAAAACTCAAGGCTGACAAAAGAGCACAAGCAAAGCTTGAAAAACAGCTAAAGTCAAGCCAAGTTGAAGAAATGAAAGGAATTGAAGTCAGGGGTGAAGAAAAGATTGCTAACTTAGATGAGGTTCTTGGGAGCATATTTGGTGAAAATATGGAAGAAAGAGAGGAATGGCAGAAGGGAAACAGAAGAAAGGCCAAGGCACACAGAAGGAGTGAAGATAACCCTGAAGATACCAAATCTATATCTAAACCACTACCTTCCATACCTAAACCTTTTGTTGCTGATCCCTCTATAAATATCCATGGTGAACCAATCATTCCAAAAGAGGAACCTATTGATTGGGACAACATCACATTGCCTACCTTTTTAACCACTCTACCACTACCAAAGAAACAGAAAAGAAAATCTAAATCTACACCTCCCCTAACCTCTAAGAAATTCACTCAAAAACAAAAACCTAACCCTAAGCCACCCATTTCTAAAGATGATTATGTTCACATCTGTGACATAAAAGAAGCTTCAGACATTAATCTCTATCTGGATGAGCTGGAGGAAGTAAGGGGAATAGCTGCCTACAGACAGCTACCAGAGAGATTGGTTTTCAGATATAAGGGAGCTGGGGAAAGAACATGGCCTCTCTACAGGATTCTAAATGAAGGCTACTCTACCTTGATCAGAGTCTTTTCAGCCATCAAAAAGGATTCTGGCTTTACCAGAACAGCCAAGACTGAAATTCTCAACAAGATTGCCAACATAAGGAAGACTTGGAGGGAACCAAATGCTTTGCCCAGAACCTTACTCATACAAGAAAGGGGAACTAAAATTCACAAATCACCTCATTGGTTGATGGAATTTAGAGATGACAAAGGAGTCAGAAGATTTTTCAGACTTGAAGACCAACTCAAGATTGCCAGCAATGAAACTCTCAAAGAAATGCAATCTAAGTTGGATATCAGTGATGAAGATGAAGCTGAATTCTTCAGACAACTCCAACTCCAATTTGAGGAAAATGACAAAGGGCTAGGAAAGAAAACCAGGGAACAAAGAAGAAAATAATGATTTGCTCAGGCTAGAGGAGCACCCTTGGAAATACTGTAAATCTTCAATTACCTCCTAGTACATACACTTTTGCAGCACTTTTATATTTCTACTTAGTTTCAATTCAAATATTTGTTAAGTGTTTTGTTATCATCAAGTTAACCCTGAATTTATGCCTACAATTCTTATAGACATAAATAGGGGGAGATTGTTAGGAATATATGTGCATTAGTTTGATGATATGTTTAACAAAATACTTAAGTAGAAATTTAGTGTCAGTAGCCTCAACGGATAAGACCACTTTGGCTATCCGTTGATGGTGTAGCTTTACTTAGAAATAAGTCTAGTATTGTAGCATATTTCAGTCTCTGTATTTAAAATGTAATTCTTAGAAGTTGAGAGAAACTATAAGTCATGTTGACTACTAGAGGATATGCAGATAGGAAGGCCAATTGTAAATATTTCATGCCTTGTAATTTTGTATAAATGAAGTGGTATCAACGGATGACTTAAAGACCTTCAACGGATGAGAAGCTAAGCTTCAACGGATGTCTCTAAAGCTTCAATGGATAACATCCTTCAACGGATGAGAGCATCAACGGATAAATGCATCAACGGATGAAAGCTTCAACGGATAACATCCTTCAACGGATGAAGTCATTAACGGATGAAAGCTTCAACGGATGTTCTGCTAATTAGCCGTTGATAAGTGGTAGTTGTACCTACAGACAGAGGCACATGGGTTGACAGAGAAAACTGAGATGTGGCAGCCGAATTTCAGGATCAACAGAAAAAGCAGCCGTTCTTCTTTAGTACAAAGATGCAATAGTCAACAAAGTACTGGAGTGAACAGGAAAAGAAGCAAGTGAAGAACTTATTTTACTATTGTAATTTTATATTGTTTTTCACTTGTACACTTGGTAATATATAAACCAAGAAGAAGCTAGTAATTAGAGAGAGATTTTCCAGAGCTGTTAAGAAATATCTTGAGAGAAAATTCATCTAGTTTGTACTAGGATGCAGCTGTGATCAACATTGTTGAACACAGATTTTCTAATATACCATCTCTGGTGGAACAACAAATCCACCAGAAAAGTTTTTAAAGTTTGTTGTGTTCTTTACATTTTGTGTTTGAATATATATCTGTCTGCATTAGCTCAAAGCAATTCATACACTTGTTCATCTAGAACACACTGCTTTAATACACTTCTCAAAACCTGAAAAAGTTTTGAGATTTACATTCAACCCCCCTTCTGTAAATCTCATTGTTAGTCCTCTAGGAATAACACTCCTTATGAAAGATCTCTTCAACTGTCCAAGCTTGGTCAATGTTCCTTCATATCCCAGACTAACCATCATGTGTTGAAGAACTGAGTCATCAACAGTAGAATAAACACAATCCTCAGGTAGCTGTAATGCCTGTCTAACCGTAGACAGAGTCACAACATACTCATGTTCCCCTGATGAAAATATTAAACTTAGGGACCCTTGAGCACCACCATTGTCATATACTCCACTCCTCCAAAACTCCAGTACTTGAACTCCAGAAATGGATGTAGGCTCAGTTAGAGCAAACCCAATATCAGAACTAGTGAGAAAGTCCTGAATGAAATGAAGTTCAGAGGGTGCCTCTGTAGTGTTTAGTATCGCAGAGAAGTTATTAGGAACAAACTTTGCTCCATCAAAGAGAATGTCCTTGGGTGCCATTATGTTTGGAAAGAAATCGGTAACCTGTAATGTGTTTGAGAAAATGCCTCTTAAAAAAAAATCGTCAGTAGATGAGAGAGGTGAAAAGTAAAGAGAGAGATAAAATATAAAGATAAATAAAAGATTTGACAATCTTTGCTCTCTTTTACTTATACACAAAAAGTAACCGTTGAGGACACATGGCAGACATGCATTTAAAAGTAGTGGTAAATACCTTGACACCTGTTATACATAGAGAAGGCAAAAAGTAATGGGCACGGTAAATAAGGAATAATTACCACCCATTTGCAGTTTTTCAAGGAAAAACCGTTCCACTTACCTAGATTCCATTAATCAAGGTGAATCAGTTTTAATTGAAAATTGAAATTGTTCCCACTAATTCAAATATTTTACTCTGCAATATCAATATTCTGAAAAAAAAACTGTGTGTGAGAATGAGTAAAATCAATCAGTTAAGTAAGTACTGATAAAACATTATCAGAACTTAAAGTCAGACACAATTTATACGATCATCAGAATATTTATCAGGATTTATCAATGCGTATCAAAATTTCTCAGAGACAAGATCATAAGACAAAAACAAATTCCATTAATATATCAAAATAATACATTGATGAAATTGAAATTACATCAGAACTTTTACAATCTTGTCCTAAGCTTCTAAATCTAACATCAACAGCCTTAGTCCTAGCTAAGAAGCCTGATAAAGCTGAGGATGAAGAAGAACAAAAAGAAGACGAGATTAAGTCATCTTCCTCTTCCTATCTTCGACAAACAAGATAGCGAGTCGAATGATTCGCTCTTGCTGACGGATAGCTTCCCGCCTTTCCTCCTCCAATCGATCAAGATGAAGCTGGTAGTCCATCTCGAAGAACAGAAGTCGGTTCAGCACCGCCTGTGGGACAGAGCCCCATATCTCTTCAGGAATGGCAGTTACATGCCACTTCTGCTGCCAGTCGGCGCAGCTTAGCTCCATATGAAAATTTTGGTAATTCAAAAACATGTTGAATCGGACCATGATGTTTTTGAAAAAGAATATGAAGTTAAGATTGTGAGAAAAATTGATGGAAAAGCTAATGTGAAGTGGCTGTTTATATAGGCAAGAGAATGCCAGGAGACGCGAAGATATTTAATGCTGACAGATAAAGTTAAGTCTACCTCGTCTCCCTAGACTTGAAAAAGAATAACAGTCATTTGAAAAGGAATGGGCACATGTAACAAAAGTGAACTGTTCAAGGACGAGTGCCATTAGTCCTAACCATAGACTATTAATCTTCCACTTCAACATATTCTAAATTAATCTGAGACTGTTACCAAATTTTACTCACAGATAAGTCAAGTAAAGGATTAGACTGAAAAATCAGAACTTAGACCTATACCAGAACTTAACAGTCATCAGAACATAATGTCTTAACTCGAACAAGGAATATCTATCTTAGTAAGTTTTCATACAAGTTCTGAGTTATAGTCTTCAGAACTTAATCATTAGAACATATAACTAGAACGTGTCCTCAGAATTTGTGCAAGGTGACACAGTGACTGTTTGTCTAAAAGAACATAGACCACCACAAAAATTTCATCATTCATATGGAGTGATTTTTGTGTGCATTAAGCTAAATGACTAATAAAGAGTAAAGTCTGATTTACTTCAGTACATCTTAGAAATAAGTCATAATTAAAATTTTGCTAAAGAGCTGTCATTATCCTGAAACCTACTGATAAATGAGTTCATGCATGAGTCCACCTCAACTGTTTTTGTGCTAATTTTATGCATCTTTTTAAATTCTATTTTACAGTGGCTTCTCAGTGTAAGTGAGTTACGACTGCTTATCAGAATTTATGCTATTATCAGAGTATTTCTCCAGTAATCATAGAGTGTGAAAAGTCACCAAGAAAATATTTTGCTTTTCTAATGCATATTTACTTAATACCAGCTATGCACTTGGGTCATCCCATTCACATTTTTACTCTAGATCTCAAAGGAGTACCTGATATTATTCTTTGATTCTTTTTCTTCTTCTTTTGATAAGTGAGGTTTATCAGCACTAGTACATTCAGCAGTTTTACTAGAATCAGAACTTAAACAGATGAGTAGCATTATTCTAATTTGGGACTTAGTAATAAGATGAATAAAGTAAACTAAACTAAGCTCAAGTATCAGAATTTGCTTGTGTAATAAGATTTCCACAGAAATAATTACTTCTTTCATGGGATCATTTGTTTATTGAAGACTAGTAGGTCAGTATCTAGCACAATTATCCTCATAGGATTGAATGATTACTTAAACAGATATATCACTTATTAGAGTTAAGAGATATATATCAGACAACAGTCAGTACTTAAAAACATTTATCAATTAAGCACAGAATACACAAAGAGATTAATTCTGTAAATACTGATCATAAAGTCTGATAACATAGAACAAGTTTAAGCAGATTTAGAGAAAGAACCTGAAATCATTCCAAGTTCATTTACCAATCTTGTAAAGGTAGCTTCACACAGTGGTTTTGTGAAGATATCTGCTACTTGTTGATCTGTGGGAACAAAATGCAATTCCACTGTACCTTCATCCACATGTTCCCTGATGAAATGGTACCTGATGCTGATGTGCTTTGTCATAGAGTGTTGAACTGGATTACCTGTCATAGCAATAGCACTTTGATTATCACAGTAAATAGGGATTTTGAAATATGTTAACCCATAATCCAGTAACTGATTCTTCATCCAAAGAATCTGTGCACAGCAGCTTCCTGCAGCAATATACTCTGCTTCTGCAGTTGATGTGGAAATTGACTTTTGTTTCTTGCTATACCAAGAAACCAATCTGCCTCCAAGAAATTGGCAGCTTCCACTTGTGCTTTTCCTGTCAATTTTGCAACCTGTAAAATCTGCATCTGAGTAACCTATTAATTTAAAATCTGATTCTCTAGGATACCATAATCCTAGATCAGCTGTTCCTTTAAGATACTTAAAGATTCTTTTTACAGTTGTTAAGTGAGGTTCTCTTGGATCTGCTTGAAATCTTGCACAAAGACAGGTAGCAAACATGATATCTGGTCTACTAGCAGTTAGATAGAGAAGTGAGCCAATCATACCTCTGTAATCAGTAATATCTACTGAATTACCAGTATCCTTATCCAGTTTTGTTGCAGTGGCCATGGGAGTGGATGCACTTGAACAGTCTTGCATTCCAAATTTCTTCAGCAAGTTTCTGGTGTACTTAGATTGACAAATAAAAGTGCCTTCTTCACTCTGCTTGACTTGAAGGCCCAGAAAATAACTAAGTTCTCCCATCATACTCATCTGATATCTTGACTGCATTAGTTTGGCAAACTTTTTGCAAAGTTTGTCATTTGGAGACCCAAAGATGATATCATCAACATAAATCTGGACCAAAAGTAAGTCCTTGCCATGGTTGAGATAGAATAGTGTTTTGTCAATAGTTCCTCTGTTAAATCCACTTTCCAGAAGAAACTGAGTTAAAGTCTCATACCATGCTCTAGGAGCTTGCTTAAGTCCATAAAGTGCTTTATCAAGCCTGTAGACATAATCTGGATGTTTGGAATCTACAAAGCCTGGAGGTTGTTCAACATATACTTCCTCCTCCAATTCTCCATTGAGAAAAGCACTTTTTACATCCATTTGAAAGACAGTAAACTTTTTGTGAGCAGCATAAGCCATGAATATTCTTATGGCTTCTAACCTAGCAACTGGCGCAAATGTTCCTTACAACCAGCCTTTTCATACACAAGGAGTATATTCCCTCCTGTTAAGAATATCCTTTTGCAACCAGCCTTGCTTTGTTCCTTACAATTATGCCATCACTGTCAGTTTTGTTTCTGAATACCCATTTTGTACCAACAACAGATCTATTCTTAGGTCTTGGCACTAAGGTCCAGACTTTGTTTCTTTCAAATTCATTCAACTCTTCCTGCATTGCTTGCACCCAATCAACATCTTGAAGAGCTTCTTCCACTTTCTTTGGCTCAGACTGAGAGAGAAAAGAATTGTAAAGACATTCATTAGAAGTACCTGTTCTAGTTCTGACACCTGCATCAGGATTTCCAATTATCAAATCAGGTGTATGTGATTTTGTCCACTTCCTTGCAGATGGAAGGTTTTCTCTAGAACTGGATGCTCCCCCATGATTCATGCTGTCTTCGTTTTCATTTTCTGATGCTCCCCCTGAAACTATGCTCTCTGAGTTGGATTCTTCAGCATTTAGATTTTCAGCACTATCAGTACTTGGCTTATCAGAACTTGATGAATCAGAACTTGAAGAGCCAGATGTGTGTTCTGATGCTTCTTGAGATGTGATAATATCTTGAGTATGCTCCCCCTGCATTGGTGCATCTTCCTTTGACGTAGTCACCACCGTTTCAATAACATCAGTGTTTAATCCATCAGAGTTTACAGTATTAGAACTTAGACTGTCAGGATTTAAGGTATCAGAATATGAATCTTCATTTTCAAATCTCAGCTGATCATGATCAATGCAATCTTCAAGTCCAGTGATCTTCTTGTCATCAAAAGAGACATTAATAGATTCCATGACCATTTTTGTTCTCAAATTATAGACTATGAAGGCTTTTGTGGAAAGTGGATATCCAACAAAGATTCCCTCATCAGCTTTTAGATCAAACTTGGATAGCTGTTCAGGATGAGTCTTGAGAACAAAACACTTACATCCAAATACATGAAAGTATTTCAGATTTGGCTTCTTGTTCTTCACCATCTCATATGGTGTTTTTCCATACTTGTTAATGAGTGTTGCATTTTGAGTAAAACAAGCAGTCTGCACAGCTTCAGCCCAGAAATAGGTTGGAAGCTTTGCTTCTTCAAGCATTGTTCGTGCAGCTTCAACGAGAGTTCTATTCTTCCTTTCAACAACTCCATTTTGCTGTGGAGTTCCAGGAGCAGAAAATTCCTGCTTTATTCCATGATTTTTGCAGAACTCTTCCATTATCAGATTCTTGAATTCAGTGCCATTATCACTCCTCAAAATTTTCACAGAATCTTTGATCAATTTATCCAGATGTTTGACATGATCAATCAGGATAGATGCAGTTTCACTTTTTGTGTGCAAGAAATACACCCATGTGTATCTGGTGAACTCATCTACTATGACCAACGCATATTTCTTCTTTGCAATAGACATGACATTCACTGGACCAAATAGATCAACATAAAGTAGATAATAAGGCTCAAGAATTGATGATTCAGTCTTGCTCTTGAATGAAGATTTTCTTTGTTTGGCCTTCTGACATGAGTCACAAAGACCATCAGGAGCAAACACTGATTTTGGCAGTCCTCTCACAAGATCTTTCTTGATCAGTTCATTTATCTTTTTGAAGTTTAAATGAGAGAGTTTCTTGTGCCAATTCCAGCTTTCTTCAATTGAGGCTCTACTCACTAAACAGATTGCAGAACCATCAGAACTTGTTGAAAGCTTAGCTTCATAAATGTTACCACGCCTGAATCCCTTCAGAACAACTTTTCCTTTAGATTTACTAACTATTTCACATTGTTCTGCAAAGAAATCAACATGATAACCTCTGTCACAGATTTGACTTATACTCAGTAAGTTGTGTTTAAGTCCTGAGACCAGAGCTACATCTTTAATGATGACATTCCCAAGATTGATATTGCCATATCCCAAAGTTTTTCCAATGTTGCCATCTCCATAAGAAACACTTGGGCCAGCTTTCTCCATAAAGTCTGATAGCAGGGCCTTATTTCCAGTCATATGTCCTGAACATCCACTGTCCAGAACTAAAATATTTTTCCTGTTGCCCTGCAATCAAAAAGACCACTAATTATTAGTTTTAAGGACCCAGACTTGCTTGGATCCTTTGGCCTTTTTAGGTTTGTTAACATTTGCAGCGGATTTAGCATCAGATTTTATGTTAACAGTTTTCTTATCAGAACTTATACTACCAGACCTTGAATCAGAACTTACACTAGAAGGAACAACAGAAACTTTCTTTAAAGAAGGTTTTATTTGATAATAATCATAGTACAAACTATGATATTCCTTACAAGTATAAATGGAATGCCATAAACTACCATAATGAAAACAAGGATTTTATGGTTTGTATCTAACAGACTGACTCTTAACTCCTGATTTTGAAGATAAGGAGTTAATATTCTTATTCTTCCTGCAAAAAGAAGCCAGATGGTTAGAACTTCCACAGTTATGACATGCTTTCCTAGGAGCATCAGGAACAGATTTATAGTTATTGCTTTTATTCACACCTTCCTTTCCATTCCTGTTTTTCCTAGGTGATTTTACCTTGTTTGCATTCTTAACATCTTTCAGCTTATGCTTAAGCTGCTTCTTTGTCATTAATCCTATGTTAACTTCAGCTGTCTTTTCCTGTTTTAGTTTGTCAGAAGCTAATTCCTTTTTAACTTCTGATTTCTCATTTTCAGATTTTTCAGTTACAAACTTAACAGGTTTTAACTTCGGCTTTTGCTTTTCAACAGGCTTAATTTCTACAGTTCCTTTTTCATTTTTATTTTCTCCATAACCTAAGCCCTCTTTCCAGTTTCCACTGCTTAGCAAATTTTGAGTTGTTTTGCCAGAGTTAGTCCAAGTCCTAATAATCTCTCTCTCCTTTTCTAACTCAGTTTTTAGAGATTCATTCATTTTTAGCACTTCATCCCTAACATAAAAAGCATCATCTCTATCCTTTTGAGTTTGATGGAGCATGACTAATTTTTTTTCTAAGAAATCATTTCTTTTCCTAAAAGCAAGATTTTCAGAAGTTAATCTTTCACATGTTAACGTTTGATCTCTATAACTAACAAACATGGTTTTAAGATATCTTCTCAACTCATTAATATCATCAGTATGAAAAGCATAAGTAGTCTGAGGTACCTTTGTTTCAGCAGCTTCAGAACTGCTCTCAGAACTTGATTTATCAGCATTTACCATTAATGCATAGTTCTCCTCACTTTCAGAGTCTGAGGTGTCTGTCCAGCTTTTCTGCTTTGTGACAAGAGCTTTGCCTTTGTCACTCTTGGTCTTCTTGCAATCAGGAGATATGTGGCCTTTCTCACCACAATTATAACATTTAACATTGGCGTAATCTCCTCTGTCAGACTTTCCTCCTCTTCCTTCAGATCTTCTGAAATTCTTCTTATCAGAACTTATGCCTTTCCTGGAAAACTTCTTTCCCTTCCTGAACTTCCTGTATGCAATCTTTGTGATTCCTTTCACCATAAGAGCACACAGCTTCATCATCTCCTCATCAGCATCAGTTTCAGGCAAGCTTTCAGAATCTGAGTCATCATCACTCTCAGAACTTGATGACTCAGTATCAGACTTTATGAAAAGAGCTTTACCCTTGTCTTTCTTTGAGGAAGGTGCTTTGGGGGATTCCTCTTCAGCCTTGAGAGCAACTGTCCTTGACTTTCCTCCTTTCCTCTTGCTTCTTTGTTCCATCTCAAGTTCATGAGTCTTGAGCATTCCATAGATTTCATCAAGAGTTGTTTCATCAAGATTGTAGTTGTCTCTTATTGTTGTTGCCTTCAAATCCCAGCATTCAGGAAGAGCTAACAGGAATTTTAGGTTGGTATCTTCAAGATCATACTCTTTATCAACCAATGACAAATCATTCAAAAGTTTGACAAATCTATCATATAAATCATTCAATGACTCATTAGATTTTGAGTCAAAATGTTCATACTCTTGAGTGAGTATTGTCTTCCTGTTCTTCTTAACTGTTTCAGTTCCTTGACACCTTGTCTCCAGTGCATCCCATATCTCCTTGGCAGTCTTGCAGTTGATTACCCTGTTTGACATTACATTATCAATGGCACTATGCAGTAAGTGTCGTACCTTGGCATCCTTAGCAATAGATGCTATATCTTCAGCAGTGTAATCACTCTTTTCCTTTGGTACAGTCTGTGCTGCTTCACCTGCAACTACAACAGCGAGCTTGGTAGGTTTGTGAGGCCCTTCCTTGATTCTATCAAGGTATTCTGGATCTGTTGCTTCCAGAAACATGGTCATCCTTACCTTCCATATGGGATATTCAGATGGTCTCAATATGGGAACTCTGATGGTCTCATATCGACTCTGAATTGATGTCTTTGATGATTCCTCAGTTTTGGTAGGCTTAGTTGGAGTTTCTGTGTCAGACATGATTGTGTTTGGATCTTTAACTGTATGTGTGTTAACAGAAGGCTCTGATACCACTTGTTAGGTCACACTTTCACTGTAGAGGGGGTGAATACAGTGTTTATTACAATCAAATCAAACTTCAAGAACTTATGTAACAGAAAACAAACTTTATTGAAACAATAAACTCTGTTACAATCTGGAACTGTTATCTCTCAGTGATGAACAAAATATCACGAGAGCTGCTAGAGTTACAGTAAATAATATTCTCGATAATGATAACACTTATAGTGTAAACCCTATGTCTGTGTTTATATATTACACAGTTACAAGATAATCGCTAATTGATATGGAATATAATTCTGCTTCCTAATATATATCAATCAGATATCTTTTCTTCCAAGTATTCCATTCTTTATGGAATTCCTTCTTCATGCATATCTCTTCTTATGTTTATCTTGATCTTCTTAACTTTAATCAGCTGCTGTCCTTATCTGATCGTCCTTCAGCACTTAAGTTCTGATATCTATCTCCTGATGCTTATCTCCTGATAACATAAGTACTGATATCCCTTAAGTCCTGACGTCCAGTATAAGTACTGATCAGTTAAGTACTGATTTGTCCTGTTCAAATAAGATCTGAAATCTAAACATAAAACATATTAGCCATGACATTATCAAATATATCTAACACTTTATTCATTCACTTCACATATAATTCACATTTTATATTATTTAATTTCCATATTAGGACGGGTTCCGTTCTACCTGACGGCCAGACACCACAGCTCGACTTCTAAGCTGACTCTTTAAATTGGAACGTTTTTATCCACGCTCCTCAGATATGACAAATAATTACCACTTAATCACGTAATTATAATCTTATCACATAACACGCACTTTACTTTCTTAATTACGATGCAAAATTCTCGGTCGTTACAGAATCTGTCATAAAAATGCGCAAATAATATGACAAAATTTGTCCTAAAATGCCCTCACATGTACTATGACATAATTCATCTTTTTTACCGCATAATTGTGACAGATTTCTTTTAGAAATACGACGGAATTCATCCTTTTAAGTGCATAATTGTGACACATTTCATGACTAGTACAGAATATACTATTTAGCACTGCCGTCCTTAAATTGTATAATTAAACCTGTAATTCATTTTTAGGTTCCGCAACACACAAACAAACTAATAACCCATACAAAATATTATAATACATAATTGTTATGCCACGTTTTGGCATGACAAATACTTTTTAATAATTCCGTAATTTGTTAATTATTAATTACGGCTAATAATTAATTGCTTAAGCCCCAAGTTATCCTCTCTCCGAAACGAGGAAAGAATCAATCTCAATAAATCAATAACGGAAAATATCTCTCAACGATATTCTTCAAATCAGGAAGATATCACAACGCTCAGATTAAATCAGATAAAATCGGTAATTACCACATTAATGAAACTTATCCCTAAAGTCTCTTAGGGATAAGCCCAAATTTCACAGAACTGCGTAGGCTTGATCCAATATAAATTGGTACGCAGGCATCTTGGCAAAGGGATCCGATACAACGAGACAAATCGAGACACCTCCCAAGTCCAGCCCCTCTTTTTCATAAACCCTAATCTCACAACTACACACAAATCGCTCTAATATTCCAGCAACCCTCCGATTTCGTGTTGTTACGAAATTCCTCCAACAACATTTGGCGCTAGAAGGAGGGCTTATTATTCGAGGAGGACGAATAATATTACAAAACTCGTGGGTTTATGGTTCATCCATACAATGGGGGATCGATAGTCAATTACCGATGGTGAAAAAAAAGGGGCTCGTGGCAGATATATCCTATATGGATGTACAATAACACACAATTCAGCGGAGTCCAGGCGGTGCAATATGGTGCAGCAAAGGCAGTCTCATGATGAATAACAAGACCCAGCGGCGGCATGCAAACTTGGCGAAAAAAAATAATATTTAACATGGAGCGACCCGTGGCATTTAAGAAAACCCAACGATCAGGCGTTTGTAGTCACACGCGGACGGACATGTTAAGGTAATATACACGCGCGGACAAGGAGAAATAAAAAAAAGGGAAGCAACCATGGAGTAAAAAGAATGACGAATGAACATGTCATGTTGAGATTGCGGGGCCAGCAGGAAAAAGAAGACAAAAAACTTGAGGAACACTGAAACGCACCATAGAAAAATGGTGACACTCGGAAATTCACAGCCTGTTAGAAGCGGAAAATAAAGATAAGATTTTTCTTCTCCTGATTTATTTCTGCAAATTTATTATTACGTGATGAATGCATAGATATTATGTTTTTCTTCTAATTTTTTATAAGAAAAATATTTAGTGATAAAATTCGTGCGAGTCACATATTTTTATGATTGTAAAATTATTGCGTCATCTTAATTTTGGACGACACACATATTTTGGGAAAAAATCGTACGAGATATTTATTTGAGAGAATTGTGGATTTTTAGAAGATCGTACGAGCTGCATCTTTTGGAAAAATAAATTATATATGCGAGATGCATAATTTTGGGAAAATATTTAAGAAAGAGCATTATTTTTGGGAAAAATAAATATCGTGACAATTTTAAATTGGCATATTTATTATGTTTGAATTGCGTTTAAAATATTTTGCATATACTGTCGCGATAATACATATATGTCGAAAAATATTTTCAAACTTGTGAATGGGAATTGCTATGTTTAGTAGCTGAGACAACCACTTGGAATGATATACACTACCGATTGTGAACTTGTATTGTTGACACCTTACGCCTAGATAGGCAAAAAGATTACAAACGGAAAGATTGAAGGTATGAGCTCACCTTATCTCAAGTATGGAAAGAGATTCAAGGTGCGAGCTCACCTTATCTTAAGTACAGAAAGAGATTGAAGGTCGGGAGTTCCGCCTTATCTTTTGCTGAAGGCATGTTTGTTGATCTTGTTACATTCATATAATACTAGCAGTTCACCTCAATAATACAATTTTACAATCGGCTGTTATATCTATCTTGAAGTGTGTACGTCAAGGTCCAACTTAACATCATTGTTCGCAATGGATTTATAAATTTGTGCTCGCACAACCACAAACAAGGGAAATATGTATCTTTTTCGGATCTTGCATGGTCTTGCACGTGCATTCGCATAATTGTTTTGAGCACGAAGGTGCTCTATGTTATTTACTAAACTCCGATTATTAGTTGTTTCAGCGATTGAAGAATATTTAGTTCTCCACTGCAGCAAGCTACACTGAAGAACTGGGGGGTAGTTGTTATGCCACGTTTTGGCATGACAAATACTTTTTAATAATTCCGTAATTTGTTAATTATTAATTACGGCTAATAATTAATTGCTTAAGCCCCAAGTTATCCTCTCTCCGAAACGAGGAAAGAATCAATCTCAATAAATCAATAACGGAAAATATCTCTCAACGATATTCTTCAAATCAGGAAGATATCACAACGCTCAGATTAAATCAGATAAAATCGGTAATTACCACATTAATGAAACTTATCCCTAAAGTCTCTTAGGGATAAGCCCAAATTTCACAGAACTGCGTAGGCTTGATCCAATATAAATTGGTACGCAGGCATCTTGGCAAAGGGATCCGATACAACGAGACAAATCGAGACACCTCCCAAGTCCAGCCCCTCTTTTTCATAAACCCTAATCTCACAACTACACACAAATCGCTCTAATATTCCAGCAACCCTCCGATTTCGTGTTGTTACGAAATTCCTCCAACACATAATGAAAACTTAACCACATGGTCAAATCCACATTAAACATTAGGCAAAAGAGAAACATCATACAATCACAAATCCGAAAACATGTGTCCGCAATTATATTTGCAAAAGAAATCATAATTCAGCCTAATCTCATTAGTCAACTAATATATTCAAAAGCAGGCATAAGTCGCCAGAAGCCGCAAAAGTTAGCCACTTATAAGCTAATATTTTCAAAAGTAAGCATAAACCATCCCTATAACTAGAACCCAACTGGTATGTCAACATCCCCTAATCCAAATCCCTTTAGAATTACCACTTTGACTACGACTTTGACCTGGAGAACATGACTGATCCCCATTATCATAATAAGAATGATGCTCATCCCACGAGCGATCGCCTTACCCTGTAATATTAAAAAAGGTCACCATCTTAAACTACATAATATTAGGATATTATATTTTAAACAAAGATAATTCTAAACTGATTAATAATATAAATTTGATTTTCTCATACTCCCTACATAATCAGAGATAAAATAAAAGGAGAGTTTATGCTAGGGATGACCATAATGTGTAAAATTATAATATTTATCATATAGGTTCCTAACACACTATTTTAAAATTTAAAAAATCTTATCAAACAAAGCTAAACCCATTTAACAAGTTTATTTGTTATTTCAGTTCCTAGAAAATTGTTTTGCAGGTTGCATGTAGACACAAGCTACCAACTATATTTTGCTAAACTTAGTTAGGCTACTGACTCTACTCCTAATAATACATAAAATTTATAAATATAAAAACTCAAAAATTATAACCTATATAAAGTCAGTTTACATACTATATAAATATTAAAACTGATTACAGAAAAATATTTTTCGATCACATAAATCGCAGATTCCCTATTTAGCTTCAAAAAGCCAAAATGGGACTCATGTTGTGGCGCCCTCCAAAACCGGATCAGAAGTTTGGGGTCCACACACACACCTTAATTATAACCTGCTTATAACAATAATAAAGATAATAATAATATATGCAATGACCCTACTTACCAACCACCACGGACCGCAACAGGTTAAAGTTTGCACACAAGCCAACACACTAATATATTACAAACCGTTCAAATCCCAACTATTTCAAATTCAAACAGAGTATTAAACATTATTACAAACTTTTACAAACTTAAATTATTCCAAAAGAAGCCTACTAGCTCAGCTTTCTCAACCTGAACCCCTAGCTCTCGCGCTGGACTGGGGATCCTCTTTACCAACTGGTTCCTTTTTAACTGGAAAGAATATAAACAACATCACACAAATGAGCTAACTAGCTCAGCAAGTCACAATGACAAAACTGAGAATAATGATCATCAGGTGAATATGGTTATGATATCAAGTGCATAATGGATTATGATTTAGAATTGGATATTATACTTTTAATTTAAAACCAAGGTTAGGCTGCTGATCAGTCACGCACTAACCTCGAGCAAGGCACACAATATTGCTCTAACTACTGGATCCAAGGCACACATTGGCCTAACTTGACCATTATATGGTCTGACCACGAATCTGGTCCACAATTTTATAAAAACAATCCAATTCTAACATAATAACAGAATATGCAATAATAAACAATAACCGAAATTATTAACAACAATAAATGTTTAACAATGAAAGGGTTTAAATCCTTGTAAGGATCAACAAGGTACTTTTAAAGTTTGAATGCTGGGTAATGAAAGAATTGGATAACAAAGGAAACAACGTTTCAGGGTTTCAAGGATTTGGTCTTTCAAAGCATAAGATATCATGGATTGAGTATATAATAATTCAGTTCAGTGTCTGGTATTTAGTTTGTATGTATTTGTGGAGTAGTATCGTAGATTTGTGGTTCTTGTTTGGGTATACAATAATCAATGGCTTAGAAAGAATATGGTTCATAGCTCAAGAACAATAACTGAAATCAGAATTTAGGTTTCCGTGCTTCAAAGCACTTGCAATGTCAACAAGACTATCAAGAATTACAATATCTCGAGAAAGTTCAGAACACTTGCCTGATATTAGCTTACTATCCTGCACTTGCTTTCAATCACAATCGTCTTACTCCTCAACTACCTGTTTCCCTTTCCTACGCCTTGCCTCTTCTGCTCACATATCATAAGCATCTATCAATCATCAACTCACAGGATTCTATTCAACACATACTTCTATCTACCCTTCGTTTTACCCAAATCCGATTAACGGATTGAAATCTATGCAATAACCAAGTAAACACCGAATATATAGACCGATAGTCAATTAACAAGTCACATGTAGCACATAATACATCACGTAATCAATGATATATTATTTATAAAGAAATCTCGGGTCATAAATAGGTTTTCTGGTATTTAAAATGATTTTTAAAACATTTTTCGGAATTAAAACGGGTCGTTGGATCAATTTCGGGTTAATAAACAGGGTTCGTTTGGCCCATTCTGGCTCCGAAATAATTTTAGAATAATTATCGAGCCTTGGAAATAATTTAGAATAATATTTTAAAGCTCGAAACTATTTTTCAGAATTTTTAAATCTTTTTTAAATAATTAAATCTAATTAAATAACTAACTAAAATCAATTAATAATTAATTAAATCAATTAATCAATTAATTTTCAAATTAATTGACTAATTAATCAGTTAAAAATTAACTGAAATTAATTAACTAATTAATTCAGATTTATTTGTGAATTAAAAATAATTTTCGGAATTAAAATAATAATTTTTAGAATTTTCAGAAATTAAAAACGAATTTTTATAATAAAAATAAATAGGAAATATAATTTTTAAACATTTTTAAAACAGAAATCCAATTTTTGCAAAGTCTGGAAACTACAGGGACCAAACTGCATCGTTTTCAAAACTATAGGTACTAAACTGTAATTTTCCAGGGGGTCGCCGGAAAATAGTCGGGTTCGCCGGAGAACACGTTCCCGGCGTCCTCACCCCACCAACACCTCCAGATCACATCTACACCACATCAGGAACACAACCATGCAATCAATTCATCCTAACAATCCCTGAGTTGGCCGGAATTTGGCCGTGAAATTTTCCAGTTTCCGGCGAACATCGGAAAACTTCAAAACACAACTCCCTTCTCTACAGACCTCGTTGGTTCATGAAACTTATACGACTAGATTGCAAATTTCACAGAGAACACAACCCACTATAACACAACATTAATCTATCACAGAATAAGAAACCCCCAAATTTCAATTAAGAACATTCATACGGGTTATAAACCCTAATTTTGAAATTCGAAAATTAAACTCAAATTTGAACATGTTATTGAACTCCAAATCAGACGTATGACATATGAAAATCATCAGTAAAACAAGCTCTACAACATGCAGTCATCAAATCATACAAACAATCATCCGAACAAAAATTCATATTTTTAATAAAATAAATTCGAAAATAAATAAATTTTTAGAAAAATAACCTTGATTTCTGCAGTGAAACAAAGCTCAGAATCTGATAGAACACCTCAAATCCTTCGTTTTGGTTACTCAAGCTTTAAAAACAGAGATCGGTAACGCCTTCGTTTTGCTGTTTGATTCTTAGAACGGTTTATGTAATTAGGTTTTTTCTCTGAAAATTATATAATTAACTATCTGCAAATGATTTTGATACGAAATAAAATACGGTAAAAGGCTATTTATAATTACGGAAAATTTGTATCCCGTTGGATCATTCCGGATATAAAACAGTACGTTTATCTGTAAAAACTGATCCAAACGGTATCGGTTTTCGGGATAATTATCCAAATCAGTACAATTTGTACTGCAGTCTTGGTCTCAGCGCCTGGTTACACGTATTACGAAGTGATAATTGGGATAGTTTAATAAAAAGCTCCCGTTTATCGAAAATACGGGTTTTATTGATTTACCGAAACGAATATTGTATCGAAAATGTTGCGTCGGGACCCGCGCAGGACAAACCGTACGCCGGATCGAAAAAGTCGAAATATGGAAAATGCTCGGAATATTACAATTAGGTTAGGAAGGAGTTCTCGAAAGAGTTTCGGGTTCCAAAAACGTAACAACGGTTGACGTCGGTTGGTTCCCGTTTTTATAAAATAGATTTTAATTACCCGGAAAAAGATTTTAGAAATTTCATATGATTCTTATAAATCCATAAATCAACATAAAAATAATTAGGAAGATATAACAATTATCTATATTTTATTTTGGACATATAAAAATTAAAATACTCAATTAATATTATTTTGAATATTCAAGTACAAATAACACTTAACAATTAACTCACAGAATAGATATTGAGCACACATAATAATATCAAAAATAATTACACGATATATCCCGGATATTACACATGTAAAGAATAATTGAAATGAAATAATCCCATTTTCTTCATTATTTCTGTTGGACCAAGACAAGGCGGCCCAAATGAATTATAGTTAGAATAGTTGTAATACGTTATGTAAAGCCCAAGAAGGCCCAATTTGTAAGGAAAAAGCCTATTTGGGACTTAGTATAAATAAAAGACAACAATCCCATTTGAAGGGATTGGCAAATTAAGTAAAGAAGATCATCTCCTAAAACTATAGTCTAATAATAATAATAATATTATTGGAACATCATTTGGCGCTAGAAGGAGCTTTGCTTTAACAAGATCCAACTAGAAGATGATTGTAGAAGAGCTTGATCCGGGAACCGCCGGACCGACTCAGGTAAAGGAGTTGACGGCAGAAGTTGCCGCCGACCCCTCGACCCACGGCGATCGCGAGCTCCCTAAACAACCGGCATTGAAGCCGAAATGTTTGTTCCCTCCACCTGAGAATCCTCCAGAAGATCAATTTCTGGGCTTGAAGGACTCACTCCAAAGGGACAGAAAAAGAAAAACTGTGTCAGATCAGCGTTTTAGAGTTCAAACTTCTAAAGGAAAGAAAGTCCTCTCGAGCGACATGCGATTGCATTTGGAAAAGAAAGAAAGGCTAAAAGCCCAAAACCAAGAAAATCCAGAAGACTCACTTGATTCAGATGAAGAACTCGAGTTTCTAGAACACGAAGCTCAAAGATTGCAGGCTAAGCTTGAGCGAAAACGCGAGATTCACCGTCTTCGTCGAGAGCTCCAACAAGCCCAAGTTCAAAATGAAGGACAAGACAATGAATTTTATGACGAGGACGATGCTGAGTACGAATATGAACCATCGGCAGAGTCGACATATTTGCAACCACGCGAACGTCGACAGAGGACAGTGTCATCTGCCGATGTCTCGCGTCAGACAGAATCCACAGAATCTATATCTCACGAGGAATTCGCTAAAATGTAGGAGGAAATCGCCCAGATGCGTACCTTGATGAGAAATCAGGCAGGCTTTGAAACCGTTTCCGAGAGCCCCCTATCATTAGTGCTTGAGAAGGCGTGCATCGACAGGACGTTGAAGACATCTGCTCTCGATCATTTCGACGGATCCTCGAACCCGTTAGCATTTCTAAACACATTTGATGGTCGCATGGCTTTCTTCGGCCACTCAGAGATCGCTAGGTGTCAGTTCTTCTCCACTTGCCTCCAAGGAACGGCTCTCCGATGGTACAGTAACTTGCCACCTCGGTCAATCGACTCGTGGACAACTCTGAAAAGCAAGTTTCAGGCCCGATTTTCCAGCAACTACAAAGGAATCAAAGTTACAGCATCCTTGATGACAATGCACCAACGCTCTGGCGAAAGTCTCCGAAGTTTCCTAACCAGGTTCAGAGAAGAGATAACAGAAATTCCAGACTTAATAGAACAGATGGCTGTCAATTTCCTGACAGCCGGCATCGATAAGTCTAGGCATGGCATTCTTTTAGAAGAGATCTTTGAAAAAAGGCCGAAAACTTTACAGGCCGCGTTCCAGATTATAGAACACCGCATGATGCTTCAAGAAGCGGTAAGCTGTATACAATCTCCACGGAGGTCATCAAAATATGAACGACGCCGAAGCTACAGTCCACGATCCCCCGCGAGGGAAAGGCGCCGAGAGCGCCGTAGGTCTCCCCCACCACACACTTCGGACCTTCCCCCGAGGGATAGAAGGGAAAGAGATTGGCAATCCCATAATCGATCTAAAAAAGAGTTCACTAAACTCAACACCGAAAAAACGACAATTTTGGCGGTATTAAAAATAGAACCGGATTATCGCCCTCCAAGACCCATTAAACCAGGAAGACCCCCAAGCTCCAGATATTGTGAATATCATGAAGACACTGGCCATATAACGGAGCAATGTTTTCAGCATAGCAACCTCATCGAAGGAAAAATTCGTCGAGGACAACTAGTCCATTATGTGCAGCACGATGATGAACCCAGACGCCACCATCGAGGCGAAGACGATCGAGTAATCGACGTTATTTTTGGTGGCGTAGCCACCGGAGGTCTCTCCCACAACTCTCGCAAGATTTATGCTCGAGAAGTCCTTAATGTCAATCCCTCGGCAGCTAAACGCCCTCGAACGAATCCCTCCCCAGTCATCTCTTTCTCCGATGATGATTATCGTCCCGGTCTCATCGAAGGCCATCAAGATGCTCTAGTCATCACAACACGTGTGGGAAACAACACGGTTAAGAAAATGCTGGTCGATAATGGTAGCTCTGTCGACGTGTTATATCATCACGCTTTTTCCCGAATGGACATAGGAGATCGAAGACTCGAGAACTCCCGAACCCCATTATACGGGTTTACAGGAAATGAGGTTCACGTGGTAGGAACCATCGACATGCCAATACTTTTTGGTTCCCCACCCTGTCAGATTTGGAAAATGGTCAAATTCCATGTGATTAGTGCTTCCTCAAGCTTTAACGCTATTTTGGGACGAACAACGATCACCGCACTCCGAGCTATAACATCTATCTCCCACTTAAAAATGAAATTCCCCACAGATTTCGGTGTGGGAGAAATGATTGGTGATCAGGTAACAACAAGAGAATGCTACCTAACCACAGTCTCTCCAAGGAAAAAGACAGAGGAAGAGTTAGAAGTCAATCAGGTACTTGACATCGACCCAAGAGAATTGATCGACACATCCACAAGCAATTCATGCTCCCCTCTCGAGGAAACAGAAGATATAGAAGTATTTGAAGGAAACCCCGATAAAACAACAAGAATTGGCAAGAATCTCTCATCGGACCTTAAAAAAGAAATCACAAACCTCATCCGGGAATTCTCCGATATTTTTGCTTGGGCCCCAACAGACATGCCTGGCATCCCAGAGACCATTGCTCAACATTCGTTGCACATCAGTAGGGGCACCAGGCCTGTGCGACAGAAACAACGCATATTCTCGGCCGAGAAAAGAGCAGCCATCGACCAAGAGGTCGACAGACTCCTCAACGCCGGTTTCATCGAGCCCGTGCAATTCCCCACATGGATATCAAACGTGGTTCTGGTTAAGAAGAGCAATGGGAAGTGGAGAATGTGCATTGATTACTCAGATGTGAATAGGGCATGCCCCAAAGATTTTTACCCTTTGCCCAACATCGACCAACTCATCGACGCCACAGCGGGAAATGAACTACTGTCCTTTATGGACGCCTTTTTGGGATATAATCAAATTAAAATGGATTCCCATGACTGGCAACAAACCGCTTTCATCACTCACAGGGGGGTCTTTGGATACAAAGTAATGTCCTTCGGGTTAATCAATGCGGGCGCTACTTTTCAGCAGACGATGGATAAAATATTCTCCTCACAGATAGGGAGAAACATGCTAATATACGTCGATGACATGATCACAAAGTCAAAAGTTGCCTTCGACCATGTGACAGACCTTCGAGAAATGTTCACCAACGCAATGGCAAGTAACATGCGACTGAACCCTACAAAGTGTTCATTCGGCCTTATCGCATGAAAATTTTTGGGGTTCCTGATTACCCAGAAAGGCATCGAGGCCGATCCAGCTCAGACAAAAGCTATTCTAGAAATGAGCAAACCAAGATCCATTAAAGACTTACAAAAGCTCACAGGGTGTATAGCCGCTCTTCGAAGGTTCATCCCTCAATCTTCGAAGAGGTGCCTACCATTTTTCTCTGCAATGAAAAAAGCTTCCAGATCATCACAGTTTGAATGGAACGAAGATTGTGAGAGAAATTTCATGGAGTTAAAGATGTTTTTGACAAATCCTCCAGTTTTAACACGACCTTTAACAGGCGAGCCGCTACGGGTATATCTCTCAGCTTCTGACGAAACTGTCGCGACAGTATTGGTCCGTGTCGATGAGGGAAAAGATGTCCCTGTGTATTACATCAGTCACTCACTCCGAGATGCGGAAACAAGATACCCTCAAGTCGAGAAACTCGTATACGCTCTCGTTGTCGCGAGTCGTAAGCTACGTCATTATTTTCAAGCAAGAGAAATTCATGTTCTGACCAATCTTCCCCTGAAAAGAATCCTGCATAAGCCCGACATAACAGGTAGGCTCGTTGCTTGGACCATTGAGTTAAGCCAGTTCTACATCGAGTATAAACCTCGAACGGCGATCAAGGCCCAAGTTCTCTCAGATTTCGTCGCCGAATGCCAGTTCCAATCCAAGACACACAAACCTGAAGAGGATCAGTCTCGTCCGTGGCTTCTGTTCGTTGATGGTTCCTCGACATCCAACTCTGGAGGAGCAGGGGTCATACTAATCAGTCCAGAAGGATTCAAAATTCAACAGGCTCTCAAGTTCGGGTTCTCCGCCACAAACAACGTGGCCGAGTACGAGGCACTCATCGCCGGGCTAAAGCTCGCATCCGATCTCGAAGCAGAGGTCATTGACATATTTGGGGATTCTCAGTTGGTTTCCAAACAGATAAGTGGCGAATTTAAGACGTATAATGAAAGGATGGCCCGATATTTAACAAGAACACAAGAGCTTCTTAGCAAATTCCCTTCATGGAAAATGTTAAACGTCGACAGGGAGGAGAACCAGTGGGCCGACTCTCTAGCCAAACTAGCCTCTTCCAACCTCCCCACTAATCTTAACCCAACATACGTCGACATTTTGGAGACCCCCTCCATCGACGAAGTATCAATCAATCAAATCCAGGCTAGGTTCGACTGGCGCCAACCCTTCCTTGAGTACATTATCCCAAAAGCTAAGGCTAGTAAAAAACGTGGGTTTACAAGTCAAGTTGCCTGAGCATAAGTCCGAAGCCCGCACTCTTATGTTCAAAGCTAGGAACTACTGTGTTGTGGGTTCGGAGTTATATCGACGTGCCCTCTCTGAGCCTCTACTCCGTTGCTTGTCTCCAGAAGATTCCCTCCAAGCGATCGTAGAAATACACACGAGAATCTGTGGTGAGCACCTAGGAGGGAAAACATTAGCCCTCAAAATTATCCGACAAGGCCTGTTCTGGCCTACAATTCGGAAAGATTGTGAAGATTACGTCAAGAAATGTCAAGCATGTCAGCTTCATGGAAATGTAAATCGTCGACCCACGACTGAGCTAAACTCTATTCTCAGCCCATGCCCCTTTTTCCAATGGGGAATAGATATTATGGGTCCCTTTCCAAAATCCAAAAATCAGTGCCAATACATCGTAGTCGCCGTGGATTACGCAACCAAATGGGTCGAAGCAAAACCCCTTGCTAAAATTCGAGAAAAATAGATGATAGAATTCTTTATGGAATACATTGTCTTTCGCTTTGGGATCCCCAGAATCTTAGTCTCTGATAATGGTACTCAGTTTGTTGGGAAACAGTTTAAGGAAACCCTGCTTGAATTAAAAGTCCAGCATATCAAAGCATCTGTAGCATACCCCCAAGCAAATGGACTAGCAGAAGTAACAAATAGAACCATCCTACAAGACTTGAAGAAAAGAATTGAAGAAATACCCCGATGTTGGGTCGATGAACTCCCGAATGTATTGTGATCGTATAGGACAACTCCCCGAAGTGCGACGGGCAAAACTCCTTTCCAACTTGCATACGGAGTCGATGTCGTCATACCTGTTGAGGTAAGTCTCACCTCACCACGGGTCGATGTATTCGATCCTGCTCTATCTCTCGAGGGTCTTCGCCTTCACAATGATCTGTTAGAAGAAACAAGGGAAGAAGCCCGAATGCGGATGATCGCCCAGCAAGAAAAAACTGCAAGGTACTTCAACAAGAAAGTCAAACCCAAAGACTTCAAGGTCAACGACCTCGTCTTAAGAGATTCCGCAGCATCACAACCCACTGTCTCAGGAAAATTCAAACCAGCATGGGAAGGCCCTTATCGGATCTCGAGACTTGTAAGTGCGGGGACCTATGAGCTTGCTCACCTCGACGGGAAACCCATCAAGAATGCCTGGAATGGGATTCACCTCAAAAAGTTCTATCAGTAATTTGATCTCAGTTGTAACTTGTTATCTTGAGGCAGTAAATGCCATTTCAAAGACAAACCCTCGATGCAATGGGGGTCGTTATGAGGCTCCCACCGAAGGGTGATTAAGTTATGATGAACAAATTTCTTTAATTTGGTCCAAGTAAAGAACATAGACTTTCGCTTTCTTCGTTCCTTACGTGACCAGCAAAAATAAAAGGATAACCTTCGAAAACTTTCATCGACATGGACATTCAAAAAAAAAAACACAAATAATCGGAAACTCGAAAATCATTCATCTCTAGGCAAATATTTATACAGCCTCATCACGTCGACGAGCTGGGCAATAAAATCTCTCTCATAATGTAAACACTCGACCACAAACTTGATAAACGGCTTAATATTTCAAACTCGAGACAAGTACATGATAAAACCAGCCAATATGCAACTGCTTACGACATGGAAATAAACTTAAACAATGGATCGCGTATCTTAAACTTGCTACAAATCCATCATCCGGTGTTATCAATAAAATTCTTAAACACATAAAAACATTCAAATCCGGTTATAAAAAACCACAGGGCATACCCTGCCTTCATGCATTATCACCCTTCGACGCTAGGTCACGAAGATAATCATCGAAGGCATGACCCTTGACGGCAAAACCAACCTCTTCCATCCTTCGGAGACATCGTCCGTAACCGTCGCCCAGAGCATCAGCGATATCTTCAACAGCTTTCTCTACTTCTTTCTTCAAGTCTTCATTTTCCTTCACTATCAACTTGTAAGAGCTATCCATTCCTTCGACCTGTCGGTCCAAGCCTTGGCGCTTGCTTTTTTCCTCATCAAGCTCCCTTTCCACCTCGAGAAGTCGACCCTCGAGTTCTCGTACCCTCCCACTCGATACCTGTTCAGCAACCTCCTTTGACAATGCAGAATTTGCCTTAGACAAATCAGCCACCCTATGCTCGAGTTCCGCAAAACCCACCGCAATCTTCTTCTTTTCCCCCTTCAAGGCAGCAACCTCAGCTTCAAGCTTAGAACAAGCCTCGCCATCAACATCAGCCTTGTAATCCTCCAGTATATGCATAAAATCGGAAAGAAACTACAAAAAAAAAAAGAGGAAGAGAGAGAGAGAAGTGGGGGTGAATGAACGACTATGACTGAACATGAAGACAAAAGTACATGCACATAAAAAAGAGAGAGAAGGGAATGCACGTACCCGCCCAGCCCGGCTCTTACATCGGTCAACAAGGTCCTCGCGCTTCCGCCCATCATAAGCAACCGAATCTTGAGGTAGGTTAAAGAGATTAAGTGCTCTCAAGGGCACGGTGGATCCACCCGTCCATCGCTCCGTGGTCTGAATCTCGACCCTCACCACCTCTTTCTTCGAACGAGGGTCGACAGTTTTTCCCATATAAACCCTTGCCCCGGCAATGGTCATAGTCCTGTTCACTCCCTCGACTTCGCCCTCCCGTCCACCAACAACTACCTCAACATCTTCCCTCCGAAACCGCTTTCAAGGATTACCTTCCACGCGGACGAGATCTGAAACAACCCTCTCATTGTCTTCAATCATCTTGTTTTCCTGATCATCGAGCAACTCAATTGAAACCGAATGAGGAACCCCCGACGGTCCAGGCCTGTCCGTATCAGCAGGCTTCCTCGTGGCGCGTTGCAACAACAACATCATTGCCTTATCCATTCCTCCTAGAATCCCGCCGTCTAAAATTTTTTTAAGTGAAGCACCTCCCACTACAGCACAAAAAAAAAACAAGACAAAACAACACACAAAACAACAAGTCAGTCACCCTATATATAGGCACATACGAAAATAAAATAAACAAGAGCCAACGATGACAAGTACAAAAACTAAGTACATAAACAAAATAAGGGCAATAACAAATAAAACATCCCCCTTACAATCGTGCATCTCTAAAAAACCAGAGTCCTTCAAATCTAAATGTGTATACCACGTCCTCGACCCATGAAACTCATCAAGGTAGGCAGTATCGTGCTTCTCCATGTTATTTAAATAATCAATCGTGCCCTGACTAACTTTCCTGCAAGGCTTTACAAATTCCAAATCAGGACCCCAACGTACCACCATTGGGAGTGATAACCGGAGTTCGATGATCTAACGCTAACAATCTTCATCCTTCGATGTCGGGAGTCGAAATATACTTGACCGCCATAGTACCGCACACCATAAATAGAGAAAAACAATTTCAGAGTCGGCGATCGACCCTTATCACAGCACAGCGCCACAAAACCACTTAACTGAGCAATAGAATTCGGTGTCAGCTGCCCTAGGCCACAACCGATAGCCTCATACATCGTCAGGAAGAAAGGGTGCATCGGCAAATGAAGGCCAAACTGAAACATAATCATCGCAACCCCATGCATCCCGAACTCGGGCATCATCCAAACCCTCTCATCTGCTGTCGACACTCGATACCGATAACCGTTAGATAAATCCATGTAACTCTCCAACTTACTCACGGGTGGGTCGACGGTGATATAGTAACTAAGATAATTTAGACTAGGCTTGCCCTCAAATTCGATCCTACCTAACCGAAGACTTTCCTCGGACGTTCTATTTCTGAGTTCCAGGGTACGAGGACTTAGGGGTGGAGAAGGCACATGACCTGTAGGCATCCCCTTCAAAAACTCATCGCTCCCTAAGAAATCAAAAGATCCACACTGACCTAGATCCGAGATCTCTAGATTATCCAAGTTCAAAACAGACTCCTCGTCACCCTCCTCTAATGGTCGCTTCCCGGGGTCCCGATTGGAGGCACTATGCGACGACGATGACGAAGGAAAGTCGGCCATTATAAATTGGTAAACTACAGATAGACACGACCGACCCGCAGATAAAAAGGAAAAGGAAGAGAGAGAGAGTGGATAACTTACAATGCGAGCCAATGACGCGCAGCAAACTCCTTTTAGATACATGGAGAGGAAGTCGAAGAGGTTAGCCTGGCAATCTGCAAAGAAACCTGAAAAAACAAATTCAAAAATGCACATGAACGGATATATATGTCTCCAAAAAAAAAGAGAAGATAGAGAAAGAAAACAACAACAAGACAAGAAAGCTTTGCATTTAATTCTTTCCTTCCTTCAGGCACACACGGTTGACTCCTATCCCGAAGTTACAGTTATTCCTTATTCCTTTTTTGTTTTGTTTGTTCGTCTTTTCCCTATTATTCCCTTGCATTTTATCACCCTGTCCAGACACTGACTTTATCCAGGTATCAAAACAAAAATCCCGAGATCCAAAACGCAAAGGCGAAAAAGCAGGAAAACACAAATCTAAAGATATTGCGCAAAAACAAGGAGGGGGACAAATGTTGGACCAAGACAAGGCGGCCCAAAGGAATTATAGTTAGAATAGTTGTAATACGTTATGTAAAGCCCAAGAAGGCCCAATTTGTAAGGAAAAAGCCCATTTGGGACTTAGTATAAATAAAAGACAACAATCCCATTTGAAGGGGTTGGCAAATTAAGCAAAGAAGATCATCTCCTAAAACTATAGTCTAATAATAATAATAATATTATTGGAACATCAGTTTCATTTTTTTCTTAGACACCGGTATTCTACCAAGCTCTGACATAAATGTCGAGATAGGTAATGGTTTCTTACAAAAACATGCAATTACAATCAGGAAATTGATGATCGAGAAATAACTTTGATTATCAACACCACAGATATTCCTGCTTCGCTAAATAAGAAGAATTCTAAAACATGAATTATCTACAAAGATAAATACAGTAGATCCAAGAATCAAACTCTATTTTGTAGAATACGGAGTATAAAGAATCAATATTGTTAAACATAAGACAGTATTACAGTGCTCCAAAAAGTATAATAAAAAATATCAAAGAGAAGTCTCCAATGGCCTGTTCCATTTGTAGAAATTTGTGACAAACATATTATTAGAGGTTTCTTCTGGTCAAAACTCTAACTTAGTTTAATAAGGTGTTTTTTCCCAAACTCTAAAATTTAGGGCCTATAGTTTTGATGTCGTTATGTTCTTGTTAGTTGTTTAGCAAACTGACAGGGTTCGTGATCATTTACGAAATGTTGGTACTGATAAAAAAAGTAAGTGATTTTTTTAAAAAAGAGAATTAATTCAATAATAAAAAGTTATACGATATCCATAAATGCAATAGAAATTAAACAAACGATTAGTTATATCACCGTTGAATCCTTTTTGAAAAGATAGTGACGGCCATGACCCGCAGATGCGGATCCTCTAAGGGGAAATGGGGGTCATCCGACCCCCCTTAAATTTTTAATGACCCCCCTTAAATTTTTAATTTAGTTAAATATATATTCAAATTATATAAAAATTTAAAATGACCCCCCTTAGTTTTTGCAAAAGAAAAGATTGCCCCCTACTTAAAGTTTTTTGGTGTCAAACATCTTTTCATTTGGGCAAAATTTATAAATGAAAGTTATACATTTTTATGTTTTAAAAAATTATGAGTTACAAATGAAAGTAGAAGTTAGGAATAGATAACAAAAAGGGATAAAATAGATATTAAAGGAGCATTTCTAGTTAAACCACTTTAACACCATTTATTTTGATTTTAATAGAATTATAATGAAGTTAATATGAAGTTGATTTCTTGCCTATCATGCCTTAATCCGTATAATTCTTTATCAGCCTTAATCCACACCAAAGTTGATTTTCATAATTTGAATGGTATTCCTGACCTCTTTCAAAAGATGGTTAAAAAACACAAAGATAAGTGTGTAATTCGGTTCGGGCGAGCCGACTCGTTTAGTTAAACGAGCCTAAACCTCTGCCGGAACCCAACTCGTTAATTTTCACGAGTCGGTTTTAACGAGCCGGCTTGTTCAATTTTATACTAAATATAGTCTAAAACGAAACCCGAATTCAACTCCTTTACTTTCACTAGTCGAGTTGAGCCGACTCGTTTAATTAAACCATCCGAAAGCTTTACCCGGACTCGAGCTCGTTTACGAAACGAGCATAGACAAGCCCAGTAAAATGAGTTCGAGCCGTGAGAGCTCGCAAGCTTCCCGGATAGTATTACAGCCTTACATAAAGATATTGAATATCCTTGGGTTTGGGTTTATATGTTGGTAAAATTGTCAGTGATTCTAACGGTTGCAACTGAAGGGTTTTTAGCACATAAAAGCAACGAAAAATATAAATTTAAATCTTAAAAATCGAAACCCTCCGCAGGATCCATGCGAAAAATAATATTTAATTCATAGTTCAGTATGTTTACCTTAAGAAGCTTTACGTTAATGGAAAGATGGAGGTCTTGAATGATCACCACGTAGCCCGTCGCTGGAACGATCTACGCCTTGAAGGTATCCACACGAATGATCGCCCGGAGGATGGGTGTGTACTAGCACGTTCTTAAGGCCGCCTTCTTGCTCTCTCTCTATCTCTCTTCAAGCTGCCAGGGTTTATGTTTTATCAAATAAAACGTCTAACCCTAATTCTATTTGAAAAAGATTTATATAAGCAAGAGCTAATGGGCCTTCAACCCTAAACTTAATTTTAGAGTTATTATTATTATTAAATTTGAAATTCTAATTATTCTATTATTAAGTCTTACTCAATCATCCAATAACTTAATTTCAGATTTAATATTAAATTCGAATTTCCTATTTATTTAATTAATTAAGTCACACTTAATTAATAACAAATAATTCGAATTACTTACATTTTATTTAAGTCCGAATTTAAATTAAATAATCCTTCAATCATTCTTTGTACGACCCTTTAGGTTATTATTATGTTGGCAACAATTTTAAATCTAATTTCAAATCATAAACAATGAGCGGCTTCTAGTAATACATCATTGTTACCCAAGTATTAATAATTAAATCGGTGATCAATTAAACCTTTCGTGAATAATGTACAATGTAATATAATCCCTTTAGCCTTATATTATAGATCAAACTCGAGGCATGCATTGTGTCATCCTCTGTTAACGTTCAATCCTTCTTTCCTTGATCAATGAGTAAACTATTAAACAAATCAGTATTTGAGCATGACCATGCATTTTATAGTCTTACTAAATCAAGAGGCCAATAATATCACTCCTTTAATACATGAGGGCTAAATCCCATCTAGATCATTCATATTTCTCATACGATTCATAATGTACCCAATCTCTACTTTTATTATTACCCAGTCAAGGATAACTTTCAATAGTATCAAAGTATATTAATTCTCGTATAGAAATATAATGATTTCAAGTCAAAGGACCAATACATCATTATCACTGTGAGATTAACTTATGACACTATAAACATGTAGTATCTCACAACGGGTCAATCCAGCACCATGTATTTAATACATGTGCTTGTGTTTTGACTTTAGTATCACCATACCTTTGATCAATGAGATGTGATCATCAGCCAACAAACACACTAGTCTCAATATATTTATTATCGTCCCTTAACAATAATACTTGACTAGGGACCTTTAGGAATATCAATACTATTCTCATAATCTCATTTTTAAGTCATGTACTTAGAGGTATAGATTTACATATCATATTCCAAGGGCATTTATTAATCCAACATCTTATCATAGAAAATAAAGATATAATAAATTACTAAAGAATAATCCATATAATCATAATTATTAATCCAAATATTTCATAATATAAACATTATAATGTTGTCTCTAGGGCACAAACACTAACAATCTCCCACTTGCACTAGAGCCAATCACCTATGTATCTAATACCCATGGAATTAGTATGACCTTCGTGCTTTTGCTGCGACAAAGTCTTAGTCAGTGGGTCTGCAACATTATCATCAGTATACACTTTACATATATGTATATCTCCTCTTTCATTAATCTGTCGAAGGAGATGATATCTCCTAAGTATATGCTTTGCCCGGGAATGGGACCTTGGTTCTTTAGCCTGCGCGATGGCTCCATTATTATCACAGTAAAGATCAACTGGATCTGTGATTGATGGAACCATACCAAGTCCCGTTATGAATTTCCGTATCCAAACAGCCTCTTTGGCTGCTTCACTGGCAGCAATATACTCAGCTTCCATTGTAGAATCAGCTACTGTCTCTTGCTTTGAACTCTTCCAGCTTACAGCACCTCCATTAAGGTAAAACACAAAACCTGACTGAGATACTGAATCGTCTCTGTCTGTCTCAAAGATGGCGTCAGTGTAACCCTTTACAACCAGATTCTCATCTCCTCCATACACCAAGAATGAATCTTTAGTCCTTTTCAAGTACTTAAGAATATTCTTGATAACTGTCCAATGACCCTCACCAGGATTAGACTAGTATCTGCTCATCATGCTCAAGGCATACGAAATATCAGGTCGAGTACATATCATCGCATACATTATAGATCCAATTGCCGAAGCATATGGAAATTTGCTCATACGACCCTTATCATCTAATGATTTAGGGAAGTTGTCTTTTGAGATCAATATCCCATGAAACATCGGGACATATCCTCTTTTTGCCTCTTGCATCCCGAAACGATGCAATACTTCGTCAATATATGTACTCTGACTTAGGCCGATTAATTTCCTTGATCTATCTCTATAGATCTTGATCCCTAATATATAGGTAGCATCACCTAAGTCCTTCATCGAGCAACTATTTTCCAACCAAGTCTTAACAGCCTGTAGAGAAGGTATGTCATTCCCTATCAGTAATATGTCATCTACATATAGTACTAGGAATGCCACATGGCTCCCACTAACCTTCTTGTAAACACATAGTTCATCTTCATTTTGAATAAACCCAAATTCTTTGACTGTTTCATCAAAATGATGATTCTATCTCCTTGAGGCTTGCTTCAATCCATAAATAGATCAAAGCAACTTACAGACCATCTTAGCAAATTTGGAATCGACAAAACCCTCAGGTTGTATCATGTATACATCCTCTTCAAGACTCCCATTTAAGAAAGCAGTTTTGACATCTATTTGCCAAATCTCATAGTCATAGTAAGCAGCTATTGCTAGAAAAATCCTGATGGACTTGACCATAGAAACTGGTGAAAAGGTCTCATTATAGTCTATACCATGAACTTGTTTGAAACCTTTTGCCACCAGTCGCGCTTTATAGGTCTGTACTTTACCATCCATGTCAGTTTTCTTCTTGAAAACCCACTTGCACCCTATAGGTTTTACCCCTTCAGGTGGATCAACTAAAGTCCATACTTTATTTTGATACATGGATTCCATTTCAGATTTCATGGCCTCTAGCCATCTCTCAGAGTCTGGACTGTTCATAACATCTTGGTAGGTAAGAGGCTCATCATTATCTATGAGCATTACATCAACATCTCGAGTCAAGAGAAATCCAGTATTATTCCCTAACAATGCAGCAAAAATTACAGAAGGGGGGTTGAATGTAATTCTAGTAAACTTTTTCTTGAACTATAAAATGTTCTAACTCAAACTATATATATGAGTGTTTTGATTTGCAAGGTGCAGAATCACAAGTTAAATAAATCAAAAACACAAAGTAATAAAAACACAAGTCTTTAAAACTTTCTGGTGGATAGAAAGTATCCACTATATATATAAATAAATATCGAAATTAATAACTCTGTGAAGAACAAATTATCTCACAGCTACTTTACAAGTGAATAAACAAACTACAGAAAAATTCTTAACAGTTACAACTTTTTCTATTTCTCTTCTAAAAGTGTTTGCTTAGTTGTTTGTTCTACTCGCTACACTTGGTTTATATACCACCAAGTTTACATGGTAATAAGACAGGATAATAAAACAAAACTATCAAGTCAAACTCCATGCTGCTTCACTACTCTATTCCAGCATCTTTGAAAATCTTCTTAACTTACATGGAAATGGTAATGCTTTTTTGTTCTTCATTTCCTGTTAAACAGGCTGCCACATTCCTTTTGCAAACACCCAACGCATGTGACTGTGTTGTCACTATCAACATACATTTGAATTGATGATCCGTCGGGTAGCTTTGTTGATCATCCGTCGGGTAGCTTTGTTGATCATCCGTCGGGTAGCTATTTGACACTTGACTTTATTTCACTTATGCAGAATTACAAGACATCTTATATTTACAATTAATCAACCTATTCTGCATATCTAATAAGAGTCAACATGACTCATATGCTACTACAAAATCTATACAAAGTTGTTTGCAGAAATGAGTTACAATACTTATTATTACATAAGCTACTCACTCGATGGATGACAAATCATCATCCGTCGGGATTATAATTGAGTCATCCATCAGGACTATATTTGATCATCCTTCAAGTGCTATATTTTTCACTAAGTTAAATCTACTAAGGTATTTTGTTAATGTAATCATCAAGTTCACAACATATTCTCAACAATCTCCCCCAATTTATGCCTACTAGAATTGTAGCCATAAATTAAGAGAAACTTAATGATAACAAAACACCCTAAAAATACAAATTTAAAAGGTAGTAGATTAAACTAAAAAGTGCTGCAGAATTTACTGAAGAATTTACAAGACAAAGTGTACAAATATTTGCTCACAGTCATTTTCAAGGTGCTCCTCTAGTCTGAGCAGATTGATCTATTTCCTTGATGGTCTGGATTTCTTTCCAAGCTTCCTGTTGTTTTCTTCTATCTGATTTTGGAGCTGTCTGTGGAATTCAAGTTCATCAGCTTCTGACAGATCTAGCATTTCTTGCATTTCCAGTAGAGTCTCATTGCTAGAGATGCTCAGTTGGTCCTCTAATCTGAAGAATCTTCTAACTCCCTTATCATACATGAATTCTATTAGCCAGTAGGGCCTTAGATGCACTCTACTTCCTGTGTAAGGAATAGTTAAAGTCTTTGGGAGTGCATCTTTGGCTCTAATACTCCTCAGTTCTTCAGTCTTCTTTAGAACTAGTCTTCTAGCTGTCACATTGAATCCAAAGTTCTTCTTGAAAGATGAATAGACTTTTATCAATATAGATTGGCTCTCTTGAAGAATCTTGTGAAGTGGCCATGTCATTTCTTTTCCTCCCTTGTATTTGAATACTAGCCTTTCAGGTAGATTCCTGTAAGCATTAATCCCTCTAACTTCTTCCAGTTCATCTAGATAGAGGTTTAGATCAGAGAATTTCTTGATGTCACAGATGTACATGATATCTCCCTTATTGACCTTGGTTTGAGCTTTGGTTAGGGACTTGGATCTGAGAATTGAGGGCTTCACTTTCTTGACTGCTCTGGTCTTTATTTTCTTTGGATTCATGAAATGAGGTAGATTGAGTTCGGGAATTGGTAGACTATCCCAGTCTATTGGCTCATCCTTTGGAATGATAGGTTCACCATGGAAATTCTTGGATGGATCTATCTTGAATTCTTCATGTGCCACAGAGGGCATGGATGTTTGAGTTGTTGTAGAAGTAGACTCTTTGGGAAAGTAATCTTCCATCTCCTCATAACTGAAATCCAATTTTCTCTTAGAAGGAAGCTTATATCTGAATTTTCTTTTCTTTTGAGGCGCTTCTTGCATTTTCTGATCTTTAGATTCAGTGGTTTCAGATGGTTGTTTAGGAATTTGTTGTATGAGTTTCACAGCTTGGAATTTGGCCAAGATAGCAGCTTGCTCCTTCTTTTGTTTGAGCTTTTTAGCATCTAGAGCAGCTTGCTTCTTTTCTTGCTTCAATCTTGCCTTTTCTTCCCTTTTTGCTTCAACAAATTGAGGGTGTCCATCCACCACACAAATTTCCTTACCATTTCTGAAAACCTTGGCAATTCTCCTTTTTAGAGCTGAATCTGCAGGATATTTGTAGAATGCTATAGACCTGGCCAATAACTTCTTCTCATCAGGCTTTAGTTTTTCATACACTGTGTCCAAAGGGATTTGATGCTATAGATCTTTGCAGATTTTGGTTAGTTCACCTTTGGCTTCATGATTAGATCTGCCTTTGGGGATTTGATGCAGGATGCTTGGCCTCTCTCCAGATAGTTCATGCTCATATCATTCACAGAAATTTGCCTGACTTGAGAATGATGAATGACTGATTTTTCTGGCTTCTTTGCTAGATCAAATTTCTTTTAAATATCCTCATAAATTTTCTCCCAGTTTATTGGACTCAACTGCTTCTTCTTAGCTGCTCTCAAAGTGGCTGCTGCTTCATTTATCAGATCAATACTATCTTTGGCTGGTGGCTTTGTGAAAGAAATTGTTGGCACAATTGCTTTACTCACTTAAATGTTAAGCACTTTTTGCTCCCCCTCACTTCTAGAACTCTCTTTCTCCCCCTTTTTGTTATCAGCAAGTTGAGTAGAGGAGGAGGTTTGTGCAGCCACTAGTTTCTGAAGCAAGTCTGTTTGTTGAGCTTGGTGTAGATGGATTGCTGTAAGAGAAGCTTCCATAGAAACCATTCTTTTGTCCAAGGAATCCACCTTGATTGCAAGATCAGAGTTTTTCCTGAGCTATCTTTTGATGTCTGTCATTGTTGTCTCTGGAAGTCTAGCTTCCATCTTGTCAGAGATGTCTTTCTTAAGTTGATCAACTTCATTTTTGATAAGGGAGACATTTTGACTTTGTTGGTAGCCTGAGATTTGCTATAGTTGGAGAGAAGCAAGATGTGCTTGTAGAAGCTTCTTGGTACTAGCATTTATGGTTGATTGAAGTGCAGACTGTGTTTGGCTGATAAGTTGGATGAGTGTAGTCTTGAAATGGTGATCATCACATTTCTTGGAGAAGGCCCATGATGGCATGCTTGATCTGGAGCTAGGGCCTACTTCTCCCCTTATGTCCAATGACTCTTCTTCACTATCTCCACCCTCACCTCCAAAGAATTCTTCTGAACCACCAGTCTCATAATCAACATCACCAGCTGTTGAGGGCAAAGCTGTGATGGCATCCTTAGCTCTTTGCATGGACTGTGTGGTGTGTACCAAATTGAGCATTCTTTCTGCATTGTCATTGCCTTGTCCAGCTAGAAGTTGATATGCTGGAACAGGGTGAGTAAATGTCTCAGCATCCAAGGAGGTAGAATCTATAACAACTTGAGTTTGCTGAGATAGTCCCTCCCTGTCTGCATCCTGGACATTCATTAACTCACTTACAATGACATCCACCCTTATATCTCCAGTACCTGCATTTCTCTCATTTTCTCTCTTTTCTTGCATCAAGGTCTCACCTTGGCTCCCCACCCTCACACCCTCACCTTTACCATCTAAGGTGGAACTCCTCACACTCACTTTTGCCAGTCCTGAAGAAATGGACTGTATTGGACCACTCTTTTCCTCTCCTTTTTCCTGGGAGCAACCCAGACTCTCACTCAAGTCACTACCTTCCCTCAATCCTAATAGTGATTGCACAATTACTAAGTCATCTGCACTTGTAACTATAGTTGAACTTTGGAGTTGTGCAGAGACACCCGACGGATGAGAAATATCCATCGGGTTAGTAATTTGACTATCCGACGGATGATTGCTGTTAGGCACATCCGTCGGGATACAATCACTACTCGATGGATGAACAATATCCATCGAGTGAGTAGAAATGAATGAGTGTGAAGTGGAGACTATTATAGAATCTGTGCAAATTGATGAAAATTTTGGTACAGATGTCTCAACAGTCTCAGAAAGAAATGACAAGTGAGCCAACAAATCATCTAGAAGATGATACTCACTTGCATGGACTTTTGGCTTCTCCAACAGAGTTAAAGATGGAAAATATGGTTGAGATGTTTGAATCATGTCAACATCCAAAGAGTGTGTGGGAGAATTTGGTGTTTGAGGTGTTTCAATTTGTACATATTTTGGCTATGACTCCACATTTGTTGGAGCCACATCAATTTGATTTTGAGATGGTGCAGTGACTGGGTCTTTAGCTCCAGTTTGCACTGTGTGTGTACCTTGTGCATCCCCAAGGGTTTTAGTTTTCTTCTTTCTTGTCTAAGTTTGTGGTGAACTTGTGTCCCTACCCCTTTTGTTCTGTGCTCCTGGTTGAGAGCTTGTTTCAATAGTTACACATCCTTTTGGGAGGATGAAACTAGAATTGAGCTTTTGTCCTTATTAACAACCACAGTTTGTTGGGAAACTGTGGTGTGGCTTGGTTTGGGTACACTATGCTCACCATCCTTATTCTTAGGGATTCTTTGATTTTCACCCTGTCCCTCACCCGTCTTTCCCACCTTCACACTCCCCTCTTCGTGTTTAGTGGATTTTACAACTGGCATCTTTTGAGAGACACCATAGGGGGCTTTCTTTATCTTTGTTTTTGAGACTTTGGTTTTGGTAGCTTGGGTAGGCATCTGTTTGGTCATTGACACAGACGCCACTACTACAATAGAAAGCAAAGAAATGTTTGAGGTTGGAAGAGTGGAGAAAGTTGAAATTACCTCACTTACCTGAGGTGCCCCCATTACTGGAAAGTAGAAGAGTGGCACCTCTTTGTGGTGATCTGCTCTATTGAGATCTGCAATAATTCTTCTTTCTTGAACCCAACAATTTAACTTGTTGGTTGGGTTCTCAATCACAATGTCCTCAGAGAGGTGGTTAGCAAGCATCATAAAAAATCTAGCATAATAAACACTCTTACCCCTCTTATTAAGCTCCCCTAACTTAAACCCCAACTCAAACAAGACTAGACCACTAAAATTGAAGTATTTATCAGTTACTAGCATGTAAGCATGTTGAGCATGGAGATATTAACAGAATCAAAATTGCTAATTTTACCAGAAAACACTTTAGTAACTACATCACACAGGTAACTCCATTCTTTTCCAAGACCGAATCTCCTAATTTCACTTAATTTAGAGATGGTGAGTGCATAACTATGGAGTTTAACATGTTAACAATATCAGTGTCTGTGTGTGGAGTAGTGACAGTATTATCAGAAATCCTAAAGCATGCTTTAACAATGTCACTATTAACACATAATTCCTTACCTTTAATAGTGAAAGTGATGGTCTTGTCAGTTGAGTTGTACACTGTAGTTGTCCATATCTCCTCCACAACCTCACAGTAGATAGTGGGAGACTCTAGCATGGTATAGTTGAGCTTACAGCTTTGCACAAAATCCATCATTTTGTGGTAGTCGCTAGACTGATGAATCCCCTTGTTCACTAGAGCTGTGAAATTGTTCTTCTCATAGATAAAGTCAGTTTGAGACATGATTTTGACGACTGGTGCCATTGTTAGAGAGTACAATTGCAGAGAGAAAGAGGGTAATTGCTTTTGAGAAAGAAAGAAGTTAGAGCAGATGAATTGAGAATGATAAAAGAAAAGTAAGGAAAATGAATTTTGCTTTTATACTATCTCAAAAAATAATTGTAAAAAATAATAAAGTAAAATAAAGCGACTAACAAAAATTGCCCAAAATAGCCGTTTAAAAAAATAAACTGTAAAAATTCCATCACTTATCCGTTGTGTTATGCTTACAAATTGTAAGTATACTCGATGGATGATGTTCAGAGAATTAACGACCATGATTTAGACAACTCGACGGATGAGGATAAAACATTTGATCCGTCGGGTTATGAAAATAATCCAGAAAAATAATTGAATTTTAGATATTCTATTCCGACGGATGATCAAACTCGATGGATAATGATCATCTACGGGATGCAAATTTTGACTTAGCAAACATTTCATCCAAGGCAGAAAAAATCAATTAAATTTATGTCTGCATTACAACTTACAAAATATCTGAAAAGATTCAAGAATAATTAAGCATACCTAGCTCACTTACCAACCTTGAGAAGGTGGATTCATCCAGTGGCTTGGTAAATATGTCTGCAAGTTGTTTTTCACTTGGAACAAAATGCAGTTTCATAGTACCATTCATCACATGTTCCCTTATGAAGTGGTACTTGATGTCTATGTGCTTTGTTCTTGAATACTGTACTGGATTTTCAGTGATAGCAATTGCACTTGTGTTATCACAGAAAATAAGAATCCTATCCACTTGTAGACCATAGTCCAACAATTGGTTTTTATCCATAGAATCTGTGCACAACAACTACCAGCAACAATATATTCAGCTTCAGCTGTAGAAGTAGAAACTGAATTTTGCTTTTTACTGAACCAGGACACAAGCTTGTTTCCGAGAAACTGACAGGTTCCTGTTGTACTTTTTCTGTCTATTTTACAACCTGCATAATCAGCATCTGAATAACCAGTTAGATCAAAACCAAAATCTCTATCGTACCAAATGCCAAGTTTTGGTGTTCCCTTAAGATATCTGAAAATTCTCTTAATAGCTACTAAATGAGATTCTCTAGGATCAGCCTGAAATCTAGCACAAAGACAAGTAGCAAATATTATATCTGGCCTACTAGCTGTTAAGTACAAAAGTGAACCAACCATGCCCCTATAACTTGAAATATCCACAGACTTTTCAGTAGTGTTTAATTCAAGCTTAGTTGCAGTGGCCATGGGGGTTTTTGCAGATGTGCAATCCATTAGATCAAACTTCTTTAAAAGATCATGAATGTATTTAGTTTGACTAATGAATATTCCATCACTAACTTGCTTAACTTGTAAACCACGAAAGTAAGTTAGTTCTCCCATCATGCTTATTTCATACTTACTTTGCATCAATTTGGCAAACTTTTTGCAAACTTTTTCATCTGTATAGCCAAATATAATATCATCTACATAGATTTGAACAAGTATACTAGAGCCATTAACATTTCTAAAGAATAAAGTTGTATCCACAGTACCTCTTGTGAAGTGATTTTCCAAAAGAAACTTTGATAAAGTGTCATACCAGGCTCTAGGTGCTTGCTTCAGTCCATAGAGTGCTTTCAAAAGATAGTAGACATGATTTGGGAAATTTGGGTCTTCAAAACCAGGATGTTGACTGACATAGACTTCCTCCTCCAAATCTCCATTTAGAAAAGCACTCTTGACATCCATTTGATAGACCTTGAAATTGGCATGGGCTGCATAGGCTACAAAGATTTTGATGACTTCAAGTCTTGCAACAGGAGCAAAGGTTTCATCAAAATCTATTCCTTCTTGTTGACAATAGCCCTTAGCAACCAATCTAGCTTTGTTCCTGACTACTATGCCATTTTTATCCATCTTGTTTCTGAATACCCATTGGGTGTCTATTAGATTCTTTCATTTAGGCTTGGGTACCGGCCTCCATACTTTATTCCTTTCAAATTGATTTAGCTCCTCCTGCATAGCTAAAATCCAATCATGATCCAACAGAGCTTCTTCTACCTTCTTTGGTTCTTCCTTAGATAAGAAGCTCCTATATAGACATTCTTCTTGAGTTGCTTTCCTTGTCTGAACTCTAGAAGATGCATCACCAATAATTAGCTCATATGGGTGATTTCTTGTCCATTTTCTCTGTTGTGGTAGATTTGCTCTAGATGAAGAGGCCTCATTGTTGTCTTGATGTGTGACTGTAAGTCATATGTCATAGTCTATTTGTATATTCGAGGATTCAACTCAACTCAAATAAGAATGTAATAAGTAAATAGTGGATCGACCGTCAGAGAGATCTCGCAAAGTAATATCTGTCAAAGGATTCAGAAACAAGGTTCATCTACAGACTTGAGGAGTTAATTCACTGGAAGAAGTTCAAGAAGTTGATCATGCCTCAGTGATATAAATCAAGATCGTGGATTTAATCAAGTGACAGAGATCTCGTCAGAGTATCATTAATTACAAGGATTTAATCTGAAGAAAATCAAAGCGTCAAAGTCAAGACATGAAGAAACGTCACGGAAGTTAGTTACTCATGAACCAGACAGTACATCGAGTGTCAACGTTGAAGTGGCGGAATTGATTCATAATTCTCAGTGATTTTCAGAAGATATTCAGAAGAATGGATGCTGCTCAGGGTTAGTATTAATTCTCTATTAATTAATTAAGTCATATAATTTAATTAAGTAAATAAATTATATCTGCAAAGATTAATTTATTGATTAATTAAATTAATTGATTAATTAATTCAGAATTAATTTTAGGAATTTTCAGAAGTTTAATTGGATTAAATTCAATCTTAAATCAGCAAGACAATTGAAAATGAACTAGCATGACAATCTGGATTGTCATACCGATTGTCATGCCAGTTCAAAAGATTGTCCTACCGATAGTCATGCCAGTTCAAAAGATTGTCCTACCGATAGTCATGCTGGTTCAAACGATTGTCTTGCTAGCTCAAAAGGATAGTCTCACCGATTGTCATACAAGCTTAAAGGATTGTCATTCCAATTCAATTAATTCGGCTGTTGATAAATAGAAGCAGAAGTCATTCAACTCAAAAAAAAACATCTCAATCATACAGAACACATTCAAGAACAAAGAAAAGAAAGCAGCCGCCTTGAAACATTTTATTTTCTTCTCTGCTTACATCAAGATCAAAATTCTAGTTTGTTAATGTTAAATCCAAACCACTAGAATTATTTATCTTGTTCTTGTGTAACAATCTAGCGGATCAAAATCCCTAGAACTTAATCTCAAATCGCGTTTAGCATTTGATTCTAATTATTGCAAAAATAGAAAAAAGTTCATGTCGAATTTATTCTAGATTTGTGATAATTGATTTGAGATTAATACCTTGTAATCGATACAGTTGTTGTAACACCTTTCAAGTTTAATAATATTTTTATTTAACTTGAATTTTGTTTCACATTTTTTATTCCGTATTTATTCGATTATTTGGTACTGTTTGTATTCAACCCCCCCTTCTACAAACACATTGGGACCTAACAATTGGTATCAGAGCCTTCTGATTAACGAACAAATCAAGATCCTAGACTTTTGTGATTTTTCAACTCCTTGAATTCTTATTTATTCAAAAATTCATAATGACTTCACATAAAGTTGGAACCGTTAAAATTCCACAATTTGATAAAGAGAATTATATCATGTGGAAGAAGAAGATGCTATTATTTTTACAAGTTGCAAATCCCAAATATTCAAACTTGTTAAAGAAGGGTATAAAAACTCCGATGGTTATTGAACCAGAGGTAATAATAGATGGTGTGGTGACTACTAAAGCTAGAACCTATCCAAAAGAGCCCGAAGATTTTACTCCTGCTGAGAAGGAAGAAGCCTCCTTGGATGCCAGCCTTCAATTAATATTAATTGATTCCCTTGATCCCTTGATGAACAGACATGTGATGAACTGTAAAAATTCTAAACACATGTGGGAAACTATTGAGGTAATTAATGAAGGCACAGAGGAAGTTAGGGAGAACAAGTTGGAAATCCTAACCTCTGAATATGAACATTTCAAATCAAATCCAGGAGAAGGAATTACTGAAGTGTTTGAGAGGTACAATGCGTTGATCAACAACCTGAACATCAATGGAAAGTATTATTCAATCAGGGAGGTCAACAAAAAGTTCCTTTTAACACTGCCAACTCATCTTGAACATAGAATCACTGCCATTAGAGAAGCTAGAGATCTGAGTGAGATTTCTTTGGACAGGCTCTATGGAGTGTTAAAAACTTATGAGTTGGAGCAGATTCAACAGAAGGAAGTCTATGGGAAGGATAGAATGGTCAGCACATCTAATGCACTTGTAGCTGAAGGTCAACAACAACAACAATCTCAACAGTTAGAAAGAATGGTACAGTTTTCCAAGGGTGAGGAAAATGAGTTAGTAGCAGAATATGATCCTCCTACTACAAATCAATCAAGTGATGATTTTTATTCCTTGGAAGAGCTGGAGCAATTGGAAGATGAATCAATGGCCCAAATTGTCAAGAGATTCTCCTATGTCAGATTCAGGAGGAATCCCAAACTTAAGTACAAGTCCAACTACAACAAATTCCAGAAAGGTGGATCTTCATCCTCTAACACCAGCAGTGGTGGGTACAAAATAGGAATGGTTGATCGAAGCACCATTAGATGCTATAACTGCAATGAGTTGGGACACTTTGCCACAGAATGTAGGAAGCCAAAGCAAGTAAGAAAGAACTCTGAAAGGGCTTATCTGGCAAAGGGAAGAAGTTGGGATGATACTGACAGTGAAGATGAAGATGAAGGAAATCTTGCTCTTATGGCTATTGATGGAAAAGCTTCATCGTCAAGAATAGAGGTAAAACTTTCTGATGCTTAAATGGTTTATCATCTAAGAGGTAACTTAGATTGTGCACGTCGTGATAATGAACTGTTAAGTTTACAGATCACAGACCTTGAGAAAGAGGTCAATGAATTAAGACTTGTGCACATTAATCAAGACAAATTAAAAGAACAGGTATCTTTTCTAGAGAATAGAGTTGACTGTTATAGAAAACTCGAAACTATTCTCAAAGACAAGATCACCGGTCTTGAGACTAAGGTTAGAGCCTACTTCAATTCTTGTTCGAAAGCTAAAGAGTTCTACAGTAAGCAAGCTGTTAATCAAACATCTGGAATAGGTTATGATTACAATGCTGCTATTGGAGAATTAGGCATAAACTCCCCTCCTCATGTCTGTGCTAAAGGGAGGGAAGTACCACATGTGCTTAAGGGTGTTGATGAACCCCTCTATAAAGCATCAATTGCTGAACCATTTGATGCGACCTCTTCTGTTATTCAAGAAGAAATACGTGCTGAGGATCATGCTAATGAGAAGATTGTTTCCAAGTCAAGTGAGTCGAAAGTTCCAGTCAAAGTTGTGAAAGCAACTGAGACTAACTTAGACACACATGAGTTGGATAACAAAAATGCCATGTCTACCATGCATAAATTGCCTGCTGTTAATCACTCTCATAAAGCATGCGGTGTTTCTAATTGTATGTCTTGTGCTTTTAATATGATGTATGCTTATTTTAATGGTAAGCATGTGTCTAATGATAAGACTACTCCTCGTCAGCATGTGAATAACAAGAAACATGATAGGTGTAAGACTGCTAGTCCTTCTAAGGCTAGAAAGGAGACATTTGTGCCTAAGCTTAAACAGAAATTTGTTAAGGCTGTTTACAAGGTCAAATGTGCAGTCATTGAGGATGTTGAGACCATTAAAATTAAAAATGTTGTTTTGCCTGACAAAGGACAGTTCTACAAGTATGCCGGGCCCAACCAAGTTTGGGTTCCGAAGAAGGTCTAATCCATTTGAAGTGCAGGGCAATATACAGGTGTAACCGGTAGTGTGGATTCTTGACAGTGGATCATCAAGACATATGACCGGAGATAGAGCCCTGCCATCAAATATGGTTGAGAAAGCTGGCCCCCTGGTTACCTTTGGAGATAACAGCAAAGGTTTATCTGAGGGATATGGCTGTTTACAAGCTGGGAATGTTATCATTGTAATTTTGTATATTATGCTAGGTTATTATCAGGAAGCAGTATCTAACATATAGCACTAGTGACGAGACTTGAGAATATTATGACATATCAGGCACCTGATGCACATTACACTTGGAATTGGACTCTAGTAAGATGTGTACAAGTGTACTCCTGGTTGGTGAGTCAAAAGAGGAAGTCAATGCACCACAGTTCATGGACTTTGCAGCTGCAGATCTATTGGACTATGCAATCTCTTCTTCACAGTCTCACTTCAGGTTGGTATGAACTAGTATACTGCTCAAGCAATCGTCAAGGACATGGTATGGCACTCTAACTGCAGTTACAGTTGTATATGAACTAGTAGAGTCGTCATATTTATAACTATCTTATCACTAGGCACAATCATATTGTTTTATATGTGCAGTGATATATTGTTTATGCAACATAACAATTAGTATCTAAAGTACTTGACAAGTATCGGTCAATGATATGTTGTTAACATTATGTTGCAGATATTTGTAAGCTTTTGACATGAATGAGAATTACTTAGACTTTACCCTAAGTGATCAATGTTTTATCAAAAAACTCATTCATATTCAAAAACAAAATCAAACTTCTTTTTACATTTTCTCTCTATTACCATATGTTCTGTGTTACAGGTTCAGTCTCCAATGACTTTCTTTCAGTGACAGTCATGAGGTTGAAAACCCACAACGTCTATCCCAGACTGTAAAGACAAACACAAAAACAGAACCAACCAACACTCTCTTACCACTAAATGTAGTATGAATGAGCGTGAGGAAGATAGTGCCTTAGTGCACCACATAAGGAAGGTTCTGAAGTCAACCCAGTAGCTCTGTCTCCTACAAAGATGAGTAGTATTTAAACCGAGACAACTGCTAGCCCCAATACATCTTCTCAAAAAGATGTAATGGCTGAAAAGGCACAAAAACAGTTACTAGATTCATTCTCTCAACAGGGTGAGTCTATTGAATTTTGCCTGTCGGCCAAGGTATCCGATGTAGTGTCACCACTTCAAACATAATCAATTCTTGATGCACAAGGAGAGGTTACACACACAAAGGATGAGTTGACGGAAATAAGAGTTTCGACCATTTTAAGGTCAGATTCGATTGTTCAAGGTTCGTTAGTGGACCAATTGCCTTTACAGGTGTTAGGAGAGGATACTGATCCAAAAGCCATATGTCAGTGGTCAGTGTCTACCTCCTCAGGCTTAAATCCCCTGGATGCATCTGCGGATAGTGGATCTGACATAGGTGCAGATCGGCAACTTGTTGACAATGATTCAGATATAACCTGATGAGCCACAAGGAAATGTCTTCACAGACATTAGAAGGGAACTTTGATCTTTATGCTAAATTCTTTGGATCATTGTTTACCTTCCCAGAATTCAAATCTGGAACCCTAAAAGGGAAACTATTAACTTGTAAATTATGACTCAGATTCATCTGACGAGTTTAACAAGGATGGGGATTTGTGAACTCCCATTGCACCACCTGTGACCTCCTTAAGGATGGCTAAGGTGATTTTCCTTGCAGGTACAGCTGGAATATGGAGCTATGAGAGGAGTGATACACTTGTGAGAAAGAGTGTAAACACGAGTGGAGAGAAGAGTGAAACTCATGTGAGGTACACTAAACAGAATCACACACTCACAGTGAGGAAGAAAGAGAAACTACTTGTTATTTCTTTTCCAACCAAGTGAATATGAGAACTCCTTCAGACGACGGCATACATTCCTTATTTAAGGGGGAGATAAAAGCTTAAGTAATAGTTTGGAGGATTCCTCAACTAAGGGGGAGAAATAGCAGGGAGGAAGAAAAAGATCCTAAAAATGTACACTACACCACACCATTGTTATTTGTAACTACGGATCCTATTGTACGGGAGAGGTGGTAAACACAAGGTGAATTCCTAGTAAGGGAAGAAGCTGTTAGGGGAGTACCATTGGTTTTTATCTGCGGATCCTATTGTACGGGAGAGGTGGTAAAACGAAGGTGATCTTCTTTAATTAGTTGATTCTCATAGGGGGAGAAGCAAGAGATATGGGCTTCTCAACAGGAAATGTGGTTGTACAAATGAAGATGGAACTACTTGAAGATATGTTCAGTCTAGAGGAACATCTACTTGGAATCTAGAAAATGTTAAATCTAGTCCAGAACTTTTCTACTATTTACTTTGCATTTCTGTTTATATCTTTTTCTTATTTGTTAGTTGAGTTATCCTCTAGGTATTTGTGTGTTATTGTCTAACAAACAAATAGGGGGAGATTGTAAGTCATATGTCATAGCCTATTTGTATATTCGAGGATTCAACTCAACTCAAATAAGAATGTAATAAGTAAATAGTGGATCGACCGTTAGAGAGATCTCGCAAAGTAATATATGTCAAAGGATTCAGAAACAAGGTTCATCTACAGACTTGAGGAGTTAATTCACTGGAAGAAGTTCAAGAAGTTGATCATGCCTCAGTGATATAAATCAAGATCGTGGATTTAATCAAGTGACAGAGATCTCGTCAGAGTATCATTAATTACAAGGATTTAATCTGAAGAAAATCAAAGCGTCAAAGTCAAGACATGAAGAAACGTCACGGAAGTTAGTCACTCATGAACCAGACAGTACATCGAGTGTCAACGTTGAAGTGGCGGAATTGATTCATAATTCTCAGTGATTTTCAGAAGATATTCAGAAGAATGGATGCTGCTCAGGGTTAGTATTAATTCTCTATTAATTAATTAAGTCATATAATTTAATTAAGTAAATAAATTATATCTGCAAAGATTAATTTATTGATTAATTAAATTAATTGATTAATTAATTCAGAATTAATTTTAGGAATTTTCAGAAGTTTAATTGGATTAAATTCAATCTTAAATCAGCAAGACAATTGAAAATGAACTAGCATGACAATCTGGATTGTCATACCGATTGTCATGCCAGTTCAAAAGATTGTCCTACCGATAGTCATGCCAGTTCAAAAGATTGTCCTACCGATAGTCATGCTGGTTCAAACGATTGTCTTGCTAGCTCAAAAGGATAGTCTCACCGATTGTCATACAAGCTTAAAGGATTGTCATTCCAATTCAATTAATTCGGCTGTTGATAAATAGAAGCAGAAGTCATTCAACTCAAAAAAAAACATCTCAATCATACAGAACACATTCAAGAACAAAGAAAAGAAAGCAGCCGCCTTGAAACATTTTATTTTCTTCTCTGCTTACATCAAGATCAAAATTCTAGTTTGTTAATGTTAAATCCAAACCACTAGAATTATTTATCTTGTTCTTGTGTAACAATCTAGCGGATCAAAATCCCTAGAACTTAATCTCAAATCGCATTTAGCATTTGATTCTAATTATTGCAAAAATAGAAAAAAGTTCATGTCGAATTTATTCTAGATTTGTGATAATTGATTTGAGATTAATACCTTGTAATCGATACAGTTGTTGTAACACCTTTCAAGTTTAATAATATTTTTATTTAACTTGAATTTTGTTTCACATTTTTTATTCCGCATTTATTCGATTATTTGGTACTGTTTGTATTCAACCCCCCCTTCTACAAACACATTGGGACCTAACAGTGACTGAATTTTGATTATGAGAAACTCCCCCTGAGTTAGTGAGTCTTTGATTTGAGAGAGGGGAACTTTCTGTGAGTGATCTACCTTGACTTTATGCTTCTCTCAATGACCCGATGGATGAAGCACTTTGTAACTCGATGAATGATGAGTTATTAGCTTCATTAGTTGTAGATTTTTCTGCACTATCCTTAGGTGTAGTTTCTTGATCACTTTCATCATCACTGTCATCACTAACCATCTCCACATTGTCAAATTTGAGGTTCTCATGAAAATCTCCATCTTGCAGTCCTTCAATCTTTTTATCATCAAACACAACATGTATTGATTCCACAACAATGTTGGTTCTTAGATTATAGTCTCTATATGCTTTTCCCACAACATATCCAACAAAAATTCCTTCATCTGCTTTATCATCAAACTTCCCATGTTGATCAGTTTGATTTCTCAAGATATAACATTTGCAGCCAAAGACATGAAGAAAATTTAGAGTTGGTTTCCTGTTCTTGAACAATTAGTAGGGAGTCATGCACTTTGCTTGATTCACCAAAGAGATATTTTGAGTGTAGCAGGCAGTGTTCACAGCTTCAGCCCAAAAGTATGTTGGTAACTTTGATTCTTCAAGCATTGTCCTTGCAGCTTCAATAAGGGATCTGTTCTTTCTTTCTACCACTCCATTTTGTTGTGGAGTCCTTGCTGCAGAAAATTCATGCATAATCCCAGTTTCTTCATAAAATGATCTCATCACAGAATTTTTGAACTCAGTTCCATTGTCACTCCTGATTCTTCTTACTTTAAAAATCAGGATGATTGTTGACTTGCCTTATGTTATTGATGATGATTTCACTAGCTTCATCTTGAGACTTTAGGAAATATATCCAAGAGAACTTTGAGAAATCATCCACAATTACTAGGCAAAATCTTTTCCTTGAGATGGACAACACAATGACTGGTCCAAACAAATCCATGTGTATCAATTGCAAAGGTTCTTCAATTGTTAAATCAAACTTCTTTCTGAATAATGATTTGATTTGCTTTCCCTTTTAGCAAGCATCGCACAGTCCATCGTTTGTAAACTCCACTTGAGGAATACCTCTAACCAGTTCTTTCTTGACAAGATCATTCATGGTCTTGAAGTTTAGATGAGATAGCTTCTTGTGCCATAGCCAACTTTCATTTTGACTTGCTTTACTGAGTAGACAAGTAACAGATTCTGCATTTGATGAGTTGAAGTCAGCTAGGTACATATTTCCTTTTCTCACAACACAGGCTTCTGAATTGAAGGTTATTGAATTGCCCTTATCACAAAGATGGTTGTTACTCAGCAAATTATGCTTGAGACCATCCACTAGGGCAACCTCCTCAATGATGACAATGTCTTTAGAAATCAAGCCATATCCCACAGTATAACCCTTGTTGTCATCTCCAAAAGTAATACTTGTGCCAACTCTCTCCTTGAACTCTGTGAGCAGGGTAGAATCTCCAGTCATGTGTCTTGAACAACCACTATCCAAGTATCACAGATTCTTTCTATTTCCCTGCACACATCAAAATCAAATTAAGTTGATTTTGGTACCCAAGTTTGCTTGGGTCATGCCTTGTTAGCTTTCTGCTTTTGTTTCTTAGAGGGCGCTTTTCTGTGTTACACTGAAAAAAAGGTTATTCCTCAGTAGCTCAGTGGTAGAGCGGTGTTTTATCTCATTTGACTTTGGGATATCAGATTCATCCTTAGTCATCTGAGTTGGACCTTTGAAACCAGTCATTAAAACAGAATTACCATGCACATTTTGATTAATAGGAAATGGCATGCTATTTGCAAACATGTTATTCCAGTAGGGCATGCTAAATGACATTTGAGGCATACTAAATACAGCATAATAAGGATTAGGTGCAAATGGCATATTAGCAAATTGTGCATCCATATTTTGTGCAGACATAGAATTCATAGGCATAGAAGGCATAACACTCATGTTGGGAAAAGATGGTGGTACAGATATGGGAGTAGGCATGGCAAGTTTGCAATTAACAGACAAATGATTAGCACTACTACACTTAACATAGATTTTTCTTGGAGCATACTTATCAGGTGTGTAGTTGTTATGTTTGTTAATTCCTACTTTCCCATTTCTATTGTTTTTCTTTTTAGCTCCTGTTTTAACCTCAATCTTTTCTTATATATCATTCAATTGCTTGATGGACAGATGACCAACATTCACTTTCTTCTCCTTCTTCACTTGACTTGATTCTCCTGAAATAAAGTTTTTGGAAACTGATCCATATTTTTCATTTAACTTGGCAAGTTTGGCTTTACTCACAGGTTTGCTCACAACCGACGGATGATGAATTATGTCACTCGACGGATTGCCTTTTTGCCCTTGTTTTCACAGACCTTTGAAGTAGACTCAATAACTTCTATCTTCATCTCCTTCTCTTTCTCTAACTCAGCAACCAGTGTAATGGACCCTCCTTTCTTCCTCTCTTTCTCCATTCTTTCATCTTGCTCTATTTCTAGCTTACAAGTCTTTAGAATGCCATACAGTCTCTCTAGTGTAAACTCCTTGTATTCTTGTGAATTTCTCAAGGAGATTGTCATTGTTTTCCATTCTTTTGGAAGGGATCTCAGGAATTTGAGGTTATAATCTTTGGTTTGGTAGACTCTTCAATACAGCTTCAGAGCATTTAGTAGCTTTTGAAATCTACTAAAGATATCAGTGAGAGTTTTACCTTCTTCACAGTGTAAATGCTCATATTACTGAATTAGTAACTGCATCTTGTTTTCTCTAACTTGTTCAGTGCCATCACATATTATTTGAATGGTATCCCAAACTTCCTTGGCTGTCTTGCAGTTAATGATGTTATCAAACATGTCACCATCAACTCCATTGAATAGAATATTCATGGTCTTCTTGTCTTTCCTGACTTGTTCAATATCAGGATCTGACCATTCATGCCTTGGATTGGGAACTGATGGCTCATTTCCAGTTGTAGCTCTCATTGGTACATGAGGACCTCTCTCTATGCAATTCACATAGGCCTCATCTTGAGAAAGTAAATGAAGATGCATCTTTACCTTCCAGTGATGGTAATTATCTTTGTCCAGAAAATGAATCTTGACTCCAACATCCTTCTTGTTCATCTTGCTGTTTGTTGTGATCTTTAAACTCTTTATGCTTCAAGAGCTTGCTCTGATACCAATTGTTATTCCCTAACAATGCAGCAAGAATTACAGAAGGGAGGTTGAATGTAATTCTAGTAAACTTTTTCTTGAACTATAAAATGTTCTAACTCAAACTATATATATAAGTGTTTTGATTTGCAAGGTGCGGAATCACAAGTTAAATAAATTAAAAATACAAAGTAATAAAAACACAAGTCTTTAAAACTTTCTGGTGGATTTGAAAGTATCCACCAGATATATGTATATATATATTGAATTAAGAACTTTGTGAAGAACAAATTATCTCACAGCTGCTTTACAAGTGAACAAACAAACTACAGAGAAATTCTTAACATTTACAACTTTTTCTATTTCTCTTCTAAAAGTGTTTGCTTAATTGTTTGTTCGACTCGCTACACTTGGTTTATATACCACCAAGTTTACATGGTAATAAGACAGGATAATAAAACAAAACTATCAAGTCAAACTCTATGCCACTTCACTACTCTATTCCAGCATCTTTGAAAATCTTTTTAACTTGCATGGAAATGGTAATGCTTCTCTGTTCTTCATTTCCTGTTAAACAGGCTGCCACATTCCTTTTACAAACACCCAACGCATGTGACTGTGTTGTCACTGTCAATATACATTTGAATTGATGATTCGTCGGGTACATGCTTGTCATCCGTCGGGTAGCTTTGTTGATCATCCGTCGGGTAGCTTTGTTGATCATCCGTCGGGTAGCTATTTGACACTTGACTTCATTTCACTTATGTAGAATAATAAGACATCTTATATTTACAATTAATCAACCTATTCTGCATATCTAATAAGAGTCAACATGACTCATATGCTACTACATAATCTATACAAAGTTGTTTGCAGAAATGAGTTACAATTCTTATTATTACATAAGATACTCACTCGATGGATGACAAATCATCATCCGTCGGGACTATAATTGAGTCATCCGTCGGGACTATATTTGATCATCCATCGAGTGCTACATTTTCACTAAGTTAAGTCTACTTAGGTATTTTGTTAATGTAATCATCAAGTTCACAACATATTCTCAACATCCATAATATCTCTCTGGCTCATGACGAGCCCTACTAGATCTACGAACAACCCGTGTTTCCGGAGCTGGAACATCTTGATGTACTTCCTGACCATTTTCCAACTCTGGTTCAATATTATTTTGTACAACTCGATCTTCATCGAGATCTATAATCCTCCCACTAATTTTCTTTGAAAGTAACTCTCTTTCAAGAAATACAGCGGTTCGAGCAACAAACACTTTGTTCTCGGTAGGATTATAGAAACTATACCCTTTAGTTTCTTCAGGATATCCCACAAAATAACATTTATCCAATATTGGTCCCAGCTTGTCAGACACCAAGCATTTCACAAACGTTTCGCATCCCCATACTTTTATAAAAGACATGTTGTGACATTTCTCAGTCCACATATCATATGGAGTCTTTTGAATCGATTTAGTTGGAACTCAGTTTAGTGTATATGTAGTCGTTCTAGAGCATAACCCCAGAAACTTATTGGAAGATCTTCTAGACTCATCATCGATCGCACCATGTCCAACAAGGTACGATTTCTACTCTCAGAAACCCCATTCCATTGAGGCGTTCCAGGAGGAGTAAGTTATGATACGATACCACACTCCTTCAAGAAACCTTTTAAACTCGAGGCTTAAATATTCTCCTCCACGATCTGATCGTAGAACTTTTATACTTTCCCCTGTTTGCTTTTCCACTTCAGCATTATATTCTTTGAACTTTTCAAAAGAATAGGATTTGTTCTTTAAAAGATACACATATCCATACTGTAATCATATGTAAAAGTAATGAAGTAGTAAAAGCCACCTCTTGCCATCGTACGCATTGGACCACATACATCACTATGTATAAGTCCTAATCGTTCGGTGGCCCTTTCACCTTGTCCGGTAAAAGGAGCTTTAGCCATTTTTCCAATGAGACAAGATTTACATTCTTCGTATGATTCGAAATCTAACTTATCCAAGTAACCATCTTTATGTAATTTGGAAATGCGTTTCTCATTTATGTGACCTAAACGACAATGCCAAAGGTATGTTTGTTTTGAGTCTTTCATCTTAATACATTTATTATCATTATTTATGTTATAGATAGGAGTATCTATATCAAGAACATATAAACCATTAAACAAACGTGCAACCCCGTAGGTAATATTATTTAATAAAAATGAACAACTATTATTCTGAATCAAAACGAATAACCTTTTTTGTCCAAACAAGAAATCGAAATAATGTTTCTGCAAATCGCAGGCACGTAAAAACAATTATCTAGTTCTAAAACAAGCCCAGCGGGCAACGATAAACAATAATTCCCTACAACTAAAGTAGCAACCTTTGCTCCATTGCCAACTCGTAGGTCGACTTCTCCCTTCGCCAATGTCCTACTTCCCTGCAATTCCTGCACATTTATACAAATGTGAGAACCACATCCAGTATCTAATACCCAAGGTGTAGAAGTAGATAAATTGACTTCTATATCATAAAAACTTGAATCAGAAGTAGTAACAACAGCCTTTTTCTTCTTCAGGTCCTCCAAATAAGCATGACAGTTCCTCTTCCAATGACCTGGTTTCTTGCAATAGTGACAATCACCAACCTTTGGAACACCACCTTTAGGCTTCAAAGCCTTGGTCGGATCAGGTTTCGGATTGGCATTCGATTTAGATCCCATCTTCCTCTTGCCTTTCCATTTACCCTTTCCTTTGGCCTTCCCCTTATTCACCATCAACATGGGAGCAGGGGATGCCTTCTGAACTTCGGTCTCAATAGTTTTCAACATAGCCAACAGTTTGGTGGAGTTCTTATCTATCTCATTTATATTGTAATTCATCACAAATTGAGAATAACTGTTGTTTAAAGATTACAAAATTAGGTCAATCTGGTGCTCCACAGCAATTGGGGCACCCAACTTGGCAAGGTACTCAATATACCCAATCATCCTTAGAACATGCGGTCTTTAATGATCCATGAGAAAAATAATATTTAAATTGTAGTTCAGTATGTTTACCTTAAGAAGCTTTACGTTAATGGAAAGATGGAGGTCTTGAATGATCACCACATAGCCCGTCGCTGGAATGATCTACGCCTTGAAGGTATCCACACGAATGATCGCCCAGAGGTTGGGTGTGTACTAGCACGTTCTTAAGGCCGCCTTCTTGCTCTCTCTATCTCTCTTCAAGCTGCCAGGGTTTATGTTTTATCAAATAAAATGTGTAACCCTAATTCTATTAAAAAAAGATATTATATAGGTAAGAGCTAATGGGCCTCCAACCCTAAACTTAATTTTAGAGTTATTATTATTATTAAATTCGAAATTCTAATTATTGTATTATTAAGTCTCACTTAATCATCCAATAACTTAATTTCAGATTTAATATTAAATTCTCACTTAATTATACAATAACTTAATATCGGATTTAATATTAAATTCAAATTTCCTATTTATTTAATTAATTAAGTCACACTTAATTAATAACAAATAGTTCGAATTACTTATATTTAATTTAAATCCGAATTTAAATTAAATAATCCTTCAATCATTCTTTGTGCGACCCTTTAGGTTATTATTACGTTAGCAACAATTTTAAATCTAATTTAAAATCATAAACAATGAGCGACATCTAGTAATACATCATTGTTACCCAAGTAATAATAATTAAATCAGTGATCAATTAAAACTTTCATGAATAATGTACAATGTAATATAATCCCTTTAGCCTTATATTATAGATCAAACTCGAGGCATGCATTGTGTCATCCTCTGTTTTGTTCAATCCTTCTTTTCATGATCAATGAGTAAACTATTAAACAAATCAGTATTTGAGCACGGCCATGCATTTTATAGTCTTACTCAATCAAGAGGCCAATAATATCACTCATTTAATAAAGGAGGGCTAAATCCCATCTAGATCATTCATATTTCTCATACGATTCATAATGTACCCAATATCTACTTTTATTATTACCCGGTCAAGGATAAATTTCAATAGTATCAAAGTATATTAATTCTCATATACAAATATAATGATTTCAGGTCAAAGGACCAATACATCATTACCACTGTGAGATTAACTTATGGCACTATAAACATGTAGTATCTCACAATGGGTCAATCCAGCACCATGTATTTACTACATGTGCCTGTGTTTTGACTTTAGTGTCACCATACCTATGATCAGTGAGATGTGATCATCATCCAATAGACACACTAGTCTCAATGTATTTATTATCATCCCTTAACAATAATACTTGACTAGGGACCTTTAGGAATATCAATACTATTCTCATAATCTCATTTCTAAGTCACGTACTTAGAGGTATAGATTTACATATCATATTCCAAGGACATTTATTAATCTAACATCTTATTGCAGAAAATAAAGATATAATAAATTACTAAAGAATAATCCATATAATCATAATTAATAATCCAAATGTTTCATAATATAAACATAATAGTGTTGTCTCTAGGGCACAAACACTAACAGCAACTACAACAATTAAGAAAGGATTTTCAGCCAAACATATTCTCAATAATCTAATATATAAGATCGTATTTTTGATTTTTTTAGCTGAGCTCGAGCTTATTCCGAGCCGAACTCGAGCAAAACTTATCAAATGCTCGGCTCGAGCTCACTAAATAAAATTTCTGACCTCCTTTATATTCAAAACTAGATGCCACTGATGGCCAGGTGTACTATACAATACCCATCTAGACCAGGGACCCTCAAATTATTAGGCTTATATATTGTTAGTGTTTGTGTCATAGAGACAACACTATAATGTTTTAGTTTAAGATATTTGATTATTAATGTTAATGTTCTATCAGTTATTCCCTTTATAATTTATTATACCTTAATTTACTGCGATATAATTTATAGATTAATAAATGTCCTTAGAATATGATATGAATTCTATATCTATAAATACTTGACTTAGAAATGAGATTATGAGAATAATATCAATATTACTCAAGGTCCCTAGTCGAGTATTATTTTTAATGGCCAATAATAAAGCATTAAGACTGGTGTGTTTGTTGACTGATGATCACATCTCATTGATCATAGATAAAGTGATACTAAAGTAAAAAATAGAGGCAGATGTAAATGTACATGGTGCTGGACTACTGGACAGACCCGATGTGCGTTCTACATGTCTGTTGTGTCATAAGTAATTCTCACAGTGATAATGATATAATGGTCCTTAGACCTGAAGTCATTATATCCCTATACGATAATTATTATACATTGATTCCATTAAAAGTTATCCTTGACCGGGTAATGATAAAAGTGAATATTGGGTATATTATGAATCGTATGAGAAATATGAATGATCTAGATGAGATTTAACCCTCTTATTTTAGGAGTGATATTATTGGCCTCTTGTGTGAGCTAGACTATGATTTGCATGGCCACGCTCAAATGTTGATTTGATATGATAGTCTACTCATTGATCAATGAAACTTGGATTAAACTATGATGAAGATGACACATTACATGCCTCTAGTTTAATCTATTGGTTAAAGGGATTATATTACATTGTACATTATTCATGAAAGGTTTAATCGATCACCGATTCAATTATTATTACCTAGGTAGCAATGATGTATTACTAGATGCCGCTTATTATTTACTATTTTAAATTTGATTTAAAATTCGTATTCAATGTAATAATAACCTATAGGGTCACACACAAAGAACGCTTGAAGGATTATTTAATTCAAATTGGATTTAAATTAAATTAAGTAGTTTGAATTATTTATAATATTAATTGAGTATGACTTAGTTAATTAGATAAATAATGATATTTGAATTTACTAATATCATTTATGAAATTCAGTTGTTAAATAATTAGGTGAGGACTTAATTATTATACAAATAGGAATTTCGAATTAATAATAACTCCTAATTAGTTAAGAGTTATAATTCTTTTTCTACTCTTTATATAATATCTCTTGTTTGGCTGATTTTGTGGGCAAGACTTTTACTAAAACCCTAGCCACCAAGAGAGAAGATAGAGAGAGTAAGAAGAAACGAGTTTGTGCTAGTACACATTTAATCCTTGAGTTCAAGTATTTGTGTGGATACCGATAGAACGTAGATCGCGAGAGCAGGATGCGTGGTGATTGAACAATATTTGGATCTCCATTATTCAACCAATTTATAAAAGATTCTTAAGATAAATAATCTGATATACGAATTAAATATCTATTTTTCACATGGATCCTGTGGTGGGTTTCGAAAATTATAGTTTTTCACATTTTTACTTATTGTTTCCGTTGCGTTTATGTGCTGGAAACCTTATAATGGCATCAGAGCTACTTGTGAAAAGTGTTTAATTCGTTTATGTGTTTATTAGTTTTATGATGATAACATGTATACAATCTTCCATGACTGTTGTGTATGTGATTTTGTATATTTTGCATGTTGTTATGTTTATATACACGTATGTATGTATAGTTTTGAATATATGATATTTATGAGAGTTGTTTAATCATATGATGATTATATAATCTGTATATATACTGATATATACATGAATAATTTTTTGTTCTTATAATATGAATCGTATTTATTACGATTCTAAATCGGATGCAGCATATTTGCTGAAATCTGGGTGTGGTATCCGATTTTGGCGAACGAATACGCTATTTCATATGAAATCGAGCGTCTGAACGAAACTGATAGCTTAAGCTATCAACGACTTATTTGTAAGGCGTTTGACGTCATTTAGACCCTGTAATCTGCGATTTAATGTTATTAGATTTAATTTCTAATTTTTTGATTTTTTTCCGTATTTGATTTTTATGATCAGATCATGATGGGTATGAAATGTTAAGATCATATTATGTGTTTTAACATGTTCTTATGTGTTAATTGAGCATGGTGGATGGTAATGGCTTATGACCTTGGGTTAATGGTTTTGGTTTTTAAATACGGTTTGCATGTCGTTTGATCTTGTAATTATTAAATCTCGAATGTAACTCGAGTTTTATTGTTAGTACATTAGATTATTTTAATTTTTCATTCATGTAATGTACATGAAGACATGAAGATTTGAAGATCAGGGAAGGGTAATCTCACATGGAGATCATCCAAGGAAGCAATATGTAATATCTGGGATATATCGTGTAATTATTTTTTGCTAATAAATAAATATTATGCATGTTCAGTATTTATTCTGTGAACTAATTGTTAAGTGGTATATGTATTTGGATGTTTAAAAATAATATCAATTGAATATTTTAATTTTTATATGTCCAAAATAAAATATAGATAATTGTTATATCTTCCTATTCATTTTTATGTTGATTAATGATTTTATAGGAAATATATGGATTTTATAAATTATTTTTTCGAGTATTTATAAACTATTTTATACAATCGGGAACCAACCGACGTCACCCGTTTTTACGTTTTTATAACCCGAAACTCTTCCGAGAACTCCTTCCTAACCTAATTGCAATATTCCGAGCATTTTCCATGTTTCGACTTTTTCGATCCGGCGTACGGTTTGTCCAGCGCGGGTCCCGGCGCAATATTTTCGATACATTATTCGTTTCAGTAAATCAATAAAACTCGTATTTTCGATAAACGAGATCTTTTTATTAAACTATTACAATTATCACCTCGTAATACGTGTAACCAGGCGCTGAGACCAAGACCGCAGTACAAATTATACTGATTTGGATAATTATCCCGAAAACCGGTATCGTTTGGATCTGTTTTTATAGATAAGCTTACTATTTTATATCCGGAATGATCCAACGGGTTACTAATTTTCTGTAATTATAAATAGCCTTTACCGTATTTTATTTTGTACCGAAAATCATTTGCAAGCAATAATTATATAATTTTACAGAGAAAATTCATATATTCATAAAACCTACCGAGAATCAAACCTCAATTTCAAGGTGTTACCAGAATTCGTTGGTGAAGCTCGAGTACTCAAATCAAAGCCCTTGAAATATACTATCAGTATCTGTGCTTCATATCACTGCAGAATCAAAGGTTTATTTTCTATATTTTTATTTATTTTCGAATTATTTTGATTAAAATTATGAATTTTTGTTCGGATGATTGTTTGAATGATTTGATGATTGCATGTTGTAGAGCTTGTTTTCCTGATGATTTTCATATGTCATATGACTGATTTGGAGTTCAATAACATGTTCAAAATTGAGTTTAATCTTCGAATTTTAAAATTAGGGTTTATAACCCGTATGTTTGTTCTTAATTGAAATTTAAGGCGTTTTGTTCTAGGGGTTATTAGGTGTTGAAATATAGTGGGTTGTGTTCCTTATGAAATTTGCAATCGATTGGTATATAACTCGTTAACAGAGGATCTCTGAATCGAAGGGAGTTGTGTTTTCAAGTTTACGTCGAGCCTGCCGGAAACCGGCGAACTTCTCGGCCAATTTCCGGCCATCTCAGGGATAGGTTATGTGTTTTGATGGCATGGTTGTGTTCCTGGTGTTGTGTAGATATGATCTGGAGGTGGTGGTGGCCTGAGCATCCCTGGATCGTCTTCTCCGGCGAGACAAGGGTGTTTTCCGGCGAACCTCTGTCAAATTACAGTTTAATACCTGAACTTTTGGGGACGATGCAGTTTGGTCCCTGAAGTTTCCAAAATTTGCAAAAATAACCTTCCTGTTTATAAATTATTTAAAAATCATATTTTTTATTTATTTTAATTATAAAAATTCATTTTAAATTCTGAAAATTCCAAAAATTATTATTTTAATTCCAAAAATTATTTTTAATTCAAAAATAAATCTGAATTAATTAGTTAATTAATTTTAGTTAATAATTAATTGATTAATTGGTCAATTAATTCGAAAATTATTTGATTAATTAATTATTAATTGATTTTAATTAATTATTTAATTAGATTTAATTATTTAATAATGATTTAAAGATTCCAATAAATAGTTTCGAGCTTCAAAATATTATTTTAAATTGTTTTCAAGGCTCGATTATTATTATAAAATTTTCTTAAAGCCATATTTGGCCAATCGAACCTTGTTTATTGCTTTAAAATTGATCCAACGACCCGTTTTAATTCTGAAAAATATTTTAAAAATCATATTAAATACCCGAAAGCTTGTTTATGACCCGAGACTCCTTTATAAATGATATATCATTGATTGTTTGACGTGTTACGTGTTATATGTGACTTGTTGTTTGACTGTCGGTCTATATGTTCGGTGTTTACTTGTTTATAGCGTAACTTCCAATCCGTTAGTCGGATTTGGGTAAAAGGAAGGGTAGATAGAAGTGTATACCGACTAGAATCATATGAGTTGAGTATTGATAGATGCTTATGATATGTGAGCAGAAGAGGCAAGTCTTAGGAAAGGAAAGCAGATAGTCAAGGAATAAGACGGTTGTTATTGTTGAATACCCGAGTACAAACCACAGATATACGATACTACTCCACAAATACATACAAACTAAATACCAACCACTGAATCAAATGACTTACATATTCAAAACATTATACTCTATGCTTTGAAAAACTAAATCCTTGTAACCTTGAAACGTTGATTCCTTTATTATCCAATTCTTTCATTACCTAACAGCCATTCATTGAAATTGCCATATTGTTCCTTTATGAAGATCGAAACCATTTCATTATTGAACATCCAATGTTGTTTATGATTTTTTTTATTGCTTTACATTGATTATTCTGTTATTATGTTAGAATTGGATTGTTTTATAAAATTGTGGACCAGATCGTGGTCAGACCAGATTGGTGGTCAAGTTAGGACAATGTGTTCCTTGGATCCAGTAATTAGAGCAGAGCTGTGTGCCTTGCTCGGGGTTAGTATGTGACTGATCAGCAGCCTTACCTTGGTTTTTTAAATGAAAATATAATATCCAATTCTAAATCATTAATCATTGTTCACTTAACACCTTAACCCTTTTCACTTGATGATCATTATTCTCAGTCTTGTCATTGTGACTTGCTGAGCTAGTTAGCTCATTTGTGCGATGTTGTTTATGTTCTTTTCCAGTTAAGAAGGAATTAGTTGGTAGTGAGAATCCCCAATCCAGTGCGAGAGCTAGGGGTCCAGGTTGATCAAGTTAAGCTAGCGGACAACTTTTGAGATAGTTTAAGTTTGTAAAAGTTTGTAATAATGTTTAATATTCTGATTAGAGTTTGAATAGTTGGGATTTGGACGTTTGTAATACAAATGTGTGTGTGTGGCTTGTGTACATACTTTAACCTGTTGGGGTCTGTGGTAGTTGGTAAGTAGGGTCACTGCATATAATTATTATCTTTATTGTTGTTATAAGCAGGTTATAAATAAGGTATGTGTGTGTGTGGACCCCAAACTTCTGACCCGGGTTTGGAGGGCACCACAGTTTTGGTATCAGAGCTACAGGTTAAAAGTCATTGACACAAGCCTAGGTTGACGGAAATGGGTAGAGGGTTAGGATTAGAAGTAAGGAAATAGAATGATAGAACGTCAAAAGGATGAGTGTGACGGTATAACATGTATTAGTATAATTCACGTTGTGGTTCGAGATTCCTATATTGCGATATGATTTCAGATAGCAGCGATGGCCGACTCTTTCATCTCCGTACCAGCTGATCACTCAGAGCCCTCAGTTGGAGGACCATCTTCAGATCCACGTCCTGTTGTTCCACCAGTGTTGGCTATTTTACCTCCACCTGTGTTGCAGCCCGTATCACTGCAGGCTATTCCACCCTCAGGCATGAGACCACCTATCAGAGGACCCCCACCTGCTGATTCAGGTTTTACTGGTCACTCAGTTACAGGTGTACCTTTTCAGTTCTCTTCCTATCCTGTCCCATATCATTAGTTCGAGGCTTACCTTATGGAGCAACAATTCCTACGAGGTCAGATTCAGGAGCTATTACATATTATGCGTACCAGAGAGGTTGGGAGTGGTGAGAGGCGACTCAGAGAGAGACTCCAGGTATTTCGGAGAGCAGCTGCTGTGAGGATTGCTGAGGCTACTCATGAGGATATTACCCCTGATTTTCTTGTGGAGTGGGCTAAGTGGGTTATGGAGGAGCTTGAGGAGATTGGAGGACCAGACTTGCCCTAAGCTAGAGGCACAGAGATGGAGATGATGAGCAGTGCTGTTGTGGTTGTTTAGTATGTATAGTAGTGTGTAGTATGTATCAACAGACTTTTGGGTTGTATTTATAGACTAGATCTGCTGACTAGTGAGTAGGTTTGTTGTACCCTTTTGCTTTTACTTCCGAAGCGTTTTGACGCTTGTACTACCTAAAACTTTTGATCTATATATATCAGTACCTTTTCCTTTCCAGCATTGTCATTTACATTATTGCACCTATTTTATTTTACTTTATTTATTGTACCAGTTATACCCCTGTGATACCATATACCTTATTCCCTTAACTGTTTATATTCTGTAAAGAAGCATGCAATTTACTTAGTTCAACTGTTACAACTGTTTTCAAAAAGAGATATTTTTATTTTACAAAACTGTTTATAAGTTGTTTGATTCTTTACAGAAAATGCCTCCAGAAGAAATACCCGCACCAACACCCAGAATGAAGAAACCAACAACAACAATAACAACCAAGATGATACCAACCAGAATGCAAACCCAGGACCCATAAACCCAGCAATAGCCCAGATTCTCCAAATCTTGGCTCAACAAACAGTTCACCTGACTCAACAGCAACAAAGACAAACCAATCCCCGGGTAACTTTCAAAACTTTTCAGGCGGTAAACCCACCAGAATTCAAGGGTTCCTTAGATCCGATTGAAGCGAATGTTTGGTTAAAGGAAATAGAGAAGTCGTTTTCTTTAGTTAAAGTAAAGGAAGAACAGAAGGTGGAGTTTGCAAGTTATTATTTGAAGAATGAGGCCACCTATTGGTGGGAGACTGTGAAGGCATTGGAAGGTACAAATGTTATTACTTTGGAGAGGTTTAAGGAATTGTTTTTAGAAAAATATTTTCCCCAGTTTGTTCAGGATCAAATGGAGCTGAAGTTTTTAGAGCTAAAGCAAGGAAATATGTCGGTAGCTGATTATGAGAGTAAGTTTGAGGAATTGTCAAGGTATGTGACGTCATATGTAGATACTGACAGGAATAAGGCTAAGAGATTCCAGCAAGGTCTGAAGCCATGGATTAGAGGGAAGGTAGCCATATTTGAATTGGATACCTATGAAGGAGTTGTACAGAAGGCCATGATTGCAGAAACTGAGAGTGAGATGTCACAGAAGGAAAAGGAAAGTAAGAAGAGGAAGTTTGAAGGGAATGAAGGTCAGTCACAACCAGGGAAGTTTCCAAATTTTAAGAAGGGCAAGTTTCAGCCAGGGAGAAATTTTACTTTCAGAAAGCAAAATGCAGGCGACAGAGGTCAAAGCAACCGTCCAGTCAATGTAAATCAGCCGAATCAGTTGAGGTTAACTTTTCCAGATTGTCAGGTATGTGGGAAGAAACATGTAGGAGTTTGTAATAAGTTGAATGTGGTTTGTTTCAAGTGTAATCAGAAAGGGCACTATTCGAGGGAGTTCCGCAATCATCCAGCGAGAGAGCCAGCAAACAAGGATCAGCCTATCCGGAATCCAGCGGTTAAGGTTCCATCTATTGGATTTACATGCTTTAAGTGTGAGAAGCCAGGACATATAGCAAGGGATTGCAAGACACCAACCCCAGTCAGTAATGCATTGAGAATTATGGGATCTACCCCAGCAGTGAATGAGACTCCAAGGGCTAGAGTGTTTGATGTGTCTGTGAAGGACGCTATCCAGGATACTGATGTCGTGGCAGGTACGCTTAATGTGAATTCTTTATGTGGCAAAGTGTTAATAGATTCGGGAGCAACTCGATCGTTTATTTCACAAGATTTTGTTAGTAAGTTAAATTGTCCAGTTGAGTATTTAAATGAAATAATGACTGTGGAATTAGCAAATCAAGAGCGTATATCTGTTAGTCAAGTTTGTGGGAATTGTGAGATTGAGATTTCTGGTAGTAAGTTTTGTGTAGATTTGATACCATTTAAGCTAGGAGAGTTTGACGTTATCCTAGGAATGGATTGGTTATCTAAGCATGATGCCCAAATAGATTGTCAAAATAAGAAGATAATGGTGAAGATGCTAGATGAAAAAATAGTAACGTTTAAGGGCCAGAAATAAGCAAAGACGTTTTTAACAATAATTCAAGCTAAAAAGTTACTACGACAAGGATGCGAGCATTTCGTTTCATATGTGATTGATAGAAGTTAGGAGCCAATAAAACTTGAAGATATTCCAGTAGTCAATGAATTTTCAGACGTGTTTCCCGATGAGTTACCAGGACTTCCTCCAGACAGAGAAATTGAGTTTGCGATCGACTTGGCACCTGGAACGGAACCGGTATCCAAGGCCCCGTACAGAATGGAGCCCGTTGAGATGAAGGAACTACCAAAGCAATTGCAAGAGTTATTAGAGAAAGGAGTAATCAGACCCAGTGTATCCCCGTTGGGTGCACTGGTACTATTTGTCAAGAAGAAGGATGGAAGCATGAGATTGTACATCGACTATCGGGAGCTCAACAAGCTTACAATCAAGAACAAGTATCCGTTACCCAGAATTGATGATTTGTTTGACCAATTCAAAGGAGCCAAGTACTTCTCCAAGATCGATTTGAGATCGGGATATCATCAACTAAAGATTAACCCAGAGGATATACCAAAGACAGCTTTCAGAACAAGGTATGAACATTATGAATTTTTAGTGATGTCTTTTGGATTGACCAATGCCCCGACAGCATTCATGGACCTGATGAACATAATTTTCAAGGAATACTTGGACAAGTTTGTTATTGTGTTTATAGATGATATTTTGATTTATTCAAAGACAGAAGAGGATCATACAGAACATTTGAGGACAGCTTTGGAGATTTTAAGGAAGAAAAAGTTATATGCTAAATTCTCGAAGTGTGAGTTTTGGTTACAGAAAGTCCAATTCTTAGGACACATAGTCAGTAATGAAGGGATCAAAGTGGACCCAGCGAAGATTGAAGCAATTACAAATTAGGAAAGACCAAGAACACCAACAGAGGTAAGAAGTTTCTTGGGATTAGCAGGATATTATCGCCGATTTGTTCAAAATTTCTCAAGGATTGCAACACCATTGACGAAGCTTACACGGAAGAATGAAAAGTTTATATGGAACGATAAATGTGAAGAAAGTTTTCAGGAATTGAAGCGAAGATTAATCACGACACCTGTTTTGTCGCTTCCAGATGACCAAGGGAATTTTGTAATCTATAGCGATGCTTCCCATAAAGGACTCGGATGTGTTCTGATGCAGCACGATAAGGTTATTGCGTATACGTCAAGACAATTGAAACCACACGAACAGAAGTATCCTACCCATGATTTGGAGCTAGCAGCTATAGTATTCGCTTTGAAGATTTGGAGACATTATCTATATGGAGAGAAATGTGAGATTTATACGGATCATAAAAGCTTGAAATATATATTCACACAGAAGGAGCTTAATATGAGACAGAGAAGATGGTTAGAGTTGATTAAGGATTATGATTGCACGATTAACTATCATCCCGGTAAAGCAAACGTTGTGGCGGATGCGTCAAGTCGTAAAGAAAAGTTGAATGTGTTATCAGTACCCGAAGAGATATACAAGGAATTTCAGAAACTGGAATTGGAGATTAGAGTTTGCAAGCCTGATGAAACAAAAGTGTATGGTATGACTTTCCAGCCGGAGTTGTTAGAAAAGATAAGAAAGTGTCAAGCAGAGATAATGGATCATGACATTAATCGTTTGGTAGGAGAGGAATTGTGCACGCAGAAGGACGTTCAGGGTATTCTTAGGTTTTCTTCTAGAATTTGGATTCCACCAGTAACGGAGTTGAAGAATGAAATTTTACAGGAAGCTCATAATTCAAGGTATTCAATCTATCCAGGAAGTACCAAGATGTACAGAGATTTAAAGGAAAATTATTGGTGGCCCGATAAGAAGAGGGAAATTGCAGAATGGGTTAGCAGATGTTATATATGTCAGAAAGTTGAAGCAGAGCATCAGAGACCAAGTGGATTGTCGCAACCATTAGAGATTCTAGAGTGGAAGTGGGAGCATATTGCCATGGATTTCATAGTCGGATTACCAAGAACGAAAGCTAATCATGATGCCATTTGGGTTATAGTGGACAGATTTACTAAGTCAGCTCAGTTTCTGCCTATAAATGAAAGATTTTCACTAGACAAGTTAGTCCATATGTACCTGAAAGAAATCGTAGTTCGTCATGGAGTCCCCGTGTCTATCGTATCCGATCAAGATCCGAGATTTTGGAAAAAATTTCAAGAATATTTGGGAATGAGACTGAATATAAGTACGACTTACCATCCACAGACAGACGGCCAGAGCGAAAGAACAATCCAGACAATCGAAGACATGTTACGTATTTGTGCTATTGATTTCAAAGGAAGTTGGGACGAGCATTTACCCTTGGTAGAATTTGCTTACAACAACAGTTATCAAGCCAGTATTGGGATGCCACCCTATGAAGCTCTTTATGGATGCAAATGTCGATCTCCCGTATATTGGGACGAAGTAGGACAACGCAAAATACTTGGACCTGAATTGATGCAACAGACGAAGGAAGTTGTTGAAGTTATCCAGAAGAGATTGATAGCAGCATAAGACCGTCAAAGGAAGTATGCAGATCAATCAAGGAAAGATATGGAATTCGAAGAAGGAAATCTGGTATTACTGAAAGTATCGCCATGGAAAGGATTAACACGATTTGGAAAGAAAGGAAAACTGAGCCCAAGATATGTCGGACCTTTTGAGATTTTAAAGCGCGTTGGCAAAGTAGCTTACGAGTTGGCGTTACCTCCGCACATAGAGCACATTCACAATGTTTTTCACGTATCAATGGTTAAGAAGTATAATCCAGACTCCAGGCATGTAATCGATTGCGAGCCAATAGAGCTTCAAACAGATTTGTCATATGTAGAGAGTCCGATAGAGTTTCTAAAGGGAAGAGAGAAAGTGTTAAGAATTAAAGTGGTAAAGTTAGTAAGAGTATTGTGGAGAAACCCAAAGGTTGAAGAGTCAACCTGGGAGTTAGAAAGTGACATGAGAGAAAAGTACCCTCATTTGTTTTCTTAGGAGATTATGAGGACATAATCCTTTTAAGGGGGGAAGGATGTAATATCTGGGATATATCGTGTAATTATTTTTGCTAATAAATAAATATTATGCATGTTCAGTATTTATTCTATGAATTAATTGTTAAGTGGTATGTGTATTTGGATGTTTAAAAATAATATCAATTGAGTATTTTAATTTTTATATGTCCAAAATAAAATATAGATAATTGTCATATCTTCCTATTTATTTTTATGTTGATTTATAATTTTATAGGAAATATATGGATTTTATAAATTCTTTTTCCGAGTATTTATAAACTATTTTATACAATCGGGAACCAACCAACGTCACCCGTTTTTACGTTTTTATAACCCGAAACTCTTCCGAGAACTCCTTCCTAACCGAACTGCTATATTCCGAGCATTTTCCATGTTTTGACTTTTTCGATCCGGCGTACGGTTTGTCCAGCGCGGGTCCCGGCGTAATATTTTCGATACTTTATTCGTTTCGGTAAATCAATAAAACTCGTATTTTCGATAAACGGGATCTTTTTATTAAACTATTACAATTATCACCTCGTAATACGTGTAATCAGGCGCTGAGACCAAGACCGCAGTACAAATTATACTGATTTGGATAATTATCCCGAAAACCGGTACAATTTGGATCTGTTTTTATAAATAAACTTACTATTTTATATCCGGAATGATCCAACGGGTTACTAATTTTCCGTAATTATAAATAGCCTTTACCGTATTTTATTTTGTACCGAAAATCATTTGCAAGCAATAATTATATAATTTTACAAAGAAAATTCATATATTCATAAAACCTACCGAGAATCAAACCTCAATTTCAAGGTGTTACCGGAATCCGTTGGTGAAGCTCGAATACTCAAATCAAAGCTCTTGAAATATACTATCAGAATCTGTGCTTCATAATACTGCAGAATCAAAGGTTTAGTTTCTATATTTTTATTTATTTTCGAATTATTTTGATTAAAATTATGAATTTTTGTTCGGATGATTGTTTGAATAATTTGATGATTGCATGTTGTAGAGCTTGTTTTCCTGATGATTTTCATATGTCATATGACTGATTTGGAGTTCAATAACATGTTCAAAATTGAGTTTAATCTTCGAATTTTAAAATTAAGGTTTATAACCCGTATGAATGTTGTTAATTGAAATTTAGGGCCTTTTGTTCTAGGGGTTATTAGGTGTTGAAATATAGTGGGTTGTGTTTCTTATGAAATTTGCAATCGATTGGTATATAGCTCGTTAACAGAGGATCTCTGAATCGAAGGGAGTTGTGTTTTCAAGTTTACGTCGAGCCTGCCGGAAACCGGCGAACTTCTTGGCCAATTTCCGGCCATCTCAGGGATAGGTTGTGTGTTTTGATGGCATGGTTGTGTTCCTGGTGTTGTGTAGATATGATCTGGAGGTGGTGGTGGCCTGAGCATCCCTGGATCGACTTCTCCGGCGAGACAGGGGTGTTTTCCGGCGAACCCCTGTCAAATTACAGTTTAATACCTGAACTTTTGGGGACGATGCAATTTGGTCCTTGAAGTTTCCAGAATTAGCAAAAATAACCTTCATGTTTATAAATTATTCAAAAATCATATTATTTATTTATTTTAATAATAAAAATTCGTTTTAAAGTCTGAAAATTCCAAAAATTATTATTTTAATTCCAAAAATTATTTTTAATTCAAAAATAAATCTAAATTAATTAGTTAATTAATTTTAGTTAATAATTAATTGATTAATTGGTCAATTAATTCAAAAATTAATTGATTAATTAATTATTAATTGATTTTAATTAATTATTTAATTAGATTTAATTATTTAAAAATGATTTAAAAATTCCGAAAAATAGTTTCGAGCTTTAAAATATTATTTTAAATTGTTTTCAAGGCTCCATTATTATTATAAAATTTTCTTGAAGCCAGATTTGGCCAACCGAACCTTGTTTATTGCTTTAAAATCTATCCAACGACCCGTTTTAATTCCGAAAAATGTTTTAAAAATCATATTAAATACCCGAAAGCTTGTTTATGACCCGAGACTCCTTTATAAATAATATATCATTGATTATTTGACATGTTACGTGTTATATGTGACTTGTTGTTTGACTGTCAGTCTATATGTTCGGTGTTTACTTGTTTATAGCGTAACTTTTAATCCGTTAGTCGGATTTGGGTAAAACGAAGGATAGATAGAAGTGTATACCGACTAGAATCGTATGAGTTGAGTATTGATAGATGCTTATGATATGTGAGCAGAAGAGGCAAGTCTTAGGAAAGGAAAGCAGATAGTCGAGGAGTAAGACGGTTGTGATTGGAAGTTAGTGCAGTATAGCAAGCTAGTACCAGGCAAGTGTTCTGAACTTTCTCGAAATATATTGTAGATGATTGATAGTCCCATTCTATATTGCAAGTGCTTTGAAGCACTGAACCCTAAACCTTGATTTCAGTTATTGATCTTTGAGCCGTAAACCTTATTCTTTCTAAACCATTGATTGTTGAATACCCGAGTACAAACCACAGATATACGATACTACTCCACAAATACATACAAACTAAATACCAACCACTGAATCAAATGACTTACATATTCAAAACATTATACTCTATGCTTTGAAAAACTAAATCCTTGTAACCTTGAAACGTTGATTCCTTTATTATCCAATTCTTTCATTACCTAACAGCCATTCATTGAAATTGCCATATTGTTCCTTTATGAAGATCGAAACCATTTCATTATTGAACATCCAATGTTGTTTATGATTTTTTTTATTGCTTTACATTGATTATTCTGTTATTATGTTAGAATTGGATTGTTTTATAAAATTGTGGACCAGATCGTGGTCAGACCAGATTGGTGGTCAAGTTAGGACAATGTGTTCCTTGGATCCAGTAATTAGAGCAGAGCTGTGTGCCTTGCTCGGGGTTAGTATGTGACTGATCAGCAGCCTTACCTTGGTTTTTTAAATGAAAATATAATATCCAATTCTAAATCATTAATCATTGTTCACTTTACACCTTAACCCTTTTCACTTGATGATCATTACTCTCAGTCTTGTCATTGTGACTTGCTGAGCTAGTTAGCTCATTTGTGCAATGTTGTTTATGTTCTTTTTCAGTTAAGAAGGAACTAGTTGGTAGCGAGGATCCCCAATCCAGTGCGAGAGCTAGGGGTCCAGGTTGATCAAGTTAAGCTAACGGACAGCTTTTGAGATAGTTTAAGTTTGTAAAAGTTTGTAATAATATTTAATATTCAGATTTGAGTTTGAATAGTTGGTATTTGTGAAGGGTTTTTAGCACATAAACGCAACGAAAACGTAAATTTAAATCTTAAATTAAAAATGAAACCCTCCACAGGATCCATGCGAAATATAATATTTAATTCGTAGTTCAGTATGTTTACCTTAAGAAGCTTTACGTTAATGGAAAGATGGAGGTCTTTAATGGCGATCCAAAAACGATAAACGGAGATCCTTAGCAGCTGTTCCTCAAGTGTGAAGCACTCCACCGGTATCCACCAAGAAAACGATGTAATGAAGGAGGAGGAGATGGAGAGAATTAGGGTTTTGTAAATCTTTTTGGTTGAGGCAAAAATAGGGTCTATAATAGTATATTTATAGGCAAAATTTTCAGCTGAAAATTTTCCCATAAAATATTATTATTATTAACCCTTTATTATTCTCATTAATAATTAAAACACCTTTTAATTATTAATCCTTTTTCTAAACACTTTAGAAATAATTCTCTCACTTGATTTAATTTCTAAAAATTAAATTCTTAATTAATAATATTAAGAACTTTTTCTTTATTAATTTATAATTAATTAAATCTCATTTAATCAATTATTAAATTTTCCAATTAATTATTTATTTCATAAATAAATAATTATTAGCCATTATTAATTAATTTCTCCACCATTAAATCATTCTCTTTTATAGTGTGACCCTGTAAGTTCAATATTAAGCCGGTAGTAGAAATAAATAATAATAAAACTATTTTATCATTATTTAAATAAATTCTCTAATTCATTAAATATGATTAATTAATTAATCATATTTATTCTACATCGTGAGGGATACTTCTCAGCATATCGCGACTATCTGGATAATACGAATTCACTGCTTAGAATACCAAGAACCTATTCAGTGAGTAGTTACCGTACAATTAATTCCTTCTACCCTGCAATGTCATGATTAAATACAAGGCATGGAACTTGTGTCAAGCCTATCTTATTTAATCACTTGCTTTCCCATTCACTATGCTTAGTTCTATTTAATGTAAATTAGAAACTCCTTTCTAATTTCATTCACTCTGGCCAGAGATTCCTGAACTAACATAAGTGGATCAGCATTGAACATTCTCTTCCTACACTGGAAGGGGTAGATCCTTTATTGATCATACACTATCTTCATGTACAAATTCCTAAACCCAATAGAGCCCTTATAATTGTCCCTTGAGACTAAGAACTAAACCAAAGCATAGTTCAGTGTACACAAGATGACTATGATGACTTCAAGTCTAAGGATACTTGTACAACTATCACTATGTGAACAACTGCTGACACGTGAGTGAACTCCATCAGTTGTTCAGCTGTGTGAGTCATATTCAGTGAACTTATTCTATAATAAGAACCGACATACTAGCTATAGTGTCACCGCACAAATGTCTATGAGAACAGACATCCTTCATAATGAAGCAAACATAGTATGTACCGATCTTTGCAAATTATTAATTACCAGTTAGTAATCCTACGACCAGGAACTATTTAAGTTTAGAGTTATCATCTTTTAGGTCTCATTATTATGATCTCATCACAATCCATAAAAAGCTTTACTCTAAACTGTGGTATATCTTATTTAAACATTTAAATAGATAGAGCCCGCAATAAAAACAAAACAAGTCTTTTATTAATATCAATGAAATCAAAATAGATTACATAAAAGTTATTCCTAAATCCTCATACATGATTGGACTTAGGACATATCTCTTTCAATTTGGACGTTTGTAATATAAGTGTGTGTGTGTGGCTTGTGTACATACTTTAACCTGTTGGGGTCCGTGGTAGTTGGTAAGTAGGGTTATTGCATATAATTATTATCTTTATTATTGTTATAAGCAGGTTATAAATAAGGTATGTGTGTGTGTGGACCCAAAACTTCTGACCCGGGTTTGGAGGGCGCCACGCAATACTAGAAAGAAAACATTTAATAGTAAGCTTGTATTTATTTTTCACCTTAGATTGACCTAGATCATTGTCATTAGCTTGATAAAAATCATATAGGATGAAGCCAAAACCAACCACATTTATTTATTGCACTTTACATATATATGGGCATATGATGAATGTATGTGTAGAGTAGCTTATAAAGATGCATTCTTAATTAGATTAAGGATATATGTATTAGATACGACACCCATGCCATACTTTCTAAATAAGATAAAATCTGTAACGACTCAAGATTTTAAAATGAACAAGCAATTATGAGATTCTCGTGTTCATGAAATACGAAATAAAATACCAATCTTCTTTACTTCCGACATGGGGCGATTTTGTCAAAAGCGAGTTCGTTGAACTTGTAAGGTTGTGGGTTTTAAGAGAAACCGTTGTGACTCCCTCATTACCTGGAAATCAAACCATTGACGAATATTGATTTGAAGTATTTTATTCAAGGAAAATTAGGAATCTCTTTATGATAGGATCATGATCGTTTTAAAATTAACAAAACTCTAAAGTTAATATTAAGTTGATCAGATGCCTTCCAATGAGTCCAATGCGTTAACCCCTAGACTGATAAGGAGTGGGTTCACCAAAGCGAAGTACTCTCAATCTCCCATCTATCGTGAGAGATGTATTGAAGTATATTAATACTTTTTGACTATTGTGTTTGACTTAATAAAGTTATCACAATAGGATTGTGAACTTAGAGGCATAGAGTTTGGCGAGATTTATTAGATAAATATAAACAAATGTTGTTCCGCCAAGCTATCCAAGAGTAATATCGTTGATACAATTGACAAATGTTGTCTACCTAAATAATCATGTTTTAGGAGAAAAGCCAAAACTGACCTAACGCATGGTAAAATATGGATCTTGGCTCACTAAAAAGGATATAGAAGATATTCTTTTTGAATTAATAGTTAGGGTTATTTATTTGATAAAAATAGTGGGAGATATATATTATGAATATATATATATGAATAATCACTTGAACATAATTTAATGATCATCTGTAGACTAATTCACTTTATGCACTTTAATATTATAGATATCAAATGATAAATAACACAAATGACTTACAAGCTGACATGAAATAATTTCCTCAACTAACATGGGAATTTGAGGGTTGTCCTCAGGTTCAAGGATGTCACTCAAACCCCTCCCTTATTTCTTCTAGTTGAGAATGAAATATGTGCTGAATAAAATACTTACCAGAAGCAAACTGATTATGCAACTGATATTTCATATATCATGCTTGTAATTATTAGTGCTGAGTTTTAGAAGCAACAAGAGCATAATGATGCTTATGATGTGATTGAGCACCTTCAAAGGATGTTTGAAGGATAGACTCGTCAGAAAGATTTGACAATAATAAGGCACCATAGTTTTGCGTTGAAGGGAGAATGATATCAGGTTGGACCATATGTTCTAAAAATGATAGGTATATGTACTTTGATATTTTGGGTTTTAAGATTGGTCTAGAGACTCAGCTTGATTTGATCAAACAATCTTTGAACAACTTTTATTATCAGTTTGTTAAGAACAAAATGAATGAGATAGACAGAAAACTCGATACCTAATTTTGCCCATAAGGCGAGATTGAGAACTTGATAAATTGTTATTACGTGTCTGCCTTTAGCGGATACATTAAATCAATTTTTTGTCAGGACAAGAAAGGTTTTCATTTTAATTAAATAAAATATAGTTGTTTATTCTGTTTTAATGATAAGGCTTATAATGTTGCACAATTATTTAACAATTTAGGGTTAAATATCAAAGTGGTCACTGAAGCGGATGTCATGTATCACTTCACTCACTAATCTTAATGGGGTATCATTTCAATCACTAAAGTCGCAATAAATATCAATCAAGTACCTCCAAATTTTAGTTCAAAGAGTAAAAATATTATTTATAGAGTTTGACACATTATTTTTGAATACTACCATAACCAAGTAAAAGGTTATGACTTCTAGTATTTATGATAACATATTTAGATTTTATAAAGTTTATTTACTATTTATTTTTTATTATATAATTATTATTTTTGTTTTAATTAAAAATAAATAGTAAAAAAATTGATAAAATCTAAATATATTGTCATAAATACTAGAAGTCATAACCTTTTACTTGGTTGTGGTAACATTCAAGAACAATGTATAAAACTCTATAAATAATATTTTTACTCTTTGAACTAAAATTTGGAGGTACTTGATTGATATTTACTGTGACTTTAATGATTGAAATGATACCCCGTTAAGATCAGTGAGCGAAGTGATACATGACCTCCACTTCGATGGCCACTTTGATATTTAACCCTAACAATTTATATGTTCTAAGATGACTCAAATCAAACATTACCTCTAGGATTGTCGTTAAGCCATAATAATGAGAAGTACATTTTTGAGTTACATATAGATGGATACTTGGATAAGTTCGATTTTAAATCATACGGAAGATGCAAACTTGTCTCATCGGCAAAATGACTAAATTTTCTTTTACCTGATCAGGTGAAAGGGACACCGAAGGATTAGGACTTATACATAATGATGTATGTGGTCGAATGCGTATGATGGCAAGGGGTGGCTTACACTACTTCATAACATTTACTGATGATTTCAGTAGATATGGATATGTGATTCTTATGAAGAATAAATCTGATTCTTTTGAAATGTTCAAAGAATATAAGACCGAAGTAGAAAAGCAAACAAAGGAAAAATATAAAAGTTTTACGATCAGCTCGTAGAGGAGAATACGTAAGCCTCAAATTCAAGAATTTCTTGAAAGAGTGTGATATTGTATCACAACTTACTCCTTCTGAAACACCTCAATGGAATAGAGATTCTGAGAGGAGAAATCGTACCTTGTTGGACATAGTGCGATAGATGATGAGTCAAGCGGATCTTTCAATCAGTTTCTGGGGTTATGCTCTAGAATTGGCTGCATACACTTAACTGAGTTCCAACAAAAACAGTTCAAAAGACTCCATATGAGATATGGACTGATAAACGTCATAGCATGTCATTTATGAAAATTTGGGGATGTGAAGCATTTGTAAAATGTTTAGCCTCTGACAAGCTTGGACCAAAATTAGATAGATGTTATTTTATGGGATAACCAAGTGAGACTAGGGTATAATTTTTATAATCCTTCCGAGAATAAAATGTTTGTTCCTCGGACCGCTATATTTCTTGAGGGAGAACTACTTTCTAAGAAAATGAGTGGGAGAACAAGGCATCTCGACGAAGATCGAGAACCACATGATAACATTGAACACGAGTTGGAATAAGATCAGTATGTACATTCAAATGTTGAAAGTAATCATGTTCAGGAAACACAGGTTATTCGTAGATCTAGTAGGATTCACCATGAGTACGTGAGAAATTATGGATTTCTTTTGACTCAAGATGGTGATGTGATGCTTACAGATAATGATAAGCCTCTCACCTACCAAGATGCTATGAATAGTCCAGACTCCGAGAGATGGCTGGAGGCCATAAAATCCGAGATGGAATCCATGTATCAAAATAAAGTATTGACTTTAGTTGAACCACTCGAAGGGGTAAAACTTAGAGGGTGCAAGTGGGTTTTCAAGAAGAAAACTAACATGGATGGTAAAGTACAGACCTATAAGGTGCGACTAGTGGCAAAAGGTTTCAAACAAATTCATGGTATAGACTATGATGAGAATTTTTCACCAGTTTCTATGGTCAAGTCAATCAGGATTTTTCTAGCAATAACTGCTTACTTTGACTATGAGATTTGGCAAATGGATGTCAAAACCACTATCTTATATGGGAGCCTTCAAGAGGATGTATATATGATACAACCTGAGGGTTTTGTCGATCTAAAGTTTGTTAAGATGGTCTGTAAGTTGCTTCTATCTATTTATAGATTGAAGTAAGCCTCAAGGAGATGGAATATTCATTTTGTTGAACAGTCAAAGTGCTTGGATTTATTCATAATGAAGATGAAACGTGTGTTTAGAAGAAGGTTAGTGGGAGCCTTGTGACATTCCTAGTATTATATGTAGATGAAATATAACATATATGGAATGACATACCTTCTCTACAGGCCGTTAAGACTTGGTTGAGAGATAGTTTCTTGATGAAATACTTCGGCGATGCTACCTATATATTAGGGATCAATATCTATAGAGATAGATTGAAGAGATTAATCGACCTAGTCGAATACATTTATTGATAAAATATTACAACATTTTAGGATGCAGGAGATAAAGAAAGGATATGTTTCGATATCTCATGGGATAGTGATCTCAAAAGATAATTACCCTTAAATTATTAGATGATAAAGGCCGTTTGATAAAGTTCAATATGCTTTAGCAATTGGATCTATAATGTGTACAATGATATGTATTTATCCTGAAGTTTCGTATGATTTGAGCATGATGAGCAGATACCAGTCTAATCCAGGTGAAGGCCACTAGATAATTTTCAAGAATATTCTTAGGTACTTAAATATGACTAAAGATTTATTTTTGGTGTATGGAGAAGATAGGGAACTAGTTGTAAAGGTTTACACTGATGTTAGATTCTGACTAATTTTTGGACAAACAAGGATGATTACGTGTTTATGTCTGTTTTGTGTTTTGTCTAAATATAAGTGATGTTAGCTGTAATAGTTCACAGCAAGAACATTGATGATTCTATAATGGAAGTCGAATGTATTGATATTTTTGAAATAACTAAGGAGACTGTTTAGGCATGTCCTTAGGCGATATCACCTTAGTAATGGATTATTAATCAAGGAGATATATATGTAAAGTGCATATTATTGATAATGTTGCAGACCCACTGACCAAGGGTTGTCGCAGCAGAAGCACAATGGTCGTACTAAATCTATTGTGCAAGTGGGAGATTGTTAATGTTTTGTGCCCTAGAGACAACACTACAATGTTTTAGTTTAAGACATTTGATTATTAATTTTTTGTGCTATCGGTTATTCCCTTTATAATTTATTATATCTTAATTTACTGCGATATAAATTATAGATTAATAAATATTCTTGGAATATGATATAAATTCTATATCTCTAAGTACGTGACTTAGAAATGAGATTATGAGAATAGTATCAATATTCCTAAAGGTCCCTGGTCGAGTATTATTACTAAGGGACAATAATAAGGCATTAAGACCGGTGTGTTTATTGGCTGATGACCACACCTCACTGATTAAAGGTATAGTGATACTAAAGTCAAAAACACATGCAGATGTAAATGTACATGGTGTTGGAATGACCCGATGTGAGATTCCACATGTCTGTTATGCCATAAGTAATTCTCACAGTGATAATGATGTAATGGTTCTTACACCTGAAGTCGTTATATTTCTATACGAGAATTAATATACATTGATTACATTAAAAGTGTAAGGTCCCGTAAGAGGGCTATTTTAAGCTAGAAGGGGGTTGAATAGCTTAATTACCAATTTAAAAATTGTTATGGCATTTTAAAATAAATTTTCCCTTTTTAAAACTTTACCGAGTGGTTATGCAGTTTATATGTGCGGAAAATAAAGTGCAATGAAAGAAAATACCACACGGCGATTTTATCCTTGTTCGCGATGGCGCAACCTCTAATAGATTTTCTCATCCCTACTCCAGTCCCCGAGCTCCTCTCCCGGACTCGGGATTTTCCCTTATAATAAACTCGCTCCTTTAGTAGGCGGAGAAGCCTTTACACCTTTACAAGTATTTTTCTTGGTGCGTAACACAAGGGTCACCACCTCAAAATAAATGTAATACCTACACAACTTATCTTAGACAATAACTTCCCGCTATTTCTTCAAAGTTATTGTAGAACCTTTCTGTGGACTTGGCTTCCTTAGCTTTATCGGTCTTGAATCTTAGTGATCCAGTCTTGGGTCTTTCCTCTTATTCACGGTGCAAAGACTACTAACTCCCCGTTAGTACGTCAAGGACATGGGTCTTAGAACGAGAATCACCTCACGTCACTTCACCTCACTACAAAACTAATAAGATAATCCATGAAACAAACCAAGTATAGAAAAGATGGTTTGAACTAGTATATTACTGTAGTAGCCTATATATATAATATTCAAATAAGAATATTAAAACTAAATGAGAATCCTTGACTTTAGATATTAAATGATAGTCCAAGTATTTTTATAATTACTCCTTTATATATTTAATGAAGTTGTGGAGTAATATGAGAAATCTTTTATACAAAGCACTTATAGCTTATGACTTATTTAGTATTCTTCTTCTTTTGATTATGTATTTATAAATCAAAGAATACTTTAGCTACAATCTCGGAATTGTAACTTATCCTTTATGCTCGCAGGCTTAAGGATTTTAGTATACTTATGTTTTGACACTTATGTGGTCAAAGTATACTTTTAACTTCAAGCACTTGTATAAGTTTTATTATTCTTAGCCAAGATCCAAATAAGAGAAGTGCAAGTAATTGGCGTAAGATCGTGCTTATGAAGTTTAGACGAATAATTACGAGTAGTTTATATATATCGAATAAGAACCCCACGGAACATTGAAAGATGTTAGAAGGGGCTTATACGATATGTCTCGTAATTGTTTATATACACGATATGTGTTATCCAAGATCCAATTAAAGAGCGTGAAATTAATTGGCTAACTCATAGATTTGATTTGTCTTTAAATAACGGATGATTATGAAATGTTTATAGATCGAGTTATAATCCCCCGGAACACTAAAGATGTTTGAAGGTATTAAACTATGCTTCATAATAGTTTATGTGCATGATATTTGTTAGCCAAGATCCAATTAAAGAGCGTGAAAATAATTGGCTAACTCGTGAACTTAATCCATTTTGATATTTGACAAATTACGAAGAGTTTATAGATCGAGTTATAATCCCCCGGAACACCAAAGATGTTAGAAGGGATTAAACTTTGCTTCGTAATTATTTATGTGCATGAATACAAGATCCAGTTAAAGTGTGTGAAATTAATTGGCTAACTCGTGAACTTGTGTCAAATTTAAATCTCACTCTTGGAGATTAAGTACTTTTCTTTATAGATCTTCTTGATGAAATGATTTTTTGAAGATCAAGTACTTATTCGAATTTGGAGTTCGAATCTTAGTTCTCTTTTCCCTTGAGAACTTTTTTTATAAGAGATATTGTATTAGAGCTTAAGATGAAGTATATAAGTTAAGTACAAAGCTCAAATGAAATAAACTCAAATAAGAAGCTAAAAGTTACCACTTTTGAAGAACGGTCGGAAAAATTCGTCGGAGGTTCGGCCGGATTTCGGCACTTTGGTCGAACTTGGGCAGCCCTTCGGGAGGCCGGGAAGTGGTAATAGATGAGCTCACTTGGTGGAAAAATGTTTGATTGGGTGAAGCTAAGCTTGGGTTTCAAAAACATTGTATATATGTAAGTATATAGAAGAGAGAGAAGGTTTTTGAGAAGAAATGTGTGTATAGAATTGGAAAGAGATGAAGAGAAGCACTTCTTGAAAAAATTCCAGCAACTTTATGGCTCTTTAGCTTGAAGAAAATGGGTTGGAGTGGGGGTTTATTTATAGGAGAAGTTGGGTGGATTGAATGGTGGAGATATGAGGAAAATGGATGGTGGATGGTGTATGGTGTATGTCACTTGGATTGATGACATGGAAAGTAAAGTGTGTTTCTTTGCAACTTGCCATATGAAACAAACAACTTTATGGGTTCAAAATCTCAGCTGATATATTTGAAGAAATATATATTTTCCTTTTCTTTTAATCATTGTTTAATCACTTAATTAAGGATTAAACACCATTAATTATGACCACCTTGAAAACTCCTAAATAAATACCATAAAAAATATGATAATTACTTAAATAATATAAAATGATGTCCTGAAAGTTTTGGTCAGCTTTAGACAATGGTAACTAGGTCAAATGTGGTCAACTGTGGTGTTAGGTCACACACACACTGTAGAGGAGGTGAATACAGTGTATAGTACACTCAAATCGAACTTTAAGAACTTAAGTAACAGAAAATAAACTTTATTGAAACAATAAACTCTGTTACAGTATGGAACTGTTACCTCTCAGTGATAAACAAATATCACGAGAGCTGTTAGGGTTACAATAAATAATCTTCTCTAATAATGATATCACTTTTAGTGTAAACCCTATGTCTGTGTTTATATACTACATAGTTACAAGATAATCGCTAATTGATATGGAATATAATTCTGCTTCCTAAAATATATCAATCAGATATCTTTTCTTCCAAGTATTCCATTCTTCACAAAATTCCTTCTTCATGCATATCTCTTCTTATGTTTATCTCAATCTTTTTTCCTTTAATCAGCTACTGTCCTTATCTGATTGTCCTTCAGCACTTAAGTTCTGATATCTATCTTCTGATGATTATCTCCTGATAACATACGTACTGATATCCTTAAGTCCTGACTTCCAGTATAAGTACTGATCAACAGTTAAGTACTGATTTATCCTGTTCAGTAAGATCTGAAAGCTAAACATAAAACATATTAGCCATGACATTATCAAATATATCTAACAATCTCCCCCAACCATCTGTCATGGAATGGAATGGCATTTTGTCTTATATGATAAACCCTACCATCTATCATGAAATACAACATGATATATTCTTTCAAGTAGGTATGGTAAACCATCTGTACAGATTCCAGTTGATTTAATCTCTCAGGAGTTGCTCCAATACCTGGTTCACTCAAGGAAGTTGGATCATTGGTAGTGTTGTGTACTCTTCTTTCATCAGCACTTCCCAATCCAGTTTTATCTCTAGCTTCCTTTCCAGTAACTACTCTTGCTTCAAAACCACTTGCAGTAGTCTTCAAAGATTGAGTCTGTTTTGCTTTAGTGAATCCTGGTAGGAGTGTCTTTGATCTATTTTCTGATATCAAGTTAACTTGAGCTCTGTCAGAGGTTACTTGCTTCTTCTGAATATCAGAACTTACAATTTCTTGACTCTGAACAACTTGAGCCATGTCAGAGGTTGTTTTAAGAACTTTTCTTGAAGTCAGAGCAAAATCATCTTTTTCATCAGCAATTTCTTCTTCCTCAGGAGGTACATAAGCCTTGATAGGTTCACCAACCTTTTCTTTACCCTTGGATCTTGGATCTATCTGTGGTTGTGATCTAGCCAATGTTGCTTCAATATGTGTCCTTTCTTTGATCACAATGCCTTTAAGTTTTGGAAGTGACTTATTACCAGAAGCTTCAGATTTAGATGTGACTTTTTCTGATTTAAGTCTGGCTTCTTCTTCCTTTAAACTTTCCAAGTCCATTCCTGGATTTTCTTGAAGAAATAACTGTCTTGACATTTCTTCATCAAGATCTAGGAGTTCATCAGAACTTATCCTTTTACCAGCAGCAGAACTTATTCTTTTCCCAGTATCAGAACTTGTCCTGTGACTAGCTTGTCTTGATGTAAACCTTCTACCTTGACTATGACCGCTACCCATTCTAGAGTATCCTTGATCATCATTTCCATCATCCTTTCCTTGCAGTGTCTTGTTAGTTTTGCATTTGGACTTAATTACCTTCTCCCCCTTTTTGGCATCAGCAGGTAGTAAAAGAGAGATAAGTAATTCCACTGAGGATTAGATTTCAGTAAGTTGAGATTGCTGAGAAGCTTGATTTGTTAGAACGTCATCAATCTGAGCTTGTTGTTTCTCTTGAGTTTTCTCAATATAAGCAATCCTGTCAATGGTAGGTTGAAAGAACTTTTTCTTATCAATTTTCCAAACTTGTTCTTGTTTGATAAAGTTCTCCTGAATCTTGTGTAGCTCTGCATGAGTAGTTGAATGAAGACCTTGTAGATGTTTATTACTCAATGCAGTGACTCTAAGCTGGGTTTTAAAATCATCAGAATTTAACATTTCATCAGCTTTAGTCAAGTGCTCAGCAAGATGTAATGCATTTGGAACACATGAAACTGAGTTCTATTCCTTAGTCCACTCCTGACCTGCAGGAGTTTCACTCCAAGGTACTGGTGCATCCCTGATAACAAACTCCTTTACCAGTTCAGACTTAGGAAGAGTCGGTTGAGGAGTATGTCCTGAAGGACCTGCTTCATCAGCATCTACAGTTGGAGCAGCTTCACCAGTATCTCCAGCATTTGCAGCATCAGAACTTAAAGAATCAGTATCTTCTGATAAGACAACAGTGTGAGTAGCAATGGAGGCTTCAGCATCCTCTAATTGCTGATCTGATACTAAGTTCTGATCAACAGCCAAATCCTGATGCTCACCTAAAGTCTGATCATCAGCATCTTGATGCAAAGAAGGTGTTGTTGATAACTCTGGAGTTTGAACAGTATCAGTAACAGGTGTTGTGAAAGGATTATTTGCTGTTGGAGCTTCTAAAAGAAATACTTCAGACACAACCAAGTGTTGAACCTCAATATCAGCACTTGTGCCTGGATCAACAAGAGACACAGATGGTGAGTTAGCCTTGTCAGATACAGCTTCCTGAGATGGAGTTAATGGAGAAGAAGTGACCGGAGCAAATTCCTTGTCTTGTGAGATTAGAGATTCCTGATCCCCTTCCTTAGCTGCTTCCTCTTCATCATCTGAAACTGGCCTTTGTGCCCTCTGTTTCTTGTACTTCCTTGTTGATTTGGATTCCTTGGGAGTTTCAGGAACTATCATTCGTCTAAGCCTCTTGAGAAGCCTAGAACCCCCAATTTCAGAATCCATCTGAGAAACCTCTTTCTCAGCTTCAGTTACAACAGGTTCTCTAGCAGGAACCGGTTCCTCAGAATCAGAGTCATCTCTCAAGGCAATCCTCCTTCTCTTTTGAGGTGTTTGAGGAACATTCTTTGTCCTCTTTGGCTTGGAAGATGAAGGCTTCACAGTAGGTGCTGAAGATGAAGGTTGAGCAGTCTGTGAAGTGGAGAGATAGGATTGAGATATGTTCTGAGGGTAGGTTGAGTAGAATGAGAGGTAGGTACCGAGGTTGATTGATTTTGGGTGTTTGGAGTTGGTTGGACATCAGAGTAAACAGATCTATAAGTATCAGGATCAGCACTTACCAGGATCTGTTTTACAGACTTAGGAATCTGTAATGGTCTAAGCATTTTTTTCTTAGTATCAGCATTTACCAGGTCATTAAAGTATCGTTTTGCAACCTTAAAAGGTGGGGTTTGGGTGCTGACTAACTGAAGTTCATCAGTACAATAAGTGTAAATAAGTTGACAGAATCTTGCAAAATAAACAACATCTCGATCCTCTGTCATCCTATCCCCAATAAAACCAATTAAAGCAGTTGCAAAATCAAAATGAGTTTGATTGATAATTGCATACCCGATGTGCTGACTCATAATGGGAATAGCATCAAAATTCGAACATTTGTTTCCAAAAGCTTTGGTGATGTAATCAAAGAAGAAACTCCATTCTCTTATGATATTATCCCGTTTCAACTGTCCAAGTTTCGTCAGACTCTTTTCATATCCCAATTCAGCCATTAACTCCCGAAGGGCTAAGTCCTCTGGAATTGAGAAAGTACAATCTTCTGGAAGATGTAAAGCCCTGCGTACTGTACCAGGAGTGACTATAAAGGATGAATCACCCACTTGGAAGATAATACTGGGAGTTCCACGTTGACCACCATCATCAAAAAGTCCAGTCCTCCAAAACCTCAGAACTTGTTGGCTTGAAAAGAATTCAGGCTGTGTTAATGCATACCCAACCTCAGTATGTGCAAGAAGATCTTGCACAAAATGCAATTCAGATGGAGCTTCAGTGTGATCAAGAACTGCAGCATAGTTGTTAGGGACAAACTTAGCTCCATCAATGATTAAATCCTTTGGTGCCATGTGAAAAAAATAAGATTCAAGTATGCCTGTTAGGTGTTTGAGATAATATCTGTATGAAAAACCAACGTGAGAAAGAAAGAGAGTAAAAGAAATGAGAGAGATAAAATATAAAGAAAATAAAAGATTAAAAAAATTTTCTCTCTGTTGTACTTATACTCTGAATAAAAATGTTACCGTTGGACACCTGTCAGACATGCAGTAATAACGGACAGTTACTGGGCTCGAGAAAACAGGAATCATTACTTACCCAGTTGCCCAGTTTCAAGGAAAAACCGTTCCATTTATCAAGAGAAACAGTTTTAATTCAAAATTTAAACCTTTAGCACTGATTGAATTATTTTTCACTGCATCATTGAAATTCTGAAAATACATCACATGAAAATGACCAAGATAAATTAGATATGTAAGTGCTGAAAATGAATCAGAACTTAATATAAAACAAAAGTTATATGGTCATCAGAATATCAATCAGGATTTATCAACATAAGATAAAATAACTCAGAGACAAAATCTTGAAGTAAAAACAATTTTCCTTAATATATCAAGACAATATATTTATGAAATGGAAATTAAATCAATACTTATACAAGATTTTCCCTAAGCTTCTAATCCTAACATCAACAGCTTTAGTCCTAGCTAAGAAGCCTGACAAAGCTGAAGATGAAAAAAAACAGGAAGTAGACAAGATTAAATCATTTCTTCTTCTTCCTACTCTCGACAAACAGAATGGCGAGTCGGATGATTCGCTCTTGCTGGTGGAGACTCTGAAGATGAAGTTCTCTTCGAACGGCCACCAGATCACGTTTGATAACCTCTGGAAATTGAATCCAGAGATTGTGAGGAATGTTGGTGATAGGGTATGGAGTTGGAATTCCATTCACAAAGACATGAACAGTCTCATCACCATAATTGTAGAACCAGCCAAATTCAGCCATTTGTGATGATAAGAGAAAAACGAGAGTGATTTTGTGATAAAAGTGTGATGGGAAGGCTGATGTGAAGTGGTTGCTTATATAGGCAAGAGAATGCCAAGAGACGCAAAGAAATTGAATGCTGATAGGTAGAATTAATTCTACCTCGTTTCCCGAGACTTTAAAAAAGAATAACAGTCATTGGAAAGAGGAATCATGTTTTAAAACGCACAAGAAACAAGAAACAGTGGACTGTTCAAGGACGAATACCATTAATCCTAATCATAGTGACTATTAATCTTCCACTTCAACATATTCTAGTTCGAACTGAGACTGTTATCAAATTTTATTCACAGATAAGCCAAGTAAAGGATTAGACTGAGAAATCAGAACTTAGACCTATACCAGAACTTAACCGTCATCAGAACATAATTTCTTAACTCGAAAAAGGAATGCCCATCTTAGTAAATCCTCATACAAGTTCTGAGTTATAGACGTCAGAACTTAATCATCAGAACGTGTAACTAGAACTTGTCCTCAGAATTAGTGCAAAGTGACACAATGACTGTTTATCTAAAATAACATAGACCACCACAGAAATTTTCATCATTCAGATGGAGTGATTAGTGTGTGCATTAAGCTAGATAACAGAAAAAGAGTAAAGTCTGATTCACTTCAGTACATCTTAGAAATAAGGCATAACTAAAATTTTGCTAAGGAGCTGTCCTTGTCCTGAAACCTACTGATGAATGAGTTTATGCTTGAGTCCACCTCAACTGTTTTGTGCTAATTTTATGCATCTTTTGAAATTCTATTTTACAGTGGCTTCTCAGTGTAAGTGAGTCACGACTGTTTATCAGAATTTATGCTATTATCAGAGTATTTCTCCAGTAATCATAGAGTGTGAAAAGTCACCAAGAAAATATTTTGCTTTTCTAATGCATATTTACTTAATACCAGCAATGCACTTGGGTCGTCCCTTCCACATTTTTACTCTATATCTCAAAGGAGTACCTGATTTTATTCTTTGATCTTTTTGCTTTTTCTTTTGATAAGTGAGGTTTATCAGCACTTAGTACATTCAGCAGTTTTACTAGTATCAGAACTTAACAGATGAGTAGCATTATTCTAATTTGTGACTTAGTAATAAGATATACAAAGTAAACTTAACTAAGCTCAATTATCAGAATTTGCTAGTGTCATAAGATTTCCACTGAAATAATTACTTCTTACATGGAATCATTTGTTTATTGAAGACTACTAGGTCAGTATCTAGCACAGTTATCCTCATAGGATTGAATAGGTACTAGAACAGACATATCACTTATCAGAGTTTAGAAACATATATCAGACAACAGCCAGTACTTAAAGACATTTATCAATTAAGCACAGAATATACAATGAGATTAATTCTGTAAATACTGAGCATAAAGTCTGATAACACAGAACAAGTCTAAGCAGATTTAGAGAAAGAACCTGAAATCATTCTAAGTTCATTTACCAATCTTGTAAAAGTAGCTTCACACAGTGGTTTTGTGAAGATATCTGCCAGTTGTTGATCTGTGGGAACAAAATGCAATTCCACTGTACCTTCATCCACATGTTCCCTGATGAAGTGGTACCTGATGCTGATGTGCTTTGTCATAGAGTGTTGAACTGGATTACCTGTCATAGAAATAGCACTTTGATTATCACAGTAAATAGGGATTTTGAAATATGTTAACCCATAATCCAGTAACTGATTCTTCATCCAAAGAATCTGTGCACAACAGCTTTCTGCAGCAATATACTCTGCATCTGCAGTTCATGTGGAAATTGACTTTTGTTTCTTGCTGTACCAAGAAACCAATCTGCCTCCAAGAAATTGGCAGCTTCCACTTGTGCTTTTCCTGTCAATTTTACACCCTGCAAAATCTGCATCTGAGTAACCCATTAGTTTAAAATCTGATTCCCTAGGATACCATAATCCCAGAGCAGCTGTTCCTTTAAGATACTTAAAGATTCTTTTTACAGCTGTTAAGTGAGGTTCTCTTGGATCTGCTTGAAATCTTGCACAAAGACAGGTAGCATACATGATATCAGGTCTACTAGCAGTTAGGTAGAGTAGAGAGCCAATCATACCTCTGTAGTCAGTAATATCTACTGATTTACCGGTATCCTTATCCAGTTTTGTCGCAGTGGCCATTGGAGTGGATGCACTTGAACAATCTTGCATTCCAAATTTCTTCAGCAAGTTTCTGGTGTACTTGGTTTGACAAATAAAAGTGCCTTCCTCATTCTGCTTGACTTCAAGGCCCAGAAAATAGCTAAGTTCCCCCATCATACTCATCTGATATCTTGACTACATTAGTTTGGCAAACTTCTTGCAAAGTTTGTCATTTGTAGATCCAAAAATGATATCATCAACATAAATCTGGACCAGAAGTAAGTCCTTTCCATGGTTGAGGTAGAACAGTGTTTTGTCTATTGTCCCTCTGTTGAATCCACTTTCCAGAAGAAACTGAGTTAAAGTCTCATACCATGCTCTAGGAGCTTGCTTAAGTCCATAAAGTGCTTTATCAAGCCTGTAGACATAATCTGGATGTTTGGTATCTACAAAACCTGGAGGTTGTTCAACATATACCTCTTCCTCCAATTCTCCATTGAGAAAAGCACTTTTCACATCCATTTGAAAGACAGTAAACTTTTTGTGAGCAGCATAAGCCAAAAATATCCTTATGGCTTCTAACCTAGCAACTGGTGCAAATGTTTTATCATAATCAATTCCCTCCTGTTGAGAATATCCTTTTGCAACCAGCCTTGCCTTATTCCTTGTAATTATGCCATCACTGTCAGTTTTGTTTCTGAATACCCACTTTGTACCAACAACCGATCTATTCTTTGGTCTTGGCACTAGGGTCCAGACTTTGTTTCTTTCAAATTCATTCAACTCTTCCTGCATTGCTTGCACCCAATCAACATCTTGAAGAGCTTCTTCCACTTTCTTTGGCTCAGTCTGAGAGAGAAAAGAATTGTAAAGACATTCATTTGAAGTACCTGTTCTAGTTCTAACACCTGCATCAGGATTTCCAATTATCAAATCAGGTGTATATGATTTTATCCACTTCCTTGCAGATGGAAGGTTTTCTCTAGAACTGGATGCTCCCCCACGATCCATGCTATCTTCATTTTTATTTTCTGATGCTCCCCCTGAAACTATGCTCTCTGAGTTGGATTCTTCAGTATTTAGATTTTCAGCACTATCAGAACTTGGCTTATCAGAACTTGACGAATCAGAACTTGAAGAGCCAGATGCATGTTCTGATGTTTCTTGAGATGTGGTAGGATCTTGAGTATGCTCCCCCTGCATAGGTGCATCTTCCTTTGACGTAGTCACCACAGTTTCAATAACATCAGAGTTTAATCCATCAGAGTTTACAGTATCAGGACATAGACTGTCAGGATTTTCAGTATCAGAATTTGAGTCTTCATTTTCAAATCTCAGCTGATCATGGTCAATGAAATCTTTAAGACCAGTAATCTTCTTGTCATCAAAAGAGACATTGATAGATTCCATGACCACTTTTGTTCTCAAATTATAGACTCTGAAGACTTTTGTGGAAAGTGGATATCCAACAAAGATTCCTTCATCAGCTTTTAGATCAAACTTTGATAGCTGTTCAGGATGAGTCTTGAGAACAAAACACTTGAATCCAAATACGTGAAAATATTTCAGATTTGGCTTCTTTTTCTTCACCATCTCATATGGTGTTTTTCCATGCTTGTTAATGAGTGTTGTATTTTGAGTAAAACAAGCAGTCTACACAGCTTCAGCCCAGAAATAGGTTGGAAGCTTTGCTTCTTCAAGCATTGTACGTGCAGCTTCAATGAGAGTTCTATTCTTCCTTTCAACAACTCCATTTTGCTGTGGAGTTCCAGGAGCAGAAAATTCCTGCTTTATTCCATGGCTTTTGCAGAACTCTTCCATTATCAAATTCTTGAACTCAGTGCCATTATCACTCCTTAAAATTTTCACAGAATCTTTGACCATTTTATCCAGCTGTTTGACATGATCAATCAAGATAGATGCAGTTTCACTTTTTGTGTGCAAGAAATACACCGATGTGTATCTGGTGAACTCATCCACTCTGACCAACGCATACTTCTTCTTTGCAATAGACATGACATTTACTGGACCAAATAGATCAACATGTATTAGATGATAAGGCTCAAGAATTGATGATTCAGTCTTGCTCTTGAATGAAGATTTTCTTTGTTTGGCTTTCTGACATGAATCACAAAGACCATCAGGAGCAAATACTGTGTTTGGCAATCCTCTCACAAGATCTTTCTTGACCAGTTCATTTATATTGTTGAAATTTAAATGAGAGAGTTTCTTATGCCAATTCCAGCTTTCTTCAATTGATGCTCTACTCATCAGACAGATTGCAGAACCATCAGTACTTGTTGAAAGCTTAGCTTCATAAATGTTACCACGCCTGTATCCTTTCAGAACAACTTTGCCTTTAGATTTACTCACAATTTCACAGTGTTCTTCAAAGAAATCAACATTATAACCTCTGTCACAGATTTGACTTATACTCAGTAGGTTGCGATTAAGTCCTGAGACTAGAGCTATTTGTTTAATTATGACATTTCCAAGATTGATATTGCCATATCCCAATGTTTTTCCAATGTTGCCATCTCCATAAGAAACACTTGGGCCAGCTTTCTCCACAAAGTCTGATAGCAGGGCCTTATTTCCAGTCATATATCCTGAACATCCACTGTCCAGAACTAGAATATTTTTCCTGTTGCCCTGCAATCACAAAGACCACTAATTATTAGTTTTAAGGACCCAGACTTGCTTGGATCCTTTGGCCTTATTAAGTTTGTTAACATTTGCAGCGGATTTAGCATCAGAGTTTATGTTAACATTTTTCTTATCAGAACTTACACTATCAGACTTTGAATCAGAATTTACACTAGAAGGAACAATAGAAACTTTCTTCAAAGAAGGTTTTATTTGATAATAATCATAGTACAAACTATGATATTCCTTACAAGTATAAATGGAATGCCATAAACTACCACAATGAAAACAAGGATTTTGTGGTTTGTATCTAACAGACTGACTCTTAACTCCTGATTTTGAAGGTAAGGAGTTAATATTCTTATTCTTCCTGCAAAAAGAAGCCAGATGGTTAGAACTTCCACAGTTATGACATGTTTTCCTAGGAGCATCAGGAACAGGTTTATAATCATTGCTTTTATTCACACCTTCCTTTCCATTCCTATTTTTCCTAGGTGATTTTACCTTGTTTGCATTCTTGACATCTTTCAGCTTATGTTTAAGCTACTTCTTCGTCATTAAGCCTATGTTCACTTCAGCTGTCTTTTCCTGTTTTAGTTTGTCAGAAGTTGATTCCTTTGTAACTTCTGATTTTTCATTTTTAGACTTTACAGTTACAAACTTAACAGGTTTTAACTTTGGCTTTTGCTTATCAACAGACTTAATTTCTTCAGTTCCTTTATCTTTCTTATCTTCTCCATAACCTAAGCCCTCTTTCCAGTTTCCACTACTTAGCAAATTTTGAGTTGTTTTGCCAGAGTTAGTCCAAGTCCTGATAATCTCTCTTTCCTTTTCTAACTCAGTTTTTAGAGATTCATTTAATTTTAGCACTTCATTCCTAACATGAAAAGCATCATCTCTATCCTTCTGAGTTTGATGGAACATGACTAACTCTTTTTCTAAGAAATCATTCCTTTTCTTAAATGCAAGATTTTCAGAAGTTAATCTTTCACATGTTAAAGTTTGATCTCTATAGCTAACAAACATGGTTTTAAGATATCTTCTCAACTCATTAATATCATCAGTATGAAAAGCATAAGTAGTCTGAGGTACCTTTGTTTCAGCAGCTTCAGAACCGCTCTCAGCACTTTCTTTATCAGCATTTGCCATCAATGCATAGTTCTCCTCACTTTCAGAGTCTGAGGTGTCTGTCCAGCTTTTCTGCTTTGTGACAAGAGCCTTGCCTTTGTCACCCTTTACCTTCTTGCAGTCAGGAGATATGTGGCCTTTCTCACCACAGTTATAGCATTTAACATTGGTGTAATCTCCTCTGTCAGATTTTCCTCCTCTGCCTTCAGATCTTCTGAAATTCTTCTTATCAGAACTTATGCCTTTCCTAGAAAACATCTTTCCCTTCCTGAACTTCCTGTATGCAATCTTTGTGATTCCTTTCACCATAAGAGCACACAGCTTCATCATCTCCTCATCAGCATCAGTCTCAGGCAAGCTTTTAGAATCTGAGTCATCATTACTCTCAGAACTTGATGACTCAGTATCAGACTTTATGAAAAGAGCTTTACCCTTGTCTTTCTTTGAGGAAGCTGCTTTGGGGAATTCTTCTTCAGCCTTAAGAGCAACTGTCCTTGACTTTCCTCCTTTCCTCTTGCTTCTTTGTTCCATCTCCAGCTCATGAGTCTTGAGCATTCCATAGATTTCGTCAAGAGTTGTTTCATCAAGATTGTAGTTGTCTCTTATTGTCGTTGCCTTCAAATCCCAGCATTCAGGAAGAGCTAACAGGAACTTAAGGTTTGAATCTTCAAGATCATACTCTTTATCAACCAATGACAAATCATTCAAAAGTTTGACAAATCTATCATATAAATCATTCAATGACTCATTAGCCTTTGAGTCAAAGTGTTCATACTCTTGAGTGAGTATTTTCTTCCTGTTTTTCTTAATTGTGTCAGTTCCCTGACACCTTATTTCCAGAGCATCCCATATCTCCTTAGCAGTCTTGCAGTTGATTACCCTGTTTGACATTGCATTATCAATGGCACTATGCAGTAAGTGTCGTACCTTAGCATCCTTAGCAATTGATGCTATGTCTTCAGAAGTATAATCACTCTTCTCCTTTGGTACGGTCTTTGCTGCTTCACCTGCAACTGCAACAGCGAGCTTGGTTGGTTTGTGAGGGCCTTCCTTGATTCTATCAAGGTATTCTGGATCTGTTGCTTCCAGGAACATGGTCATCCTTACCTTCCATATGGGATATTCAGATGGTCTCAGTATGGGAACTCTGATGGTCTCATACCGACTCTGAATTTGTGTCTTTGGTGGTTCCTCAGTTGTGGTAGGCTTAGTTGGAGTTTCTGTGTCCGACATGATTGTGTTTGGATCTTTAACTGTATGTGTGTTAACAGAGTAGCTCTGATACCAATTGTTAGGTCACACACACACTGTAGAGGGGGTGAATACAGTGTATAGTACACTCAAATCGAACTTTAAGAACTTAAGTAACAGAAAACAAACTTTATTGAAAAAATAAACTCTGTTACAGTATGGAACTGTTACCTCTCAGTGATAAACAAATATCACGAGAGCTGCTAGGGTTACAATAAATAATCTTCTCTAATAATGATAACACTTGTGAACCCTATGTCTGTGTTTATATACTACACAGTTACAAGATAATCGCTAATTGATATGGAATATAATTATGCTTCCTAAAATATATCAATCAGATATCTTTTCTTCCAAGTATTCCATTCTTCACGAAATTCCTTCTTCATGCATATCTCTTCTTATGTTTATCTCAATCTTTTTTCCTTTAATCAGCTACTGTCCTTATCTGATTGTCCTTCAGCACTTAAGTTCTGATATCTATCTTCTGATGATTATCTCCTGATAACATACGTACTGATATCCTTAAGTCCTGACTTCCAGTATAAGTACTGATCAACAGTTAAGTACTGATTTATCCTGTTCAGTAAGATCTGAAAGCTAAACATAAAACATATTAGCCATGACATTATCAAATATATCTAACATGTGGGACCAACTGCCTCAATTTTTGTGGCCGGACAAAAATTCTATGAATGCTACGAAATTTTTACCATACTTAAAAAATACCATTTAAATGATTCATACCAAATTTCAAGTCATTCTAGAATGTGGAAGTATTTTATCTAAAATAAAACTGTTCTTGTCAGCCTTTTTTCCGATTGAAAACATCATTAGTCCTGAAATAAAGGAGATGGATCTTTTGACCAAAATTTTGACTTGAATAAATACTTAAAATATATTTCCTAATATATAAAATATATTTGGATGATAGGAAATGTGTTTTAGTATTTTTGAATAATTTTCTCTGAGAAATGTTGATTTTACGAACCGCGAGAAAATTACAGTAAGTATACATAAATGATTTGCAGAACTGGATATTAATATTCCAACCATGAATATTAATAAACTTTGAATAAAAACTCTTTTTATATATGTAGAGATATATTTTGGAGCGAAGAGTTAAATAATTTTGATATAGCACGAGACCTCCAAAGAATATTTCTGATATATTCCTTATTCGAGCTTGTTGCCATATTCCTGTTGCAACACAGATCTAAGAAATATCATATCTTGATATTTCTTCTTTGATGTATATTCCATAAAGATATAGTTTTGATATTTTGCAAAAATGGAATATCTCTTTTATCTGTTTAAAAGACATGATTTTGCTAGTTTGACTTTTTGACTTTGATTTGGATCAATTAAATTCATGTCCTAATGGAGAGGATCTACGTGTACTTAATTTTATGTTTAATCGTACAAATACCAAAATAAATAATATATCGAAGATATCCTTTCAAAAAGCTATCCTTGACCGGGTAATGATAAAAATGGACATTGGGTATATTATGAATCGTATGATAAATATGAATGATCTAGATGAGATTTAACCCTCTTATTTTAGGAGTGATATTATTGGCCTCTTGTGTGAGCTAGACTATGAAATGCGTGGCCACGCTCAAATGTTGATTTTATATGATAGTCTACTCATTGATCAAGGAAACTTGGATTAAACTATGATGAGGATGACACATTACATGCCTCTAGTTTAATCCATAATATTTGGTTAAAGGGATTATATTACATTGTACATTATTCATGAAAGGTTTAATCGATCACCGATTCAATTATTATTACTTAGATAGCAATGATATATTACTAGATGCCGCTCATAATTTACGATTTTAAATTAGATTTAAAATTCGTTGCCAATATAATAATAACCGGTAGGGTCACACACAAAGAACGCTTGAAGGATTATTTAATTCAAATTGGATTTAAATTAAATTAAGTAGTTCAAATTATTTATAATATTAATTAAATATGACTTAGTTAATTAGATAAATAATGGTATTCGAATTTACTAATATCAATTATGAAATTCAGTTGTTAAATAATTAGGTGAGGACTTAATTATTATACAAATAGGAATTTTGAATTAATAATAACTCCTAATTAGTTAAGAGTTATAATTCTTTTTCTACTCTCCATATAATATCTCTTGTGTGGCTGATTTTGTGGGCAAGAATTTTACTAAAACCCTAGCCACCAAGAGAGAAGATAGAGAGAGTAAGAAGAAACGAGTTTGTGCTAATACACATTCAATCCTTGAGTTCAAGTATTCGTGTGGATACCGATAGAACGTAGATTGCGAGAGCAGGATGCGTGGTGATTGAACAATCTTTGGATCTCCATTATTCAACCAATTTGTAAAGCTTCTTAGATAAACAATCCGATCTACGAATTAAATATCTGCTTTTTGCATGGATCTTGCGGTGGGTTTTGAAAATTTTGGTTTTTCAAGTTTTAAATTATTATTTCCGTTGCGTTTATGTGCTCGAAACCCTATATATATAGGCAGATGATCAAATAAAAATTAAACTTAAAATATAAACTAGAAACTTATATAAGCAATTAGCAGTGTTCCAGAAATTGTCGATTTAGCCGATAAATCGGCTAAAGGAAGACCACCGATCTAACAAGGCAAAAACGAGAAGAAAATCGTATTCTGCAAAATCGGGTCAAACTCGGTTGTAATCGGGTCAATATCAGCAAAATCGGGTTGCTGAAAACTATTCTTTCCGAAAACACCATCGAATCTTCAAGGTTTTCTCAAGGTTTTCTCATGAGACAATAGAAACTAAACGAGAGACATACATATGTGTTTATGTTTTAAACCGAAATCTCAAAAACTATGTTACCAGAGAGAGATATCAGATTTGCATACTAATGGATGAGAAGAAAGAAGTGTTGATGATGTTGACGATAATGAAGAAAATAAAGGAATGAGTAAGTCTGGAAAACTGGGGAGTGGGGAAGATGTAAAAGATGTGGTGGTCCATGTTGTTTATGTAAAAGATAATTAAATTATACTATTTTTTAATTATTAAGGCACGGAGAACAATGTTACTAAGATGCATTACATCGATGTACCGCGATTTCACATTTATATGCATATGTTTTACATAATTATTTTAAAAATTAATATTAAAATATTTCCGATTTTGTTCCGATTTAATAATCCGATAAATCGTAAATCAGTAACTCAACCGATCTAGTCCAATTTTTGACTTTTACAACCATGGTAGATAGATCTAATCTAATGCCCCCCTTAAAGCACCACACCCAACTAATCTGCACCATCTCCCACACAATCTCGGTTTTTCCCCTCCGTTTTTAATTTGATTTTTCCGTCAAACAGTAAGTTTTTTTAAATCCAACTTCATTATATTTTTTTCATCTCTCAACGATCGATTTGAATAACATATGTGTTATATTTCGAAATAATCTTAAAAAAATTATTTGATTTCTAGTTTATATTCTAAAATTAGTTATATATATAGAGAGGGCTACTCTAATAGAAACAAATTTTAGAATAAAAACTAGAAACCAAAGAATATATTTTTTAAATTACTTCGAAATATATCGCATATGGTATGCAAATCGATAATTAATAGATGGAGAAAAATAGAGTGAAGTCGGATTAAAAAAAACTTACCGTTTGACGGGAAAAATTAAATTAAAAACGGAGGGGAAAATCTGAGATTTTGTGTAGTATGGTGCAGATTAGTTGGGTGTGGTGCCTTTATGGGCCATTAGAATAGATTGATCTAATGGCTTAAATTAGTTTCTAGTTTCTATTATAAGTTTAGTTTTTATTTAATCATTTGCCTATATATACTAGCTTAAATCCCGTGCGATGCACGGGTTATCGTTAATATTTAAAATTTTAATTATCTCGTTATATTATAATTTTAAAATATTTATATAAATATATAATAATAATAAATTTATATAAAAATTTATAGGATAACTGTAATCGTAGTTTAGTAGGATAAGTATAATATATCTAGTGGTTTAACAATTTAGTAGTTTAGCAGATATATAACACTATTTATTTATTTTTTAATAATAGGATAAGCCGTGATTGTAGTTTAGTTGGATAAGTAGACTATGTGTGTAGTAGTTTAATAATTTAGTAGTTTAGTGAATATATAACACTTTTTATCTAAGTAATTTTTTTAGTAACTAAAATTAGGGGAAACCGTTGAACCAAAGTATATCCCATTCCGGTTATTATAATATATACTAGCTTACGGCCCGTGCGATGCACGGGTCTTAGTTAATATTTATATATATATATATTTTTATTAAAATTTTACATAAATAATGATTATATAATTATAATTTCAGTGTGTATAATTTCAATTTAAGTTCAAATAGTATAAATAGTATATGGTTGGTGATATCTTATTCATAAATAATAATGTAAATGTTTGTTGTTGTTGAGATTCGAACATGAAAACTTATATGTATCCTTATAAATGATAATATAAATGTTTGTTATTAACGAGATTTGAACATGAGAACTTACATGGATTTTTATAAGTAATAATATAAATATTTGTTGTTGACGGGATTCGAACATAAAAACTTGTGGAGTGTATTTTTTAGTATTTGGATCTAATGACTCTAATTATTTGATGAAGAAGATCTGATGGCCATAATGGAAAGGGATAACCAAAATAAGGGGTCAACCAAACTACAAATTATAGGCTATTCCGCTTATTATAGTATAGTATAGATATATAGTTTAAACCCGTGCGATGCACATATTTTTTTTAATATGATTTAACTTTTTAAATGATTTAATTATAATTGAAATATTGAATTTTCTCATTTAACCTTTTTAAATGATATGATTTGATAATAAATATATTAATACCCGTATATGTTCATTTTAATAAGAGATTCTATTATAAGTTTAGTTTATATTTGATTAATTGCCTATATATATAAAGTCTTACTCCAATACAAACTAAATTAAAATACAAATTACATATTGCACCACACCCAATTGAAATATACCCTCACACATGACTCCACATAACTCCCCATTTTTAATTAATTTTTTCCCGTTAATTGGTGAACTCTTTTTTAAATCTAACTTCACTATATTTTTCTACATCCTCCAACAATCAGTATAAATACCATATTTGATATATTTTGACGATAAATCATTAATTATGTCTACGAGAATCACTAAAATTTACTGGAACCTGGAATAGTACCGATTTCAGTTTAGTGATTCGGGTAAGCTTAAATACTGATTTGTCACCAAAATATAGCAAACTATGGGAAAATTAATGAGTGTGAGATGAAGAAAAATATGGGAAAGTTATTTTTTTAAAAAAGTTAACTGATTAACGGGAAAAATTAAATTAAAAATAAAGGGAAAAATATATACATGAATACATAGTACACATGGAGAAGAGAGAAGGAGATTAAACTTGTAATTTTTATTGATTTATAATTTATATTTTAATATTAATATGTATTTGAGCACTTACCTATATTATATATATATATAGCAAAAAAACACGGCATAGTGGTCTACAGAACTATATAACAGCTGATTTCGAGTCACGTTGATGATGAAAATTAATGGTATCATGTTCGAACATTGTGAAAACTAAAGAAGCAGTAGTTCTACACAAAACCTAAACTTACCATAAATTATAATTTAGGCTAATTATTTATGTTACTTTTAAAATATTAGGTATGTAAATATATTTATGATTATTTATTTAATTGTTCAATACGTAAATTAACTAATTTATGTTATTAAATATTACACATACTAATTTATATAATACAACAATAATATATTTTTAAGTATTAATTAGAGTTGGTTGTTTATTCTTTTCATAGTAAATCACTTTAACACAATACTTGTAATATTAATTGACATTCAATAAATACTTAGAAAAATAGATTGGTTCAAATTTATTCGTTTGAAGTTACCCTAAACACAAATTTTATTTAAATTTTACAATTCTAACTAAACTCTTACTTTTTTTGCTAGAACTAAACTCTTACTTAATTTAATACATCTATACTATATTATAATAGACAAAATATTAAAAGTTTGGTAGTCGGTCGGTCGGTACTCGTTGAAATTACTTAATTACCCTCACTTATTTATTCAAATTCTAATTTTAATTATTAGGTCAATCAATTTTAATTTTAATTGTTATTGAAGTCAACTTACTCTATTGTTTTACCAATTTTATTCTATTTTATATCGAACTCTATATCATTATAATTTATATTAAATTCAACTTCTTCTACCAATTTAAATTTAAATTCATAAGGATTTCTATATTATTCTAATTTGTTACTTCGGGATAAATTAAATTTAAACAAACTAAATATAATTATTAAGATTTGATCTAAGATAAAATAATAATACTATCCAACCTCCTAAAAAATTTATACTAATGAACTTGGATAAACAAAATAATATATTTTATTTATCCATGATAAAAAAATATGTTAGATATATTTGTGATGTCATGGCTAATATGATTTGTGTTTAGTTTTCAGATCTTACTTAACAGGACAAATCAGTACTTAACTGGAAATCAACACTTATATTGAAGACAAAACTTAAGATATCAGAACTTAAGTTATCAGAACTTAAGTTATCAGAAGATATTTATCAGTAGATAATATCAGGACTTAAGATGACTTTCAGATAAGGCAGGCGGCTGATTGAAAGGAAAGAAGATCGAGACTATGACAGAAAGAAATATGCATGAAGAAGGAATTCTATGAAGAATAGAATACTTGGAAGAAAAGATAACTAGTTGATATATTTTAGGAAGCAAAATTATATTCCATATCAATTAGAATATTATCTTGTAACTGTGGAGTATATAAACACAGGCATAGGGTTTACACTATAAGTGTTATCATTATCGAAGTTATTATTCATTATAACCCTAGCAGCTCTCGTGATAATTTGTTCATCACTGAGAGATGACAGTTCCATATTGTAACAAAGTTTATTGTATTAAATAAAATCTGTTTTCTGTTACTTGAGTTCTTGTATTCGATTTGATTGTAGTAAACACTGTATGCAACCCCCTTATACAGTGTGTATGACCTAACAAGTGGTATCAGAGCAGATCTGTTAACACACATACATATTAAGATCCAAAAACAATCATGTCTGAAATAGAAACTCCAACCAAGCACACCAAAACTGAAGAACCTCCAAAAACCATAACCCATAGTCAATATGAGACTATAAGAGTTCCCATGTTGAAACCTTCTGAGTATTCCATATGGAAAGTGAAGATGGTTATGTTTCTGGAAACTACTGATCCAAAATATCTCGACATGATTAATGAAGGACCACATATGCTAACCAAACTCTCTGTGGAAGTTGCAGGTCAGCCAGCAAAGTCTGTACCAAAGGAGAAAAGTGATTACACTGCTGAAGATATCTCATCGATTGCAAATGATGCAAAGATAAGACACTTACTGCATAGTCCCATTGATAATGTCATGTCAAACAGGGTAATTCAATGCAAGACTGCAAAAGAGATATGGGATGCTTTGGAAATAAGGTGTCAGGGAACTAATTCAATCAAGAAGAACAGGAAGACCATACTCACTCAAGAGTATGAGCACTTTGACTCAAAGCCTGATGAGTCATTAACTGATTTATATGACAGATTTGTCAAACTCTTGAATGATTTGTCACTAGTTGACAAAGAGTATGATAATGAAGATTCAAATATTAAATTCCTGTTAGCTCTTCCTGAAAGATGAGATTTGAAGGCCACAATAATAAGAGACAACTATAATCTTGATGAAACAACTCTTGATAAAATTTATGGGATGCTCAAGACTCATGAACTTAAGATGGAACAAAGAAACATGAGGAATGGAAGAAAGTCAAGGATAATTGCCTTTGTGGCTGAGGAGGAAAGTCCCAAAGTTGTTGCCTCAAAGAAAGGCAAGGGAAAGGCTCTCATCACAAAGTCTGATACTGAGTCATCAAGTTCTGATAGTGATGATGACTCCGAAACTGAAAGTATACCTGAGATAAACCCTGATGAAGAGATGATGAAGCTGTGTGCTCTTATGGTGAAAGGAATCACAAAGATTGCATACAGGAAATTCAGGAGAGGAAAAAAGTTTTTCAGGAAAGGTGCAAGTTCTGATAAGAAAGATTTTCAGAAAATATGAAGGCAAAGGAGGAAAATCTGACAGAGGAGATTACTCAAATGTTAAATGCTACAACTGTGGTGAGAAAGGCCACACATCTCCTGATTGCAGAAAAGGGAAAAGTGACAAAGGCAAGGCTCTTATCACAAAGAAGAAAAGCTGGTCAGATGCTTCAGATTCTGAGGATGAGGAAAACTATGCCTTGATGGCAAATACTGATAGCAGTTTTGATACTGCTGACATAAAGGGCAACAGGAAAAACATCCTAGTTATGGACAGTGGATGTTCTGGACATATGACTGGAAATAAAGCCCTGCTATCAGACTTCATGGAGAAAGATGGCCAAGGTGTTTCTTATGGACATGGCAATATGGGAAAAACTCTGGAATATGGCAATATCAATCTTGGGAATGTCATCATTAAAAAAGTAGCTCTGGTCTCAGGACTTAAACACAATCTGCTAAGTGTGAGTCAAATCTGTGACAGAGGTTATCATGTGGATTTCTTTGAAGAACACTGTGAAGTTGTAAGCAAATCTACAGGCAAAGTTGTTCTGAAAGGAAACAGGCATGGTAACATTTATGAAGCCAAGCTTTCAACAAGTACTGATGGTTCTGTAATCTGTCTGTTAAGTAGAACATCAATTGAAGAAAGCCGGGATTGGCACAAGAAACTCTCTCATTTAAATTTTAACAATATAAATGAACTAGTCAGGAAAGATCTTGTGAGAGGACTGCCAAAATCAGTATTTGCTCCTGATGGCCTTTGCGATTCTTGTCAGAAGGCAAAACAAAGAAAATATTTATTCAAGAGCAAGACTGAATCATCAATTCTTGAGCCTTATTACCTACTACATGTTGATCTATTTGGTCCAGTGAATGTCATGTCTATTGCAAAGAAGAAATATGTTATGGTTATAGTGGATGAGTTCACCAGATACATATGGGTGTATTACTTGCACACAAAAAGTGAAACTGCATCTATCTTGATTGATCATGTCAAACAACTGGATAAATTGGTCAAAGACTCTGTGAAAATCATAAGGAGTGATAATGACACTGAGTTCAAGAATTTGATTATGGAAGAGTTCTGCAAAAACCATGGAATAAAGCAGGAATTTTCTGCTCCTGGAACTCCACAGCAAAATGAAGTTGTTGAAAGAAAAAATAGAACTCTTATTGAAGATGCACGAACTATGCTTGATGAAGTAAAGTTACCAACCTATTTTTGGGCTGAAACTGTGCAGACTGTTTGTTTTACTCAGAATGCAACACTTATCAACAAACATGGAAAAACACCATATGAGATGGTGAAGAAAAAGAAGCCAAATCTGAAGTATTTTCATGTATTTGGATACAAGTGTTTTGTTCTTAAGACTCATCCCGAACAGCTATCCAAATTTGATCTAAAAGATGATGAAGGAATTTTTGTTGGATATCCACTTTCCACAAAAGCCTTTAGAGTCTACAATTTAAGAACAAGGGTTGTCATGGAATCTATCAATGTCTCTTTTGATGATAAGAAAATTACTGGACTTGAAGATTTCAATGATCATGATCAGCTGAGATTCGAAAATGAAGTTTTAAATTCTGATTCTGTAAATCCTGACAGTCTAAATCCTGATAGTCTAAATCCTGATACTACAAACGCTGATGGATTAAACTCCGATGTTATTGAAATTGTGGTGACTACGCCTAAGGAAAATGCACCTGTGCAGGGGGAACATACTGAAGATCCAACCACATCTCAAGAAGCATCAGAACCTACAACAGGCTCTTCAAGTTCTGATGGGCCAAGTTCTGATAATTCTGGAAACTCATGTTGTGATATTTCTGGAAACTCAAATTCTGAAGGATCCAACTCAGAGAGCATAATTTCAGGGGGAGCATCAGAAAATGTTGATGGAGACAGCATGGATCACGGGTGAGCATCCAGTTCTAGAAATAACCTTCGATCTGCAAGGAAGTGGATTAAAGCACATACACCTGACTTAATTATTGGAAATCCTAATGTAGGTGTCAGAACTAGAACAGCTACATCAAATGAATGTCTCTATCATTCTTTTCTATCTCAGACTAAACCAAAGAAAGTGGAAGAAGCTCTTCAAGATGCTGATTGAGTGCAAGCAATGCAGGAAGAGTTAAATGAATTTGAAAGAAATAAAGTCTGGACCCTAGTGCCAAGACCAAAGAACAGGTCTGTTGTTGGTACAAAGTGGGTGTTCAGAAACAAAACTGACAGTGATGGCATAATTACAAGGAATAAAGCAAGGCTGGTTGTAAAAGGATACTCTCAACAGGAAGGAATTGATTATGATGAAACATTTGTACCAGTTGCTAGATTGGAAGCTTCCAATTTCTTGGAGGTAGATTGGTTTCTTGGTTTAGCAAGAAACAGAAGTCAATTTCCACATCAACTGCTGAAGCATAATACATTGCTGCAGGAAGCTGTTGTGCACAGATTCTTTGGATGAAGAATCAGTTACTGGATTATGGGTTAGAATTTTCTAAAATCCCTATTTACTGTGATAATCAAAGTGCTATTGCTATGACAGGTAATCCAGTTCAACATTCAATGACAAAGCACATCAGCATTAGGTACCACTTCATAAGGGAACATATGGATGAAGGTACAGTGGAATTGCATTTTGTTCCAACAGATCAACAACTAGTAGATATCTTCACAAAACCACCGTGTGAAGCTACTTTTACAAGATTGGTAAATGAACTTGGAATGGTTTCAGGTTCTTTCTCTAAATCTGCTTAGTTTATGTTCTGATACATCAGACTTTATGATCAGTATTTACAGATATTACTATCTTTGTGTTTTCAGTGCTTAAATTAAAATTTTCTTAAGTACTGATTGTTGTCTGATGTGATTTTCTAAACTCTGATAGTGATATGAATGTTTCTGTGACTATTCAATCCAATGAGGATAACTGTGCTAGATGCTGACCTAGTAGTCTTTAATATACTAAAGATCCCATATTTTAAATAATTATTTATGTGGAAATCTTTTAACACAAGCAAATTCTGATATTGAGCTTAGTTAAGTTTACTTTGTGTATCTTATTACTAAGTCAAAAACTAGAATAGTGCTTCTTATCTGTTAAGTTCTGATGTTAGTAAATCTGATGGATGTACTAAGTGCTGATAAGCCTCACTTATCAAAAGAAAAAGAAAAAGAAAAGAAAAAAAAATAAAAATCAGGTACTCCTTTGGGATCTTGAGTAAAAATGTGGAAGGAAAGACCCAAGTGCATTGCTGGTATTAAGTAACATGCATCAGAAAAGTAAAAAAATTTCTTGGTGACTTTTCACACTCTATGATTACTGGAGAAATACTCTGATAGCAGCATAAATTCTGATAAGCAGTCGTAACTCACTTACACTGAGAAGCCACTGTAAAATAGAATTTCAAAAGATGCATAAAATGAGCACAAAACAGTTGAGGTGGACTCATGCATGAACTCATTCAATAGTAGGCTTCAAAATAATGACAGATTTTGAATAAAATTCTTAGTTATGCCTTATTTCTAAGATGTACTGAAGTGAATCAGACTTTACTCTTTGTCTGATATTTAGCTTAATGCACACACTTACACTCCATATGAATGATGAAAATTAATGTGGTGATAAATGTTGTTTTAGATGAACAGTTTATGTGTCAGATTGCATAAATTCTGAGGACAAGTTCTGATGATTAAGTTCTGATGAAATTATATCAGTATTTGTGTGAAGAATTAGAGGAATAAACATTCACTTTTCGAGTTAAGAAGCCATATTCTGATGACTTTTAAATCCTGATAATAATCAACTTATGATGATGACGTGGCAGTATTTATTTACTTGGTTTATTTTTGGTCATTACTTGAACGATAATATTTTTACAGAATATTGGTTAATGTGAGATAAAACAGTCATAATCATTATGGGTTAGTGGTTAGCGTGTATGTCTTGAAAACCTGCATACATACAGTAATTGTTATTATTTCTCATACCCATTAACTCTGGATTTAGATATTTTACTGACTGTTATTATTACACATCAGACTAGGGAGTCGAGGGGTCCTTATTTTTACTTGTAATTTTTAACCAGTCCTCGCGTCCCTTGATATTCTATTGGCTATTTAAACTGACTATTCATTCCATCCAAAACATCTTTTCTTTTCTCACAAACTCACTCTCTTTTTATTCACATCAACAAAAATGGTCCATTTCAACTTGTTCCTGAACTATGAAACCTTTAACATCGAGTTGAGTTGTGATGAATGGCAACAGGAGTGGCATGTCACCGCCATTCCTGAAGAGCTTTGGAACTCAGTTCCACAAGAGGTTCACACAGAACTCTTGTTCTTATCAATGGAGTATCACCTCCATCTTGATAGGTTGGAAGAGGAAAGGAGAGAAGCTCTCCGTCAGCAAAAACAAATCATCCGTCTTGCAGTGCTCTTCGTCAGCAGCAGAAGGAGCTAGTCGTTAGGTCTTCTTAGACTAGGACTAAGGTTGTTGATGTTAAGAATCGTAGAATAGGACTATCTTGTAATTTTTGCATGTAATCGATAAATTTCATGAAATGTACTCATCTGATATATCAATGAAATTTTCTTTAATTGCAAGATTTGTTCTTTTTTTCTCAAATTATGTGACTATGCATGTTTAATTGCAATTTATTAATATTTACTTCATCGATTTTTTATTTTATTTTGTGATGAATGTTTTGATTAAATTTTGATATTTTGAGAAAACAACTGAGGAACAGGTTCCAATATCAGAACCTGCTGTTGTCGAAGCTGAGAAGGTCTCTTCTCAGAAAGATACTGTAACTGAGAGTTCTAGGCCCCTCATAAGGCTTAAAAAGTTAAATTCTGATGATAAAGCTCCTACAGTGTAACACCCCCAAATCCGGGGTCGGGGATTCGGGTTGTCACGAGTTCCATTTCCTTTATCAATACTTAATCTTAACATTCAACCAACTACTGAGTACTATGACCCCACAATACACACACACACACACCACAAGTTATAGTCTCAGAGATGAATATCAAAAACAACACAAGTCATTTTATTCCACAATTATAAACCGTTACACCTTAAAAGGGTTTCTGAATAAATTTACATTTCTTTGCCATTATTACAATTCATAAAGATACATAAGTCTGGTACATCAAAAGTTGAAAGCCTAGCCTATTGGTAGTTCCTACCTCAGCTACAGCGACGTCAACGCCTATAGGAAACTGCGGAACGTTTCCTATCCGCTCGCAAATTGGGAGCTTGGTCCTGTTCATCTTGTATGTCTGTTGTTGTGTGATGAAAGAAGAAAGCAAGGGTGAGCAACAAGCCCACCGAAATAATATGTATAATAATTAACAATATATGAGCATTCTCATAGTACTCATGAAAGTCTTGGTCAAGAAAAAATGAACCAAGTTGATATCTTAACGCGACCAAGTCGCAAAATATTCAGTATATATATACCTATATACTTTTCACAATCTTTGAAATCCTCTGACATGTATAATATACACAGAGTTCCAGTTTATAAATGTATAAAAATATCGTTGCAAGGTGATCTCATATATCTAACCTTGTCTCAACGTTTTTCTGAAAATCTTTGACATGCACAAGATAATCATTTACTAGATATAAGTTTAAAAGATGAAGTTATAAGATACTCCAATATACTTATATCTTTTCTGAATACTACTTGAACTACCACCGTTCAATGTATAAATAGTTCATCCCATAGATTAAGCTACAAGACAAAACTTGTATGGAATCAATCTTTGAAATATCATCAAAATGAAATGAAGTTACGAGATACTTCATTTGATGAAAACATCATTTTGAAAACTCGACCCTGCCAACACTCAACAATTGCCCAGCCGTAGCCTTTCTATCGAAGTGCTCTGGGTAGTGTTGCAGAAATATCCAATTGGATGATGAACTCATTACGGGAGTTTGCCGCGCCAGGAAGACCACTCACGATGATCAGTCGCAGTAGTGCAACCCCACCATTTTCTACATATAGAGGAGAACCTGTCGGATTTACTTGTCAACCGAACACTGGACTCCTAAGGAATGGACCGTCTTAACGGAACTTCCAGGCCATTTGGGCCAATATAATAAGGCTGGGCCGGCGCCACTCGACCACTTACGTCACTCCTAGTTCAGATGAAATCCATGACTCTGAAACGTAAAGCTTGCCCCCCCTTTCCCCAAGTAGAAACTTGTTGATACGGCTCCACCAAGAAGTCTATCTAGTTGGAAAGGAAAACTCACTGATATTTCCCAGGCGGTGCCTGTTAATGGATTAACTTGGTCCAAGAATTTTACTTCCCGAGTGTTGGGTAAGTAATCAAAAACTCTTTTATCAAAACAACAACCTTGTTGTGAATATAAAATACACCACAGAGCCGGATCCCTCAGGTTTTGAGCGAGTATTTAAATCCCCTTCGAAAGGAAGATCTTAAATATAAAAAAATGAGTTTTGGGATCCGCCCTAACCTTTAAAAATCATTTTGAAGACTCGAAAGCATTTTTAAAGAATGTTTAGAGTAACGCTGATTTAATAAAATAAATTAGTCCCGATATGTTAGAAAGTATCTGAATATTATTATTTAAATAATATTCCCATAAGGGTGATCCTTATAAAAATAATCGAGGTAGGAGTTTTAAAACTCATACTTGAAATGAATAATAAATAACCAAAGATATACTTATACGAAAGTATGATCTTTATTTGAATAATCGAAAATAAGTTTGATTATCGAAACATTATTCTTTAATAAAATAAAGAATATTATTTAGTAAATAAGCGGAGTCATAAGTCCTCGAATGAATATTAAAAAAATAATATTCATTAAATAAAATAAACGGAGCCATAAGTCCTCGAATGAATATTCAAAATAATATTCATTAAATAGAATAAACGGAGTCATAAGCCCTCGAATGAATATTCAAAATAATATTCATTAATAAAAATAAAGTTATCGAATAAACCTTATTCGATTAATAGTTTTGAAAACTATATCTATATATATATATAAATATATATAATATACTCGGGAACATCGACTCCTGGTTTCAGATAATGTTCACCTTTGGGTCCCCTATACCTAGAGTATACGCAATTACTGCTTATCTCTAGCATAGGTATTATGCAACTATAAGCATTGGAATCAACAGATATATATCAAGATTATGAAACAGACATGCATATATCCCATATCAGCATGCTTCAATATATCGCAAGATTTGCTAATTAACCATCATGCATCTATCACGAGATAATGCATATACATATATACATCACAACAACAGTATAACGGGTAGAAAACTTGCCTGAGTGTTCCCGGATAGACTTAAGCTTAGAGTGGGTCCGATAACCTATGAACAACAACATAAGTCGGAAATAAACCCTGATCGCTTAAGAAACTATACTTTAACCAATTGAAACCTAACGTTTGCTTATGGTCACTCCTACGCTTAACGAATCACATAAGTCGTTCGAGTAACCTCGGCTCCACCATTTTTAATAAATTAACCATTAAGAATTTTAAGGCGATTCTTTCGCGAGTACTCTACCAACTTCCTAATCCACTTTACATAATTGTTTCATACTCCAATTAGTCATTTAAGGGCCTTAACCAAGGTCTCAAAGTAAAGTGAGGGGTAAAGGTTCGTTCGTGAAATGCCGTTACTTAAAACGGTCGTTTCTCCTAAACCGTAAATCGGATCTAAGCGAACCACAAACCAAAACGAAGCTTACGACATGATCTAGATAAACATGGTAAATTTAAAGATTGGTCAGTGAGTTATCTGGTCCGAGATTCATGTACAACAGTCTAAGGAAAACGGGCATTACGACGGCTATATTTACGAGTTTTCCAAGTTTCTCACTACACCAAAACCTCACCAAACAACCCACAATTATTAACACATCAAAACCTCAACTACATAATACTATACCTGTTCTTATTCTCCAGATTCTTCATCTCAACCAACCACAATCAAGTTCTATTAACTATAACAAGATTCATTCACCAAATCACTCCAATTTCAAATCAAACTACTAATAATCAAAGATCATGCTTCTCATTTTGAAAACCAACCATCAAACTCACTAATAGTAAAAGTAAAGGCTATGGTTTGAAGTTTATACCTTCCTTGGTAGGTGTTAAGTTGCTAGGAAGCCTTAGGGAGCCTCCTACAAGCTTGATCTTTCCAAAGAAATCAAGAACACAAAGTTAGGCTTTGAAATTTCTAAAAGTACGATTGAAAGAACTGTAAAAATGAGGGTCTTACCATGCTTATTTGGACGATACTTGTGAATAAGAGTTGTAGGCCATCTCAATACCTTACCAACGAGCTATAGAACACAACATTTGAGTGAGTATTGAAGGAGATATGACAATTTCAAGTTGCTGGGTTTGTTTTGGCCGAGAGCTTCTCTTCATGGGAGCAAAGTCAAATTTTTAATTTTTGTGTTATGATATTTTGCTTGGTTGATTTCCTTTTTGGCTTGGAAAATTTTGATCTTTTACCCTGGTAACTTTTGTATGGCCAAGAATCAACCAACAGCACACTTCTTTTTGTCATGCTTATGTCACCATGCTTGTGTCACCTTTTTAACACATGTCCTTTCCTTGTGGTTTGATCATGTCACAATCCTTGGCTTCTTGTACAAGCTTGTCTCTTGGTCGCTTATTTATTTTACGGTTCGCTTAACTTTCGTTCTCGTTCGTCGTTTGAGAGATCATATCTGGGATCTTATTACTTGGGTTCCCCTAAACCTTTCTCAATATTTTATATTCCTTTTATGATCCTCTCTTATAATCCTTGAATTTAAATCCTTTTAATCATGTTACCTTATACTCATTTCTTTCGGTATCTGGTGGATTTTCGGGAAAAATCAAAGTGTCCGGATTCAAATTCTAACGACCTTTACATACACTCATTTACTTTATGGAATACTAATACGATCTTAGAATTTCCATAAAAGTACTCCTATATAGCGTGGTCTGATAATTTTCCTTAATCAGCATCATCAGCAAAAGTTACTATTTATCCGTGTTTCAAAAATTCCAAAAATTGGGGTTATTACATATAGTGTCTCCACCTTTGAAGAAATTGAAGAAACAGAGAGCTCACAGGGACATAGTTGAGTCAGATTCAGAGGATGTAGTGGAAGCAGCTAAGGAAGGGGATCAGGAATCTCTGATCTCAACAGAACCAATTGTTATTGAATCACTTCCTTCTGCACAACCAGAAACTGCTCAAGTCAGAATCCCTACACCTCCTATGTCACCTATAGTTGATCCAGTACATATTGAAGAACCAGGTACAAGTGTTGAAATTGATATTCATAACTTGGTTGTGCCTGAGGTTTTGTACTTAGAAGCTCCACCAATTCAACTCACTCCACCAACAACATTTATTTTGGATGTTGATCAGAACCTGGCTGCAGATCAGAATTTAGAAGATGATGTTGAAGCCTCTATAGCCTCACATACTGCTATTTTATCAGATGATGCCGATACTGCAGGATCTGCAAGTTCTGATGTTGCCAATGAGGAAACTACTGGTGAAGCTGCTACTAATCTAGATGCTGATGCAGCTGGTCCATCAGGACATGCACCTCGAGAAACAGTTAATAAAGCTGATCTAATCAAGAAGTTTGTTAAGGAAACACCAGTACCTTGGATTGAAACTCCTAGAGGAAAGGAGGGGACTAAGGAATGGAACACAGTTAGTTTTGTTCCTTCTGAAAAGATTCTTGCTGAGCATCTGGCAAAAGCTGATGAAATGCTGATAAATGATGATTTTAAGGCACAACTGAGAGTTACTGCATTGAGTACTAGGCACCTTCAAGGTCAACACTCAACAACTCATGCCAAGGTGAATAAAATTCAAGAAACCTTGCTCCAGCAAGATATGAATGTGAAACTTGAAAAGAACAGATTTTTCAAGCCAGCCTTTGACAGAATTGCCTATATTGAGAAAACTCAGGAGAAGCAACAAACTCAGATTGATAAAATTTTAAAGAATCAAGCTTCTCAGAAACTCAACTCAGTGAGATCCAATCCTCAGTGGAATTGCTTGTCTCTCTTCTTTTACCCGCTGATGCCAAAAAGGGGGAGAAAGTGATTAAGTTCAAATGCAAATCTATTCAGACACTGAAGGGAAATGATGATGGAAATGATGACCAGGGAAACTCTGATAAGGGTAGAGGTCAAGGTCAAGGCAAAGGATTTTTATCAAGTAAAGCTAGAATTACAAGTCAAGGAACAAGTTCTGATACTGGGAGAAGAATAAGTTCTGATACTGGTAAAAGGATAAGTTCTGGTGAACATCTGGAACTTGATGAAGAAATTTCAAAGGAGTTATTTCTTAAAGAAAATCCAGGAATGGACTTTGAGAGTCTAAAGGAAGAAGAAGCTAAAATCAAAGCAGAAGGTGTCTAGACAAAATCTAAAGTTTCTGTTGTTGAAAAGAAATTTCCAAAGCCTAAGGGTATTGTGATAAAGGAAAGAACAAATTCCGATGCAACCAAAGCCAAATCACAAGTGGAAATTGATCCAAGGTCCAAGGGCAAAGAAAAAGTTGATGAACCTGTAAAGGTTTATATGTCAGTCATGGATGAAGAAATAACTGATGATGAAGAAGATGCTAGTCTTACTCTGATTTCAAAGAAGATTTTTCAAACAACCTCTGACATGGCTCATGTTGTTCAGAGTTGAGATGTAGTAAGTACTGATATGACAGTGAAGCAAGCAACCTCTGACATAGCTCAAGTTGGCTTGATACCAGAAGATAAGGAAAAGGAAACCTCTGCCATTGCTCATGTTAAACCTTCAAAGATACTCCTACCAGGATTCACCAAAGCTAAACAAACTCAACCTTTGAAGACTGCAACAAGTGGTTTTGAAGCAAGAGTTGTTACAAGAAAGGAGCAAGTGATAAATCTAGATTGGGTAGTTCTGATGAAAGAAGAGTACATAACACTACCAACTATCCAACTTCCTTAAGTGAACCAGGTGTTGGAGCAACTCCTGAAAGATTGAATCGACTTGAATCTGTACAAATGGTTTGCCATACCTTTTTGAAAGAACATATCTTGTTATATTTTATGACAGATGGAAGGGTATACCATATCAGGCAGAATGCTATACCACTGAAGTATTTTGAGGAACTGGAACATGTTCTATTCCTACTTCAAGTAAAAGACAGATTAACAGATAGTGTTGCAGGTTATTTAAAGTCACAAATTCAAAGACAGAAGAAGCTTTATTCTCTAAAGTCTGACAGCACATACTATCCCAAGTACAGAGATCACAAAGGTGATATTGTCAAAATGAAGCCTAACACTGCTAAGATCATTACTACTTTTCTGGGTTATAAGGCTGTGGAATTCAATCTAGAGTCTGACAAGGCATATCTGATTAGACTAGATCCGGAGATAAGAAAAACTAAGATAAATGATCTCAGAGCAATTATTTTTCAAACTGGTGAAGATACAGCTGAATTGATAAATGCTAAAAGGAGGATGGTCAATGAACTTGAATATGCTGAGAGATGTTTGTTGAAGAACTATCTCAGAGCAAATCCTGATATCAAAGAGATCAGAAATTGAAGCCAAGTCAAAGATCTACAACTGCTTAAATTCTGAAGTGTATATAGACTGAAGCTGTTATCAGACCTTAAGATGGTAAAGCTAAAAGGACTGTAAGTTGTAGTTATCTAGTCAAATTTTCATGCATTTGTACTTAATGTATTTGACATCATCAAATATCTGTTGAACTTTTATATTATGCTTGTTAGGTCACACACACACTGTAGAGGGGGTGAATACAGTGTATAATACAATCAAATCGAACTTTAATATATTAAGTAACAGAAAACAAACTTTATTGAAACAATAAACTCTGTTACAGTATGGAACTGTTACCTCTCAGTGATGAACAAATATCACGAGAGCTGCTAGGGTTACAATGAATAAACTTCTCGAATATATGATAACACTTATAGTGTAAACCCTATGTCTGTGTTTATATACTACACAGTTACAAGATAATTGCTAATTGATATGGAATATAATTCTGCTTCCTAAAATATATCAATCAGATATCTTTTCTTCCAAGTATTCCATTCTTCACAGAATTCCTTCTTCATGCATATCTCTTCTTATGTTTATCTCGATCTTCTTTCCTTTAATCAACTATTGTCCTTCTATAATCATCCTTCAGCACTTAAGTTCTGATATCTAACTTCTGATAATTATCTCCTGATAATATAAGTACTGATATCCTTAAGTCCTGACTTCCAGTATAAGTACTGATCAACAGTTAAGTACTGATTTGTCCTGTTAAGTAAGATCTGAAATCTAAACATAAATAATATTAGCCATGACATTATCAAATATATCTAACAATCTCCCCCAACTTGTAAATTAGCATAATATACAAGTTTAACAGATATTTGATGATGTCAAAAACATTAAGTACAAATGCATGAGAATTAGACTAGATAACTACAACTTACAGTCCTTAAAGCTTTAGCAATATTCAACTTCTGATAACAACTTCAATCTGTACAAATATCAGAATTTAAGCAGTTGTAGATCTTCGACTTGGCTTCATCATCTGATCTCTCTGATGTCAGGAGTTGTTCTGAGATAGTTCTTCAACAAACATTTCTCAGCATATCTGAGTTCATCAATCATTCTCCTTTTGGCATCTTTAAGCTCTGCAGTATCTTTACCAGTTTAAAAGATTGCAGCTCTGAGATCATTGATCTTTGCTTTTCTCAACTCCTGATCTAGTCTTATGACATAAGCTTTGTCAGACTCCAGATTGAATTCAAGTCCCTTAATACCAAGATATGTTCTGATCTGTGCAGTATTAGGCTTCATATCAACAATATCACCATTGTGATCTCTGTAATTTGGAACATATGTGCTGTCAGACTTAATAGAATAAAGCCTTTTCTATCTCTGAATCTGTTCTTTTAAGTAGTTTGCAGCAGTTTCTGTTATTCTGTCATTCACTTGAAGTAAGAAAAGTACATGCTCCAATTCTTCAAAATACTTCAATAGAATGGCATTTTGTCTTATATGATAAACCCTACCATCTGTCATGAAATACAACATGATGTATTCTTTCAAGTAGGTATGGTAAACCATCTGTACAGATTCCAGTTGATTCAATCTCTCAGGAGTTGCTCCAATACCTGGTTCGCGCAAGAAAGTTGGATCATTGGTAGTGTTGTGTACTCTTCTTTCATCAGCACTTCCCAATCCAGTTTTATCTCTTGCTTCCTTTCCAGTAACTACTCTTGCTTCAAAACCACTTGCAGTAGTCTTCAAAGGTTGAGTCTGTTTTGCTTTAGTGAATCCTGGTAGGAGTGTCTTTGATCTATCTTCTGATATCAAGTTAACTTGAGCTATGTCAGAGGTTACTTGCTTCTTCTGAATATCAGAACTTACAATTTCTTGACTCTGAACAACTTGAGCCATGTCAGAGGTTGTTTTAAGAACTTTTCTTGAAGTCAGAGCAAGATCATCCTTTTCATCAGTAATTTCTTCATCCTCAGGAGGTACATAAACCTTGATAGGTTCACCAACCTTTTCTTTACCCTTGGATCTTGGATCTATCTGTGGTTGTGATCTAGCCAATGTTGCTTCAGTATGTGTCCTTTCTTTGATCACAATGCCTTTGAGTTTTGGAAGTGACTTTTAACCAGAAGCTTCAGATTTAGATGTGACTTTCTCTGATTTAAGTCTGGCTTCTTCTTCCTTTAAACTTTCCAAGTTCATTCCTGGATTTTCCTGAAGAAATAACTATCTTGACATTTCCTCATCAAGATCTAAAAGTTCATCAGAACTTAGCCTTTTACCAGTAGCAGAACTTATTCTCTTCCTAGTATCAGAACTTGTCCTGTGACTAGCTTGTCTTGATGTGAATCCTCTACCTTGACGATGACCTCTACCCATTCCAGAGCTTCCTTGATCATCTTTTTCATTATCCTTTCCTGTCAGTGTCTTGTCAGTCTTTCATTTGGACTTAATCACTTTCTCCCCCTTTTTGGCATCAGCAGGTAGTAGAAGAGAGATAAACAATTCCACTAAGGATTGGATTTCAGTTAGTTGTGATTGCTGAGAAGCTTGATTTTTCAGAATTTCATCAATCTAAGCGTGTTGATGATCTTGAGTCTTCTCAATATAAGAAATCCTGTCAATGGTAGGTTGGAAGAACTTTTTCTTATCAATTTTCCAAACTTGTTCCTGTTTGATAAAGTTCTCCTGAATCTTGTGTAACTCTGCATGAGTAGTTGAATGAAGACCTTGTAGATGTTTAGTACTCAATGCAGTGACTCTAAGCTGGGTTTTAAAATCATCAGAATTTAACATTTCATCAGCTTTAGTCAAGTGCTCAGCAAGATGCTTTTGAGTTGGAACACATGAAACTGAGTTCCATTCCTTAGTCCACTCCTGACCTGCAGGAGTTTCACTCCAAGGTACTGGTGCTTCCCCGGTAACAAACTTCTTAACCAGTTCAGACTTAGGAAGAGTCTGTTGAGGAGTATGTCCTGAAGGACCTGCTTCATCAGCATCTACAGTTGGAGCAGCATCACCAGTATCTCCAGCATTTGCAGCATCAGAACTTAAAAAATCAGTATCTTCTGATAAGACAACAGTGTGAGTAGCAATGGAGGCTTCGGCATCCTCTAATTACTGATCTTGTTCTAAGTTCTGATCAACAGCCATATCCTGATGCTCACCTAAATTCTGATCATCAGCATCTTGATGCAGAGAAGGTGTTGTTGATAACTCTGGAGTTTGAACAACATCAGTAACAGGTGTTGTGGAAGGATTATTTGCTGTTGGAGCTTCTAAGAGAAGTACTACAGGCACAACCAAGTTTTGAACATCAATATCAGCACTTGTGCCTGGATCAACAGAAGACACAGAAGGTGTGTTAGCCTTTTCAGAAACAGATTCCTGAGATGGAGTTGATGGAGAAGAAGTGACTGGAGCAAATTCCTTGTCTTGTGAGATCAGAGATTCTTGATCCCCTTCCTTAGCTGCTTCCTCTTCATCATCTGAAACTGGCCTTTTTGCCCTCTGTTTCTTGTATCTCTTTGTTGATTTGGACTCCTTGGGAGTTTCAGGAACTGTCATTCTTCTAAGCCGTTTGAGAAGCCTAGATCCCCCAATTCCAGAATCCTTCTGAGAAGTCACTTTCTCAGCTTCACCTACAACAGGTTCTGAAGAAGGAACCTCAGTATCAGATTCATCTCTCAGTACAGTCCTCCTCCTCTTTTGAGGTGTTTGAGGAATAGTTTTTGTCCTCTTTGGCTTGGAGGATGAGGGTTGAACAGTCTGTGAAGTAGAGAGATAGGATTTGAGATAAGTCCTGAGGGTAGGATGAGTAGTATGAGTGGTAGGTGCTGAGGATGATGGTTTTTGGATGTTTGTGGTTGGTTGGACATCAGAGTAAACAGATCTATAAGTATCAGGATCAACATTTACTAGGATCTGTTTTACAGACTGAGGAATCTGTAATGGTCTAACCACTATTTTCTTAGTATCAGCATTTACCAGATCATTAAAGTATCATTTTGCAACTCTAAAAGGTGGGGTTGAGGAACTGACTAATTGAGGTTCATCAGTACAAAAAGTATATATAAGTTGACAGAATCTAGCAAAATAGACAACATTTCTATCCTCTGTCATCCTATCCCCAATGAAACCAATTATTCCAGTTACAAAATCAAAATGAGTTTGATGGATAATAGCATACCCTATGTGCTGACTCAGAATTGAGATAGCATCAAAATTCGAACATTTGTTCCCTAAAGCTTTGGTGATGCAGTCAAAGAAGAAACTCCATTCTCTTCTGATATTAGCCCTTTTTAACTGCCCAAGCTTTGCCAAACTCTTTTCATATCCCAAATCAGCCATTAACTCCTGAAGTGCTGATTCCTCTGGAGTTGAAAAAGTACAATTTTCTGGGAGATGTAGAGCTTTGCGTATTGTACCAGGAGTGACTGCATAAGATGAATCACCCACTTCAAAAACAATACCGGGAGTGCCATGTTTACCACCATCATCAAAGTGCCCAGTCCGCCAAAACGTCAGAACTTGTTGACTCGAAAAGACTTCAGGCTGAGTTAATGCATACCTAATCTCACTGTGTGCAAGAAGATCTTGCATAAAATGCAATTCAGATGGAGCTTCAGCATGATCAAGAATTGTAGCATAGTTGTTTGGAACAAACTTAGCTCCATCAATGATTAAATCCTTAGGTGCCATGTGAAAAATTGAGATTCAAAAGTGCCTGTTAGGTGTTTGATAAGATGTCTGTATGAAAAACCAACGTGAGAAGAAAGAGAGTAAAAGTAAGTAAAGAGAAAAAAAATACGAAAAAAATAAAAGATTAAAGAAATCTTCTCTCTGTTGTACTTATACTCTGAACAAAAATGTTACCGTTGGACACCTGTCAGACATGCAGTAATAACGGATAGTTACTGGGTTCGAGAAAACAGGAATCATTACTTACCCAGTTGCCTGTTTTCAAGGAAAAACCGTTCCACTTACCCAGATATTCCATTAATCAAGGTGAAACAGTTTTAATTCAAAATTGAAACCGTTCCCACTGAGTTAATTATTTTTCACTGCATCATTAATATTCTGAAAGTAAATCACGTAAAAATGACCAAAATAAATTAGATGAGTAAGTGCTGATAAAAAAATCAGAACTTAAATTAAAACAGAATTTATATGGTCATCAGAATATCAATCAGGATTTATCAATGCATTACCAAATATCTTAGAGACAAAATCTTGAAGCAAAAACAAATTTCATTAATATATCAAGAGAATACATTTATGAAATGGAAATTACATCAGTACTTATACAAGATTTCCCTAAGCTACTAAACCTAACATCAACAGCTTTAGTCCTGGCTAAGAAGCCTGACAAAGCTGATGATGAAGAAAAACAGGAAGAAGACAAGATTAAATCATTTCTTCTTCTTCCTACTCTCGACAAACAAAATGGCGAGTCTGATGATTCGCTCTTGCTGGCGGAGAGCTGCCAGTCTTTCCTCCTCCAATCGCTCCAGATGGCGATGGTAATCCATATAGAAGAACAGGAGGTGGGTCAGTACCTCCTGTGGGACAGAGTCCCATATCTCCTCAGGAATGGCTGTGACATACCATTCCTGCTGCCAGTCGGCACAGCTTAGCTCCATATTGAAGTTTTGGTAGTTCAAAAACATGTTGTATCGGACCATTGTGTTTTTGAAAGAAAAAGTATGAAGATAAGTGTGTGAGAAAGAATCTGATGGGAAGGCTGATGTGAAGCGGCTGCTTATATAGGCAAGAGAATACCAGGAGACGTAAAAGTTTTTAATGCTAACAGGTAGAATTAATTCTACCTCGTCTCCCTAGACTTTGAAAAAGAATAACATTCATTGGAAAGAGGAAACATGGTTTAAAGCGCACAAGAAACAAGTAACAGTGGACTGTTCAAGTACGAATACCATTAACCCTAATCAAAGTGACTATTAATCTTCCACTTCAACATATTTAAGTATTAACTGAGTCTGTTATCAAATTTTATTCACAGATAAGTCAAGTGAAACATTAGTCTGTAATATCAGAACTTAGATTTATATCAGAACTTAACAGTCATCAGTATATAATTTCTTAACTCGAAAAAGGAATGCCTATCTTAGTAAGTCCTCATACAAGTTCTGAGTTATACTCTTCAGAACTTAATCATCAGAATATGCAACCAGAGCTTGTCCTCAGAGTTAGTGCAAAGTGACACAATGACTGTTTATCTAAAATAACATAGACCTCCACAGTAATTTTCATCATTCAGATGGAGTGATTAGTGTGTGCATTAAGCTAAATAACAGACAAAAAGTAAAGTCTGATTCACTTCAGTACATCTTAGAAATAAGGCATAACCAAAATTTTGCTAAAGAGCTGTCATTGTCCTGAAACCTACTGATGAATGAGTTCATGCTTGAGTCCACCTCAACTGTTTTATGCTAATTTTATGCATCTTTTGAAATTCTATTTTACAGTGGCTTCTCAGTGTAAGTGAGTCACCACTGCTTATCAGAATTTATGCTATTATCAGAGTATTTCTCCAGTAATCATAGAGTGTGAAAAGTCACCAAGAAAATATTTTGCTTTTCTAATGCATATTTACTTAATACCAGCAATGCACTTGGGTCGTCCCTTCCACATTTTTACTCTAGATCTCAAAGGAGTACCTGATTTTATTCTTTGATCTTTTTGCTTTTTCTTTTGATAAGTGAGGTTTATCAGCACTTAGTACATTCAGCAGTTTTACTAGTATCAGAACTTAACAGATGAGTAGCATTATTCTAATTTGTGACTTAGTAATAAGATAAACAAAGTAAACTCAACTAAGCTCAATTATCAGAATTTGCTAGTGTCATAAGATTTCCACTGAAATAATTACTTCTTACATGGAATCATTTGTTTATTGAAGACTACTAGGTCAGTATCTAGCACAGTTATCCTCATAGGATTGAATAGTTACTTGAACAGACATATCACTTATCAGAGTTTAGAAACATATATCAGACAACAATCAGTACTTAAACGCGTATTTCAATTAATCACAGAATAAACAAAGAGATTACATTCTGTAAATACTGATCATAAAGTCTGATGCATCAGAACAAAACTAGACAGATTTAGAAAAAGAACCTGAAACCATTCCAAGTTCATTTACCAATCTTATAAAAGTGGCTTCACATAGTGGTTTTGTGAAGATATCTGCTAGTTGTTGATCTGTTGGAACAAAGTGCAATTCCACTGTACCTTCATCCACATGTTCCCTTATGAAGTGGTACCTGATGCTGATGTGCTTTGTCATAGAGTATTGAACTGGATTACCTGTCATAGCAATAGCACTTTGATTATCACAGTAAATAGGGATTTTGAAATATGTTAACCCATAATCCAATAACTGCTTCTTCATCCAAAGAATCTGTGTACAACAGCTTCCTGCAGTAATATACTCTGCTTCTGCAGTTGATGTGGAAATTGACTTTTGTTTCTTGCTGAACCAAGAAACCAATCTGCCTCCAAGAAATTGGCAGCTTCCATTTGTGCTTTTCCTGTCAATTTTGCAACCTGCAAAATCTACATCTGAGTAACCTATTAGTTTAAAATCTGATTCTCTAGGATACCATAATCCCAGAGCAGCTGTTCCTTTAAGATACTTAAAGATTCTTTTCACAGCTATTAAGTGAGGTTCTCTTGGATCTGCTTGAAATCTTGCACAAAGACAGGTAGCATACATGATATCAGGTCTACTAGCAGTTAGATAGAGTAGAGAGCCAATCATACCTCTGTAGTCAGTAATATCTACTGATTTACCGGTATCCTTATCCAGTTTTGTTGCAGTGGCCATGAGAGTGGATGCACTTGAACAATCTTGCATTCCAAATTTCTTCAGCAAGTTTCTGGTGTACTTGGTTTGACAAATAAAAGTGCCTTCTTCATTCTGCTTGACTTGAAGGCCCAGAAAATAGCTAAGTTCCCCCATCATACTCATCTGATATCTTGACTGCATTAGTTTGGCAAACTTCTTGCAAAGTTTGTCATTTGTAGACCCAAAAATGATATTATCAACATAAATCTGGACCAGAAGTAAGTCCTTTCCATGGTTGAGGTAGAACAGTGTTTTGTCTATTGTTCCTCTGTTGAATCCACTTTCCAGAAGAAACTGAGCTAAAGTCTCATACCATGCATGCTCTAGGAGCTTGCTTAAGTCCATAAAGTGCTTTATCAAGCCTGTAGACATAATCTGGATGTTTGGTATCTACAAAGCCTGGAGGTTGTTCAACATATACCTCCTCCTCCAATTCTCCATTGAGAAAAGCACTTTTCACATCCATTTGAAAGACCGTAAACTTTTTGTGAGCAGCATAAGCCAAAAATATCCTTATGGCTTCTAACCTAGCAACTGGTGCAAATGTTTCATCATAATCAATTCCCTCCTGTTGAGAATATCCTTTTGCAACCAGCCTTGCCTTATTCCTTGTAATTATGCCATCACTGTCAGTTTTGTTTCTGAATACCCACTTTGTACCAACAACGGATATATTCTTTGGTCTTGGCACTAGGGTCCAGACTTTATTTCTTTCAAATTCATTTAACTCTTCCTGCATTGCTTGCACCCAATCAGCATCTTGAAGAGCTTCTTCAACTTTCTTTGGCTCAATCTGAGAGAGAAAAGAATTGTAGAGACATTCATTTGAAGTACCTGTTCTAGTTCTGACACCTGCATCAGGATTTCCAATTATCAAATCAGGTGTATGTGATTTTGTCCACTTCCTTGCAGATGGAAGATTTTCTCTAGAACTGGATGCTCCCCCATGATCCATGCTATCTTCATTTTCATTTTCTGATGCTCCCCCTAAAACTATGCTCTCTGAGTTGGAGTCTTCAGTATTTAGATTTTCAGCACTATCAGAACTTGGCTTATCAGAACTTGACGAATCAGAATTTGAAGAGCCAGATGTATGTTCTGATGTTTCTTGAGCCGTGGTAGGATCTTGAGTATGCTCCCCCTGCATAGGTGCATTTTCCCTTGGCGTAGCCACCACAGTTTCAATAACATCAGAGTTTATTCCATCAGAGTTCACAGTATCAGGACTTAGACTTTCAGGATATTCAGTATCAGAATTTGAGTCTTCATTCTCAAATCTCAGCTGATCATGGTCAATGAAATCTTCAAGACCAGTAATCTTCTTGTCATCAAAAGAGACATTGATAGATTCCATGACCACTTTTGTCCTCAAATTATAGACTCTGAAGGCTTTTGTGGAAAGTGGATATCCAACAAAGATTCCTTCATCAGCTTTTAGATCAAACTTTGATAGCTGTTCAGGATGAGTCTTGAGAACAAAACACTTGCATCCAAATACATGAAAGTATTTCAGATTTGGCTTCTTTTTCTTTACCATCTCATATGGTGTTTTTCCATGCTTGTTAATGAGTGTTGCATTTTGAGTAAAACAAGCAGTCTGCACAGCTTCAGCCCAGAAATAGGTTGGAAGCTTTGCTTCTTCAAGCATTGTACGTGCAGCTTCAATGAGAGTTCTATTCTTCCTTTCAACAACTCCATTTTGCTGTGGAGTTCCAGGAGCAGAAAATTCCTGCTTTATTCCATGGTTTTTGCAGAACTCTTCCATTATTAAATTCTTGAACTCAGTGCCATTATCACTCCTTAAAATTTTCACAGAATCTTTGACCAATTTATCCAGATGTTTGACATGATCAATCAAGATAGATGCAGTTTCACTTTTTGTGTGCAAGAAATACACCCATGTATATCTGGTGAACTCATCCACTATGACCAACGCATACTTCTTCTTTGCAATAGACATGACATTTACTGGACCAAATAGATCAACATGTAGTAGATGATAAGGCTCAAGAATTGATGATTCAGTCTTGCTCTTGAATGAAGATTTTCTTTGTTTGGCCTTCTGAAAGGAATCACAAAGACCATCAGGAGCAAATACTGATTTTGGCAGTTCTCTCACAAGATTTTTCTTGACCAGTTCATTTATATTGTTGAAATTTAAATGAGAGAGTTTCTTATGCCAATTCCAGCTTTCTTCAATTGATGCTCTACTAATCAGACAGATTGCAGAACCATCAGTACTTGTTGAAAGCTTAGCTTCATAAATGTTACCACGCCTGTATCCTTTCAGAACAACTTTGCCTTTAGATTTACTCACAATTTCACAGTGTTCTTCAAAGAAATTAACATGATAACCTCTGTCACAGATTTGACTTATACTCAGTAGGTTGTGTTTAAGTCCTGAGACCAGAGCTACTTCTTTAATTATGACATTTCCAAGATTGATATTGCCATATCCCAATGTTTTTCCAATGTTGCCATCTCCATAAGAAACACTTGGGCCAGCTTTCTCCACAAAGTCTGATAGCAGGGCCTTATTTCCAGTCATATGTCCTGAACATCCACTGTCCAGAACTAGAATATTTTTCCTGTTGCCCTGCAATCACAAAGACCACTAATTATTAGTTTTAAGGACCCAGACTTGCTTGGATCCTTTGGACTTATTAAGTTTGTTAACATTTGCAGCGGATTTAGCATCAGAGTTTATGTTAACATTTTTCTTATCAGAACTTACACTATCAGACTTTGAATCAGAATTTACACTAGAAGGAACAATGGAAACTTTCTTCAAAGAAGGTTTTATATGATAATAATCATAGTACAAACTATGATATTCCTTACAAGTATAAATGGAATGCCATAAACTACCACAATGAAAACAAGGATTTTGTGGTTTGTATCTAACAGACTGACTCTTAACTCCTGATTTTGAAGGTAAAGAGTTAATATTCTTATTCTTCCTGCAAAAAGAAGCAGATGGTTAGAACTTCCACAGTTATGACATGTTTTCCTAGGAGCATCGGGAACAGGTTTATAATTTTTGCTTTTGTTCACACCTTCCTTTCCATTCCTATTTTTCCTAGGTGATTTTACCTTGTTTGCATTCTTAACATCTTTCAGCTTATGCTTAAGCTGCTTCTTTGTCATTAAGCCTATGTTCACTTCAGCTGTCTTTTCCTGTTTTTGTTTGTCAGAAGTTAATTCCTTTGTAACTTCTGATTTCTCATTTTCAGACTTTTCAGTTACAAACTTAACAGGTTTTAACTTTGGCTTTTCCTTATCAACAGGCTTAATTTCTTCAGTTCCTTTATCATTCTTATCTTCTCCATAACTAAGCCCTCTTTCCAGTTTCCACTACTTAGCAAATTTTGAGTCGTTTTGCCAGAGTTAGTCCAAGTCCTGATAATCTCTCTTTCCTTTTCTAACTCAGTTTTTAGAGATTCATTCATTTTTAGCACTTCATCCCTTACATTAAAAGCATCATCTCTATCCTTCTGAGTTTGATGGAACATGACTAACTCTTTTTCTAAGAAATCATTTCTTTTCTTAAATGCAAGATTTTTAGAAGTTAATCTTTCACATGTTAAAGTTTGATCTCTATAACTAACAAACATGGTTTTAAGATATCTTCTCAACTCATTAATATCATCAGTATGAAAAGCATAAGTAGTCTAAGGTACCTTTGTTTCATCAGCTTCAGAACTGCTCTCAGCACTTTCTTTATCAGCATTTGCCATCAATTCATAGTTTTCCTCACTTTCAGAGTCTGAGGTGTCTGTCCAGCTTTTCTGCTTTGTGACAAGAGCCTTGCCTTTGTCACCCTTTACCTTCTTGCAATCAGGAGATATGTGGCCTTTCTCACCACAGTTATAGCATTTAACATTGGTGTAATCTCCTCTGTCAGACTTTCCTCCTCTGCCTTCAGATCTTCTGAAATTCTTCTTATCAGAACTTATGCCTTTCCTGGAAAACTTCTTTCCCTTCCTGAACTTCCTGTATGCAATCTTTGTGATTCCTTTCACCATAAGAGCACACAGCTTCATCATCTCCTCATCAGCATCAGTCTCAGGCAAGCTTTCAGAATCTGAGTCACCATCACTTTCAGAACTTGATGACTCAGTTTCAGACTTTATGACAAGAGCTTTACCCTTGTCTTTCCTTGAGGAAGCTGCTTTGGGGAATTCTTCTTCAGCCTTAAGAGCAACTGTCCTTGACTTTCCTCCTTTCCTCTTGCTTCTTTGTTCCATCTCAAGCTCATGAGTCTTGAGCATTCCATAGATTTCGTCAAGAGTTGTTTCATCAAGATTGTAGTTATCTCTTATTGTCGTTGCCTTCAAATCCCAGCATTCAGGAAGAGATAACAGGAACTTAAGGTTTGAATCTTCAAGATCATACTCTTTATCAACCAATGATAAATCATTCAAAAGTTTGGCAAATCTATCATATAAATCATTCAATGACTCATTAGTCTTTGAGTCAAAGTGTTCATACTCTTGAGTGAGTATTGTCTTCATGTTCTTCTTAATTGTGTCAGTTCCCTGACACCTTGTTTCCAGAGCATCCCATATCTCCTTAGCAGTCTTGCAGTTGATTACCCTGTTTGACATTATATTATCAATGGCACTATGCAGTAAGTGTCGTACCTTGGCATCCTTAGCAATTGATGTTATATCTTCAGCAGTATAATCACTCTTCTCCTTTGGTACGGTCTTTGCTGCTTCACCTGCAACTGCAACAGCGAGCTTGGTTGGTTTGTGAGGCCCTTCCTTGATTCTATCAAGGTATTCTGGATCTGTTGCTTCCAGGAACATGGTCATCCTTACCTTCCATATGGGATATTCAGATGGTCTCAGTATGGGAACCCTGATAGTCTCATACCGACTTTGAATTTGTGGCTTTGGAGGTTCTTCAGTTTTGGTAGGCTTAGTTGGAGTTTCTGTGTCAGACATGATTGTGTTTGGATCTTTAGTTATATGTGTGTTAACAGATTGGCTCTGATACCACTTGTTAGGCCACACACACACTGTAGAGGGGGTGAATACAGTGTATAATACAATCAAATCGAACTTTAATATATTAAGTAACAGAAAACAAACTTTATTGAAACAATAAACTCTGTTACAGTATGGAACTGTTACCTCTCAGTGATGAACAAATATCACGAGAGCTGCTAGGGTTACAATGAATAAACTTCTCGAATATATGATAACACTTATAGTGTAAACCCTATGTCTGTGTTTATATACTACACAGTTACAAGATAATTGCTAATTGATATGGAATATAATTCTGCTTCCTAAAATATATCAATCAGATATCTTTTCTTCCAAGTATTCCATTCTTCACAGAATTCCTTCTTCATGCATATCTCTTCTTATGTTTATCTCGATCTTCTTTCCTTTAATCAGCTACTGTCCTTCTCTAATCATCCTTCAGCACTTAAGTTCTGATATCTAACTTCTGATAATTATCTCCTGATAATATAAGTACTGATATCCTTAAGTCCTGACTTCCAGTATAAGTACTGATCAACAGTTAAGTACTGATTTGTCCTGTTAAGTAAGATCTGAAATCTAAACATAAATAATATTAGCCATGACATTATCAAATATATCTAACAATGCTAATTTACAAGTTGGGGGAGATTGTTAGATATATTTGTGATGTCATGGCTAATATTATTTGTATTTAGTTTTCAGATCTTACTTAACAGGACAAATCAGTACTTAACTGGAAATCAGCACTTATACTGAAGACAGAACTTAAGATATCAGAACTTAAGTTATCAGAAGATATTTATCAGGAGATAATATCAGCACTTAAGATGACTTTCAGATAAGGCAGGCGGCTGATTGAAAGGAAAGAAGATCGAGACTATGACAGAAAGAAATATGCATGAAGAAGGAATTCTATGAAGAATAGAATACTTGGAAGAAAAGATAACTACTTGATATATTTTAGGAAGCATAATTATATTTCATATCAATTAGAACATTATCTTGTAACTGTGTAGTATATAAACACATGCATAGGGTTTACACAATAAGTGTTATCATTATCGAAGTTATTATTCATTATAACCCTAGCAGCTCTCGTGATAATTTGTTCATCACTGAGAGATGACAGTTCCATATTGTAACAGATTTTATTGTGTTGAATAAAATCTGTTTTCTGTTACTTGAGTTCTTATATTCGATTTGATTGTAGTAAACACTGTATTCAACCCCCTTCTATAGTGTGTGTGTGAACTAACAAAATACATTATACAATTGATTCAGACTAACACAAAACTAAAATAAAAATACAATTCAACCAATAAAAATAAATATACTAATTATTCAGTCTAAAATAAAATGATCTTATTGATATAGACTTAAAAAAAATTAAAAATAAACTAAAAATAATTAGTTTAATTTGGTCGGTGTATTGAGCACCGGGCTAAAATATAATGTAAACCACTGATCTGAGATAAGTCAAATTAATATCAGACTAAGTATAATTCGTATCATATTGATATGAACTAAAAATCAAATTTTAATTAAAACATAAATAATATTTTTTTAAAAATACACATAAAATTATCAGTAAAACTATATTGTTCAATCGGTAATATTATCTTTTTCAAATATCTTTTACAGAATTGTAGTTAATCGATTAAGTAATCACCATGCTAAAATAATATTTTTATGGCCTGGACATAATGGAGACATTAAATTTTTTCCCTCAATAAAATGATAATTTCGTTATAATAACATTTCTCCCTTACCAATGCTATCACTATAAATAAGTTTTAATGTTCTAAAAAGTTATGAACGTATACGTCTACTAATATAATTATTATGAAGTCATATCATTTAAAGTTTTAAATAAACAAAATTAAGAATTGAATTCAATTTTTTTAAGAATAATATAATATTAGAAAAAATATGTGCGATCCGTGCATCGCACAGGTTTTAAGCTAGTAATTATATAATAGTAAAATGAACTAAATCAACATATTTTTCCAAATAATTTTACATTTGTAATATTTTAAAGGCCCCTTTAAGGCAACCAAGTAATATTTTGAAAATGATGATAAACAAACTTTATTGAAACAATAAACTCTGTTACAGTATGGAACTGTTACCTCTCAGTGATGAACAAATATCACGAGAGCTGCTAGGGTTACAATGAATAAACTTCTCGAATATATGATAACACTTATAGTGTAAACCCTATGTCTGTGTTTATATACTACACAGTTACAAGATAATTGCTAATTGATATGGAATATAATTCTGCTTCCTAAAATATATCAATCAGATATCTTTTCTTCCAAGTATTCCATTCTTCACAGAATTCCTTCTTCATGCATATCTCTTCTTATGTTTATCTCGATCTTCTTTCCTTTAATCAGCTACTGTCCTTCTCTAATCATCCTTCAGCACTTAAGTTCTGATATCTAACTTCTGATAATTATCTCCTGATAATATAAGTACTGATATCCTTAAGTCCTGACTTCCAGTATAAGTACTGATCAACAGTTAAGTACTGATTTGTCCTGTTAAGTAAGATCTGAAATCTAAACATAAATAATATTAGCCATGACATTATCAAATATATCTAACAATGCTAATTTACAAGTTGGGGGAGATTGTTAGATATATTTGTGATGTCATGGCTAATATTATTTGTATTTAGTTTTCAGATCTTACTTAACAGGACAAATCAGTACTTAACTGGAAATCAGCACTTATACTGAAGACAGAACTTAAGATATCAGAACTTAAGTTATCAGAAGATATTTATCAGGAGATAATATCAGCACTTAAGATGACTTTCAGATAAGGCAGGCGGCTGATTGAAAGGAAAGAAGATCGAGACTATGACAGAAAGAAATATGCATGAAGAAGGAATTCTATGAAGAATAGAATACTTGGAAGAAAAGATAACTACTTGATATATTTTAGGAAGCATAATTATATTTCATATCAATTAGAACATTATCTTGTAACTGTGTAGTATATAAACACATGCATAGGGTTTACACAATAAGTGTTATCATTATCGAAGTTATTATTCAACCAAGTAATATTTTGAAGGCCCCTTTAAGGCAACCAAGTAATATTTTGAAAATGATGATAAATAGGCAACCAAGTAATATTTTGAAAATGATGATAAAATGTTTGTACTTGCTTTAATCCTAAGATACTGTTTTAAGCAATCGTTCGTAGTTGAAAAATTATTGATGACATTATGTGCTTGGCCAAGAGGTAAAAGATATACCGAATTCTGATTTTTAACCCGATTTTTGATTTAAAAGATATATCGAATTCTAAACCCGACAACCCCTAAATTTCATAACACATCCAAAATTTGTACATTAAGTTTTGAAAGAAAGCAAGGAAGTATAGAACAGGCCCTGCCTCGACGGTTAGAAACATAAAACTTATATTGAGAAATAAATACAAAATCCAATTTATTAGTAAAAGATTACCATCCCTCGGATTTTCAGGGGCCATAATGTAAATAAGCTCTCACTTTATTGTCGGTAAGTATCAAAATTTCATTCACGAGACATCCTTTCTAGATAGGGAAAATCTTAGAGAGAGAGGGGGAGATAAATGAGCAAGTGTGTGCTGTATTTTGACTTTGTATTCAGCTGATTTCACTTTGCTTTGACAATGTCAATTGTCAACCCATTACACAACAAAACACTATCCCCTCCTACTTTGTCAGTTTTTTGACCCCTCAACCCCCAATTTCATTTTTTTTAAATACTCATCATACAATTAAAGAGAAAGAACACAATTTCCTCTCTCTTCACTGACTTTCTCTCTCTATAAATAATTATTGTATTCCATCTTTACACCCCTCATATCCTCCTAAAGTCAGCGCCTTCATTTCTCTCCCCCCTCAAACTCTCTCCTTCTCTCTCCCTCTCCCTCTCTCAACATTAATGGATGATGATTGGGATCTCTACGCGGTGGTCAGAAGTTGCACCGCCGCTTCCACCGCCGGAAAGTCAACTCTCCCCACACCCCCAAGTCAACCCACATGGAATAACCCAACAATCTTACAAGTTGAAGAAAATGACCATTTTGCCAAGTTTCCAGATCTACAAGAAGCAAGAACAACAAGAGACAATAATACAGAAGATTTGCATGACATGTTTAAACCATTTGGTCACAGAGTAGAGTCACAAAACAAACCATTTGCACAAACCATTTGTCCACAAAATATACCCATCTCTCCTCTCTCTGTTCTTGGTGATTTTTTACCACCACAAAAAAGACAAAGACTTGAGCCGCCCAAAACCACTTTTTCCATTTCACACCTCCCTCCATCTACTAGTACTACTTCTAGTGCTACTCCAAGACACACTTCTCAAAACCCGAGGTCCAAAAGAAGGTAACTTTTTTTACTTGTTTCTTTTTTAAAGATTAAATCTTTGTCACTAGCTGAATTTTAAAAATTACCCATTTTTCAATCTTAATAAATAATTTATATTTTTATTTTACAGGAAGAATCAAATGAAAAGGGTTTGTCATGTGCCAGCTGAGGGTCTATCTTCTGACATGTGGTCTTGGAGAAAATATGGGCAAAAACCCATTAAGGGCTCTCCTTACCCAAGGTAATTTTAATTATTTATTTGGAAATGTGAATTTAAATAAACTTTGGGATTTATTGAGAACTTTCTTTTCCTCATTATGGAAATTGAAATGAGCTGATTTTGGGCCTTTAATTATGGAATAAATAATTGTCTAGTGTAGTGGAGTAATAACTCATACAATTTATTTTTGGTAAATTTATGAATGTACTAACTTTGTATGGATATGTTTGTATCTACAGAGGTTATTACAGATGTAGCACTTCAAAGGGGTGTTTGGCCCGGAAACAAGTGGAGCGAAACCGATCCGACCCGAATATGTTTATAGTCACGTACACTGGAGAGCACAGTCACCCTGTTCCGACCCACCGGAATTCTCTCGCCGGAAGTACTCGCCAGAAGGCATCATCGTCGGAAGCTGTTTCTGACGGTGAACCCAACAAACCCACTTGTTCAACTCCCATTTCGCCGGCGGCGAGCCTCTCGCCGGCGCCGGAAAAGTTCGAGATCGGAGATGAGGACGAGGAATTGTGGGCTTCAGATACGCCGTTAAGTGATGATTTCTTTATGGGTTTGGAGGATATTGAAATTCCGTCGGCCGGAGATGGAGAGACGGATCATTTTCCGATGTTTTCTTGGACGGGTAGTAATGCTACAACCACGGCCGCCGGTGGGGTTTGAGGTGCCGGGAAAAGACGTAGGCGTGACGTAAGGAGGATGCTTATATGAGTGTTAGTGGTTCTTTTTTTGTATGCTAGAGAGAGGGGGAGGAGAGAGAAGGCAATGGGAAAGGGAATATTCCGATAACAATGTTTGTGTATGTACATTTGTAGGGTATAAATTAAGATGCTCCATTAAAAGTGAGACTTGTAGAAGAAAAAAGATTTTATTCCTTTGTTACTTTTATAGTTTTACTTGCATAACTTATACTTTTCTAAGGCTAATTTTATTTAATTAATTACATATTAGGATCTCATGTATTAAGGTTTCATTTGCAATCAAAAAGCATTGTAGACTGCCGAGATAGCTAAGCTAATCACCATTTTGTTTGCAGTGATAGATTGTATGTGCTTCTGGATTTAACTCATTCAAACTAGGAAGGAGCATTTTCCGGTTCAGAACCGAGAACCGAACCGAACCGATCAAAAATTGTGATTCCGGTTCGGTTCTTCACTAATTCGGGTCCGGTTCGTTTCTTATTTTTCTAGAAATTTCGGTTCTCGGTTCGGTTTGGTTCTTAACATACTAGAACCGTAAGAACCGAATCGAACTGTATATAAATGAATAAATACACAAATACATATATATATATATATATAAATATATGTATATATATATTACGTATTATGTTTTCTTATTTATAATATTTTGATAAATTTTAAGAAAAATATGATTTTTATTGTATTACTCGTTTCTTTAAATATATATGGAGTTTCGAATATTTGTATAAATATTTTTATTCTTATATATTAGAAAGTAATCGAATTTAAAATGATCCACCACTAATAAAAATCTTTTTATACTAAGTTACCCTTAATAAATAATCAAAACTAGTCAAAATTTAAAAAGTTAGAATATAAAATAATATGCAAAATAAATAAATAAAAAATAAAATATAACTTCGGTTTTTTCGGTTCGAAACCTAACCGAACCGAAATTTACAGTTCAGTTCCGGTTCGGTTCTTACATATAAACAGGCCCGGTTCGGTTCTTGAAATATTGCTATTTCGGTTCTCGGTTCTTTCGGTTCCGGTTCGGTTCGGTCCGGTCCGGTTCTGACTCGTTCACCCCTAATTCAAACAGTGCTTATAGATTGTATGTGCTTATGGATTTTAACTCATTCAAACAGTGCTTTTTCCTTTTTTCTTCTTCAAACCTATTATATAACTCTTTTATATATCATAGTCAAACAAGATTATAATATTGGTAAGACATTTTATTCTCATAAAATTTCAGATATTTTAAAAAAAGTGTTGTTAATATGAATCGAACTTGAGTGTACTAAATCACTACTACATCTTTATACCACTAATTATCACTTTTGTTTTTCATTATACATATAACATGTGAGTGTTATTTAATTCTGAGATATTTTATTAAACTATAAACATAGTTATTGGATTATTTGTGAAGTTAACTTTAACAAATTGAATTTAAATATAAGTTCAAATTTAATACGTTAACAAATCATTACCTTATTTATTTTAAACATTTTTCTATATAAATTAAATTCTACAAATTTTTACATTTTTTTTAAAATATACTGAAAATAGAATCACACACACACACACACACACACACACACACATATATATATATATGCTAGCGCTCATATATATTTATATATGTCACGACTATAAACAATTGATATACTTCAGTTGAATTCGAACAATATTTTGGAAATAAAAATCTACTATTTTTTGAAAAATATTCGTCATTTGGCTATGTAAACCGACTCACTGCGTATGTTTAATCAATTTAAATTACAAATTTGACGATGATATCTGATCAATAAGAGAGGATGCTTGTAATATCTTATATTAATAAAATATCTTTATTATTTTTTATCTGATCAATTCAATAACTATGTTAGTCCCTAACAATACAACACGAATTACATAAGGGGGGTTGAATGAAATTCTTGAACCTTTTAAAAAAATATAAAATATTCTATCTTAATAATATATAAGTGTTTGATTTGCAAAGTGCGGAATAAGAAGCTAGTAAAATCAAAACACAAGTAATTAAAAACACAAGTGTTTAAAAATTTTCTGGTGGATTTGAATGTATCCACCAGAGATATATATTATATCAAGAGAACTCTGTGTAGCAAGATTAGCTCACAGCTGTTTACAAATATGAACAACTAAGTTTACAGAGAAATGCTAATGATGCAGCTTACAATTATTTCTCTGAGATAATGTTCTTAGTCTTGTTCTAGTTGTTCTATTTGCTACTTCTTGGTTTATATATCACCAAGATTACAAAGTAATAAGACAAGTTAATAAAACAAAACCTATCAAGTCTAATACTATGCTGCTTCATTACTCTATTCCAGCATATTTGAATATCTTCATAATAGCATGGAAATGGCAATGCTTCTTTGTTCTCTAAAACCCAGTTGAATAGGCTTCCACATTCCTTTTGCATACACTCGACGCATGTGACTGTGTTGTCATTGTCAACAGATGTTTGAATTGATTATCCGTCGGGTACATGATCATCCGTCGGGTTGCCTTGTTGATCATCCGTCGAGTGGCATTGTTGTTTATCCGTCAGGTAGCTATCTGGAACTTGACTTCATTTCATTTATGCAGAATTACAAGACATCATCTATGTACAATTAATCAACCTATTCTGCATATCTAATTAAAGTCAACATGACTTGAGTGCTACTACAGAATCTAAACAAGGTGTATGCAATAATGTGCTACAGACTCATTATTACACAAGCTACTCACTCGATGGATAATTATTCATCATCCGTCGGGACTATATTGAGTCATCCGTCGGGACTATATTCCTTATCCGTGGAGTGCTACATTTTTCACTCAGTAAAATCTACTAAGGTGTTTTGTTAATGAAATCATCAAGTTCACAACATATCCACAACAATCTCCTCCAATTTATGTCTACTGGAATTGTAGCCATAAATTAAGATAAACTTGATGATAACAAAACACCCTAAAAATACAACTTTAAAAGTAAGTAGATAAAACTGTAAAGTGCTTCAAATAACAAAATGCACAAAGATTAGCTCATAGTCATTTTCAAGGTGCTCCTCTATTCTGAGCAGATTAATCTAATTCCTTGAAGATCTGGATCTCTTTTCAAGTTTTCTATTGTTTTCTTCTATCTGATTTTGGAGCTGTCTGTGGAATTCCAGTTCATCGGATTCTGAGAGATTTAGTTTTTCTTGCATTTCCAAAAGAGTCTCATTGCTAGAGATGCTCAACTGGTCTTCTAATCTGAAAATTTTTCTAACTCCTTTGTCATCCATGAACTCCATCAGCCAGTAGGGCCTTAGATGCACTTTACTCCCTGTGTAAGGAATAGTTAGAGTCTATGGGGGTGCATCTTTAGCTCTAATACTCCTCATTTCTTCAATCTTCTTTAGAACAAGTCTTCTTGCAGTTAGATTGAATCCAAAGTTCTTCTTGAATGATGAATAAACCTTTATCAGCATAAATTGGCTTTCTTGAAGGATCCTGTGAAGTGGCCATTGAATCTCCTTTCCTCCATTATACTTGAAAACTAACCTTTCAGGTAGATTCCTATAGGCATCAATCCCTCTAACTTCTTCCAGTTCATCTAGATAGAGTTTTAGATAAGAGAATTCCTTGATGTCACATAAGTACATGTAATCTCCCTTGTTGACTTTGGATTGAGCTTTGGTTAGAGATTTGGATTTGAGAGGTGACAACTTTGAAAGGAATATGTCCTAAGTCCAATCATGTATTAGGATTTAGGAATAACTTTTATGTAATCTGTTTTGATTTCATTGATATTAATAAAGACTTGTTTTGTTTTTATTACGGGCTTTATCAATTTAAGTGGTTAAATAAGATATACCATAGTTTAGAGTAAAGCTTTTTATGGATTATGATGAGATCATAATAGTGAGACCTAAAAAGATGATAACTCTAAACTTAAATAGTTCCTGGTCATAGGATTACTAACTGGTAATTAATAATCCGCAAAGATCGGTACATACTATGCTTGCTTCATTATGAAGGATGTCTGTTCTCATAGACATTTGTGTGGTGACACTATAGCTAGTATGTAGGTGCTTATTATGGAATAAGTTCACTGAACATGACTCGCACAGCTGAACAACTGATGGAGTTCACTCACGTGTCAGCAGTTGTTCACATAGTGATAGTTGTATAAGTATCCTTAGACTTGAGGTCATCATAGTCATCTTGTGTACACTAAACTATGCTTTGGTTTAGTTCTTAGTCTCCAGGGACAATTATTAGGGCTCTTCTGGGTATAGGAATTTGTACACGAAGATAGTGTATGATCAATAAAGGATCTACCCCTTCCAGTGAAGGAAGCGAATGTTCAAGGCTGATCCACTTATGCTAGTTCGGGAATCTCTGGCCAGAGTGAATGAAATTAGAAAGGAGTTTCTAATTTGTATAGAACTACGCATAGTAAATGGTAAGCAAGTGATTGAATTAGATAGGCTTGACACGAGATCCATGCCTTGTATTTAATCGGGACATTGTAGGGTAGAAGGAGTTTATTGTACGGTAACTATTCACTGACAGGTTCTTGGTATTCTAAGCAGTGAATTCATATTATCCGGATAGTCGCGATATGTTGAGAAGCATCACTCACGATGTAGAATAAATGTGATTAATTAATTAATCATATTTAATAAATTAGAGAATTTATATAAATAATGATAAAATAGTTTTATTATTATTTATTTCTACTACCGGCTTAATATTGAACATACAGGGTCACACCATAAAAAGAGAATGATTTAATGGTGGAGGAATTAATTAATAATGGCTAATAATTATTTATTTGTGAAATAAATAATTAATTGGCAAATTTAATAATTGATTAAATGAGATTTAATTGATTATAAATTAATTAAGAAAAGTTCTTTATATTATTAATTAAAGGATTTAATTTTTGGAAATTAAATCAAGAGAGAGAATTATTTCTAAAGTGTTTAGAAAAAGGATTAATAATTAAAAGGTGTTTTAATTATTAATGAGAATAATAAATGGGATAATAATAATATTATTTATGGGAAAATTTCAGCTGAAAATTTTGCCTATAAATACACTATTATAGACCCTATTTTTAACTAACCCCAGAAACCCAAAAGTTTTAGAAAACCAAATTCTCTCCACCTCTTCCTCCTCCTTAACATCGTTTTCTTGGTGGATACCGGTGGAGTGCTTCACACTTGAGGAGCAACTGCTAAGGATCTCTGATCGTTCTCTCCCAATTATTTTAAAGGTTAGATTCGATCCCTCGAATTTTTATTCATGATTTATATGCTTTTATTTGGATTTTGTATGTGTAAAAGTGTTTTGCCATGCCCCGCTGCGTTTAAAAATCCAACAATGGTATCAGAGCATAGGTTGTATGCATATAGATCTGTGGTAAAAATTTCAGAATTTTATGTGCTTGTATGAATTATTTATGATTTTTACAAGTTATATTATGGATTAATTTTGCCTGATGAGAAATCGTTTCTCAGAATAATTTTGAATATTGATCTGGGTTCTACAAGTGTTGTAGATCGTCTGGGTATTTTTTTCATAATTTTAGGATGTATAGATTTTTTATTATGAATTTTTGAAGTTCTAACAATTAAATTCGTATTAAATAATCATATATATATAATTGTTTGTATGTATATATCTATCATATGCATCTGCTGTGAAATTCTGTGTTGCATGGAAAGTAAAAGGCACACAGAGATCAGATCTGTCAGACAGCACGCAAACCGAGGGAGAGAGAAAAGGCGGCTGACTGAAAAAGGACGGAGGACCGCGCGTCGACCACGCGCGCGTGGGGCTCACGCGCTGGCGTGCCACGCGCGGCGTGTGGAAGACACGCGCTGGTGACGTCATGCTGACGTTTTCAGATGACGGCATGCTGACGTCAGCATAGGGGTTAGGGGCGCGTGAGGCGCGTGGGCGCGCGTGGGGGGAGGTCTGACACACGCCTAACAGCGCGTGTGCGCGTGGTGGCGCGTGGGGCACCTGCTCGGGGCGCCTGAGAGCGCGTGGAAGCTCAGAATTGGGTGATTTTGGTGCCGTTGGATTCGTCTTTTCGAGACGCTTCTAATGGTATATTATATGATATTTTATGAAATTGTTTCGAACTGTTTATAGCTAACATGAGTGTTTTTAAGCTGTTTTTAACTGTTTAAATTGCTTTTAAATACTTCATGTGATACATAGAGATGTATATTGCTTAGACCAATGTGCTAGATGACATAACATGCCTACCTTGATGTTTATTCATGTTGATATATGTGATATATGCTTAGTTTATCATGCGATGATAGATTTAGGTGAACTTAAATAAACATAAGGCGTTTGTTAGACAACCTAATATAGTGAAATTGTTTCATAACCTTAAGAATAATATTATGAATACAATCATGAGATTCTTGTATTTGTGAAACACGTAATTGAATATGAATTTTCGATATGAGAGAAAGGATGATTCTGTCAACAACAGATTTCTATCTGTAAGAAAGGGTTATTAAGTGACGCCTCTTGACAATGCTCCACCCGATCTGGGAATCGTCTGATTATTGATTATTGATTTGAAATATTTAATTTAAAAGGAAGAATCTCTTTATAATATGATTATGATTGTAACGTAATATAATCCCTCTAAAATTAAATAATATCAAGTAGTAATTGGCCAATGACACAACGGGCTTGTGTCGGTCATAGCCTTCCAACATGGTAGAAAGTAGTTCTTATTTTTGAATCATTGTCGTTTCGTGCCACAGCCGAGGGCTTTGATTTCGAAATAAGAAATACTTGTCTATTACATAGAGATGTGTACATTGAATAAGAATCTAAAGGTCGTTACATGCCACAGCCGTGGGCCTTTGGGGACTGATTCAATTGTACGGAATGTTGGGTTTGACTTGACTTAGAATATTGAGTTTGTCGCACCACAGCCGTGACTCAATTATTCAAGAGGCTAAAGTTTGATTAGGGAATAACATTAGATGTAATTGACAAGAGTTGTCTGCCTATTGAACATTACATGGCGTTTCGTGCCACAGCCGGGGTTGTGTAATGGAATGTAGGATCCCTATTCCCACTAGCTTTATGAATGCTTAATTTTTCATGTAGGGGGTTGAATAAATTAGGAAAACTAGTGGGAGCCACTTATGAATAAAGACCCGATTCATATAGTGTTTTGAAATGAAATCGAATATTTGCTAAGTGTTGTTATGTGTTTATCATTTACAGATTTACTTTGTACGTTATGTCTTCTGCACTATCACTCAGGAGCATACTAGATGCTCACAAATTGAATGGTCCTAATTATGCTGACTGGCTTTGAAACTTGAGAATTGTTCTCAGGATTGAGAAGCTGGAATACGTGATTGACTCACCTAAGCCTACTGAACCTGCTAGTGATGCACATAATGATGAACATATTGTGTATCATAAGTGGATAGATGATGCAAATGTTGCTCAATGTATCATGCTAGCTTCCATGAACATTGAGCTACAGAAGCAACATGAGCATATGGATGCTCACACTATCCTCATGCATCTACAAGAGTTGTATGATGTGGCAGGGAGGACAGCTCGATATGAGATATCGAAGGAGTTGTTCAGTTGTAGGATGTCTGAGGGATCATCTGTGAATGACCATGTACTTAAGATGATCAATTTGATTGAACGTCTTGGACAACTTGGTTTTGCCATGGATGGGGAGCTGAGCCAAGACTTGGTCTTGCAATCGCTTCCGAGTTCGTTCTCGCAGTTTGTTGTGAACTTTCACATGAATAAGTTGGATGTCAGCCTGCCTGAACTCCACAACATGTTGAAGACTGCGGAATCAAATTTCCCCCCTAAGAAGAGTTCTGTTCTTCTAATTGGTGAAGGTTCCAATCCTAAGAAAAGGAAGAGGAACTCTTCCAAGAAGAAGAAAGTAGGTGAGAAAACGCCGGTTCCACCAAAAGCTGAAGACCCCGAGAGTAAAGTTGTTTGCTTTCACTGTAACAAGGTGGGGCACTGGAAGAGGAACTGCAAGGTTTACCTTGCAGAATTGAAGAAGAAGGGTAGTGAGACTACCGCTTCTGATTCAGGTATGTTCATGATAGAAGTGAATATGTCATTTCTACTTGGGTATTAGATACCGCCTGTGGTTCTCATATTTGCAATTTGTTGCAGGGACCAAGAAGAAGTAGGACTCTTGAGGAAGAGGAGGTGATTCTACTGATGGAAATGGAGCAAGAGTTGCTGCTGAAGATGTAGAATCATTTCATTTACATAAGCCTACGGGCAAGACTATTGGTTGAAATAATTGTTATTTTGTTCCCTCGATTGTGAGGAATATTATTCCCATATTAGACTTGGCTGGATTTTCATTTATTATTGAGAATAATGAATGTTCTATTCTTAGAGATAATATTCTTTATGGACGTGGTGCTTTAAATAATGGTCTGTATGTATGTGACATAATTTATTTCAGATTGAACAAACTAATAAAAGAAAAGGGATGATGAAAATATCACTTTATAGTGGCATTGTAGTCTCCATTTAGTAGACATGAACAAAGGGCTGCAAATTTGCTAGGAATGGTACACACAGATGTATGTGGACCAATGTCTACGCAAGCCATGGGTGGATTTTCATACTTCGTTACTTTCATAGATGATAGATCTGGATTCGGATATGTGTTTGATGAAACACAAGTCTGAGGCCTTTGAAAAGTTCAAAGAATATAAGTATGAAGTGGAGAAACAACCAAACATAGTATTATAACTCTTCGATTAGATCGAGGTGGTGAATACTTGAACGGAGAGTTTCTGGATCATCTCAAAGTAAATGGTATAGTCTCCCAGTGGACTCCTCCAGATTAGTATATGAAAGGAGAAATCGAACTTTGTTAGACATAGTTCGGTCCATGATGAACTATGCAAATCTTCCAGTATTCCTATGGGGTTATGCATTGGAAACCTCAGCATATTACTGAATAAGGTGCTTTCCAAATCTGTTCCTCAAACTCCGTATGAGATATGGAAAGAAAGGAAACCGAGTCTTAAACACGTTAAGATTTGGGGATGTCCAGCTTATGTCAAGTAAGTTGACCCAAATAAGCTGGAATATCGATCCATAAAATGTAGTTTTGTGGGATATCCTAAAGAGACTTTAGGGTATTACTTTTACACCGATCATCGGGTGTTTGTATCCAGACATGCTACCTTCTTGGAAAAGGAGTTTATCCTTGAAGGAAACAGTGGGAGCAAAATTGAACTTGGTGAAGTTCAAGAAGCACAAACTACTACGAATTAAGTGGAAACACCTGTTCTGACTGAATAACCTTTTGTAGAACAGCCCATTCATAGGTCAGGGAGAGTGTCTTGCCAACCTGAGAGGTAATATGGCCTAGTCATTGAGAATGACAATGAGTTGTCAATCATTTGATGATGACGACCCTGTGACCTATAATGAGGCTATGAGTAGTGTTGACTCAGAGAAATGGCATAGTGCCATGAAATCCAGAATGGAATCTATGTATACGGTATACAAAAGATAGATTATAGCAGATGGCCAGGTTGAGACCTATAAGGCCAGGCTTGTGGCAAAAGAATTCAAACAAAGGCAATGGATTGACTTTGATGAAGCCTTTTACCTGTAGCTTTGTTAAAATCAGTTCGGATTTTGCTTGCGATTGCTGCTTACTACGACTATGTGATCTGGCATATAGCCAGATGGTTTTCTTTCCAAGGGAAATGAAAACCTAGTGTGTAAGCTACTGCGAACCATATGTGGTTTAAAGCAAGCTTCTCGTAGATGGAACATTCGTTTTGATGAGACAATCAAAGAGTTTGATTTTATCAAAAATGTAGATGAACCATGCGTCTACAAAAGGGTTAGTGGGAGCGCGGTAACATTTCTTGTATTGTATTGAAATAGAGTTGACACACATAACAACATAGCAGACCCACTCACAAAGCTAATTTTTGAAAGTCACTTTGATCGTCATAAAGATGAGATGGGTATTAGATACCAGAGTGATTGGCTTTAGTACAAGTGGGAGATTGAAAGGAATATGTCCTAAGTCCAATCATGTATTAGGATTTAGGAATAACTTTTATGTAATCTGTTTTGATTTCATTGATATTAATAAAGACTTGTTTTGTTTTTATTACGGGCTTTATCTATTTAAGTGTTTAAATAAGATATACCATAGTTTAGAGTAAAGCTTTTTATGGATTATGATGAGATCATAATAGTGAGACCTAAAAAGATGATAACTATAAACGTAAATAGTTCCTGGTCATAGGATTACTAACTGGTAATTAATAATCCGCAAAGATCGATACATACTATGCTTGCTTCATTATGAAGGATGTCTGTTCTCATAGACATTTGTGTGGTGACACTATAGCTAGTATGTAGGTGCTTATTATGGAATAAGTTCACTGAACATGACTCGCACAGCTGAACAACTGATGGAGTTCACTCACGTGTCAGCAGTTGTTCACATAGTGATAGTTGTACAAGTATCCTTAGACTTGAGGTCATCATAGTCATCTTGTGTACACTGAACTATGCTTTGGTTTAGTTCTTAGTCTCCAGGGACAATTATTAGGGCTCTTCTGGGTATAGGAATTTATACACGAAGATAGTGTATGATCAATAAAGGATCTACCCCTTCCAGTGAAGGAAGCGAATGTTCAAGGCTGATCTACTTATGCTAGTTCGGGAATCTCTGGCCAGAGTGAATGAAATTAGAAAGGAGTTTCTAATTTGCATAGAACTACGCATAGTAAATGGTAAGCAAGTGATTGAATTAGATAGGCTTGACACGAGATCCATGCCTTGTATTTAATCGGGACATTGTAGGGTAGAAGGAGTTTATTGTACGGTAACTATTCACTGACAGGTTCTTGGTATTCTAAGCAGTGAATTCATATTATCCGGATAGTCGCGATATGTTGAGAAGCATCACTCACGATATAGAATAAATGTGATTAATTAATTAATCATATTTAATAAATTAGAGAATTTATATAAATAATGATAAAATAGTTTTATTATTATTTATTTCTACTACCGGCTTAATATTGAACCTACAGGGTCACACCATAAAAAGAGAATGATTTAATGGTGTAGGAATTAATTAATAATGGCTAATAATTATTTATTTGTGAAATAAATAATTAATTGGCAAATTTAATAATTGATTAAATGAGATTTAATTGATTATAAATTAATTAAGAAAAGTTCTTAATATTATTAATTAAAGGATTTAATTTTTGGAAATTAAATCAAGAGAGAGAATTATTTCTAAAGTGTTTAGAAAAAGGATTAATAATTAAAAGGTGTTTTAATTATTAATTAGAATAATAAATGAGATAATAATAATATTATTTATGGGAAAATTTCAGCTGAAAATTTTGCCTATAAATACACTATTATAGACCCTATTTTATTCTAACCCCAGAAACCCAAAAGTTTTAGAAAACCAAATTCTCTCCACCTCTTCCTCCTCCTTAACATCGTTTTCTTGGTGGATACCGGTGGAGTGCTTCACACTTGAGGAGCAACTGCTAAGGATCTCTGATCGTTGTCTCCGAATTATTTTAAAGGTTAGATTCGATCCCTCGAATTTTTATTCACGATTTATATGCTTTTATTTGGATTTTGTATGTGTAAAAGTGTTTTGCCATGCCCCACTGCGTTTAAAAATCCAACAAACTTCACTTTCTTGACTGCTCTTGACTTTGTTCTCTTTGGCTTGTTAAGGATTGGAAAATTGAAGTCGGGAATTGGTAGACTTTTCCAGTCTATTGGTTCATCCTTAGGCACAATAGGTTCACCATGAATATTCCTGTAAGGATCCACCACTTTAATGTCTTTAAATACCACTGAGGGTTTTGATGCTTGAGTTGTAGTTGGAATGGATTCCTTGGGAAACCGATCCTCCAATTTTTTACCAACAAAGTTCAATTTCCTTATGGTTCTTTTGGCCAATTCCTTGTATCTGTGAGCTTTCTTCTGTTGTGGTTCAACTTGCTTCTTTGGATCTTGAGATACAGTGATTTCAGATGGCTGAGCAGGAATTTGTTGTATTGGTTTCACAACTTGTAGCTTGGCCAAGATAGCAGCTTGCTCTTTCTTTTGTTTAACCTTTTTAGCATCTATAGCAGTTTGCTTCATTTCTTGATTCAATCTTGCCTTTTCTTCTCTCTTTGCTTCAGCAAATTGAGGATGTCCAGCCACCACACAAATTTCTTTACCATTCCTGAAAACTTTAGCAATTCTCCTTTTCAAAGCTGAATCAACTGGATCCTTGTAGAAGGCAATGGATCTTGACAACAGTTTCTTCTCATCAGGCTCTGGTGTCTCATACACTGTATCCAAAAGGTTCTTTAGTGATGATTTTGGATAGTTCACCCTTGGCTTCAAAAGTACTTCAGTCTTTGGAGATTTGATGCAGGATGGTTGTCCTCTTTCCTGATAGTTCATGCTCATTTCATTCACAGAGATTCGCCTGACTTGCGAGTGATGAATGTCTGACTTTTCTGGCTTCTTTGCTAGCCCAAACTTCTTTTGAATATCCTCATCAATTTTCTCCCAGTTGATTGGATTCAACTGCTCCTTTTCAGCTGCTTTCAAAGTAGCTGTTGCTTCCTTTATCAGATCAATATTGTCCTTAGCTGGTGGCTTTAAGATAGTAATTGTAGGCACAATTACTTTGGTAACTTGAATGTTGAGCACTTTTTGCTCCCCCTCACTCCTAGAACTCTCTTTCTCCCCCTTTTTGTTATTATCAAGCTGAGTAGAGGAGGAGGTTTGTGCAGCCACCAGTTTCTGAAGCAAGCCTGTTTGTTGAGCTTATTGTAGATGAATTGCTGTAAGAGATGCTTCCATTGCTGTAAGAGATGCTTCCATTGCTGTCATTCTTGTATCTAAGGCATCTATCTTTGTGGCAAGATCAGAATTTTTCCTGAGTTATCTCTTAATGTCAAGCATTGTAGTTTCTGGAAGTTTAGAGTCCATCTTGTCAGAAATGGCCTTTTTCATCTCATCAATATCACCTTTGATAGTGTTGACATCTTGAGCATGTTGAAAACCTTGGATTTGTTGTAGTTGCAGAGAAGCAAGATGTGCTTGAAGGAGCTTTTTGGTGCTGGAATTTGTGGTGGTTTGAAGAGCAGAATTTATCTGATTTATGAGTTGAATCAGGGTTGTCTTGAAGTAGTGTTCATCACATTGCTTTGAAAATGCCCAAGATGGCATGCCTGATCTTGAATTAGAGCCTACTTCTCCCCCTATGTCCAATGGCTCTTCTTCACTATCTCCACCTTCACCTCCAAAGAATTCTTCTGAACCATCAGTTTCATAATCAACATCACCAGCTGTAGAAGGTAAAGCTGTGATGGCATCCTTAGCTCTTTGCATGGACTGTGTGGTGTGCACCAAGTTTAGCATCCTTTCTGCATTGTCATTGCCCTGTCCAACTAGAAGTTGGTAGGCTGGAACAGGGTGAGTAAATGTCTCAGCATCTAAGGAGGTGGAATCTATAACAACTTGAGTTTGCTGAGATAGTCCCTCCCTGTCTGCATCCTGGACATTCATGAACTCACTTACAATAACATCCACTCTTATATCTTTAGTACCTGCTTTTATCTCATTTTCTCTCTTTTCTTGCATCAAGGTCTCATCTTGGCTCACCACCCTCATACCCTCACCTTCACCATCTAAGGTGGGACTTCTCACACTCTCTTTTGCTAATCCTGAAGAACTAGATTGCATATTTTCACTCTTTTCCTCTCCTTTTTCCTGGGAGCAACCCATACTCTCACTCAGTTCACTCCATTCCCTCAATCCTAGGAGTGAGTGTACTACCACTAAGTCTTCTGCACTTGAGATAATTGATGAAATTTGAAGCTGTGCAGAGACACTCGACAGATAAGGGATATACGTCGGGTTAGCAGTTTGACTATCCGACGGATAATTGCTGTTAAACTTATCCGTCGGGAAACAATCACTACTCGACGGATGAGCAGTATCCATCAAGTGAGTAGAAATGAATGTGTTTGGAGTGGAAACTATTATGGACTCTGTGCAGATTGATGAGAATTTTGGCACAGATGTCTCAACAGTTCCTGAAAGAATTGGAAAGTGAGCCAACAAATCATCCAAAAGATGATGCTCACTTGCACTAGATTTTGGCTTCCCCAACAGAGTTAAAGAAGGGGAATCAGGAATTGATGTGTTGATCATATCTACATCCAGAGAGTTTGTGGGAGAATTTGGTGTTTGAGGTGCCTCTATAACTAAAGATTTTGGCTGTGACTCCACATTTATTGGAGCCACATCAAACTGACTTTGAAAATGTGCAGTGACTGTGTCTTCAGCACCAGTTTGCATAGTGTGTGAACCCTGTGCATCCCCAAGGGTTTTTGGTTTCTTCTTTCTAGTATAGGTTTGGGGTGAACTTATGTCCCTTACCCTTTTGGCCTGTGCTCTTGGCTGAAAGCTTTGTTCAATAGTCTTATCCTTTTGGGAGGATGCAACTAGCAATGAGCTTATGTCCTTATTAAGCACTGCAGTTTGTTGGGAAACTGCAGTGTGGCTAGGCTGGGAAATACTTACCTCTCCAACCTTATCCTTAGGGTTTCTTTGATGTTCACCCTGTCCCTCACCTTTCTTACCCACCTTCACACTCCCCTCTTTTGGTTTGGTGGATTTTGCAACTGGCATCTTTTGAGAGATACCAGAGGGGGCTTTCTTTGACTTGGATTTAGAAATTTTTGATGGTTTGGTAGCTTGGGTAGGCTACTGTTGGGTCATTGACACAGTTGCCAGAGCTACACTATAAGGCAAAGAAATTTGTGAGGTTGAAAGAGTAGGGACAACTGAACTTACCTCACTTACCTGAGGTGCCTCCATAACAGGAAAAATAGAAGAATAGCACCTCTTTATAATGGTTTGCCCTGTTCAAATCTGTAATAATCCTTCTCTCTTGAACCCAACAATCTAATTTGTTGGTTGGGTTCTCAAGCACAATATCCTCAGAGAGGTGGTTAGCAATCATCATTAAAAATCTAGCATAATAAACATTTTTACCCCTCTTATTTAACTCCCCTAACTTAAACCCCAACTCAATTATGATAAGATCACTAAAGTTGAAAAATTTATCAGTAACAAACATGTAAAGCATGTTAAGCATAAAGATATTGACAAAATCAAAATTACTGATTTTACCAGAAAAGACCTTGGTAACTACGTCACACAGATAACTCCATTCCTTTCTAAGACCCAACCTACTAATTTCACTTAATTTAGAAGTAGAGAGTGCATAGTTCACGGAGTTAAGAATGTTAATAATGTTAGTGTCTGTGTGTGGTGAAGTTACAGTATTATCAGGAATCTTGAAACATGCTTTAACAATGTCACTATTAACACATAATTCCTTACCTTTAATAGTGAAAGTGATAGTCTTATCAGCTGAGTTATATGTAGCAGTTGTCCACATCTCTTCAACAACCTCACAGTAGATGGTGTGTGATTCCAGCATGGCATAGTTAAGTTTGCAGTTCTTCACAAAATCCATAATCTTGTGGTAGTCACCAGACTGTTGAATCCCCTTGTTCACAAGAGCGGTGAAGTTGTTCTTCTCATAAATAAATCCAGTTTGAGACATTATCTTGACGACATGTGCCATTGTTAGAGAGTAAAAACTTGCAGAGAGAGAGTAAGTGCTTTTGAGAAAGAAAGAAATTAGAGCAGATGATTTGAGAATGATAAAAGAAAAGTAATGAAAATGAATTAAGCTTTTATACTATCTCAAAAATAACTGTAAAAAATAAAATAGTAAAATAAAATAACCAATAAGAATTGCCCAAAGTAGCCTTTTAAAAAAAATAAACTGTAAAAATTCCATCAATTATCCGTCGTGTTATGCTTACAAACTGTAAGTATACTCGATGGATAATGTTCAGAGAATCAACGGCTAAGAATAAGACAATTCGACGGCTAAGAATAAGACAATTCGACGGCTAAGAATAAGACAATTCGACGGATGAGGATAAATCAGTTATCCGTCGAGTCATAAAATATTACAGAAAAGTAATTGATTTTATTAACAAATAGTATACCGACGGATGATCAAACTCGACGGATAGTGATCATCCGTCGAGATGTAAATTTTGACTTAGCCAAAATTTCATCCATGACTGAAAAATCAATTAAATTTCTGGCTGCATTACAACTTGCAAACAATCTATAAAGATTCAAGAGTAATTTAGCATACCTAACTCACTTACCAACCTTGAAAAGGTGGATTCATCCAGTGGCTTGGTAAATATATCTGCAAGCTGCTTTTAACTTGGAACAAAATGTAGTTCCACAGTACCATTCATTACATGTTCCCTTATGAAGTGGTACTTGATGTCTATGTGTTTTGTCCTTGAATGCTGTACTGGATTTTCAGTGATGGCAATTGCACTTGTGTTATCACAAAAAATGGGAATCCTTTTAACTTGCAAACCATAGTCTAGCAATTGGGTTTTCATCCATAAAATCTGTGCACAGCAACTTCCAGCAGCAATATATTCAGCTTCAGCTGTAGAAGTAGAAACTCATTTTGCTTTTTACTGAACCAGGACACAAGCTTGTTTCCTAGAAATTGATAGGTTCCTGTTGTACTTTTTCTATCAATTCTACAACCTGCATAATCTGCATCTGAATAACCAGTTAGATCAGAACCAGAATCTCTAAGATACCAAATGCCAAGTTTTGGTATTTCCTTGAGATATCTGAAAATTCTTTTAATAGCTACTAAGTGAGATTCTCTAGGATCGGCCTGAAATCTAGCACACAAACATGTAGCAAACATTATATATGGCCTACTAGCTGTTAAGTACAGAATTGAGCCAACCATGCCCTAATAACTTGAAATATCCACAGACTTTTCAGTAGTGTTTAATTCAAGCTTAGTTGCAGTGGCCATGGGGGTTTTTGCAGATGTGCAATCCATTAGATCAAACTTCTTTAAAAGATCATAAATGTATTTAGTTTGACTAATGAATATTCCATCACTAACTTGCTTTACTTGCAAACCAAGAAAGTAAGTTAGTTCTCCCATCATACTAATTTCATACTTACTTTGCATCAATTTGGTAAACTTTTTGCAAAGTTTTTCATCTGCAGAGCAAAAAATAATGTCACCTACATAAATTTGGACAAGTATACTAGAGCCATTAACATTTCTAAAGAAAAGAGTTTTGTCTACAGTACCTCTAGTGAAGTGATTCTCTAAAAAACACTTTGACACAGTGTCATACCAGGCTCTAGGTGCTTGCTTCAGTCTATAAAGTGATTTCAAAAGATAGTAAACATATTCTGGAAAGTTTGGATCTTCAAAACCAGGAGGCTGACTGACATAGACTTCCTCCTCCAAATCTCCATTCAGAAAGGCACTTTTGACATCCATTTGATAGACTTTGAAATTGGCATGGGCTGCATAGGCTAAGAAGATTCTGATGGCTTCAAGTCTTGCAACAGGAGCAAATGTTTCATCAAAATCTATTCTTTCTTGTTGACAATAGCCCTTAACAACTAATCTAGCTTTGTTCTTGACTACTATGCCATTTTCATCCATCTTGTTTCTGAATACCCATTTGGTGTCTATTGGATTCTTTTCTTTAGGCTTGGGCACCAGCTTCCATACCTTATTCCTCTCAAATTAGTTTAGCTCCTCCTGCATAGCTAAAATCCAATCAGGATCCAACAAAGCTTCTTCTACCTTCTTTGGTTCTTCCTTAGAAAGAAAGCTGCTGTATAGACATTTTTCTTGAGTTGTTCTCCTTGTTTGAACTCTAGAAGATACATCACCAATGATGAGCTCAAAGGAATGATCCTTTGTCCATTTCCTTTGTTAAGGTAGATTCGCTCTAGATGAAGAGGCCTCATTGTTGTCTTGATGTGTGATTGAGTTTAGATTATTAGAAACTCCCCCTGAGTTAATGGATCTTTGATTTGAGAAAGGGGAACTTTCTATAAGTGATCTATTATGACCTCCGGCTTCTTTTGATGACCCGACGAATGGTGAATTTTGAGTACCGACGGATGAAGCTGGTTGTCTCCCGACGGATAAAGCAGATTGTCTCCCGACGGATGAAGCATTATGCAACTTGACATATGTTGAATTTTCTGCTTCATTGGTAGTGGATTTTTCTTCATTATCCTTTGATACTGTTTCTTGATCACTTTCATCATCACTGTCATCACTAACCATGTCCACATTGTCAAATTTGAGGCTCTCATAGTAATCTCCATCTTGCAGTCCTTCAAACTTTTTATCATCAAACACAACATGTATTGATTCCCCAATAATGTTGGTTCTTAGATTGTAGACTCTATATGCTTTACCAACAGCATATCCAACAAAAATTCCTTCATCTACTTTAGCATCAAACTTCCCATTCTGATCAGTTTGATTTCTCAAGATATAACATTTACAGCCAAAGACATGAAGAAAATTTAGAGTTGGCTTCTTGTTCTTGAACAATTGATAGGGAGTCATGCATTTTGCTTGATTAACCAGAGAAATATTCTGAGTGTAGCATGCAGTATTTATAGCTTCAGCCCATAAATATGTTGGTAACTTAGACTCTTCAAGCATTGTCCTTGTAGCTTCAATAAGTGATATGTTCTTCCTTTCTACTACTCTATTTTGTTGTGGAGTTCTTGCTGCTGAAAACTCATGCAAAATCCCATTTTTTTTCACAAAATGCTCTCATGACAGAATTCTTGAACTCAGTTCCATTGTCACTCCTGATTCTTCTAACTTTGAAATCAGGATGATTATTGACTTGCCTTATGTGATTGATGATGATTTCACTAGCCTCATCTTTAGACTTTAGGAAATATGTCCAAGAGAACTTTGAGAAATCATCTACAATTACTAGGCAAAATCTTTTCCTTGAGATGGATAATACATTGACTGGTCCAAACAAATCCATGTGTAGCAGTTGTAAAGGTTCTTCAATTATTGAATCAAGTTTCTTTCTGAATGATGCTTTGATCTGCTTTCCTCTTTGGAAGGCATCACACAATCCATCCTTAGAAAACTCCACTTGAGGAATACCTCTAACCAGTTATTTCTTTACAAGTTCATTCATGGTCTTGAAGTTTAAATGTGATAACTTCTTGTGCCATAACCAACTTTCATCCTAACTTGCTTTGCTGAGAAGACAAGTAACAGATTCTGCATTTGATGAGTTGAAGTCAGCTAGGTACACATTTCCTTTTCTCACTCCAATGAGAACCACTTTGTTGCCCTTTTTGTTTGTCACAACATAGGCTTCAGAGTTGAAGTTTACTGAATTGCCTTTATCACATAGCTGGTTGATACTCAACAAATTATGCTTGAGACCATCCACTAAGGCAACCTCCTCAATAATGACATTGTCTTTTGAAATCAAGCCATATCCCACAGTATAACCCTTGCTGTCATCTCTAAAAGTAATACTTGGGCCAACTCTCTCCTTGAACTCTGTGAGCAGGGTAAAATCACCAGTCATGTATCTTGAACAACCACTATCCAATTACCATAGATTCTTTCTATTTCCCTGTACACATCAAAATCAAATCAAGTTGATTTTGGTACCCAAGTTTCCTTGGGTCCTGCCTTGTTAGCTTTCTTTTTCTGTTTCTTAGGTTTGATCTCATTTGACTTGGGGATATCAGATTCATCCTTAGTCATTTGAGTTGGACCTTTGAAACCATTCATTATAGCAGAATTATCATGCATATTTTGATTAGCATAAAATGGCATGCTACTAGTAAATATGTTATTCCAATAAGACATGCTAAATGGCATTTGTGGCATACCAAATGCAGCATAATAAGAATTATGTGCAAATGGCATATTAGCAAACTGTGCATTCATATTTTGTGTAGACATAGCATTCATAGGCATAGAAGGCATGGCATTTATTTTGGGAAAATGAGGTGGCACAGATATGGAAGTAGGCATGGCAGTTTTGCAATTAACAGACAAATGATTTACACTACCACACTTGACACAAATTTTTCTAGGAGCATATTTATCAGGTGTGCAGTTGTTATGCTTGTTAATTCCTACTTTACCATTTCTATTATTTTTCTTTTTAGCCTCTATTTTAACCTCAATCTTTTCCAGTCTGTCACTCAAATGCTTGACAGTCATATGACCAACATTAGCCTTTTTCTCCTTCTTCACTTGACTGGATTCTCCTGGAATAAAATTCGTGGAAACTGATCCATATTTCTCATTTAACTTGGCAAGTTTGGCTTTACTCACAGGTTTGCTCACAGTCGACATATGAGGATTTATATCACTCGACGGATAACCCTTTTTGTTATCCGACGGATGACCCTCATCATCCATCGAGTTTACATCTGTTAGCAATCCTTCAACCAAATTGGATTCCAGCTTCTCCTTATTCTTCTTCCAGGCTGCATCACAAAAGGACTCAATACCTTGAACTTTGGTGATTTGAGCATGAACATCTCTAGATGTTTTCCATGCCTTAATCACCTCCTATTCTCGTTCAAGCTGCTTCTTCAAGATCTCTTTTTTCTTCAAGGACTCAGTTAATTCATCCTTAGCAATTTTTCACTCAATTCTCAATTTTTCAAATTCAATGAACTGAGACTCTAGCACATTATTCCTCTCACTTAAAAACAAATTAATTTTTTTTGATTTTAGCATTTTCCTTAGTAAGAGACTTCAGTGTAACACGCAAATGATATAATTCTGTAGACAGGTCATTTATTGCATCATTACACTCAGCTTTAGATAAATGTGCAAGGTTAGTGGTGATTACCTGATTTCTTAAAGAACTTGTCTCTGTTTCATCAGACTTGGCCATTAGGGCTAGATTGACATTGCTGACATCCTCATCCTCACCCAGACCATGTGCTGCCCAGTCATTTTCTTGTGTAATGAAAGCCCTTTCCTTTTGTTTGAGCAATTCAAATTATTTCTTTTTATAATCCACAGGCTCAAACTTCTTTCTGCTGGAATTTGACTTTCTACACTCACTGGCAAAGTGCCCTGGTAAGCCACATTTGAAACATTTGAATTTTGATTTATCCACCATGTTTCTATTTGGCTTAGCTGCTCCAAAGTTCTTCTTGAACTTGAGCTTGGAAAATCTTCTAGAAAGAAATGCAAGATGTTCATCAATATCCTCCATATCATCTTGGCTGAAGGAATCTTCATCTTCTGCTACCAGCCCCTTGCCCTTATTTTCACAGACCTTTGAAGTTGATTCAACAGCTTCCATCTTCATCTCCTTCTCTTTCTCTAACTCAGCAACTAGTACAATGGATCCTCCTTTCTTCTTTCCTCTCTCCATCCTCTCATCTTGCTCCATTTCAACCTCATAAGTTTTCAGGATGCCATACAGTCTCTCCAAAGTAAACTCCTTGTAATCTTAAGAGTTTCTCAATGAGACTGTCATAGGTTTCCATTCCTTTGGAAGAGATCTAAGGAACTTAAGATTTGAGTCTTTTGTATGATAGACCGTTCCATGCAACTTCAAAGCATTTAGTAGTTTTTGAAATCTACAAAAAATGTCAGTGAGAGACTCACTATCTTCACTATGAAAGTGCTCATATTGCTGAATTAGCAGTTGCATCTTATTTTCCCTGACTTGTTCAGTGCCATCACATATAATCTGTATTGTATCCCAAACTTCCTTGGCAGTTTTGTAATTGATGATGTTGTCAAACATGTCATCATCAACTCCATTGAACAGAATAATCATGGCCATCTTATCCTTCCTGACTTGTTCAATATCAGGATTTGACCATTCATGCCTTGGCTTGGGAACTGATGGCTCATTTCCAGTTGCAGCTCTCATTGGTACATGAGGGCCTCTCTCTATGCAATCTACATAAGCCTCATCTTGAGAAAGTAAGTAAAGATGCATTTTTACCTTCCAGTGATGGTAATTATCTTTGTCCAGAAAAGGAATCTTGACTCCTACATCCTTCTTGTTCATCTTGCTGTTTGTTGTGATCTTTAAACTCTTTGTTCTTTAAAAGCTTGCTCTGATACCAATTGTTAGTCCCTAACAATGTAACAAGAATTACAGAAGGGGGGTTGAATGGAATTCTTGAACCTTTTTTAAAAAATATAAAATGTTCTACCTTAATAATATATAAGTGTTTGATTTATAAAGTGCGGAATAAGAAGTTAGTAAAATCAAAACACAAGTAATTACAAACACAAGTCTTTAAAAACTTTCTGGTGGATTTGAATGTATCCACGAGAGATATATATTATATCAAGAGAACTCTGTGTAGAAAGATTAGCTCACAGCTGCTTACAAATATGAACAACTAAGTTTACAGAGAAATGCTAAGGATGCAGCTTACAATTGTTTCTCTGAGATAATGTTTTTAGTCTTGTTCTAGTTGTTCTATTTGCTACTTTTTGGTTTATATATCACCAAGATTACAAAGTAATAAGACAAGATAATAAAACAAAACATATCAAGTCTAATACTATGGTCCTTCATTACTCTATTCCAGTATATTTGAATATCTTCATAATAGCATGGAAATGGCAATGCTTCTTTGTTCTCTAAAACCCAATTGAATAGGCTTCCACATTCCTTTTGCATACACTCGACGCATGTGACTTTGTTGTCACTGTCAACAAATGTTTAAATTGATTATCCATCGGGTACATGATCATCCGTCGGGTTGCCTTGTTGATCATCCGTCGAGTGGCATTGTTGTTTATCTGTCAAGTAGCTATCTAGCACTTGACTTCATTTCATTTATGCAGAATTACAAGACATCATCTATGTACAATTAATAAACCTATTCTGTATATCTAATTAAAGTCAACATGACTTGAGTGCTACTACAGAATATAAACAAGGTGTATGCAGAAATGTGCTACAGACTCATTATTACACAAGCTACTCACTCGATGGATAATTATTCATCCTCCGTCAGGACTATATTGAGTCATCCGTTGGGACTATATTCCTTATCCGTCGAGTGCTACATTTTTCACTAAGTAAAATCTACTAAGGTGTTTTATTAATGAAATCATCAAGTTCACAATATATCCACAACAAACTAATATGTATCAAATTTACTAACTTGACCAAAGACGAGTTATTATTTTTTTGACTTGACATACATGGAATTTGACACGAGTCGTCACAAAATCCGTTGATCACTTATACTTCCAAGATGTATGTTTGACGGCAGAAGCTATATATCCAGTTGATTGAGATGTGGTCTCTAACCTATTAGATCTAGATGAAAGACTCGGGGTTGAAAAAAATATTATTATTAAATTAGTATATGAAAAAATGTTGAAATTATTCATGGATGAAAGTCGACAGCGATTAAATTAACGAATCCCTATCCTAGAAAACAATTCATGTTTGACCTATATTAACACGACCAACACTGTAACATATTCTAAAATACATATATCTAATTTGATATACCTACATAGCTATATACATACCAAACTAAATATTTTGGTGAACCGAGTTATGTGATACATGAATTATGTGCTTACGTGATATGTTAGTTATGTTCCTACGTGATTCGTATATGTAATTATTTTCTTATGTGTAGGCTATCGTTTGGGTAGACGATATAGTTTTAGACGAGCATTTATCGAGTAATTATCGATTAGACAAATAAAGTGGAATCTTTTATTTGTAGATGCGAGTCGTTCGAGACGATTCAGGACCAGGCATATTGATGAAGAGTAAAGTTAAATAATGTTGTTTACCAATCTTGTAGCTATCACAATAGTGGCATATCAAAGAATCATTGGAATAAAAGACAAAGATATCTTGAGACAGAATGATATAATAGTAATGTTATTGCGGGTGTGCGTAACTGCAAAAAACCAAAGACAAGTATTCCTTCATCATTCTACTTCTGGAATAGTTAAATGTTTTGTATACAAAAATGTTTACTTCTGATTATGCAACTATGAATACAACTTATCATTGTAATGCTGGTTGAGAAATACTTCTAGTTATTATTATGCTAGAATCCATTACTATTGTTAAACAATGATTCCTTGGTTGTTTGTTGGACAGTGAGATTCACTATTTGATTATAAAAGTTAATTTTGTAACTATTAATGATAAATAGGAATAGTAGTTTATTGTTGTATAAGAATTCCATTTTTACCGAATTCTTATATTCTAGATTTGATGGTTGCACAAGAGGCTGTGGCGCGGGTCCAACATGTGTATATATTATGACATAATGTAATATAAGTGTATATATTAGGACATACTGTAATATACAATAGGCCAATACTTGCCTAATCGGGACCTAGTTGTTGAATATACTTCATGTTAGATATTGAATGTAAAGAAATATAACACAGGGGGGGTGAATGTGTTTTTTGGATTTACTTAGCTTTTAAAACTGTTTGGATAATGGGTGAACAAAACAGTTAAGAATTGTAGAGATATTATGTTTAAAAGAAATCACACAAACACAATATTTAAAAAACTCACTTAATTATGTTAATTAAGTTTTTCTTGCTACAAATCCGTGTTCTAAAAAAATAAGAACTCAGCTAGTATCTTGAGAAAATACAAGATTTTTCTTGATCTATTTGTTACTTCTAAACTAAGGACTCATGCATGTTTTATAGACTAGCGACACGAATTTACAAAACTTGCATTAAAATGTACTAAACCAATTTTTAAAGCAACCTTGTCTATTTCTTTTTTTGGTGTTAGTAAATCTGTGCAGAATCTTGCAGGTCTGTGACCATTCTTTGTCCAGTAAATCTTGGCCCTTGATCTTGTATTCTCCAAGCTACTTTTATAGTATTTCCAATTCAGTGAATGAATTGTTTGTTGACTGATAATCTTGAATCTTGAATTTGTCTGTATTCTGAATTTGAGATAGTATGTCGAGATCTCTTTTTATTCTATAGAAAAGTGACATATCGATAAGTATAATGACTTATCGATATCTCGAGTTCTCGATATATGTAAATGACTTATCGAGGTCTCTAGTTCTCTACATACAGAATGACTTGTCGACATCTCCAGTTCTCTATATGGGCTTTTGACTTGTCGACATCTTGAGTTCTCTACATGAGGTATGATCAGGACTTGATCTTCTTCTAGACTTTATTCCTTAGTTTGAAACTGCTCATAGAAAACCCCCCATTCTAATCTACTAACATTTTTACAGACTCAAGAAATACAATTACAAAATACAAATATTGATTATCATACAACTTAATCTTAAAGCTGTCAATATGACTTAGTCTTGTTATTATACAAGCATGTCTTGCATAAAAATCTTCCCCACTTTGTGAGAAGATTGCTTATCACAAATTCATGCCTGATAACAAGACTAGTATGGATAGAAAATACATCCTAAAGAAATATTAAATGTCACATTAATTATACTTGGGCTTCTTGTCCTAAGCCCAATCTAGACCAAGCTGGTTTAAGCTCATAAAAGACTCAAGACGGTCCAAGTAGTCAAGGCCCACTAACAGAGGTCGTCAAGGTCCACGAACATGAGTTGTTCATGGGCTAGGCCCGATACGGCTTAAAGAACAGATACATATGTTCAAAATGAACATAATCCTACAAGGAAGGATCTGGAATTCCTTCTCTTATAGGAATCCAAATTACCATCTAAGTTGGAGACTTGTCCACCAAGTCTCCAAACACAAGTCTAACCCTAGACTCATCTCTATATAAAGGGCTCTACCCCTCAACCTAGAACTACATTTTTGGCTTGATTCTCTACAATACAGATATACGTGGGCATCTTGCGAGGATAGACAGTCTTGAACGCGAGAACAACCATTAAATCTTGAAGCTCACAAGCCCTTGCATTAATTACTCACGCACCCTAGTTTTATTCCACCATATTTGGCACCATCTGTGGGAAGACTACAATAACTATGGTGAACACATGATGCAGAAACAATAGTGGAACATACAACCCTATCCTATCGCAAACAGTCGCATCAGTGGTAGAGATACCACCGCACTCAACATGTGCCTCCACCCGAGGAGGAAACTCGGTAGGGGCATCTGAGGCTTAGCCTTAAGGGATGAATCCCTTAATCAAAGATCCGCCACTAGGGATGAATCCCCTGGCTCCACAAGGGACGAATCCCTAATTTCAGCAGTTACATGCAATATTGCACCCTCAGCCCGTTGGGTATGAGTACTCCACGATCAGGACCACTAACCCCCCTTATAGGATGCCTCTATACTCCGAGTTTGGAGGAAGTGGACACTCTAATCAGAATGAAGGACAAGGGCGGATGCCCTAATACATCCGTGGCTTGGCTCCCATCACCAAGGATCGAGAATTCTCTGGACCATACTCTGCTAGAGACTCCGAATCATCGGACGAGGAGGTCGCTCCAAGGAGGAGGCGTGCTGGTAAGGAGCCAATGCCTAGTGGCCACCAACAGCCCAGGAGCACTCAAGGGACGATTCTCCAAGATGTATAGGAGAGGATCATGGATCATTAAGCTAAGATCCAAAGGCTGAAACGTGATCTATAGGTGCACTTGACCCCAAGACCTCTAATTGTAGTGAGGCAAAAGGATTTTCCTCCAATCATAGACCTGGATGGTCCAACACCAAGAAGGGATGCTGCCCCAAGGGCTGAACCAAGAGATCTTATGCCGCTAGGGGATCCTGATGATCCGAACCCCAATTCACTGAAGAGAGAATGAATTCCCATATCTCGAGGAAGTTTAAGATGTCCACCATCAAAGCGTATGATGGTACTGATGACCTAGCTAACCATGTCAGTACGTTCTCTAACGCCCTGTTGCTACAGCCCGTGAACGACACTATCAAGTGTCGGGCCTTCCCTCAAACTCTATCGGGCATGACTCAAAGGTGGTACAACCGTCTGCCCCCAAACTCGATTGGATCTTTCAAAGACTTGAGCCAAGCTTTCATCAAACAGTTCATAAGTGGCAGAGTACACAAGAAAAGTTTGGCTTTTCTCATGGGCATAGTCCAAGAAACAAAGGAGTCCCTTAGAGATTACTTGAACCGATTCAAAAAGGAGGCCCTAAACGTTCCAGATCTTGACGATAAGGTAGCCATGATAGCCCTACAACAAAGTGTTGAGTTTCGAGCACATAAACGCAAAGGAAACAATAATTAAAAATGTAAAAAAACAGAATTTTCAAAACCCATCGCAGGATCCATGCGAAAAACATATATTTAATTCGTAGATCAGATTGTTTACCTTAAGAAGCTTTACCAATTGGTTGATTAATGGAGATCCAAAGCTTGTTCAATCACCACGCATCCCGCTCTCGCGATCTACGCTCTATCGGTATCCATACGAATGCTTGAACTCAAGGATTGAATGTGTACTAGCACAAACCCGTTTCATCTTGCTCCCTCTATCTTCTCTCTTGGTGGCCAGGTTTTTAGTAAAAGTCTTGCACACAAAAAAATCAGCCACACAAGAGATATTATATAGAGTAGAAAAACGAATTATAACTCTTAACTAATTAGGAGTTATTATTAATTCGAAATTCCTATTTGCATTATAATTAAGTCTCACTTCATTATTTAATAAATAAATTTCATAATTAATATTAGTAAATTCGAATATCAATATTTATCTAATTAATTAAGTCATACTTAATTAATATCATAAATAATTCGAAACTTTAATATAATATAAATCCAATTTAAATTAAATAATCCTTCAAGCATTCTTAGTGTGTGACCCTATAGGTTATTATTACGTTGGCAACGAATTTTAAATCTAATTTAAAATCGTAAAAAATGAGCGGCATCTAGTAATACATCATTGCTACCCAAGTAATAATAATTGAATCGGTGATCGATTAAACCTTTCGTGAATAATGTACAATGTAATATAATCCTTTTAACCACATATTATAGATTAAACTTGAGGCATGTAATGTGTCATCCTCATCAATGTTTAATCCAGGTTTCCTTGATCAATGAGTAGACTATCATATCAAATCAACATTTGAGCGTGGCCACGCATTTCATAGTCCAGCTCACACAAGAGGCCAATAATATCACTCCTAATATATGAGGGTTAAATCCCATCTAGATCATTCATATTTCTCATACAATTCATAATATACCCAATGTCCACTTTTATCATTACCTGGTCAAGGATAACTTTTAATGGAATCAATGTATATTAATTCTCATATAGAAATATAATGACTTCAGGTCTAAGGACCATTACATCATTATCACTGTGAGAATTACTTATGACACAACAGACATGTAGAATCTCACATTGGGTCTATCCAGCACCATGTACATATACATCTGCCTGTGTTTTTGACTTTACTATCACTATACCTATGATCAATGAGATGTGATCATCAGTCAACAAACACACCAATCTTAATGCATTAATATTGTCCCTTAATAATAATACTCGACTAGGGACCTTAAGGGATATTGATACTATTCTCATAATCTCATTTCTAAGTCACGTACTTAGAGATATAGAATTTCATATCATATTCCAAGGACATTTATTAATCTAACATTTATATCGCAGTAAATTAAGAATTAATAAATTATAAAGAGAATAATCGATAAAACATAAACATTAATAATCCTAATGTCTTAAACTAAAACATCATAGTGTTGTCTCTAGGGCACAAACACTAATAATCTCCCACTTGCATTAGATCCAATCACCCATGTATCTAATACTCATGGAACTAGTATGACCATCGTACTTCTGCTGCGACAAAGCCTTAGTCAGTGGGTCTTGTTATTCCCTAACAATACAACAAGAATTACAGAAGGGGGGGGGGGGTTGAATGTAATTCTGACTTCTTTTTAAGATTTACGAAAAATGGTTCTAACTCAACAATATATATGTGTTTGATTTACAAAGTGCGGAATGAAAGAATTATACAAATCAAAACACAAGTAATAAAAACATAAGTTTTTAAAACATTCTGGTGGATTTGAATGTATCCACCAGATATATATATATATATATATCGAGAGAATCCTGTGTAGCTCAAATAAGCTCACAGCTGCTTACAAGTATGAACAACTAAAACTTACAGAGAAATGCTAAAGGATACAGCTTACAAATGTTTCTCTTAGAATGTAATTTTTAGTCTAGTTAGTTGTTGTTCTACTTGCTGCACTTGGTTTATATATCACCAAGTTTACATAGAAAAAAGACAAGATAATAAAAACAAAACTATCAAGTCTAACTCTATGCTACTTCATTACTATATTCCAGCATCTTTGAAAACCTTCAAAGCTTGCATGAAAATGGTAATGCTTCTTTGTTCTCATTTTCCTGCTAAACAGGCTGCCACATTCCTTTTGCAAACACCCAACACATGTGACTGTGTTGTCACTGTCAACAGATGTTTGAATTGATCATCCGTCGGGTACATGCTTGTTCTCCGTCGGGTAGCCTTGTTGATCATCCATCGGGTAGCTTTGTTAATCATCCGTCGGGTAGCCATTTATCACTTGACTCCATTTCATTTGTGCAGAATTACAAGACATCTTATATTTATATTTAATCAACCTATTCTGCACATCTACTAGTAGTCTCCATGACTCATAAGCTACTACAGAAACTATACAAAGTTGTTTGTAGAATTGTGCTATATGACTTATTGTTACATAAGCTACTCACCCGATGGATATCAATTAGTCATCCATCGGGACTATATTGAATCATCCGTCGGAACTATAATTGATCATCCGTCGGGTGCTATAAAATTCACTAAGTTAAATCTACTAAGGTGTTTTGTTTAGCTTATCATCAAGTACACAACATATCCTAACAATCTCCCTCATTTTATGTCTATTGGAATTGTAGCCATAAATTAAGAGAAACTTGATGATAACAAAACACCCAAAAAGAAAATACAGATTGAACGATATTAGATAAAACTAATAAGTGCTACAATATTGCTGAAAGTTGAACAGTGCAAAGTACATAAAGAAATTCCTCACAATTGTTATCAAGATGCTCCTCTGGTCTGAGCAGATAGATCTATTTCCTTAATTGTCTGGATTTCTTCCCAAGCCTTCTGTTGTTTTCTTCAATTTGATTCTGAAGTTGTCTGTGGAATTCTAGTTCATCAGCTTCTGAGAGATTTAGCATTTTCTGCATTTCCAAAAGAGTCTCATTGCTAGAGATACTCAATTGGTCCTCCAATCTGAAGAATCTTCTGACACTTTTGTCATCCATGAACTCCATCATCCAATAGGGCCTTAGATGCACTCTCTTTCCTGTAAAGGGAATAGATAGAGTTTTTGGAAGTGCATCTTTGGCCCTAATAATCCTTAGTTCCTCAATCCTCTTTAGAACTATTCTTCTTGCAGTCACATTGTATCCAAAGTTCTTCTTGAAGGATGAGTAGACTTTAATCAGAACAAATTGGCTTTCTTGGAGAATCCTGTGAAGATGCCATGTCATCTCTTTCCCTCCCTTGTATTTAAATACCAGTCTTTCAGGAAGATGTCTGTAAGCATCAATTCCTCTCACTTCTTCCAATTCATTCAAGTTGAGATTCAAGTCTGAAAATTCCTTGATATCACAAATATACATGAGATCTCTCTTGTTGACTGTGGGTTGTGATTTGGTTAGAGCTTGGGATTTGAGAGATACATTCTTTACTTTCTTGCTGGCTCTAGTCTTTGTCTTCTTTGTCTTGAAGATGGGCAAATTTAGCTCAGGAATTGGTAAACTATCCCAGTCTACTGGCTCATCCTTGGGAACAATTGGTTCACCATGAATATTTCTTGTTGGATCAACCACTTTGAATTCTTCAAATATCACTGAGGGTTTTGATGTCTGAGTTGTAGTTGTAGGCTTTTTGGGAAACTGATCTTCCAATTCCTCTTCATCAAAGTTCACTTTCCTCTTGGAATGAAGTTTATATCTAAACCTTCTTTTCTGTTGTAATTCTTCTTACATTTTCAGATCCTTAGGTTCAGTGATTACATTTGGTTGTACAGGAGGTTCCGTTGTGGTTTTTACAGCTTGAAGCTTGGCCAAGATAGCAGCTTGTTCTTTCTTTTGCTTTTGCTTCTTAGCGTCCAAAGCAGCTTGCTTCTTCTCTAGCCTGATTCTTTCTTTCTCTTCCTTCTTAGCTTCCACAAACAGTGGTGTCCAACCACCACACAAATCTCCTTACCATTTCTGTAAATTTTGGTAATTCTTCTTTTCAATGCTTAATCAGCTGGATCGTTATAGAATATAATAGATCTTGACAATAGTTTCTTTTTATCTGGCTTTGGTGTCTCAAACACTGTATCCATAGGATTCTTATTTGAGACCTTAGGATAGTTCCATTTGACCTTCATGATGAGATCTTTCTTTGGAGACTTGACACAGGAAGTTTGATCCCTTTCTAGATAGTTCATACTTATATCATTCACATAGATTTTCATAACTTTAGAGTGATGATTGAAAACTTTGTCTGGCTTCTGTGTTGGGCCAAATATCTTCTGGATGTTCTAATCAATTTTCTTCCAATTGATTGGACTCAATTGCTTCTTCTCAGCTGCTCTCATATTGGCTGCTGCTTCTTTGATTAGATCTATGCTATCTTTAGCAGGTGGATTTGTGAAAACAATTGTTAGCACAATTGCTTTACTTACTTGAACATTGAGCACTTTTTGCCCCCCTCACTTCTTGATTCCCCTTGACTGAATAAGACAATTGAGCTTTCTTTCTCTCCCTTAGAAGAGGTTTTTTTCTCCCCCATTTTGTTATCAGCAAGTTGAGTAGAAGATGAGGTTTGTGCTGCCACTAGCCTTTGAAGCAAGTCTATTTGTTGTGCTTGGTGGAGATGAATTGCTGTTAGAGAGGCTTCCATTGCTATCATTCTTGTATCCAAGGAATTTATCTTTGTCGCAAGATCAGAATTCTTCCTAAGTTGTCTCTTAATATCAAGCATTGTAGCTTCGGGAAGTTTAGAATCCAATCTGTCAGAAATGTCCCTCTTCATTTGATCAATTTCACCTTTGATGGAGGTGACATCCTGAGTATGTTGAAAACCTTGGATTTGTTGCAATTGAAGAGAAGCAAGATGTGCTTACAGAAGCTTCTTGGTGCTGGCATTTGTTGTTGATTGAAGAGCAGAGTATGTTTGACTGATAAGTTGGATGAGTGTTGTCTTGAAATGGTGTTCATCACATTTCTATGAGGAGGCCCATGATGGCATGCCTGATCTGGAACTAAGGACTACTTCTCCCCCTCTGTCCAATGGCCCTTCTTCACTTTCTGCATCCTCACCACCAAAGAAATCTTCTGAACCACCAGTCTCATAGTCAATATCACCAGCTGTAGAGGGCAGAGTTGTGATTGCATCTTTTGCTCTTTGCATAGACTGTGTGGTGTGCACCAAATTTAGCATAATTTATGTATTGTCATTGCCCTGTCCAGCTAGAAGTTGGTATGCTGGAACAGGGTGAGTAAAAGTCTCAGCATCCAGGAAGGTAGAATCTATAACAGCTTGACTTTGCTGAAATAGTCCATCCCTGTTTGCATCCTGGACATTCATTAACTCACTTGCAATGGCATCCACCCTTATATCTCCTGTACCTGCATTTCTCTTATTATCTCTCTTTTCTTGCATCAAGGTCTCACCTTGGCTCCCCACCCTCATACCCTCACCTTCACCATCTAAGGTGGGACTCCTCTCACTCACTTTTGCCAGTCCTGAAGAAATGGACTGCATTAGATCACTCTTTTCCTCTCCTTTTTCCTGAGAGCAACCCAGACTCTCACTCAAATCAATCCCTTCCCTCAGTCCTAGGAGTGATTGCACTACTATTAAGTCTTATGCACTTGTAATAATTGATGAAATTTGAAGTTATGCAGAGACTCCTGACGGATGAGGAATATCCATCGGGTTAGCAGTTTGACTATCCGACGGATGACTGTTGTTAAGCTTATCCGTCGGGATACAATCACTACTCGACGGATGAAAGATATCCATCGGGATAGAAGAAATAATTGAGTTTGGAGTGGAGACTATTGTGGACTCTATGCAGATGGATGAAAATTTTGGCACATATGTCTCAACAGTCTCAGAAAGAAATGGCAAGTGAGGCAACAAAATTATCTAGAAGATGATGCTCACTTGCATAGATTTTTGGCTTCTCCAAGAGAGTTAAAGATGGAGAATTTGGAAGTGATGTTTTTATCATGTCAACATCCAATGAGTGTGTGGGAGAGTTTAGTGTATTATGTTCTTCAATTATTAGAGATTTTGGCTGTGACTCCACATTTATTGGAGCTACATCAACCTGACTTTGAGAAGGTGCGGTGACTGTGTCTTTAGCACCAGTTTGCACAATGTGTGAACCCTTTGCATCCCCAAGGGTTTTTGATTTCTTCTTTCTAGTATAAGTTTGGGGTGAGCTTGTGTCCCTTACCCTTTTGGCCTATGCTCTTGGCTGAGAGCTTGTTTTAATGGTAACATCCTTTTAGGAGGATGAAACCAGTAATTAGCTAGTATTTTTATTAATCACTGCAGTTTGTTGAGAAACTGCAGTGTGGCTAGGCTGGGAAACTCTCACCTCTCCATTCTTACTCTTAGGGCTTCTTTGATTTTCACCCTGTCCCTCACCTTTCTTACCCACCTTCACACTCCCCTCTTTAGGTTTTGTGGATTTTACAACTGATTTCTTTTGAAAGAAATCAGAGGGGGCTTTCTTAGCTTTGGATTTAGAAACTTTTGGTGGTTTGGTAGCTTGGGTAGGCAACTGTTGGGTCATTGACACAGTTGCCATAGCTACACTAGAAAGGAAAGAAGTTTGTGAGGTTGGAAGAGTGGAGACAGAAGAAATTACCTCACTTACCTGAGGTCCATCTATTACTGGAAAGTAGAATAAGGGTACCTCCTTGTGATGGTTTGCTCTGTTTAAATCTGCAATTATCCTTCTTTCTTGAACCCAACAATTCAGCTTGTTGGTTGGGTTCTCAATTACAATTTCCTTAAAAGATGCTTAGCAAGCATCATGAAAAATCTAGCATAATAGACACTTCTATCTCTCTTATTGACCTCTCCTAACTTAAAGCCTAATTCAAATCACTGAAATTAAAGTACTTATCATTAACTAGCATGTAAAGCATGTTAAGCATAGAGATTTTTATAGAATCAAAGTTACTAATTTTACCAGAAAACACCTTAGTTACTATATCACACAAATAACTCCATTCTTTCCTAAGACCCAACCTCCTAATTTTGCTTAATTTAGAAGTAGTGAGTGCATAGCCCATAGAATTAAGCATATTAACAATGTCAGTGTCTGTGTGTGAGGCAGTTACAGTATTATCAGGAATCTTGAAGCATGCTTTAATAACATCACTATTTATGCAAAACTGCTTACCTTTCAAAGTGAATATGATGATTTTGTCTGTTGAGTTGTACACTGCAGTTGTCCATATCTCTTCAACAACCTCACAGTAAATGGTGGATGATTCCAGCATGGCATAGTTGAGTTTGCAGTTCTTCACAAAATCCATCATTTTGTGATAGTCACCAGACTGTTGAATCTCCTTGTTCACCAAAGCTGAGGAGTTGTTTTTCTCATAGATATAACCAGTTTGTGACATGATTTTCACTACAGGTGCCATTGTTAGAGATTTGGAATTTGCAGAGAGCAAGAGAGAGTTTGCTTTTGAGAAGACAGAAATGAGAGCAATTGAATTTTAAGAATGATAAAAGAAATGAATATAAGTGAAATTGCTTTTATACTATCTCAGAAAATAACTGTCAAAAATAATGAAGTAAAATAAAGTGACCAATAAAAATTGTCCAAAATAGCCGTAAAAAAAATAAACTGTAAAAATTCCGTCACTTATCCGTCGTGTTATGCTTACAAACTGTAAGTACACTCGATGGATAATGTTCAGAGAATTAACGGCTAGGATTGAGACAATTTGACGGATAAGGATAACTTAGTTATCCGCCGATTTATAAAATATTCCAAAAAAATAATTGATTTTATTAACAAATTGTATTCCGATGGATGATCAAACTCGATGGATAATGATCATCCTTCGGGATGTAAATTTTGACTTAGACAAAATTTTATCCAAAACTGAAAAATCAATTGAATTTCTAGCTGCATTACAACTTGCAAAATATATGAAATGATTCAAGAATAATTGAGCATACCTAACTCACTTACCAACCTTGGAACAAAATGCTGTTCCACAGTACCATTCATCACATGTTCCCTGATGAAGTGGTACTTGATGTCTATGTGCTTTGTTCTTGAATGCTGTACTGGATTTTCAGTGATGGCAATTGCACTTGTGTTATCACAAAAAATAGGAATCCTATCCCCTTGTAGACCATAGTCCAACAATTGTTTTTTCATCCATAGAATCTGTGCACAACAACTACCAGCATCAATATATTCAGCTTCAGCTATAGAAGTAGAAACTGAATTTTGCTTTTTATTGAACCAGGACACAAGTTTGTTTCATAGATACTAACAGGTTCCTGTTGTGCTTTTTCTTTCTATTTTACAACCTGCATAATCTGCATCTGAATAACCAGTTAGATCAAAACCAGAATCTCTAGGGTACCAAATGCCAAGTTTTGGTATTCCCTTAAGATATCTGAAAATTCTCTTAATAGTTATTAAATGATATTCTCTAGGATCAGCCTAAAATCTAGCACAAAGACAAGTAGAAAACATTATATCTGGCCTACTAGTTGTTAAGTACAGAAGTGAACCAACCATGCCCCTATAGCTTGAAATATCCACATACTTTTCAGTAGTGTTTAATTCAAGCTTAGTTGCAGTGGCCATGGGAGTTTTTGCAGATGTGCTATCCATTAGATCAAACTTCTTTAGAAGATCATGAATATATTTAGTTTGACTAATGATTATTCCATCACTAACTTGCTTAACTTGTAACCAAGAAAGTAAGTTAGTTCTCCCGTCATGCTCATTTCATACTTGCTTTGCATCAATTTGACAAACTTTTTGCAAAGTTTTTCATCTGTAGAGCCAAATATAATATCATATACATAGATTTGAACAAGTATACTAGAGCCATTAACATTTCTAAAGAATAAAGTTTTATCCACAGTACCTCTTGTGAAGTGATTTTCCAAAAGGAACTTTGATAATGTGTCATACCAGGCTCTAGGTGTTTGTTTTAGTCCATAGACTGCTTTCAAAAGATAGTAGACATGATTTGGGAAATTTGGATCTTCAAAACCAGGAGGCTGACTGACATAGACTTCCTCCTCCAAATCTCCATTTAGAAAAACACTCTTGACATCCATTTGATAGACCTTGAAATTGGCATGGGCTGCATAAGCAAAGAAAATTCTGATGGCTTCAAGTCTTGCAACATGAGCAAAAGTTTCATCAAAATCTATTCCTTCTTGGTGACAATAGCCCTTAACAACCAATCTAGCTTTGTTCCTGACTACTATGCCATTTTCATACATCTTGTTTCTGAATACCCATTTGGTGTCTATTGGATTCTTTCCTTTAGGCTTAGGTACCAGCTTCCATACTTTATTCCTTTCAAATTGGTTTAACTCCTCCGGCATAGCTAAAATCCAATCAGGATCCAACAAAGCTTCTTCTACCTTCTTTGATTCTTCCTTAGATAGGAAGCTGCTATATAGACATTCTTCTTGAGTTGCTCTCCTTGTTTAAACTCTAGAAGATAGATCACCAATGATGAGCTCAAAGGGGTGATCCTTTATCCATTGTCTTTGTTGAGGTAGGTTATATCTAGATGAAGAGGCCTTATTGTTATCTTGATGTGTGATTGAATTTTGATTGTTTGAAACTCCCCCTGAGTTTATGGATCTTTGATTTAAGAAAGGAGAACTTTCTGTGAGTGATCTATTCTGACTTTCAGCTTCTTTTGATGACCCACGTATGGTATAACACCCTCCAAATCCGGGGTATAGATTTGAGGCATTATTAATAACAACTACAAACTAAACCTGCATAAGCGGAATATAAATATAATAATTACCCCGAACTACTGCTACTTAGGATCTTTTAAGGTTAAGAGTTGAAAACAAGAACCACACACTAACTTTATTACAAACCCAAATAAAACAATCCATCTCAAGAACTCTCTTTGTTACAAAACTTTATTCTATCTACATTCTCACCACACAACTTTTATTCAAACCACACAAAACTTTTATTCAACCCAACATTACTACTTATCCAGTTACACCTGGTCAGGTAACTCAAAGCTCTCTTCTGGAATAGGGAGGAACACCCTTGGTATAAGAGGGTCCCGCTGCTTGACTCGCTTCTTGACTACGCGGGTCCTGATGGGTTTCATTTTCTACCTTAACTGTAAAACAATAGGAATAACAATAAAAGAGGATGAGCCAAAATTGCTCAACAAGCCTGCAACAATATATATATAGTATAAAGAGAGAAGAATAAATGAACCGATAATCTGGTGGTTTGAACAACCATCTGTTTCTGAGCAGATTAATAATTTGCCATTGCTGGCGAGTGCCAAATGAACAAGACTGGAAATAAGAACTAACTATGCACTATAACCTGCTGATCAGTCAGGATACAGTGCGGATCCATACCCAACTGCATAGACCCGACCAACATAAAGAGTACTCAGGCAACCATGGCCTATTAATTAATGGTCTGGGTAAAACCCAGCCCGTATAGTAACCATCCAGTCCAAAGCGTAGCATCCGGAATAATCGAAATGTTTTTGATGTATCCCAATACCAGGATATATCAGAGTATATGTAACAAGGGTAAAAGTATTGGAATATGAATAGGGATTCAATAAATTGGGAGAAATCAAGAATTGAAATGAAATAGAAACAAGAATCAATAATTGGGTACAGTGTATATGAACAAGAATTATCAAAGTGTAACTGATATGGAAAATGGGGAATAATTCACTATTCTGGATTTAGAATAGGGGAAAAACTTGTCTTGCGCGTACTTAACCTGGTTCAACTCACCGCCTTCGGTCTCTAGCTTGATCGGCCTTGCTGACACCGAACCAATCATAGAAAAATAGCCATTTAGATAACTTACTACATACGCGTATCTCGAATTGATACTACGCAACCCTATCAATCTACCCATGCGTTTCTACCTGACTAGCATATACACATATATAATTATATAGCACATAAGGTTCACATAACCACGTAAAGCACATAGCACATAAGCACATAATTGATTTTTGGACTTATAAATATTTTTAGAATCGATACTAAACTTATATCTATAATAACTAACCCTATCTGATTTTATTAGAGTTTTTCGGGATTTATTTGACTCGATTCTATCCTTATTAGGGCAGATAAACAATTAAATAACACAAGATCACTCTCTTCCGGAAGAAATTATGACTTACAATTATTTTTATTGGATTCGTTTCATTTTTCTAAGTCTAGGGGTCTTCGTTTCGTTCAAATCGGACTAACGATTTAATTATTATGAATTAAACAAGATTTAATTAATTAATAATTAATTATAAATAAATAATTATAATTAATAATCCTTAAATATATTTTTAAATAATTAATTAATAAATATTGTATTTTAAAATAATTAATCCCTAATTATTAGGATTAATTACAATTTATTACAATTATATACAAATTATTATTACTTACTCGATTAGATCGATTATTTATAAATAAATAACCGATACAACTAACTGATACGCTATTTATCGAATAAATACTTATTACTCGAATTATAATCAAAGTCAACGAGCAACCACTAGTATAAATACGAGCTACTCGCGATCCTCGCATAATTATCGAACCATTATTATTATTACTATACCTATACGATTAATTAATCAATTAATTATCTGTATTTAATTATTCGATACGAATAATTATTACGATATTCTTCGAATAAATTATCGCTCGAATAATAATTCTAATTATCGAATCACTACTCGTATAGATACGAGTTACACGTAATATTTAACTAATTAACGAGTTTTTAATCATATTATTTAATCCTTATTTATTAATTAATTACCTAATTATTAATTAATTACCTAATTATTAATTAATTAGATAACTAATAAATAATTAGATAAATAATTAAATAATTATTTAATTAATTAAATTTGAATTTCTAAATTAATAAAATAATTTTGAAATTAATAATACTATTTTTCAGAATTTAAAACTAATTTTTATTTACTTTTTAGAATTACTAAAATAATTTTCTGATGTTAGAAAAATAAAATAAATACTAAAAATCAGAAACACAAAAACATGAAGAGTTTTCAGGTTTGGGGGATGAAACCCGGGGCGATTTCCGGGTTGGAACCGGGTCGAACCCGGGTCGCGAAGAACACCGCCCTGGCTGCCCAGAATCCGGCGCCGGCGGGGTTTCTCCGACCAAAGTCCGGCGACCCAAATACGCCTCAATCCTTCTCCGTTTCGATCTTTCCTTGGCTGAAAACGATTCAAAACATCTCCAAGAACTCGTTCAACACTCCAGCAACAACAGTCCTTCGTCCCTTCGATTTCTCCGGCCACATGAACTCAAAACCCGGCCAACACCGCCGAGTTCCGGCGACGAATCGCACCCCCATACTTCAACCAAAATCAACGTTTAATACACGAAAACAAAGCTTAAGTCTCCTAAAATCAAATTCCTTTAATCATTCTAATAGCTAATCAACAACAAAAACAGAAAATTAAATCAAAAATCTTGAACACTTAAGAACTCGGTTAATCACTACAGGGGTTATAAAATCGAAATAAAAATACCCAATCACTCCTAAGACTACAACAAAACTAACTGAATCAACCAAACAATCAAACGATTCTTCAAAATCAAAAACCGAAATTCATGCCAAGAACATAAAAATCGATTTAGAGATTAAACGAACCTCAGTTGTTGATATTAGTATCAATAGATTCGTCTCTTCACTAGGATTGTATCGGTTACTCGAGCTTTCTCAGTGGATTAGTAAATCTCCCAAAATCATGGATTGATCTTCTCCCTCTTCCAAGAACACAAAAGTCACCAACACTTTCTAATTTCTATTAATCTGATTTTTAATAATTAATTAACTAAAAATTAATAATAATCCAGCTATTTATACTATGGAAATTAATACCCCTAAATAAAATTAAGGGGCTAATTATACTCCTAATAAAAATTTTTGGCCCCAATTTTTATAATTTTTGGGTATTAATAATGAATTTTTAAATATTCAATAAATACAAAATAAATGTCAAAAATTCCCAAAAATTATGAATATTACAAAAATGCAAAGAAAAATGATATATGATAATTTCATGATCATATAAAAATAAAAATGTGATTTTTGTAGGTTTTTGGTACCCGAAGGGGTCCGGAAAAGTCGTTTTTCGCGAAAAAGGTAAATTTGTAAAACATCTAGGGGTTCAGAATAGCGATATGGTATAAGTTGTTTTTGGAAAAATAGGGCCAATGATTTTGTTTAAAACACGGGCTTTTAAAACACGGTTTAAGCTGTACGGGTTTTGATATAAGATATATAACTTACGATAAAACACTCAATAAATATCCAAAACACGTTTGGATCAAAACAGACAACACGTAGCACATAACAGTTAGGGTTTAATGAGTCAACACATTTAATCACATAATAATACACATAATTTATCTTTATTATGATATAATACAAGCGTAATTTCTCGGTCGTTACATTCCCCCCCCCAACAGGATTCTGTCCTCAGAATCATACTATGCAAATAACTGAGGATACTTTTCTAACATTTCACTCTCGAGCTCCCAGGTTGATTCTTCAACCACTGGGTTTCTCCACAAAACTTTCACTAATAACACAGACTTATTTCTTAATACTCTCTCTTGCCGATCTAGAATTCTTATCGGCTGCTCTACATATGACAAATTTACCTGAAGTTCTATTGGCTCATATTCTATTACATGCCTTGTATCAGGGTTGTACTTCTTAAGCATAGATACATGAAATATGTTGTGAATATGCTGCATATGGGGTGGTAAAACTAATTCGTACGCAACCTTTCCAACTTTCTTCAAAATTTCAAATGGTCCGACGTAGCGAGGTTTCAATTTGCCTTTATTGCCAAACCTAGTTAATCCCTTCCATGGTGATATCTTTAGCAATACATGCTCTCCTTCCTGGTAGTCCATATCCTTTCTGGATAGATCTGTATATTTACGCTGTCGATTCCGCGCTACTTCAAGTCGCTTTCGTATAAGTTCTACTTTTTCCTTGGTTTGCTGAATCAGTTCTAAACCTAGAATCTTGCGTTCTCCAATTTCATCCCAACATGTAGGCGATCTGCATTTTCTTCCATATAGAACTTCATAAGGTGGCATCCCGATACTCGCTTGATAGCTATTATTGTAAGAAAATTCCACTAGCGGTAGGTGCTCGTCCCAATTACCTTCAAAGTCTATTGCGCATACACGTAGCATATCTTCAATTATTTGAATTGTCCTTTCCCTTTGCCCATCCGTTTATGGATGATAAGCAGTACTCATGTTCAACTTCGTTCCTAGACATTCTTGGAATTGTCTCCAAAATCTCAAATTGAAATGGGGATCTCGATCCGATACAATCGATACGGGTACTCCATGACGCATTACAATTTCCTTGAGATATAAGTGCACTAACTTGTCCAGTGAAAATCTTTCATTGATCGGAAGGAAATATGCTGACTTCGTTAATCGATCAATGATGACCCAAATTACATCGTGATTTGCTTTCGTCCTTGGAAGTCCCACTACGAAATCCATAGCTAAGTGTTCCCATTTCCATTCTAGAATATCTAGTGGTTGTAGTAGTCTGCTCGGGCGTTGATGTTCAGCTTTAACCCTTTGGCACGTATAACACTTCCTAACCCATTCCGTTATCTCTTTCTTCATATTTGGCCACCAAAAGTTTTCCTTCAAGTCTCTGTACATCTTTGTACTTCCGGGATGAATCGAATATCTTGAACTATGAGCATCTTGCAAAATTTCCGCTTTCAATTTCGGTACGTTAGGTATCCAGATTCTCGAAGCAACTCGAAAAATTCCTTTGACATCCTTCTGACTGGTAATCTCTTCTCCTGTCAAATTGTCGATATCCTGGTCTATTACCTCTTCTTGACACCTTCTTATTTTTTCCAATAGTTCCGGCTGAAAAGTCATAGCGTAATTCATTTCGGTAGAACTTTCTAATACATGAGCTTCAATCTCCAATTTATCGAATTCCTTGATTAAGTCCTCTGAAGACGTTAACAAGTTCAATCGTTCCTTTCGACTTAACGCATCTGCTACTACATTGTCTTTGCCTGGATGATAATTGATTGAAACATCGTAATCCTTGATTAATTCTAGCCAACGTCGCTGTCACATATTAAGCTCCTTCTGGGTGAAAATGTGCTTCAAGCTTTTATGATCTGTATAAATCTCACATTTTTCGCTGTATAGATAGTGTCTCCAAAGCTTCAGTGCGAACACAATTGCTGCTAGTTCAAGATCGTGCGTCAGATATTTCTGTTCATGCGGCTTTAACTGTCTGGAAGCATATGCGATCACGTTGCCATGCTGCATCAAAACACATCCAAGTCCTCGATATGAAGCATCGCTGTATATGATAAAGTCTCCTTGATCATCAGGTAAAACAAGCACAGGTGCGGTTACGAGTCGATTCTTCAATTCTTGCAAACTGGCTTCACATTTCTGGTTCCATTCGAACTTTTCGTTCTTTCGCGTCAACTTCGTCAATGGTGTGGCTATCTTTGCAAAATCTTTAACTAATCTTCTATAATAGCCTGCTAATCCCAAGAAACTTCTGACTTCCGTTGGCGTCTTTGGTCTTTCCCAATTTAAAATAGCTTCAATCTTCGCTGGGTCCACTTGAATTCCTTCCATACTAATGATGTGTTCTAGAAACTGCACTTCCTTCAACCAAAATTCACATTTTGAAAATTTCGCATAGATCTGCTCCTTTTATAACGTCTCCAATATCGTTCTTAAGTGTGTTGCATGCTCTTCTTCCGTCTTCAAATAAATCAAGATGTCATCAATAAATACAATGATAAACTTATCCAAGTACTTCTTGAATACTCAATTCATCAAATCCATAAATGCTGCAGGTGCATTCGTCGGTCCAAAAGCCATCACGAGAAATTCATAGTGTCCGTACCTCGTTCTGAACGCAGTCTTTTGAATATCTTCTGCCTTGATTTTTAACTGATGATAACCTGATCGTAAGTCGAATTTTCGAAAACTATGCTGCTCCTTTCAGTTGATCAAATAAATCATCGATGCGAGACAAAGGATATTTATTCTTGATAGTTAACTTGTTCAACTCACGATAATCAATACACAGTCGCATGCTACCATCCTTCTTTTTACGAACAATACTGGTGCGCCCCATGGGGATACACTTGGCCTTGTAATTCCTTTGTCGAGAAGTTCTTGCAACTGTTTTGCTAATTCCTTCATTTCAACAGGTGCCATGAGATATGGAGCTTTCGAAATTGGTTCAGTCCCTGGCGCTAAATCAATAGTGAACTCGATTTCTCGATCCGGTGGAAGTCTTGGAAATTCATCTGGAAAGACATCGGGAAACTCACAAACTACAGGAATATCTTCAATCTTCGGACTTTCTTTGTCGGTATCCAATACATAAGCTAAGTAAGCTTGACATCCTTGGCGTAGCAATCATTTCATCTGCATCATTGTTAAGAATTTCTACTGTTGTTTTTCTCCTTTAAATACTACCGTTATATTTTCTTGGGTCTGCAATTTCACTTTCTTATTTGCGCAATCAATCTGAGCATTATTACTAGCTAGCCAATCCATTCCTAAAATAACATCAAACAATCCTAACCTGAAAGGTATCAAATCAACTGAGAAATGACATCTCCCTATCTCAATATCACAATCTGGGCATACTTGATCTACCATAACCTGATCATCATTTACTAATTTTATGACTAGCACTTCATCTAACTACTAAGTGTCACAGTCTATCTTAGAGATAAATTCTTCAGAAATAAAAGATCTAGTAGCTCCCGAATCAATCAATACTAGAGCATTTACGGAATTCACAGGGAGCGTACCTGCAACCACATTTCGACTCTGTACTGCTTCCTTCATTGACATGTTGAAAGTCCTTGCCCTGGGCTGATTTTGTGGTGGTAGTGGAGGTGGAGGTAATGCTAAAACCCTTGGAATGCTAGCGGCCATTGCAACCCCTCTGCAGTTTTTGGCGATATGTCCCTATCTTCCGTACTGGAAACAAGTGATCTCTGTCTTTCCCATCGAACATTCTTCAGAATAGTGTCCTTTTTGCTTGCACTTGAAATACGTGATATTTGGTCTATTGCAAATCCCAGTATGCTTCTTACCACATGTTCTGCTATCAGGTATGAAAGGTCGAATAAGTTTCTGCTGATTCGGGGCTGGAAGTCGATTACCCGCCCTCTGATTTTTTTGTTCTGGTTTCCTGAAGTTTGCCTTTCCCCGGGCTTGAAATCCCGGCCTTTTGTTGAAACGGTTCTGAGAATTTCCCGGTCCTTTCTCTTTCTGAGCTGCTTCACTCTCACCTTCAATAATCATGGCCTTCTGAACAACAGCCGTATAAGTCGTCAGCTCAAATACAGCTACTCTGCTACGAATCCATGGTATCAGTCCCTGCTGGAATCTCTTGGCCCGCTTTTCATCCGTATCCACTTCCTCAGGAACAAATCTGGCCAATTCAGTGAACTTGGTCTCATAATCCGCGACCGATAAATTATCTTGCTTCAGCTCCAGGAATTTGATTTCCATCTGGTTCTTCATAAAACGAGGAAAATATTTCTCCAGGAAAAGATCAGTGAATCTATCCCAGGTCACCACACCTTCCCCTTCCAAAGCTTTCTTCGATTCCCACCAGTAATTGGCTTCGTCTTTCAGAAAGTAGCTGGCAAAATCCGTCTTCTATTCTTCCTCAACTTTCACTAACGTAAAAGTCTTTTCTATCTCCTTCAGCCAAGCTCTCGCCTTTGTAGGATCTGTGGAACCGGCAAACTCTGGAGGCTTTACCGATTGGAATTGCTTGAAAGTAACTACAGGTGCTGCTGGAAGTACTTGATGTTCTGGATGAGCGGCTTGTTGTAACATTTGTTGTTGAAACTGCTGCTGTTGCTGCTGCATTTGTTGTTGCATCATCAACATCTGCTGTTGTATGAGATAAAACATCTGATCCATCTGATTATTATCGTCTTGGCCCTCGGTATTTCCGTTAGACGAGTCGGGTCGTGCTTTTCTTTTAGGTGCCATCTTTCTGATAATAAAACAACGGGTTCTTTTAATAACAGTATACTAAACAGGTGTTATGGAATGGAAACAGTCTTTATAATATTAAAACAGTGTTAAAACAGTTGATATGGGGAAATAAAACAATTTATTAAATATCTAAATAAATAAAACAGTGTGATGTGTAAATAAATCCTTTTTAAAATAATTTTAAAATTTTTGAAAACATAAAGGGTACAACATGATCATAAATAAAATAACATTTTTAAAGATGCAACGGTAAAACAATGAAATAAATGTAAATGCTTAAATAACTGAAAAATAAAATAAATAAAACGTGAAAAAGTCCATCTCATATATATATATAGGTAAGACACCAGCTACAGGTGTCAATGCTTGATACAAAAGTCTATGATATGTCAGTCATACTGCTACTGCTATCAGTCAAAACTAGTAGCTATCCTCATACAAACTAGTCATACAATACTATGCTGCCTCTATCTAAAAAAATATATACAAAACACAACACTCCTCCATCTGCTAAGATCAGAATCCTGGTGGCACATGGCTCAGCTCCTCCTGCAAAGCCTCTAATACTGCCTCTGTAAGTCTCATCGCCCTGCAGTATGCTGCCTCTGCACTACTGTCCTGCTACCTCAGATCAGTAAGCTCCTGAGAACCAACTCTGTGAATCTGACGTAGCCTCTCTCTCAATATGTAATGTGGGTGAAGTGCTCGAACTGGACCATTGTTATTCCCAGTGGACTAACAATGAGATTTACAGAAGGGGGGGTTAAATGTAAATCTCAAAACTTTTTCAGGTTTTGAGCAATTTGTAAGACTAAGTGTTTGAGTGATCAAATATGTGTGAATTGCTTGGAGCTGATGCAGACAGATATATATTTAAACACAAATGAAATTAACACAAAGAACTTAAAAACTATTCTGGTGGATTTGTTGTTCCACCAGAGATGTGTTATTTCAGAAAATCTGTGATTCAAAATTAAATCACAGCTGCTTCCTAGTACAAACTAGATGATTTTCTCTCTTGATATTTCTAAACAGCTCAGGGAAAATTCATATCTAATTACTAGCTACTACTTGGTTTTTATAACACCAAGTTTACAAGTGAAGACAAAGATAAAGTACAATAAGACAATAGTTCTCCACTTATTTCTGTTCCATTTTTATCCAGTGTAATATGGAATTATCTGTTGACTTTCCATTTTGAACCAGACTAAAAACGGCTGCTTTTTCTGATGTTCCTGAAATAGGCTACCACATCTCTGTCAATCCATGTGCCTCTGTCAGCTTTGTTAACTGTCACTATCAACTGCTATGAGACTGAGCATCTGTTGAAGCTTTCATCCGTTGATGGCTTTATCCGTTGATGCTCTAGCAGTGCATCCGTTGAAGCTTTCATCCGTTGTTGGCTTTATCCGTTGATGCTCTAGCAGTTAAAGCTTTATCCGTTGAAGCATTTATCCGTTGAAGCGTTAGAGACATCCGTTGAAGCTTAGTTTCTTATCCGTTGAAGGTCTTCAATATCAGTTGATACTTCTTCACTTATACAAAATTACAAGACATGAAATATTTATAATTAGCCCTCCTACTTGTACATCCATTAGTAGTCAACATGACTGATTATCTCCTAACAACATCTAAGAATTACAGCTTGAAACCAGAGAGTGAGATGTGCTACAATACCAAACTTAATGCTAAGTAAGGCTACTCCTTCAACGGATAGCCAAGATGGTCTTATCCGTTGAGGCTACAAACACTAGATTTCTACTTAAGTGTTTTGCTGAACTTATCATCAAACTAATACACATATTCCTAACAATCTCCCCCTATTTATGTCTACTAGAACTGTAGGCATAAATTTGGGTTTAGCTTGATGATAACAAAACACTTAACAAATATATAAACTGTAACTAAGCAGAAATTCAAAAGTGCTGCAAAAGTGTATATGCTGAGATGAAATTGAAGAAATACATTGTTTCCAAGGGTGCTCCTTTAGCTTGAGCAAATTACTTTCTTTTCCTTTGATCCCTGGTTTTCTTTCCTAGCCTCCTGTCATTCTCCTCCATTTGAAGTTGAAGTTGTCTGTAGAATTCAGCTTCATCTTCTTCATTGATATCTAACTTAGATTGCATATCCTTGAGAGTTTCATTACTGGAAATCTTTAGCTGATCTTCAATTCTGAAAAATCTTCTGACTCCTTTGTTGTCTCTGAACTCCATCAACCAATGAGGTGATTTGTGAATTGTAATACCTCTCTCTGGAATGAGTAAAGTTCTAGGCAAAGCATTGGGCTCCCTCCAAGTTTTCCTTATGTTGGCAATCTTGTTGAGAATCTCGGTCCTAGCAGTTCTGGTAAAGCCAGAATCCTTATGTATGGCTGAGTAGACTCTAATCAAGGTAGTGTAGCCTTCATTCAGAATTCTGTGAAGAGGCCATGTTCTTTCCCCAGCTCCTTTGTATTTGAACACTAGTCTTTCTGGTAGCTGTCTGTAGGCAGCTATTCCCCTTATATCCTCCAGCTCATCCAGATAGAGTTCAATGTCTGAAAATTCTTTTATGTCACAGATGTGAACATAATCATCTTTAAAGTTTTGAGGTTTGGACTTAGGCTTCTGTGTGAATTTGATTGAGGCTTTAGAGGGTGTTGATTTGATTCTTCTTTTCTGCTTCTTTGATGATGCAGCAGAGGTTAGGAAGGTGGGCAATTTGATGGTATCCCAATCAATTGGTTCCTCCTTAGGAATGATTGTTTCACCATGAATGTTCATGAAGGGGTCAGGTACAATGGGTTCAGGAATGGAGGGTAGTGGTTTGGATATTGATTGGGTTTCTTCAGTCTTATCTACCTTCTTTCTCTTTGCATTGACCTTCTTTTTTTTCCCTTTCTGCCATTCTTCCTTACTTCTTTCCTCCATCTCAGTACCAACCATGTCCCCCATAGCTTCATCTTCACCTTTGTCTTCAATTACTTTCTGATCTTCAGCCTGACTTGACTCTAGCTGTTTTTCAAGCTTTGCTTGTGCTCTTTTGTCAGCCTTTAGCTGTTTGGCTTCTTCCTTCAACCTTTGGGTTTCTTCCTTCTTGGCTATTGAGAATTTGGGATGTCCTTGCATCACACATATGCTCTTTCCCTCTCTGAAAATAATAACCATGTTTCTCCTTACAGCCTTATCCATGGTCTCTTTGAGATATGCAATACTTCTTCCTAAAAGCTTGTCCTCATCTGCTTTTGGAAGAGGAAAATCCACCTCTTTTAGAGGATTCTTTGTAGAGTCCTTATTGGATCTGTTGTTGGGCTTGAGAACCATAGGTTGCAGATCTTTGGAAGAAGTTTCTCCATCCTTATGCCTCCCTACTGGCTTGAGTTCCATAATAATTGATTCCACTTTTGTGCTATGCTTCACAGATTGTGATTGAGAAGTTGTAGAACCAAATATTAGTTGCATCTTTTCATCAATCTTCTTCCTTTGCTCTTTGACTTGCAATTCAGCTGCTGCTATCTGGATTAGATCAATTCCATCTAGCTTTCCTTTGACTTGAATTGGTGGAGAAGTTGTGATGACAGGAACTAGCACTTGAGAAATCTGAACTGTTGTAGATGGCTCTCCTTCCCCTTCCCCTTTATTCTCCCCCTTTTTGTTATCATCAAGGGTAGGGGTCAAGCCTTGTGCTTGTGCCAGCTGCATGAGGAGATTTGTTTGAGTTTGTTGATTCTGAAGAATGGTGACCATAGAGTCTTCAATTATTTGAACCCTATCTTCCAATCTGGCCAACCTCTTATCAGCATCAGAGGCCTTCCTTAGTCTCCCCAACAAATCTTGCATAGTACCATAGGGTATAACTGAATCCAATTTCTCAGCATTGTAGGATTTCAGATCAGCAATGTCCAGCTTGAGCTCATCCACACTTAGATTATGCTAGTAATGCTGCAACTGCAAGAGATGCAGAGATTCCAGATGAGCTTGAAGAATTGCCTTGGTGCCAGCATCCTGAGTCTCCTGAATGGCCTGCTGAATTGTCATGACTTGTTTGACCAAAGTGACACCAAACTCTCCTGGTGTTGATGGTTTTACCCATGCCCATGCAGGAAGATTAGGAACAGAACTTGGGCCTGCTACTCCCCCTAAGTTCATGCTCTCATTCAAATAATTAGAGTCATCATCATTAGAATTTACTCCAAATTCTTCAGATGGCTCACCAGCTTGAGAAGGCAGCCTGTTGACAGCAGCTTTGTCTCTTAGAAGAGATTCTGAAGTGTGTACAATGTGTAGTGTCTGTTCTGCCTCCACATTGCCCTGTGCAGCCAATAATTGATAGGCTGAAACAGGGTGAGTAAAAGTGTCAGCATCCAAGGAAATGTTATCAATGACAGCTTTGTAGTGTTGCTGAAATTGTCTTCCCTTATCTGCATCATCCACTTTCATGAACTCACTAGCAATGGCTGGATCCACCCTTATAGCTTCTGTACCTGCCTTTCTCTCAATTTCTCTCTTTTCTTGCATCAGGGGCTCCCCCTGGCTCACACACACCCTCACACCCTCACCTTCACCTTCTAAGGTGGCACTCCTCTCACTTACTTTTGCCATGCTGGAAGAAATAGCATGCATTTGGTGACTCTCATCCTCTCCTTTTGCCTGGGAGCAACCCAGCCTCTCACTCAAAAAATCACTCCCTTCCCTCAAGCCTAAAAGTGATTGTTCAGTTGCCATGTCCTCTACAGTTGGAGTTGTTTCTGTTAAGTGTGTAGAGGCCATCAACGGATAGGGAGTATCCGTTGAAGTGGAAACTGATGGTATCAACGGATAACTGCTGTTAAGCTTATCCGTTGAAGAACAACCACTTGTCAACGGATGAGAGATATCCGTTGAAGAAGGAAATGATGTAGAGATAGAAAGTGATATAATTGTTGAATCTGTGTGGATTGATTTTAAGTGAGGTGACACAGATTCTGCAACTACATCTGAAAGAATTGGCTGATGATCCAACAAATCATCTAAAAGATGATGATCACCAGGTTTTGAGTGGGGCTCCTCCCTGAGTTTTAATGAGGGAGAATCAGGAATTGATGTGAATATCATATCCACATCCAGAGAGGGTGTAGGAGAGTTTGAGGAATGGTGTGTGTCTATATTAAGAGAATGGGGCTGTGATTCCACATTTGCTGGAATCACATCAAGCTGAATTTGAGAAGGCACAGATACTGGTGGGTGTATCTGTGCTGTGTGTGTCCCTTGTGTGGAAACTAGGGTTTTGGCCTTCTTCTTCCTTGAAAAGGCTTGAATTGGTGAATGTTTAGCTTCAGTGTCCCTCCCTCTTTTGTTCTGTGTCCCTGGGTGGGGACTATTTTCAATAGTTACATCCTTTTGGGAGGATGCAACTAGGGATGTGCTGGACTCCTTTTGAACCACTACAGTCTTTTGAGAGACTGTGGCTTGGCTGGAATAGGTATCACTCACCTCTCCCACCTTATCCTGGGGGGCTTTTTGATGTTCACCCCTCCCCTCACCACTCACACCCTGTTCACTCCCGTCAGGGTTTATGGTAGTTGTTACAACTGTTGTCTTTTGAGAAACAACAGAGGTAGGTTTCTTTGACTTGACTTTGGAGATTTTAGATTTGATGGCTTTGGTAGGAGCCTGTTTGGACAATGACACAGGTTCCATAGCCACACTAGAAGGCAAAGAAACATTGGGGTTGGAAATAGTAGGAGTTATAGAAGCATTTACCTCACTTACCTGTGGTGCATTCATGATTGGCAAGTATACCAATGGCACCTGGCTGTTGAGATTCATTCTCAAAAGGTCTACAAGGACCCTTTTCTCTTGTGCCCAGCATTTGAGTTTATTATTCTCATTGGATATAACCAAACCTTCAGCAACATGGTTAGCCAATAACATAAAGAATCTAGCAAAGTAGATGTTATGTGGTCTATTAGCTTTGTTACCTAATCTGGAACCTAATTCTAGCATAACACAATTGCTAAAATTAAAGTACCTATCAGAAACTAGCATATAGAGCATATTAACAAAAGATGAAGTGATAGCATCAAAATTGCTAATCTTCCCAGAGAAAACCTTAATAAAGGCATCTCCAAGAAAACTCCATTCTTTCCTAAGGCCTTTCCTTCTAATACTACCTAAACTAGTAGAATCAAAAGCATAGCCTATGAAATCTAGCATAGTAGAGACATCTTTATCAGTGTGTGGTGTCATGACATTATTCTCAGGCAACTTAAAGCAAGATTATAAATCATCACAATTAATGCAATAGTCCTTACCTTTGAGAGAGAAGGCAATAGTCATATCAGTGGAGTTGAACTCTGCAGTTGTCCAAATCTCCTCAATCACTTCACAGTAGATGGTTGGGGCTTCCAGCATTGCATAGCTCAGTTTGCAGTTCTTGATGAAGTCCATCATCTTGTGATAATCAGAATGGGCTTCCTTCTTTTCAACCAAGACTATGAAATTATTCTTTTCATAAACAAATCCTGTTTGAGACATAATATTGACTACTGGTGCCATTGTTGTGAGTAGAGGTTGCAGAGAAGAACTTGAGAATTGAGAGAGAAAAAGAATGACAATTGCAAGAAAGCGTAAAGTGAAAATAAGAATTCAATTGGGCTTTTATACTTTCTTGAATTAAAACACAAATTAAAATAATTAAATGATACTTTTAAGTAAGTGAAAGCCGTTCAGGAATAAATGAAACTGTAGAAATTCTGAAAACTACCGTAAATACAAATATATACAACACTGTATATCTGTATCAACGGTTGAGTAAAAGAATCAACGGCTGTGACTCACTAACGTGACACATCAACGGATAAGGTAAATAGTTATCCGTTGATGAACAATACTATTTTATCCGTTGAAGGATAAAATTACCAGAAATGTATTTGTCTTTCAACGGATAATGAATATCTGTTGATAGAACAATTTTGGCTTTCAATGGATAGGGAATATCCGTTGATAGGATAAGTTTTGATTAAAGCCAACTTTGTTCTTGCAGCAAATTCATTTCTGGCTACAAGACAAATTACATAGATGACATAGATTATGAATAGTTAAGCATACCTAACTCACTTACTAATCTTGTGAATGTTGATTCATCAAGTGGCTTGGTAAATATGTCTGCAATCTGCTTTTCACTTGGAACAAAATGAAGTTCCACTGTACCTTTCATCACATGTTCCCTAATGAAGTGGTACTTGATATCAATGTGCTTGGTTCTTGAGTGCTGCACTGGATTTTCAGTAATGGTAATGGCACTTGTGTTGTCACAAAATATTGGAATTTTGTCAACAGTTATACCATAGTCAAATAACTGATTCCTCATCCACAGTATTTGTGCACAGCAACTACCAGCTGCAATGTATTCAGCTTCAGCTGTTGATGTGGAAACAGAATTCTGCTTCTTGCTGAACCATGATACAAGCTTGTTTCCTAGAAATTGACAGGTGCCTGTTGTGCTTTTCCTGTCTAATTTGCAACCTGCATAATCTGCATCTGAGTAGCCAATTAGATCAAAACCAGACTCTCTAGGGTACCAAATTCCTAGATTTCGAGTCCCTTTGAGATATCTGAAAATTCTTTTAATAGCCACTAAGTGAGATTCTTTAGGGTCAGCTTGAAATCTAGCACAGAGACATGTAGAAAACATAATATCAGGTCTACTGGCAGTTAAATATAAAAGTGAGCCAACCATGCCTCTATAACTTGTAATATCCACAGACTTTTCAGCCTTGTTTAATTCAAGCTTGGTGGCAGTGGCCATGGGAGTTTTTGCAGGTGAACAATCCATTAAGTCAAACTTCTTTAAAAGATCATAAATATATTTAGTTTGACTAATGAAAATTCCACCACTAACTTGTTTAACTTGTAAACCAAGAAAGTAAGTTAGCTCCCCCATTATGCTCATTTCATATTTACTTTGCATTAATTTAGCAAACTTTTTACAAAGTTTATCATCTGCAGATCCAAATATAATATCATCTACATAAATTTGTACAAGTATCTTAGAGCCATTAACATTTCTAAAGAAGAGAGTTTTGTCAACAGTACCTCTTGTGAAGTGATTATCTAGAAGGAACTTTGATAAAGTCTCATACCAGGCTCTAGGTGCTTGCTTTAGTCCATAGAGTGCTTTCAACAAATAATACACATTGTCTGGAAAATTTGGATCTTCAAAACCAGGAGGTTGGGTTACATAAACTTCTTCCTCCAATTCCCCATTTAGAAATGCACTCTTGACATCCATCTGATAGACTTTGAAATTGGCATTAGCTGCATAGGCTAGAAAGATTCTGATGGCTTCAAGTCTTGCAACTGGAGCAAATGTTTCATCAAAATCTATTCCCTCTTGTTGAGAATAGCCTTTGGCAACCAATCTGGCTTTATTCCTTATGACAATGCCATTTTCATCTATCTTGTTTCTGAATACCCATTTTATGTCAATAGAACTCTTGTTCTTTGGCTTGGGTACCAGCTTCCATACTTTGTTCCTCTCAAATTGGTTTAGCTCCTCGTGCATAGCTAAAATCCAATCTGGATCCAAAAGAGCTTCTTCCACTCGCTTAGGTTCCTCCTGTGATAGAAAGCTACTATACAGACATTCATCTTGAGTAGCCCTTCTAGTTTGTACTTTAGATGTAGCATCACCAATGATCAGTTGAAAAGGGCGATTCTTGGTCCATTTCCTTTGAGGTGGTAGATTAGCCCTTAATGAGGTTGCCTCAGTATTGTCATGATGTGAGATAGAATGTTGATTTGTTGAAACTCCCCCTGAGTTGTTGATCCTTTGAAAGGAAATGGGAGTTCTATCAACTGATGAGGTGAAGTGATTATCCGTTGATAGACTGTGATCAACGGATGCTTCGTTATGAACTTTAATGGATGATGCACTTTGTCTTTCAACGGATGCTGTATTGCTTCTTTCAACGGAAGCTGAATTTTGACTTTAAACGGATGCAGCATTCTGTGCATTATCCAAAGGCAGACTCTGGTTTCTTCTTGAGATGTCTTCTTCATCATTCTCATCTTCACTATCATCACAATATATCTCAATATTGTCAAATTTGAGTCCTTCATGATGTCCCTCATCTGTTAGTCCATTAATCTTTTTATCATCAAACACAACATGTACAGATTCCATGACAATGTTGGTTCTTAGATTGTAGACCCTATATGATTTTCCAGCAGAATAACCAACAAATATTCCTTCATCAGCCTTTGCATCAAACTTTCCTTTGTGATCAGATTGATTCCTTAAGATGTAACATTTGCAACCAAAGACATGTAGAAAGTTTAAAGTTGGTTTTCTTCTCTTGAATAATTGATAGGGAGTCATACATTTTGCTTGATTGATTAGAGAAATATTCTGAGTGTAACATGCACAGTTAACAGCCTCAGCCCAAAAATAAGTTGGGAGCTTTGACTCCTCAAGCATTGTCCTTGCAGCTTCAATTAGTGATATGTTCTTCCTTTCCACCACACCATTTTGTTGTGGAGTTCTTGGAGCTGAGAACTCATGCATGATCCCATTTACTCCACAGAACATCTTCATGGTTGAATTCTCGAACTCAGTTCCATTGTCACTCCTAATATTCCTTACTTTGAAATCAGGATGATTGTTGACTTACTTGATATGATTGATGATGATTTCACTAGCTTTATCCTTTGATCCAAGAAAATAAACCCATGAAAACTTTGAGAAATCATCTACAATCACTAGGCAGTCTCTTTTCCTTGAAATTGACAATACATTGACTGGTCCAAAGAGATCCATGTGTAGAAGTTGCAGTGGTTCATCAATTGCAGATTCAAGCTTCTTACTGAATGATACTTTCTTTTGCTTTCCTTTATGACAAGCATCACACAGTCCATCCCTTGTGAATTCCACTAGAGGCATTCCTCTAACTAAGTCCTTTTTGACCAGATCATTCATTGTCGTGAAATTCAAATGGGACAGCTTCTTATGCCATAGCCAACTTTCAACTGGACTTGCTTTGCTGAGAAGGCAAGTAATGGATTCTGTATCTGTAGAGTTGAAATCAGCTAAGTACACATTTCCTTTTCTAACTCCAGTTAGAACCACTTTATTGTCCTTTTTACTTGTGACAATACAGGCTTCAGAATTGAAGGAAACAGTATTCCCTCTGTCACATAGTTGACTGATGCTCAATAAATTGTGTTTGAGACCATCAACCAATGCAACTTCATCAATGATGACATTTTCTTTTGAAATCAAGCCATATCCCATAGTGAATCCTTTGCTGTCATCTCCAAAGGTTATGCTAGGGCCAGCTCTCTCCTTAAATTCTGTGAGCAGGGTGAAATCTCCTGTCATGTGTCTTGAACAACCACTGTCCAAGTACCATAGATTCCTTCTTTGTCCCTGCACACAACAAAATCAATCAAGTTGATTTTGGTACCCAAGTTTCCTTGGGTCCAGCCTTGTTAGTCTTTTTTCTAGACTTCATTCCTCCTGCATCTTTTGACTTAGGTAACTTTGGGTCAACCTTGGTCTCAGATGTGGTTGGTTGAAGTGTAGGCTTAGTCACGGAATCATTTAACACATTTGATTGAATTTGATAAGGCATAGGTTGTGCAAACATGTTATTCCACATAGGCATATTATATGGCATTTGAGGCATACTAAATGCAGTAAAGTAAGGATTGTTAATGTATGGCATGTTTGCAAAATGTGCATGGGGATTCTGGTGAGACATAACAGGCATAGCATACAGAGGTGACATAGACATGTTTGGCATGGAGGGATTTGAAGGCATGGGAGCATTTTTAACAGATTTGCAATTATCAGATAGGTGATTAACACTTTTACAATGTACACAGCTTTTTCTAGGAGCATACCTATCAGGTGTGTAATTGTTATGTTTATTAATCCCTACCTTCCCATTTCTTTTAGATTTTCTTTTAGTTTCCTTCTTATCCTCAACCAACTTAAGCCTATCTTTCAACTGATCTAAAGTCATGTGTCCTATATTCACCTTACTGACATCTCTGGATGTGCTAGCTCCTTCTCTGACAAAGTTCATGAGAGTTGAATCATTCTTTTTATTTTTAAAAGAACTTGCCTGTTTTAATTGATGAGCCTTCAACGGATGCTTCTTTTCTTCCTTCAACGGATAACTTTCATCATCCGTTGATTCCACATCTGTTGACAATCCATCAATTAATTCTAACTTCTTTTTTTTTCTTCCAGGCATCCTCACAGAATGATTCAATTCCCTGAACCTTGGCAATTTGAACACCAACATCCCTAGATGTTTTCCAGGCCTTGATTACCTCTTGCTCACTTTCTAACTGTTTAGAAAGAATTTCTACTTTCTTAACAGCTTCTTCTAGTTCACTCTCGACAGTCAAGCATTTAAGTTTAATCTTTTCAAGCTCAATTATCTGACTCTCTAACACAGCATTCCTATCACTTAAAAACACATTATTTTCTTTGATCCTAGTGTTTTCTTTAGCTAGTGATTTAAGAGAAACACGCAAATAATATAATTCATTGGACATATCATTTATGGCTTCATTGCATTCATGTTTAGAAAGCTGAGAGAGATCAGTAGTAATTACCTGGTTGCTTGATGAACTAGTTTCATTTTCATCAGAATTAGCCATCAGGGCTAGGTTGACATATTCCACATCATCATCTTCATTTACCCCATCTGCTGCCCAATCATCTTGAGTGAGAAAAGCTCTTTCCTTTTGTTTGAGCAAATCAAAAATACTTCCTTTTGTAATCAACTTGCTCAAATTTCTTTTTCTCAGAATTTGGCTTCCTACACTCACTTGCAAAGTGTCCACTAATGCCACAGTTGTAACATTTGAACTTTGATTTGTCCACCATGTTTTTGTTTGGCTTAGTGAACTTTGTGTTTTTCCTGAACTTCATCTTTGCAAACCTCCTGGACAGAAAGGCCAGATGTTCATTAATATCATCAGATTCATCCTGACTGGAATTGTCTTCATCCTCAGCAACTTGCTCTTTACCCTTGCTTGATTCTAATTTGCTTGTGCCAATTTTGAGACTTGGCATTGTCTTTTCCTCATTTCTGGCTTCAACTTTTTCACTGTCAGCTACAAGTGCAACTGATCCTCCTTTTCTCTTTCCCTTTTCCAACAGCTCATCTTGCTCCATCTCAAGTTTATAAGTCTTCAAAATTCCATATAATCTTTCAAGTGTGAAGTCCTTATAATCTTGAGAATTTCTTAGAGAAACAGTCATAGGCTTCCATTCCTTTGGTAGAGACCTTAGAAATTTTAGATTGGAGTCCTTGACTTGGTACACTCTCCCATACAGCTTTAATCCATTCAATAGTTTCTGAAATCTGTTGAATGTATCATTCAATGATTCTCCTTCTTCAAAGTGGAAATATTCAAATTGTTGAATGAGAAGCTGCATTTTGTTTTCTCTAACTTGCTCCGTGCCTTCACAGATAAGCTGCACAGTATCCCAAATTTCCTTAGCAGTTTGGCTATTGATGACAATGTCAAACATATCTTGATCCAGGCCATTAAACAAAATGTTCATGGCTTTCTTGTCCTTGTGGACCTCTTCAATATCTTCAACAGTCCATTCTGCCTTTGGCTTGGGAATAGACTGTCCAACAGCAACTGTAGCAGTAGCAGCTGTGGCCACCTTGTATGGGATGTGAGGACCATTCTCAATGCAGTTGATGTAGCTTTCATCTTGAGAGAGAAGATGTAAATGCATCTTCCCCTTCCAGTGATGATAGTTATCTCTTTCCAGGATTGGAATCTTTATACCAATAGCCTTCTTACTCATGATGTTAGCAGAATAGATCTTTAAACTCTTTGTATGTTAAGAGCTTGCTCTGATACCAATTGTTATTCCCAGTGGACTAACAATGAGATTTACAGAAGGGGGGGTTGAATGTAAATCTCAAAACTTTTTCAAGTTTTGAGAAATTTGCAAGACTAAGTGTTTGAGTGATCAAATGTATGTGAATTGCTTGGAGCTGATGCAGACAGATATATATTTAAACACAAATGAAATGAACACAAAGAACTTAAAAACTATTCTGGTGGATTTGTTGTTCCACCAGAGATGTGTTATTTCAGAAAATCTGTGATTCAAAATTAAATCACAGCTGCTTCCTAGTACAAACTAGATGATTTTCTCTCTTGATATTTCTAAACAGCTCAGGGAAAATTCATATCTAATTACTAGCTACTACTTGGTTTTTATAACACCAAGTTTACAAGTGAAGACAAAGATAAAGTACAATAAGACAATAGTTCTCCACTTATTTCTGTTCCATTTTTATCCAGTGTAATATGGAATTATTTGTTGACTTTCCATTTTGAACCAGACTAAAAATGGCTGCTTTTTCTGCTGTTCCTAAAATAGGCTACCACATCTCTGTCAATCCATGTGCCTCTGTCAGCTTTGTTAACTGTCACTATCAACTGCTATGAGACTGAGCATCCGTTGAAGCTTTCATCCGTTGATGGCTTTATTCGTTGATGCTCTAGCAGTGCATCCGTTGAAGCTTTCATCCGTTGATGCTCTAGCAGTTGAAGCTTTATCCGTTGAAGCATTTATCCGTTGAAGCGTTAGAGACATCCGTTGAAGCTTAGTTTCTTATCCGTTGAAGGTCTTCAATATCAGTTGATACTTCTTCACTTATACAAAATTACAAGGCATGAAATATTTACAATTAGCTCTCCTACTTGTACATCCATTAGTAGTCAACATGACTGATTATCTCCTAACAACATCTAAGAATTACAGCTTGAAACCAGAGAGTGAGATGTGCTGCAATACCAAACTTATTGCTAAGTAAGGCTACTCCTTCAATGGATAGCCAAGATGGTCTTATCCGTTGAGGCTACAAATACTAGATTTCTACTTAAGTGTTTTGCTGAACTTATCATCAAACTAATACACATATTACTAACAACCATCCGCCTGTGTCTCAAACAACCCAAGGATCTCTCTACACTGATCCTGCCATCTGACCCTCTCCTCTCTCTCTTCTTGGAAATGCTGATATGTGACTGTATGATGCTCACGAAGATCCATGCGGGAACCTCGAGAAGGTAATGGCTCATCTACTACTACCTCATCCATGAACTCCGGCTGTGGAAACTGATATACCCCGGGAACAGGGGCATAGATAGCTAGCGGGGCAGGAAACAGAACAGGCTGCTCTATAGGTGCATATACTGGTGGCTCTGCCTCAGGCTCCATCGGTGAAATCTCTGGAATCTCGACTGGTGGCATAGGAATCTGGGGCTCCAATCCTCCCACTGCGAAATATCAACCATGTCAGGAACATCGAACACCAGGAACTCTAACGGTGGAAAATCAGGTATCTTCGGCTCAAAAAATGGAAAAAAATCATCAAAATCTGGTACCTCTGGTGGAAGGGGTATCTCTGGTGCTGGTCCAAGTGGCAATGGTGGAAGTGGTGGCAATGGAGGAAAGATCTGCTCTGAAACTGGAGCCACTACTGGTGCAACCACTAGATCTATCTCGGTCCACTCCGTAGACGATGATAAAGAAGCCATCTAATATACATAACAATAATAACACAAAAACAATCAAATCACAATCCTAAAACTCATAACTTCTAATCACATAAACAAACAATCCTAACACTCTTACTTCTCTCCTATATGATCTTCCTATCTTATCTTAATCCTAATGTTCTCGTTTTCAAGGATCAAAATCTAAGCTCTGATACCAACTATAACAGCCTCCAAATCCGGGGTATAGATTTGGGGCATTATTAATAACAACTACAAACTAAACCTGCACAAGCGGAATATAAATATAATAATTACCCCGAACTACTACTACCCAGGATCTTTTAAGGTTAAGAGTTGAAAACAAGAACCACACACTAACCTTATTACAAACCCAAATAAAACAGTCTGTCTCAAGAACTCTTTTTGTTACAAAACTTTATTCTATCTACATTCTCACCACACAACTTTTATTCAAACCATACAAAACTTTTATTCAACCCAACATTACTACTTATCTTGTTAAACCTGGTCAGTTAACTCAAAGCTCTCTTCTGGAATAGGGAGGAACACCCTTGGTATAAGAGGGTCCCGCTGCTTGACTCGCTTCTTGACTACGCGGGTCCTGGTGGATTTTATTTTCTACCTTAACTGTAAAACAATAGGAATAACAATAAAAGAGGATGAGCCAAAATTGCTCAACAAGCCTGCAACAATATATATAGTATAAAGAGAGAAGAATAAATGAACCGATGATCTGGTGGTTTGAATAACCATCTGTTTCTGAGCAGATTAATAATTTGCCATTGCTGGCGAGTGCCAAATGAACAAGAATGGAAACAAGAACTAACTATGCACTATAACCTGTTGATCAGTCAGGATACAGTGCGGATCCATACCCAACTGCATAGACCCGACCAACATAAAGAGTACTCAGGCAACCATGGCCTATTAATTAATGGTCTGGGTAAAACCCAGCCCGTATAGTAACCATCCAGTCCAAAGTGTAGCATCCGGAACAATCAGAATGTTTTTGATGTATCCCAATACCAGGATATATCAGAGTATATGTAATAAGGGTAAAAGTATTGGAATATGAATAGGGATTCAATAAATTGGGAGAAATCAAGAATCAAAATGAAATAGAAAAAAGAATCAATAATTGGGTACAATGTATATGAACAAGAATTATCAAAGTGTAACTGATATGGAAAATGGGGAATAATTCACTATTCTGGATTTAGAATAGGGGAAAAACTTGCCTTGCGCGTACTTAACCTGGTTCAACTCACCGCCTTCGGTCTCTAGCTTGATCGACCTTGCTGACACTGAACCAATCATAGAAAAATAGCCGTTTAGATAACTTACTACATACGCGTATCTCGAATTGATACTACGCAACCCTATCAATCTACCCATGCGTTTCTACCTGACTCGCATATACACATATATAATTATATAGCACATAAGGTTCACATAACCACGTAAAGCACATAGCACATAAGCACATAATTGATTTTTGGACTTATAAATATTTTTAGAATCGATACTAGACTTATATCTATAATAAATAACCCTATCTGATTTTATTATAATTTTTCGGGATTTATTTGACTCGATTCTATCCCTATTAGGCCATATAAACAATTAACTAACACAAGACCACTCTCTTCCGGAAGAAATTATGACTTACAATTAGTTTTATTGGATTCGTTTCATTTTTTGAGTCTAGGGGTCTTTGTTTCGCTCAAATCGGTCTAACGGTTTAATTATTATGAATTAAACAAGATTTAATTAATTAATAATTAATTATAAATAAATAATTATAATTAATAATCCTTAATTATATTTTTAAATAATTAACTAATAATTATTGTATTTTAAAATAATTAATCCCTAATTATTAGGATTAATTACAATTATTTACAAATTATTATTACTTACTCGATTAGATTGATTATTTATAAATAAATAACCGATACAACTAACTGATACGCTATTTATCGAATAAATACTTATTACTCGAATTATAATCTAACTCAACGAGCAAACACTCAAATAAATACGAGCTACTCGCGATCCTCGCATAATTATCGAACCGTTATTATTATTACTATACCTATACGATTAATTTATTAATTAATTATCTGTATTTAATTATTTGATACGAATAATTATTACGATATTTTTCGAATAAATTATCGCTCGAATAATAATTCTAATTATCGAATCACTACTCGTATAGATACGAGTTACTCGTAATATTTAACTAATTAACGAGTTATTAATCATATTATTTAATCCTTATTTATTAATTAATTACCTAATTATTAATTAATTACCTAATTATTAATTAATTAGATAACTACTAAATAATTAGATAATTAATTAATTAATTAATTAAATTCGAATTTCTAAATTCATAAAATAATTTAGAAATTAATAATACTATTTTTCCGAATTTAAAACTAATTTTTATTTACTTTTTATAATTACTAAAATAATTTTCTGATTTTAGAAAAATAAAATAAATACAAAAAATAAGAAACACAAAAACAGGAAGAGTTTTAAGGTTTGGGGGATCAAACCCGGGTCGATTTCCGGGTTGGAACCGGGTCGAACCCGGGTCGCGAAGAACACCGTCCTAGCTGCCCAGAATCCGGCGCCGGCGGGGTTTCTCCGACCAAAGTCCGGCGACCCAAATACGCCTCAATCCTTCTCCGTTTCGATCTTTCCTTAGCTGAAAACGATTCAAAACATCTCCAAGAACTCGTTCAACACTCCAGCAACAACAGTCCTTCATCCCTTCGATTTCTCCCGCCACACAAACTCAAAACCCGACCAACACCGCCGAGTTCCAGCAATGAATCGCACCCCCCCCCGTACTTCAACCAAATTCAACGTTTAATACACGAAAACAAAGCTTAAGTCTCCTACAATCAAATTCCTTTAATCATTCTAACAGCTAATCAACAACAAAAACAGAAAATCAAATCAAAAATCTTGAAAACTCAAAAACTCGGTTAATCACTACAGGGGTTATAAAATCAAAATAAAAATAACCAATCACTCCTAAGACTACAACAAAACTAACTGAATCAACCAAACAATCAAACGATTCTTCAAAATCAAAAACCGAAATTCAAGCCAAGAACATAAAAATCGATTTTGAGATTAAACTAACGTCAGTTGTTGATATTAGTATCAATAGATTCATCTCTTCACAAGGATTGTATCGGTTACTCGAGCTTTCTCAGTGGATTAGTAAATCTCCCAAAATCATGGATTGATCTTCTCCCTCTTCCAAGAACACAAAAGTCACCAACACTTTCTAATTTCTATTAATCTGATTTTTAATAATTAATTAACTAAAAATTAATAATAATCCAGCTATTTATACTATGGAAATTAATACCCCTAAATAAAATTAAGGGGCTAATTATACTCCTAATAAAAAATTTTGACCCCAATTTTTATAATTTTTGGGTATTAATAATGAATTTTTAAATATTCAATAAATACAAAATAAAAGTCAAAAATTCCCAAAAATTATGAATATTACAAAAATGCAAAGAAAAATGATATATGATAATTTCATGATCATATAAAAATAAAAATGTGATTTTTGTGGGGTTTTTTGTACCCGAAGGGGTCCAGAAAAGTTATTTTCTGCGAAAAAGGTAAATTTGTAAAACGTCTAGGGGTTCAGAATAACGATATGGTATAAGTTGTTTTTTACAAAATAGTGCCAATGATTTTGTTTGAAATACGGGCTTTTAAAACATTGTTTGAGCTGTACGGGTTTTGATATAAGATATATAACTTACGATAAAACACTTAATAAATATCCAAAACACGTTTGGATCAAAATATACAACATGTAGCACATAGCAGTTAGGGTTTAATGACTCAACACGTTTAATCACATAATAATACACATAATTTATCTTTATTATGATATAATACAAGCGTAATTTCTCGGTCGTTACATATGGTGTATTTTGAGTTCCGACGGATGAAGCTGATTGTCTCCCGATGGATAAGGAAGTTTGTCTCCCTACGGATAAAGCATTTTACAACTCGACAGATGTTGAATTTTATGCTTCATTAGTTGTATATTTTTCTGCAATATCCCTCGTCATTATTTCTTGATCACTTTCATCATCACTATCATCACTAACCATCTTCACATTATCAAATTTGAGGCTCTCATGGTAATCTCCATTTTGCAGTTCTTCAATCTTCTTATCATCAAACACAACATGTATTGATTCCATAACAATGTTGGTTCTTAGATTGTAGACTCTGTATGCTTTACCAACAACATATCCAACAAAAATTCCTTCATCTGCTTTAGCATCAAACTTCCCATTTTGATCAGTTTGATTTCTCAAGATATAGCATTTGCAGCCAAAGACATGAAGAAAATTTAGAGTTGGCTTCTTGTTCTTGAACAATTGGTAGGGTGTCATACACTTTGCTTGATTAACCAAAGAAATATTTTGAGTGTAGCATGCAGTATTTACAGCTTCAGCCCAGAAATATGTTGGTAACTTTGATTTTTCAAGCATTGTCCTTGCAGCTTCAACAAGTGATCTGTTCTTTCTTTCCACTACTCCATTTTGTTGTGGAGTTCTTGCTGCTGAAAACTCATGCATAATCCCATTCTCTTCACAAAATGCTCTCATAACAGAATTCTTGAACTCAGTTCCATTGTCACTCCTGATTCTTCTAACTTTAAAATCAGGATGATTGTTGACTTGCCTTATGTGATTGATGATGATTTCACTAGCCTCATATTTAGACTTTAGGAAATATGTCCAAGAGAACTTTGAGAAATTATCTACAATTACTAGGCAGTATCTTTTCTTTGAGATGGACAACACATTGACTGGTCCAAATAAATCCATGTGCAGTAGTTGTAGAGGTTCTTCAATTGTTGAATCAAGCTTCTTTCTGAATAATACTTTGATTTGCTTTCCTTTCTGACACGCATAACACAGTCCATCCTTAGAAAACTCCACCTAAGGAATACCTCTAACCAGTTCTTTCTTGATAAGTTCATTCATGGTCTTGAAGTTTAGATGGGATAGCTTTTTGTGCCATAGCCAACTTTCATCTTGACTTGCTTTACTGAGAAAACAAGTAATAGATACTGCATTTGATGAGTTGAAGTCAGCTTGGTACACATTTCCTTTTCTCACTCCAGTGAGAACCACTTTGTTGCTCCTTTTGTTTGTCACAACACAGGCTTCTGAATTGAAGGTTACTGAATTGCCCTTGTCACAAAGCTGGCTGATACTCAACAAATTATGCTTGAGACCATCGACTAGGGAAACCTCCTCAATGATGACATTGTCTTTAGAAATCAAACCATATCCCACAGTATAACCCTTGCTGTCATCTCCAAAAGTAATACTTGGGCCAGCTCTCTCCTTGAACTCTGTGGGCAGGGTAGAATCTCCAGTTATGTGTCTTGAATAACCACTATCCAAGTACCACAGATTCTTTCTATTTCCCTGCACACATCAAAACCAAATCAAGTTGATTTTGGTACCCAAATTTCCTTGGGTCATGCCTTGTTAGCTTTCTTCTTTTGTTTCTTAGGTTTTATCTCATTTGACTTGGGGTTATCTGATTCATCCTTAGTCATCTGAGTTGGACCTTTGAAACCAAACATTAAAACAGAATTATCATGCATATTTTGATTAACAGGAAATGGCATGTTATTTGCAAACATGTTATTCCAGTAAGGCATGCTAAATGGCATTTGAGGCATACTAAATGCAGCATAATAAGGATTATATGCAAATGGCATATTAGCAAATTGTGCATTCATATTCTGTGCAGAGATATCATTCATAGGCATAGAAGGCATGGCATTCATGTTGGGAAAAGAAGGTGACACATATATGGGAGTAGGCATGGCAAATTTGCAATTAACAGACAAATGATTAGAACTACCACACTTAAAACAGATTTTTCTTGGAGCATACTTATCAGGTGTGTAGTTGTTATGTTTATTAATCCCTACTTTCTCATTTCTATTATTTTTCTTTTTAGCCTCTGTTTTAACCTCAATCTTTTCTAATCTGTCATTCAATTTCTTGATGGACGGATGACCAACATTCAATTTATTCTCCTTCTTCACTTGACTTGATTCTCCTGAAATAAAGTTTTTGGAAACTAATCAATATTTTTCATTTAACTTGGGAAGTTTGGCTTTACTCACAGGTTTGCTCACAGCCGACAGATGAGGATTTATGTCACCCGACGGATAATCCTTTTGATTATCCGACGGATGACTCTCATCATCCATCGAGTCTACATCTGTTAACAATCCTTCAACCAAATCGGATTCCAGCTTCTCTTTACTCTTTTTCCAGGCTGCATCACAGAAGGACTCAATTCCTTGAACTTTGGTGATTTGAGCATGGACATCTCTAGATGATTTCCATGCCTTAATCACCTCCTGTTCTCGTTCAAGATTTAAGCTGCTTCTTCAAAATCTCTTCTTTCTTCAAGGACTCAGTTAATTCATCCTTAGAAATCTTACATTCTATTCTCAAATTTTCAAATTCAATAAACTGAGACTCTAGCACATTATTCCTCTCACTTAAAAAAAAATTGTTTTCTTTGATTTTAGAATTTTCCTTAGTGAGGGACTTAAGTGTAACACGCAAATGATATAATTCTGTAGACATGTCATTAATTGCATCATTACACTCAGCTTTAAATAAATGTGCAAGGTTAGTAGTGATTACCTGATTACTTGAAGAACTTGTCTCTGTTTTATCAGACTTGGCCATTAGGGCTAGATTTACAAAGCTGACATCTTCATCTTCATCCAACCCATCTGCTGCCCAGTCATTTTTTTGTGTAATAAAATCCCTTTCTTTTTATTTAAGCAACTCAAAATACTTCTGTTATAATCCACAGGCTCAAACTTCTTCTTGCTGAAATCTGACTTTTCTACACTCACTGGCAAAATGCCCTGCCAATCCACATTTGAAACATTTGAATTTTGATTTATCCACCATGTTTCTGTTTGGCTTGGCTGCTCCAAAGTTCTTCTTGAACTTGAGCTTGGCAAATCTTCTGAAAAGGAATGCAAGATGTTCATCAATATCATCCATAACATCTTGGCTCAAAGAGTCTTCATTTTCTGCTACCAACCCCTTGCCCTTATTTTCACAGACCTTTGAAGTAGACTCAACAGCTTCTATCTTCACCTCTTTATCTTTCTCCAACTTAGCAACCAGTGCTATGGATCGTCCTTTCTTCTTTCCTTTCTCCATCCTCTCATCTTGCTATATTTCAAGCTCATAAGTTTTCAGGATGCCATATAGTCTCTCCAAGGTAAACTCCTTGTAATCCTATGAATTTCTCAGTGAGATTGTCATTGGTTTCCATTCCTTTGGAAGAGATCTAAGGAACTTGAGATTGGAGTCTTTTGTCTGATAGACTCTTCCATGCAACTTCAGAGCATTTAGTATTTTTTGAAACCTACTAAAAATGTCAGTGAGAGACTCACTATCTTCACAATGAAAGTGCTCATATTGCTGAATTAGCAGCTACATCTTATCTTCCCTTACTTGCTCAGTGCCATCACAAATAATCTGAATTATATCCCAAACCTCTTTGGCAGTTTTGCAGTTAATGATGTTATCAAACATATCACCATCAACTCCATTGAACAATATATTCACTGCCTTCTTGTCTTTCCTGACTTGCTCAATATCAGGATCTGACCATTCATGCCTAGGCTTGGGAACATATGGTTCATTCCCTGTTGCAGCTTTCATTGGTAAATGAGGACCTCTTTCTATGCAATCCACATGGGCCTCATCTTTAGAAAGAAAATGTAGGTGCATTTTCACTTTTCAATGGTGATAATTGTCTTTGTCCGGAAATGGAATCTTCACTCCAACATCATTCTTGTTCATCTTGCTGTTTTGTTGTGATCTTTAAACTCTTTGTACTTCAAGAGCTTGCTCTGATACCAATTTTTATTCCCTAACAATACAACAAGAATTACAGAAGGGGGGGGGGGTTGAATGTAATTCTGGCTTCTTTTTAAGATTTACGAAAAATGGTTCTAACTCAATAATATATGTATTTGATTTGCAAAGTGCGGAATGAAAGAATTATATAAATCAAAACACAAGTAATAAAAACACAAGTCTTTAAAACTTTCTGGTGGATTTGAATGTATCCACTATATATATATATATCGTGAGAACTCTGTGTAGCTCAAATAAGCTCACAGCTGCTTACAAGTATGAACAACTAAAACTCACAAGGAAATGCTAAAGGATACAGCTTAAAAATGTTTCTCTTAGAATGTAATTTTTTGTCTAGTTAATTGTTGTTCTACTTGTTGCACTTGGATTATATATCACCAAGTTTACATAGCAAAAAGACAAGATAATAAAAAAAAACTATCAAGTCTAAATCTATGCTACTTCATTACTCTATTCCAGCATCTATGAAAACCTTCATAGCTTGCATGAAAATGGTAATGCTTCTTTGTTCTCATTTTCCTGCTAAACAGACTGCCACATTCCTTTTGCAAACACCCAACGCATGTGACTGTGTTGTCACTGTCAACAGATGTTTGAATTGTTCATCCGTCGGGTACATGCTTGATATCCGTCGGGTAGCCTTGTTGATCATCCGTCGGGTAGCTTTGTTAATCATTCGTCGGGTAGCCATTTCTTACTTGAATCCATTTATTTGTGCAGAATTACAAGACATCTTATATTTATATTTAATTAACCTATTCTGCACATCTACTAGTACTCTCCATGACTTATAAGCTACTATAGGAACTATACAAAGTTGTTTGCTGAATTGTGCTACATGACTTATTATTATAGAAGCTACTCACCCGATGGATATCAATTAGTCATCTGTCGAAACTATATTGAATCATCTGTTGGGACTATAATTGATCATCGGTCGGGTGCTACAAACTTCACTAAGTTAAATCTACTAAGGTGTTTTGTTTAGCTTATTATCAAGTACACAACATACTCCTAACATGTCTGCAACACTATCATTACTATGCACTTTACATTTATATCTCCTTAATCATTAATCTCATAAATAAGGCGATATTGCCTAAGAACATGCCTAAACAGTCTCCATGGCCGTTTCAAAAAAATATCAATATATTTGACTTCCATAGATCATCAATGTTCTTTCTATGAACTATTCAAGCTAACATCAATTATATTTAAAAAAACACAAAACAAATATAAACTCTTAATCATCCTTGTCTATCCAAAAATTAGGTTCAGAAACTAGTATCAGTGTAACCCTTTACAACCAGTTACGTATCTTCTCCATACACCAAAAATAGATCTTTAGTCCTCTTTAAGTACTTAAGAATATTCTTGAAAACTATCAAGTGACCCTCACCTGGATTAGACTGGTATCTGATCGTCATGCTCAAAGAATACGAAACATCAGGATAAATACATATTATTGTACACATTATAGATCCAATTACTGACGCATCTGGAACTTTCTCAAACGGCCCTTATCATCTAATGATTTTGGGGGCAATTATCTTTAGAGATCACTATCCCATGAGACATCGAAACATATCCTTTCTTTATCTCATGCATCCTAAAATGATGCAATATTTTATCAATGTATGTACTTCGACTAGGTCGATTAATCTTTTCAGTCTATCTCTATAGATCTTGATCCATAATATATAGGTAGCATCGCCTAAGTCTTTGACCGAGAAACTATTTCTCAACCAAGTCTTAATAGCCTGTAGAAAAGGAATGCCATTCCTTATCTGTTATATGTCATCTAGAAATAATATTAGGAATGTCACATGGCTCCCACTAACCTTCTTGTAAACACATGGATCATCTTCATTTTGAATAAAGCCAAACTCTTTGACCATTTTATTAAAATGAATATTCATTCTCCTTGAGACTTGCTTCAATCTATAAATAGATAGAAGCAACTTACAAACTATCTTAGCAAACTTTGGATCGACAAAACCCTCAGATTGTATCATATTTACATCCTCTTCAAGGCTCCCATATAAGAAAGCAGTTTTGACATCCATTTGCCAAATCTCATAGTCAAAGTAAACAACTATAGCTAACAAAATCTTGATGGACTTGACCATAGAAACTGGTGAAAAAGTCTCATCATAGTCTATGCCATGATTTTTTTGAAACTTTTTGCCACTAGTCGCATCTTAAAAGTCTGTACTTTACCATCCATGTTAGTTTTCTTCTTGAAACCCCACTTGTAACCTATAGGTTTTACCCCTTTGAGTGGATCAACTAAAGTCAGTACTTTATTTTGATACATGGATTCCATCTCAGATTTCATGGCCTCTAGCCATCTCTTGGAGTCTGAACTGCTCATAGCATCTTGGTAGGTGAGAGGCTTATCATTATCTAGTAAGCCTCACATCACCATCTTGAGTCAAAAGAAATTCATAATTTCTCCCGGGCTCATGGTGAATCCTACTAGATCTACGAATAACCTGTGTTTCTTGGACATGATTACTTTTAACATTTTGATGTACATCCTGATCTTATTCCAACTCTGGTTCAATGTTATCATATGGTTCTCGATCTTCATCGAGATGTTTTATCCTCCCACTGATTTTCTTAGAAAGTAGTTCTCCCTCAAGAAATACAGCGGCCGGAGCAAAAAACACTTTGTTCCCGGAAGGATTATAAAAACTATACCCTAGTCTCACTTGGGTATCTCATAAAATAACATCTATCTAATTTTAGTCCCAGCTTGTCAGAGGCTAAACGTTTTACAAACGCTTCATGTCCCCAAATTTTCATAAATGACATGCTTTGACATTTATCACTCTATATCTCATACGGAGCATTTTGAACCGCTTTAATCGGGACTTGGTGAAGCGTATATGCAGCCGTTCCTAGAGCATAACCCTAGAAACTGAATGGAAGATCCTCTTGACTCATCATCGATTGCACTATGTCCAACAAGGTACAATTTCTCCTCTCAGAATCTCTATTCCATTGAGGTGTTCCAGAAGGAGTAAATTATGATACACTATCACACTCCTTCAAGAAACTCTTGAAATTGAGTTTTAAGTATTCTCCTCCACGATCTGATCGTAAAACTTTTATACTTTTCCCTTGTTTGCTTTTCTACTTCGGCCTTATATTCTTTGAACATTTCAAAAGAATCGGATTTGTTCTTTATAAGAACCACATATCCATATCTACTAAAATCATCAGTAAATGTTATGAAGTAGTATAAGCCACCCCTTGCCTCATACAGATTCGACCACATACATCATTATGTATAAATCATAATCGTTCGGTGACCCTTTCACCTGATCAGGTAAAAGAAGCTTTAGTCATTTTGCCAATGAGACAAAGTTCGCATCTTCCGTATGATTCAAAATCAAACTTATCAAAGTATCCATCTATATGTAACTCAGAAATGCGTTTCTTATTAATATAGCTTAACGACAATGGTAGAGGTAATGTTTGATTTGAGTCATCTTAGAACATATAAATTGTTAACTAATTGTGCAACATTATAGGCCTTATCATTAAAATAGAATAAACAACTATTGTTTATTTAATTAAAATGAAAAGCTTTCTTGTCCTGATAAGAAATTGATTTAATGTATCCCCTAAAGGCAGGCACGTATTAACAATTTATCAAGTTCTCAATCTCGCCTATATGGGCAAAATCAGGTATCGAGTTCCTTCAACTAGAGCAACAACTTTTGCTCCAATTCTAACCCGATACCTGAAGCTTGACCATTGCTAGTCTTCTTCTTTAGATCTTCCAAACAAGCTCGACAATTTAACTTCCAATCATCCAGTTATTTCCACAGAAATGATAATCATCTCCTTTAATAACACCATTATTAGGCTTCAAAGCCCTTTGGGATTGGACTTTGGTTTGGCACCGGATAAGATCAAATCTTCACCTTGTCTGTCCACTTTCCTTTCCCATTTGTATATTATGTGTACATCATCAATATGGACGTAATTCATGCTTTTACCGTGTTATTTTCAGCAGTTCTAAACATGCTTAACAACTCAGTGAGTGTTCTGTCTATCTCATTCCTTTTGTTCTTAACAAACTGAGAATATAAGTTGTTCAAAGATCGTCTGATCAAATCAATCTGAGTCTCTAGACCATTCTTGAAATCCAAAATATCAAGGTACATATGCCTATCACCTTTAGAACATGTGGTCCAACCGGATATGATTCTCCCATTAATGCAAAAATATGGTGCCTTATTATTATCAAATCTTTCTAACGATCATATCCTTCAAACATCTTTTGAAGGTGCTCAATCATATCATAAGCATCATTATGCTCTTATTGCTTCTAAAGCTCAGCATTCATAGTTACAAGCATGAGACATGAAACATCGGTTGCATAATTAATTTGCTTCTGGTAAGCATTTTGTTCTGCACATGTTTCATTCTCAGCTAGAAGAAATAAGGGAGGGATTTGAGTGACATCCTTGAACCCGAGGATAATCCTCAAGTTCCCATGTCAATCGAGGAAATTATTTCATGTGGCGCCCCAAAATCCGGGGTCAGGAATCTCGGAGGCCACGCCATCTAAACTACTACAAACCACATACCTCACACTACAATATATAAATACTCACACTTTACGACCCCACATTTATCACACACACCACTTATAGGTTATTGTCTGGGAAACGAACCATTCATAGCTAGAGTAATTCAACCATAAAGTGAAAATTATTACAACCCAAAGGTAATTAAGTCTTACAGGGGAGTAACATTTAAGTAAGGTTAGTCCATCGGTCAAATATACATTTCTTGTTCATTACCTTACATAAGTCATACTTATAAATAAGCCGAACTAAAAACAACTGAAAACCAATCCAGCTTATTCGGACTACCTGTGGTACAACACCAAACAATCTACGGAACAACTGGTCATTTCCTACCCGTTTCCTGGTTGTGGTTCTCATGGTAGTCATCTTGATTCACTGTTGTGTTATGTCAATTTAAGAAAATAAGTGTGAGCTATAATGCCCAACATAATAATGTACAGTATGAAAATGACTGTATGATAACTTACGTAAAACATTATATATGATAATTATGTTTTATTCGACTTTAGTTTTTCCTTGGTGACACACACCTTCTTATATAAAAACTATTCTTTAGTGGATTTCATTATCCTGCGAATAACTTAATAGTAAACCCAACACCTAGGCTTGGGTTACGGTATTGCATCACAATTCCAATTAGAAGAATTGGACATTCGTTGGAGCCACCGCATACGATGATCAGTCGTACTGCGATAAAAGTAACCTTTTCTACATGTAGATGGATGATTCCCTTTTATTATTGGTTATCACCCTGGCCGCATTCGGGCCTTTTCTGTGTCCGTCCCTCTCAGGACATACTTCGCATCTATCCCTCTCAAGACACGGTTTTGCGCCCATCCCTCTCAGGTACGTATACTCCACATGTTCATCAGTATATAAAATGCTTTCTCATGTGGTAGTAAATTGGTAGTCTCCCCAGTCCACAAAGTACTGGAGTGTACCCCTCCTTGTCCTTGTAAGAATCCCATCATATTTATGAAACTTATATTGTTCCCCAAGCATATTGCTTGTTGATAGGTACACTTGGATATGTACGTATATATATGTACTTCCGAGAATTTTCGGAGGAAGTACTAAGGATGAGAGTTGACCGTTGTCAACATATTTGTTATATAAGGGGGAGTTTCTTTTGAAATTATATTCAAAATATTTAATTAAGTCGAGATAATATTCTCCGACGTTCTGAAATTATTCGAATGATTTTTCCAAAAATCAGAAAGTATTTTAAATTAGGATCCATGATTTTTAAATCATATTAAACCCTTTAATAAATAATAAAATGATAATCGATAAATAATTAACCTCGAATGAGTTTACTCTTTGAAAGAATATTTAAAATACTATTCCTCAACTAGTTTATGTCTACACAATCAATAATCTTTAATGTTTAATCGGATTTGAAATAAATAATCGTTGGAGTGTACTTCTCCTATAATAAAGGAATAGGTATATAATATATATTGTTCGAATAATAAAATATAGTTGAGGGAATATGATCGTTGGGAAATCGTTTTAAAAAAAGTTCGAGGTGTTTTCATGTTTCGTAAGTGGACGTTGAGTTTCTTTAAAACGTACTTTTATGGACTTGTGATTGTCCTAATATCACCGGAATGATTCCCGGATTTTCATCAGAAAATCCCAACCGACTCTCGGCCTTATAATTATACATCACACTTAAAGTGGAAATAAATATTTTACGATACATATACTTATCGTACAACATTGCTATATTATACAAATATTCAATAACTATGTATCATGGCAAACATGGTATTAATGCAATGACAATAAAACAACCTTTCACAACATAACAGTAAGTAGAGTTGGGTTCGTAAACTTGCCTGGGTATCTCGAGATGGAGGATGCTCTCGGAAATCTATAATCATAACATAATTCACTTCGTTAGGTCCCGTTCTAATTTACGGCTACCCGCACTCATGCGCTAATTATTATGCACCCTCTCAACTTATTTTATCCTTATTATTCCTTTAAGTCCTTATTCACATCATGGTCGCTTCATTTTTCAAAGAATCTTAAGTTCATTTTCATTTTCGTGGTCGGCTCCGCTTATGGATTCTACGATTTCTAATCGCGCGGTCTCGGCTCCGATATTTTTATAAAATTGAAAAGTCATTCTTTTCACTTGAAATTTTTATGGAAGTTTGGAAACTCAATATTCTACTCTCTGTAAAAATTTCATGATTTAAGAACACATTTAAGTCGATCCTTTATATTTTCAAAGTTCATGATTCGTAGCAGTTTTTGTCGCGTAAATCACTTTTAGTAAAACGGTCATAACTTTTGATCCGTAAATCGGAATCAAGCGATTCAAGCGCCTAAAAGATCCTTATAATATTGTCTATCATAATAAAGGGTTATTTTTCAAGAAACTACAGATTATATCTTCTTGAATTTCTGCAGAAACTAAAAGTTACGTTTTGTTCGTTTTAACGAAATTACGTTCATGATCGGAGTTTCGTTTATGCTTTAAATCTTTATACTACCACCATCAATTACCATATCATCATTAGTACACTAACTCCTCTCAAGAATATCATGTTCTTGAGACAACAACAATCAACGTTAAATCTACTTAGCTAAACATCAAGATTTCAACAATATCACCTCTAAAACTAGGTTTATAACTATATACTAAAAGGATCTTAGATTTGAATCTTAAATAAAGTTGGGTCAAAGATTTTTTACCTTTCTTGAAATCTTGATATGTGTTCTTGAGGATGGTGGAGTCTTGGGAGTGCTTGGTATGGTTTTTGGAACCTAAAACCATCATTGAAATCAAGAAACCAAAGAATAGTTACTATTCATACTATTCACTAGCAACTTTCTTGATTTTATTTCACCCATCAAACCTTGATAAAAAGAGATCAAAGAATTATCCTACCTTAGTTTGGTTGTTAGAAATCTTGATAATTAATGGGATGATTTATCCATGGCTAGAACTTGGAGATTTGATTTTAAATTTCTTGGTGAAGAAAAAGTCGAATGGCTTGATGAAGAAGTGGGGAGAGAGTTTTATGAATTATCACTATCAACTGCTATTGAACTTAGCATCCGTTGAAGCTTTTATCCGTTGATGGCTTTATCCGTTGAAGCATTAGCAGTTGAAGCTTTACCCGTTGATGCACTCATCCGTTGATGGATGTTATCTGTTGAAGCTTTAGAGACATCCGTTGAAGCTTTGTTTCTCATCCGTTGAAGGCCTTTAATATCAGTTGATACTACTTCACTTATACAAAATTACAAGGCATGAAACATTTACAGTTAGCCCTCCTATTTGCATATCCACTAGTAGTCAACATGACTTATAATTTCCCACAACATCCAGGAATTACAACTTAAATACAGAGAATGAAATATGCTACAATACTAAACTTATTTCTAAGTAAAGCTACTCCTTCCACGGATAGCCAGAGTGGTCTTATCCGCTGAGGCTACAAACACCAGATTTCTACTTAAGTGTTTTGTTGAACTTATCATCAAACTAATACATATATTCCTAACAATCTCCCCCTATTTATGTCTACTAGACCTGTAGGCATAAATTTGGGTTTAACTTGATGATAACAAAACACTTAATAAACATATGAACTGAAATAAAGTAGAAATTCAAAAGTGGTGCAAAAGTGTATATATTGAGATAGAATTGAAGAATTACATTATTTCCAAGGGTGCTCCTTTAGCCTGAGCAGATTAATTCCTTTTCCTTTGATCCCTTGTTTTCTTCCCTAGCCTCCTGTTATTCTCCTCTATTTGGAGTTGAAGTTGTATATAGAATTCAGCATCATCTTCTTCATTGATGTCCAACTTAGATTGCATATCCTTGAGAGTTTCATTACTGGCAATCTTGAGCTGATCTTCAAGTCTGCAAAATCTTCTGACTCCTTTATTGTCTCTGAACTCCATCAACCAATGAGGTGATTTATGAACTGTAACTCCATGCTCTAGGATGAGTAATGTTATAGGCAAGGCATTGGACTCCTACCAAGTTTTCCTTATGCTGGCAATCTTGTTGAGAATCTCAGTTTTGGCAGTTCTGGTAAAGCCAGAATCCCTTTTGATAGCTGAGTAGACTCTAATCGAGGTAGAATAACCTTCATCTAGAATTCTGTAAAGAGGCCAAGTCCTTTCCCCACTTCCTTTATATTTGAACACTAGTCTTTCTGGAAGCTGTCTGTAGGCATCTATTCTCCTTACTTCCTCCAGCTCATCCAGATAGAGTTCAATGTCTGTAAATTCCTTTATATCACAAATGTGAACATAATCATCCTTTGAGGCTTGTGGCTTAGGCTTGAGTTTCTGAGTGAATTTGATTGAGGTTAGGGGAGGTGTTGATTTGATTTTTCTTTTCTGTTTCTTTGATGGTGGAGAAGTGGTTAAGAAGGTGGGCAATTTGTTGGTGTCCCAATCAATTGGTTCCTCCTTAGGAGTGATTGTTTCACCATGGATGTTTATGAAGGGGTTAGGCACAATGGGTTCAGGAATAGAAGGTAGTGGTTTAGATTTTGATAGGGTTTCTTCAGTTTCATCTACAATCTTCCTTTTTGCATTGACCTTCTTTCTGTTCCCTTTCTGCCATTCCTTTCTTTCCTCACTTCTTTCTTTCACATCATCACTAAACATGTCCCCCATACCTACATCTTCACCCTTGTCTTCAATTTCTTTCTTTTCTTTAGCTTGACTTGACTTTAGCTGTTTTTCAAGCTTTGCTTGTGTTCTTTTGTCAGCCTTTAGCTTTTCAGCTTCTTCCTTCAACTTTCTGGTTTCTTCCCTCTTGGCTATTGAGAATTTGGGATGTCCTTGTATCACACAGATACTCTTTCCCTCTCTGAGGATAATAGCCATGTTCATTCTTTCAACCACATCCTTGGTCTACTTGTGCTTTATGATATTACTACCTAAACCCTTGTCTTCATCAGGCTTTGGAAGAGGAAAATCCACTCCTTTCAACTGAGCAAGGCTTAGAGGGTTCTTTGTAGAGTCCTTGTTGGATCTGTTGTTCGGCTAGAGAACCATAGGTTTCAGATTCTTTGAAGAAGTCTCTCCACCCTTATTCCTCCTTACTGGCTTGAGCTCCATAATGATTGGCTCCACCTTTGTGCTATGCTTCACAGATTGTGATTTTGAGGTTGTAGAGCCAAACACTTGTTGCATGCTTTCATCAATTCTCCTCCTTTGTTCTTTGACTTTCATCTCAGCTGCTGCTATCTGGATTAGATCAATTCCATCAAGATTTCCTTTGATTTGAGGTGTTGGAGAAGTGGTGATGGCAGGAACTAGCACTTTAGATATTTGAACTTTTGTTGATGGATCTCCTTCCCCTTCTCTTTTATTCTCCCCCTTTTTGTTATCATCAAGGATAGGGGTCAAGCCTTGTGCTTTTGCCAGCTGCAATAGTAGACTTGTCTGAGATTGTTGATTTTGAAGAATGGTGACCACAGAGTTTTCAATGACTTGAACTCTGTCTTCCAACTTGGCCAGCCTCTTGTTAGCATCAGATGCTCTCCTCAGTCTCAGCAACAAATCTTGCATTGTACCATAAGGCATGACTGAATCCAACTTTTCAGAATTGTAGGATTTCAAGTCAGCAATATCCTTTTTGAGTTCATCCATACTCAAATTCTGTCTGATGTGCTGGAACTGCAGGAGATGCAGAGAGTCTAGATGAGCTTGGAGAATAGCCTTGGTACCGGCATCTGAAGTTTCCTGAAGGGTCTTTTGAATAGCCATGACCTGCTTGACCAAGGCTACACCAAACTGTCCTGGTGTAGATTTCTTTGTCCATGCCCATTCAGGTAAATTTGGGCCTTCATCTCCCCCTAAGTTCATGCTTCCATCCAAAGAAACAGAGTCATCATCATGAGAATTTACTTCAAATTCTTCAGATGGCTCACCAGCTTGAGAAGGCATCCTATTAACAGCAGCTTTATCTTTTTGAAGAGATTCTGAAGTGTGCATTATGTTCAAGGTCTGCTCTGCCTCCACATTGCCCTGAGCAGCCAACAGTTGATAGGCTGAAACAAGATAAGTAAAAGTGTCAGCATCCAAGGAAATGTTATCAATTACAGCTTTGTAATGTTACTGAAATTGTCTTCCCTTTTCAGCATCATCCACAATCCTTGACTCACTAGCAATGGCTGGATCCACCCTTATAGCTTCTGTACCTGCTTTTCTCTCATTTTCTCTATATTCTTGCATCAGGGGCTCCCCCTGGCTCACACACACCCTCACACCCTCACCCTCACCTACTAAGGTGGCACTCCTCTCACTCATTTTTGCCATGCTGGAAGAAATAGCATGCATAATTTGACTCTCAACCTCTCCTTTTGCCTGGGAGCAACCCAACCTCTCACTCAAATTATCACTCCCTTCCCTCAATCCTAGAAGTGATTGTACAGTAACCATGTCTTCTACACTTGGAATTGATTCAAATATATGTGTAGAGACTATCAACGGATGGGGAGTATCCGTTGAAGTAGGAACTGATGGTATCAATGGATAATTGCTGTTAAGCTTATCCGTCAAAGAATAACCACTTGTCAACGAATGAGAAATATTCGTTGAAGAAGGAAAAGAAGTAGATATTGAAAGTGACATAATTGTTGAATCTGTGTGGATTGATTTTAAGTGAGGTGACACAGATTCTTCAACTAAGTCTGAAAGAATTGGCTGATGATCCAACAAATCATCTAAAAGATGATGATCACCAGGATTTGAGTGGGGCTCCTCCCTGAGTTTTAAAGAGGGAGAATCAGGAATTGATGTGAATATCATATCCACATCCAGAGATGGTGATGGAGAATTTGGTGATTGATGTGTGTCTATTATGAGAGAATGGGGCTGTGACTCCATATTTGCTGGAGCCACATCAAGCTGAATTTGAGAAGGCAATAATACAGGTGGATGTATCTGTGCAGTGTGTGCCCCCTGTGTTGAAACTAGGGTTTTAGCCTTCTTTCTTCTTAAAAAGGCTTTGATAGGTGAATGTGTGGCTTCAGTGTCCCTCCCTCTTTTGTTCTGTGTCCCTGGTTGGGGACTATTTTCAATAGCTGCATCCTTTTGGGAGGATGCAACTAGGGATGTGTTTGAATCCTTTTGAACCACCACAGTCTTTTGAGAGACTGTGGCTTGGCTAGCTAGGGTACCACTCACCTCTCCCACCTTATCCTGGGGGGTTTCTTGATGTTCACCCCTCCCCTCACCACTCACACCCTGTTCACTCCCTTCAGGGTTTATGGTAGTTGTTACAACTGTTGTCTTTTCAGAAACAACAAAGATGGTTTTCTTTGACTTGTTTTTTGGAATTTTAGTTTTGATGGCTTTGGTAGGAATCTGTTGGGACAAAGACACAGATTCCATTGCCATACTAGAAGGCAAAGAAACAATGGGGTTGGAAGAAGAAGGAGTTGCAGAAGTATTTACCTCACTTACCTGAGGTGCATTCATTATTGGTAAATATACCAATGGCACCTGGCTGTTGAGGTTAATTCTCACAAGGTCTGTAAGGACCCTTTTCTCTTGTGCCCAGCATTTGAGTTTATTGCTCTCATTAGTTATGACCAAACGTTTGAGAGAGAAAGCAATGGTCATGTCTGTGGAGTTGAACTCTGCTGTTGTCCAAATCTCCTCAATTACCTCATAATAGATAGTTGGGGCTTCCAGCATTGCATAGCTTAGTTTGCAGTTTTTGATGAAGTCCATCATTTTGTGATAATCTGAGTGGGCTTCATTCTTTTCCACCAAGGCTACGAAATTGTTCTTTTTATAAACAAATCCAGACTGAGACATAATCTTGACTACTGGTGCCATTGTTGTGAGTAGAGGTTGCAGAGAAAGATTGAGAGTTTTGGGAGAGAAAGAGAATAAAAGCTTTTGAAAAATAGCAAGAAAGCGTAAAGTGAAAATAAGAATTCAAGGGGCTTTTATACTTTCTCGAATTAAAACGTAAATAGAATGATTGAATTATACTTTTAAGTAAATTACAGCCGTTTGAGAATAAAGAAAACTGTAGAAATTCTGAAAACTGTTTTTTTAATACACATACATACAACTGTGTATATATGTATCAACGGTTAGGTAAAAGAATCAACGTCTGTGACTCACTTAAAGCAGCTGATGTGACACTTCAACGGATGAGGTAAATAGTTATCCGTTGAAGATTAACACAGTTTTATCCGTTGAAGGATAAAATTACCAGAAATGTATTTGTCTTTCAACGGACAATGATCATCCGTTGATAGAACAATTTTGGCTTTCAACGGATAGGGAATATCCATTGATAGAATAAACTTTACTTAAAGCCAACTTTGTTCTTGCAACAAATTTATTTCAGGCTACAATACAGATTATAATGAGGAGATGAGTTTATGTATAATTAAGCATACCTAGCTCACTTACTAATCTTGTGAATGTTGATTTATCAAGTGGCTTGGTAAATATATCTGCAATCTGCTTTTCACTTGGAACAAAATGAAGTTCCACTGTACCATTTATCACATGTTCCCTTATGAAGTGGTACTCGATGTCAATGTGTTTGGTTCTTGAGTGTCGCACTGGATTTTCAGTAATGGCAATGGCACTTGTATTGTCATAAAATATAGGAATTTTGTCAACAGTTAGCCCATAGTCAAATAGTTGATTCCTCATCCATAATATCTGTGCACAGCAACTACCGGCAGCAATGTACTCAGCTTCAGCTGTTGATGTAGAAACAGAGTTTTGCTTCTTGTTGAACCATGACACAAGCTTATTCCCTAGAAATTGACAGGTGCCAGTTGTACTTTTCCTGTCTATTTTGCAACCTGCATCATCTGCATCTAAGTAGCCAATTAGATCAAAACCAGACTCTCTAGGGTACCAAATTCCTAGATTTAGAGTCCCTTTGAGATATCTGAAAATTCTTTTAATGGCCACTAAGTGAGATTCTTTAGGGTCAGCTTGAAATCTAGCACAGAGACATGTAGAAAACATTATATCAGGTCTACTAGCAATTAAATATAAGAGTGAGCCAACCATACCTCTATAACTTGAAATGTCCACAGACTTTTCAGCCTTGTTTAGTTCAAGCTTGGTGGCAGTGGTCATGGGAGTTTTTGCAGATGAACAATCCATTAAGTCAAACTTCTTTAAAAGATCATAAATATATTTAGTTTGACTAATGAAAATTCCACCACTAACTTGTTTAACTTGTAAACCAAGAAAATAAGTTAGCTCTCCCATCATGCTCATTTCATATTTACTTTGCATTAACTTAGCAAAATTTTTACAAAGCTTATCATCTGTAGAACCAAATATAATATCATCTACATAAATTTGAACAAGTATTGTAGAGCCATTAACATTTCTAAAGAAAAGAGTTTTGTCAACAGTACCTCTTGTGAAGTAATTATCTAGAAGAAATTTTGACAGTCTCATACCAGGCTCTAGGTTCTTGCTTCAGTCCATAGAGTGCTTTCAACAGATAATACACATAGTCTGGAAAATTTGGATCTTCAAATCCTGGAGGTTGGCTTACATAAACTTCTTCCTCCAATTCTCCATTCAGAAATGCACTCTTGACATCCATTTGATAGACCTTGAAATTGGCATGGGCTGCATAGGCTAGAAAGATTCTGATGGCTTCAAGTCTGGCAACTGGAGCAAATGTCTCATCAAAATCTGTTCCCTCTTGTTGAGAATAGCCTTTAGCAACCAATCTGCCTTTATTCCTTATGACAATGCCATTTTTATCCATCTTGTTTCTGAATACCCATTTTGTGTCAATAGAACTCTTGTTCTTTGGCTTGGGTACCAGCTTCCATACTTTGTTCCTCTCAAATTGGTTTAGCTCTTCTTGCATTGCTAAAATCCAATCTGGATCTAATAGAGCTTCTTCCACTCTCTTAGGTTCCTCCTGTGATAGAAAACTACTATACATACATTCATCTTGAGTAGCACTTCTAGTTTGCACTTTAGATGTAGCATCACCAATGATCAATTCAAAAGGGTGATTCTTGGTCCATATCCTTTGAGGTGGTAGATTAGTTCTAGATGAGGTTGCCTCGGTATTGTCATGATGTGAGATAGAATGTTGATTGGTTGAAACTCCCCCTGAGTTGCAGATCCTTTAAAAGGAATTGGGAGTTCTATTATTTGATGAAGTGAAATGATTATCCGTTGACAGACTGTGATCAATGGATGCTTCATTATGAATTTCAACGGATGATGCACTTTGTCTTTCAACGGATGCCGCATTGCTTCTATCAACGGAAGCTGAATTATGACTTTCAACGGATGCAGCATTCTGTGCATTTTCCAAAGGCAGGTTTTGAATTATTTTTGAGGTGCCTTCTCTATCATTCTCATCTTCACTATCATCACAATATATCTCAATGTTGTCAAATTTTGATGTCCCTCATCTGTTAGTCCATCAATCTTTTTATCATCAAACACAACATGCACAGATTCCATGACAATGTTGGTTCTTTGATTGTAGACCCAATATGATTTTCCAGCAGAATAACCAACAAATATTCCTTCATCAGCTTTTGTATTAAACTTTCCTTTGTGATCTGGTTGATTCCTTAGAATGTAGCATTTGCAACCAAAGACATGAAGAAAGTTTAAGGTTGGTTTTCTTCTCTTGAACAATTGATAGGGAGTCATGCCTTTTGCTTGATTGATTAGAGAAATATTCTGAGTGTAACATGCACAGTTAACAGCCTCAGCCCAAAAGTATGTTGGGAGTTTTGACTCTTCAAGCATTGTACTTGCAGCTTCAATTAGTGACCTGTTCTTCCTTTCCACCACACCATTCTGTTGTGGAGTCCTTAGAGATGAGAACTCATGCATGATCCCATTTTCTTCACAGAACAACTTCATGGTTGAATTCTTGAACTCAGTTCCATTGTCACTCCTGATATTCCTTACTTTGAAATATGGATGATTGTTGACTTGCTTGATATGATTGATAATGATTTCACTAGCTTCATCCTTTGATCCAAGAAAATAAGTCCATGAAAACTTTGAGAAATCATCTACAATCACTAGGCAATGTCTTTTCCTTAAAATTGACAATACATTGACTGGTCCAAAAAGATCCATGTGTAGCAGTTGTAATGGTTCATCAATTGCTGATTCAAACTTCTTACTGAATGATGCTTTCTTTTGATTTCCTTTCTGACAGCATCACACAGTCCATCCCCTGTGAATTCCACTAGAGGCATTCCTCTAACTAAGTCCTTTTTGACTAGATCATTCATTGTCCTGAAATTCAAATGGGACAGCTTCTTGTGCCATAGCCAACTTTCAACTGGACTTGCTTTGCTGAAAAGACAAGTAATTGATTCTGCATCTGTAGAGTTGAAGTCAGCCAAGTACACATTCCCTTTTCTAACTCCAGTTAGAACCACTTTGTTGTCCTTCTTATTTGTGACAACACAGGCTTCAGAATTGAAGGAAACAGTATTCCCTCTGTCACATAGTTGACTGATGCTCAATAGATTGTGTTTGAGACCATCAACTAATGCAACTTCATCAATGATGACATTTTCCTTTGAAATCAAGCCATATCCCATAGTGAACCCTTTGCTGTCATCTCCAAAGGTTATGCTAGGGCCAGCTCTCTCCTTGAACTCTGTGAGCAGGGTGAAATCTCCTGTCATGTGCCTTGAACAACCACTGTCCAAGTACCATAGATTCCTTCTTTTTCCCTGCACACAATAAAATCAATCAAGTTGATTTTGGTACCCAAGTTTTCTTGGGTCCAGCCTTGTTAGTGTTTTTCCTAGACTTCATTCTTCCTGCATCTTTTGGCTTAGGTAACTTTGGGTCAACCTTGGTCTCAGATGCAGTTGGTTGAAGTGTAGGGTTGGTCACAGAATCATTTAGCACATTTGGTTAAATTTGATAAGGCATAGATTGTGCAAACAAATTATTCCACATAGGCATGTTGTATGGCATTTGAGGCATACTGAATGCAGTAAAATAAGGGTTATTAACATACGGCATGTTTGCAAAATGTGCATGAGGATTCTGATGAGACATAACAGGCATAGCATGCAGAGGTGACATAGACATGTTAGGCATGGAAGGAGTTAAAGGCATGGGAGCATTCTTAACAGATTTGCAGTTATCAGATAGATGATTAACACTTTTACAATGCACACAGCTTTTTCTAGGAGCGTACTTATCAGGTGTATAATTGTTGTGTTTGTTAATCCCTACCTTCCCATTTCTATTAGATTTTCTTTTAGTTTCCTTTTTATCCTCAACCAACTTAAGCCTATTTTTCAACTGATCTAAGGTCATGTGTCCTATATTCACCTTACTGGTATCTTTGGATGTTCTAGCTTCTTCCTTGACAAAGTTCTTGGAAGTTGAACTAAACTTCTTATTGAGGTTTTTCAAATTGTTCTTTTTAAAATCACTTGCCTGTTTTAATTAATGAGCCTTCAATGGATGCTCTTTTTCTTCCTTCAACGGATAACTTTCATCATCCGTTGATTCCACATCCGTTGACAATCCATCAATTAATTCAACTTCCTTTTTGGTTTTCTTCCAGTCATTCTCACAGAGTGATTCAATTCCCCGAACCTTGACAATTTTAGCACTAACATCCCTAGATGTTTTCCAGGCCTTGATTACCTCTTGCTCACGTTCTAATTGTTTAGAAAGAATTTCTACTTTCTTAACAGATTCTTCTAGTTCACTCTCAACAGTCAAGCATTTGATTTTAATCTTTTCAAGCTCAATTACCTTACCCTCTAACACATCATTCCTATCACTTAAAAACACATTATTCTCTTTAATTCTTGTGTTTTCTTTAGCTAGTGATTTAAGGGAAACACGCAAATGATATAATTCATTGGACATATCATTTATGGCTTCATTGCATTCAATATTAGAAAGCTGAGAGAGGTCAGTAGTAATTACCTGGTTGCTTGATGAACTAGTTTCATTTTCATCAGAATTAGCCATCAGGGCTAGGTTGACATATTCCATATCATCATCTTCATTGGCTCCATCTGCTGCCCAATCATCTTGAGTCAGAAAATCTCTTTCCTTTTGTTTGAGCAAATCGAAATATTTCTTTTTGTAATTAACTTGCTCAAATTTCTTCTTGTCAGAGGATGGCTTTCTGCACTCATTTGCAAAGTGTCCACTTATGCCACAGTTATAACATTTGAACTTAGATTTATCCACCATGTTCTTGTTTGACTTAGTGAATTTTGCATTTTTCTTGAATTTCATCTTTGCAAACCTCCTGGACAGAAAAGCCAGATGTTCATCAACATCATCAGAGTCATCTTGACCGGAATTGTCTTCAACCTCAGCTACTTGCTCCTTTCCCTTGCTTGATTCCGATTTGCTTGTGCCAATTTTAAGACTTGGCATTGTCTTTTCTTCATTCCTGGCATCAATCTTCTCATTGTCAGCTACAAGTGCAACTGATCCACCTTTTCTTTTTCCCTTTTCTAACAACTCATCTTGCTCCATCTCAAGTTCATAGGTGTTCAAAATTCCATATAATCTTTCAAGTGTGAAGTCCTTATAATCTTGAGAATTTCTTAGAGAAACAGTCATAGGCTTCCATTCCTTTGGTAGAGACCTCATAAATTTTAAATTGGAGTCCTTGACTTGGTACACTCTGCCATACAGCTTCAATCCATTCAACAGTTTTTGAAATCTGTTGAAGGTATCATTCAATGATTCTCCTTCTTCAAAATGAAAATATGCATACTGTTGAATGAGAGCTGCATTTTGTTTTCTCTAACTTGCTCAGTACCTTCACAGATAAGTTGCACAGTATCCCAAATTTCCTTAGCAGTTTGGCTGTTAATGACATTGTCAAACATATCTTGATCTAGGCCATTAAATAGAATATTCATGGCTTTCTTGTCTTTGTGAACCTCTTCAATATCTTCAACAGTCCATTCTGCTTTTGGCTTGGGAATAGACTGTCCAACAGCAACTGTTGCAGTAGCAGCTGTGGCCATCTTGTGAGGGATGTGAGGACCATTTTCAATGCAGTTGATGTAGCTTTCATCTTGAGAGAGAAGATGTAAATGCATCTTCACTTTCCAGTGATGATAGTTATCTCTTTCCAGGATTGGAATCTTTACACCAATATCCTTCTTACTCATGATATTAGCAAAATAGATCTTTAAACTCTTTATATGTTAAGAGCCTGCTCTGATACCAATTGTTATTCCCAGTGGACTAACAATGAGATTTACAGAAGGGGGGTTGAATGTAAATCTCAAAACTTTTTCAAGTTTTGAGCAATTTCTAAGACTTAGTGTTTTGATGAACAAATGTGTGTGAATTGCTTTAAGCTAATACAGACAGATATATATTCAAGCACAAATGTAAAGAACACAAAGAACTTAAAAACTTTTCTGGTGGATATGTTGTTCCACCAGAGATGTGTTATTTCAGAAAATCTGTGAATCAAAGAATTGATCACAGCTGCGTCCTAGTACAAACTAGATGATTTTCTCTCTGGATTTTTCTAAACAGCTCTGGAAAAAATTCACCATCTAATTAATAGCTGCTACTTGGTTTATATAACACCAAGATTACAAGTGAAGACAAAACTGTAGAATACAATTAAAAGATTCTCCACATGTTTCTTTTTCATTTCTCTATCCAATGCAATTTAGGTTTAGCTGTGAATCTTTGAATACTTCCTTGTTTGCACCAGAATGGAAATGCTGCTTTTTCTTGATTCCTCTTAGAGGCTGCCACATTCCAGTTTGTCTCTGTCAACCCATGTGCCTCTGTCAGCTTATGAATTTTCACTATCAACTGCTATTGAACTTAGCATCCGTTGAAGCTTTTCTCCGTTGATGGCTTTATCCGTTGAAGCATTAGCAATTGAAGCTTTACCCGTTGATGCACTCATCCGTTGATGGATGTTATCCATTGAAGCTTTAGAGACATCCGTTGAAGCTTTGTTTCTCATCTGTTGAAGGCCTTTAATATCAGTTGATACTACTTCACTTATACAAAATTACAAGGCATGAAACATTTACAGTTAGCCCTCCTATTTGCATATCCACTAGTAGACAACATGACTTATAATTTCCCACAACATCCAAGAATTACAACTTAAATACAGAGAATGAAATGTGCTACAATACTAAACTTATTTCTAAGTAAAGCTACTCCTTCAACGGATAGCCAGAGTGGTCTTATCCGTTGAGGCTACAAACACCAGATTTCTACTTAAGTGTTTTGTTGAACTTATCATCAAACTAATACACATATTCCTAACAAGGGTCCTATGAATCTGGGACTCAGTTTCCCTTTCTTCCCAAATCTCATCACTCCTTTCCACGGAGATACCTTTAATAGCACATAATCTCCTACTTCATATTCCCTATCCTTCCTGGTCTGGTCGGCGTACTTCTTTTTTCTATCCTGAGTTGCTACCAATCTTTTCCTGATGAGTGTCACCATTTCCCTGGTCTGTAGGACTAACTCTGGTCCTAATATCTTGTGTTCTCCAACTTCATCCCAACATAGGGGAGAGCGACATCTCCGTCCATAAATTGCTTCATACGGTGGCATTCCTATGCTAGTGTGATAGTTATTGTTGTAAGCAAATTCTATCAGGGGTAAGTGGTTATCCCAATTTCCTTTGAAATCAATGGCACATATTCGTAGCATATCTTCTAGGGTCTAAATAGTCCTTTCGCTTTGTCCATCAGTCCGGGGGTGGTAAGCGGTACTCATGTTTAGTTTGGTGCCTACGCATTCCTGGAAGCTTCTCCAAAATCGGGAATTAAACCTTGGGTCTCTATCTGACACTATGGCTATAGGAACGCCGTGTCTCACTACGATTTCCTTCAAGTAAATGTCCACCAACTTGTTTACGGTGTACCTTTCGTTGATCGGTAGGAAAAGTGCGGACTTGGTCAATCTATCTATGATAACCCATATGGCGTCGTGATTGGTCTTCATCCTTGGTAGGCCTGTCACAAAATCTATGTTATATGCTCCCATTTTCATTCCAAAATTTCCAGGGGTCGTAATAGTCCACTAGGTCGCTGATGTTCAGCCTTCACTCTCTGGCATGTCAGGCACTTGCTGACCCACTCTGCTACTCCTCTCTTCATGTTAGGCCACCAATAATATTCCTTAAGGTCACGGTACATCTTTGTACTTCCTGGATGGATTGAATATCTGGAGCTGTGCCCTTCGTGCAGCAGCTCGTCCTTTAACTCTTGCACATTTGGTATCCAAATTCGGGACGCGTATCTCATGATCCCTTTCTCGTCCTTCTCGCACCTCACTTCCTCACCGATCAATGTTCCTCTTTCTTCGCTCATCTTCTTTTCCTGACATACTCGTATCTTTTCAGTCAGTTCCGGCACTAGCTTAATCTCAATTAATCCTTCTGTTCCTTTACCGGTCATTCTCACGTCGATTTCCATTTTCTCAAATTCTTTAATTAACTCCTCTGATATCATTATCATCTTGAGTCTTTCCTTCCCACTAAGGGCATCAACCACTACATTGGCTTTACCCGGGTGATACAAAATTTCACAGTCGTAGTCCTTTATCAACTCTAACCATCTCCTCTATCTCATGTTCAGTTCCTTCTGAGTGAAAATATATTTGAGGCTTTTATGGTCTGTGTAGATCTCGCATTTCTCACCGTATAGGTAGTGTCTCCAAATTTTTAGGGCAAACACTATGGCTGCTAATTCTAGATCATGCGTCGGGTATCTGCTCTCATACTTCTTCAATTGTCGAGAGGCATACGCTATAACTTTGCTGTGCCGCATCAGTACACATCCTAATCCTTTAAGCGATGCGTCGCTGTATATCACAAACTCTCCCTTTGTATCGGGAAGAGCGAGCACATGTGCCGACACCATCCTCCTTTTCAGTTCCTGAAAGCTTTCCTCACATTTCTCTGTCCATATAAACTTTTCTGTCTTCCCGGTAAGTCTAGTCAGTGGACCAGCTATCTTAGCAAAATCTTGCACGAATCTTCGGTAATATCCTGCTAAACTCACAAAACTCCTAACCTCTGTTGGGATAGTTGGTCTTTCCCAGTTGGATACGACCTCCTTTTTGGCAGGGTCAAATAAACTCCTTTGCTACTCACCACATGTCCTAAGAACTGAAGTTCCCTTAACCAAAACTCGCACTTCAAGAACTTGTCATATAATTTCTCATTCATAAAGATTTCTAAGACTATCTTCAATTGTTCTGCATGTTCTTGCTCTGTCTCTAAGTAGATCAGAATATCATCTATAAACACTATCACACATATATCTAGGTACTTTTTGAACACTGTGTTCATCAAATCCATAAAGGCTGCAGGCGCATTGGTCAGCCCAAACGACATTACTAAGAACTCATAGTGCCCATACCTAGTGCAAAAAGCAGCTTTCGGTATATCCTCAGGTTTGATTTTTAATTGGTGATATCCTGTTCTCAAATCTATTTTGGAAAAATGTATAGCTCCCTTGAGTTGGTCGAATAGGTCATCAATCCTGGGGAGAGGGTACCTATTTTTATTAGTCAGCTTATTCAATTCTCGATAGTCTATACATAATCTCATACTGCTATCCTTTTTCTTTACGAACAGTACTGGCGCTCCCCATGGCGACACACTGGGTCTTATCATTCCATTATCTAATAATTCTTGCAGTTGAGAAGCTAATTCCTTCATCTCAACTGGGGCTAGTCTATATGGGGCCTTGGATACTGGTGCCGTTCCTGGTGCTAATTCTATAGCGAATTCTATTTCCCTGTCAGGTGGCAACCCTGGTAAGTTCTCTGGAAACACATCCTCGAATTCGTTCACTACGGGTATGTCCTGTATAATAGGGACTTCCTTCTTGGTATCTACCACATAAGCCAAATAGGCCTCGTTACCTTTCCTTAACAATCTTTTTGCTTGTAGCATGGACATAAATTTTTGGTTCTGTCGTTGACCTTTAAACACTACTTCTTTTTCATTTTGCACTCTTATCTTTACCCTCTTCCGTTCAAAATCTATTTGCACTCCATTACTGGAAAACCAATCCATTCCTAAGATTACATCAAATTCTCCTAACGCAAATGGGATTAGGTCAACCTCGAAGACCTTCCCTTCTAATTTCAACTTGCACTTAGGGTGTACTTGATTCACATGAATTATTTCTTTGTTTGTTATTTCCACTTATAATACCTCACCTAAGGGTATGGTGTTAAGTTTTAACTTTTTAGCAAATTCTTGAGATATAAATGACTTGGTTGCTCCAGAATCAAATAGGACATTTGCGTGCTCGGAATTTAACAAAAGGGTACCTGCTATCACGTCAGTGTTTCGGACAACATCTTGAACAGTCATGTTGAAGGTCCTAGCAGCTGGGGGTCGGTTGGATGCATCTCTGCTCATCCCTGAGGCTGGGGGCTTCAGTGTCGGGCAATCCTTCCTCATGTGTCCTACTTTCCCACATTGGAAACATGTTATGCTGGGTTGGTTGCAGTTGTTGGCAAGGTGTCCCGTTTGACCACACCTATAGCATTTCAAAGGGGCTCTCGCCTGGCTGCACACTCCAAGGTGTCTCCTTTTACAGGTTTGACACTCCGGTATTGGGGCGTGGGGTTGGCTATAAAATGTTGCCCTAGATTGTCGGCGGCCCTAGGCAACACTTTCATTTGGGGCTTTTCTGAATCCGGGGCCTCGTGCAGGTTGGGACACCACTCCCCTGACGAACCTGCTTGGAAGGCTCCTGTTCCCGGTTCCTATTCCTTGGCTTCCTATCTTCCTCTTTCTATTTTCCTTTTCCTTCACACTCTGCTCACTGCCAGCTTCAACAATTGAGGCTTTCTGCACTAAGGTAGCATAGTCTGTCAGCTCTAACACCGCCACTCAGTTTTGGATCCACTGTTTCAGACCAAGCTGAAACCTTCGCGCTTTCTTCTCTTCGGTATTCACGAACTCAGGCACAAATCTCGACAACTCAGTAAACTTGGCCTCATATTCTGCCAGAGTCATCTTATCCTATTTCAACTCCAGAAACTTAATCTCCATCTGGGTCTCCATAAACCTAGGGAAATACTTGTCTAAGAACAGTCGGGTAAATCTATCCCATGGGATCACAGCATCAGTCTCTAGGTTTCGTTTGGACTCCCACCAGTAGTTAGCTTCTCCTTTCAGCATGTAAGAAGTGAAAATGGTCTTGTGTCGTTCCTCTACACCTAGTATCTCGAAGGACTTTTCTATCTCTTTGAGCCAGGCCCGTGCTTCAACGGGGTCGGCAGATCCTAGAAACTCTGGGGGTTTGAGAGATTTGAAGGCCCTAAAGGCAGTGGCTGTAGTCTGTTGGGCAGCATGTGGTTGTGGTGGAATAGGCTGTTGGTTCAGATTTGCTCTAAACAGTTCCATAAATTCATTCATGGGGTTCCCTCCCTGATGGGTATCCTCAGCCTCTTCTTCTATATATTCTTCCTCATCATATTCATTATAGTCTAGGTCCTCTTCACTTTCTTCATTTACTACAGGGTCAGGTTCATTCCGTTGTTGGTTAACCGATTCTGCGGGCTGTGCCCTGGTTCCCCTTCTACGGGGTGGCATTGTTCTGATAATGAAGATTTGTCAATATAGTTGCAATTATTACAGTTGGATTAATTATTCATGTGTAAGCATGTCATTTATTGTCTTGCATGTTTTTATAAAGTGCAATAATATGGACATCAATTTCTTAATAACTGCTAGATATATATTTCATAAGGTCTCCCACTTATATCTGGGGGACAAAACAACTAGCCGAGTTCATACATGCCTGATCATAGTACATCATTACTTATCCTAAATACTTAAATGTAAATACATAAGACGTATACCCTGAAGGGCTAGGAACGCTATCTATTACTAGCTATCCTATCAAAATTGGTGATAAGTCACCCAGCCTTCTTCAAGGTCCATATCTAGTCACTAGTCCCTCAGTCACTGTCACTGCGCGTGAGGTCACGCACCCTCCTCATCGCTCCTGCCAACATCAGCTTTGCATCAACTACTGGGATATATCCTCCAATCGCTGTCATCCTCATCTGAACCCGGGTACGGAGCTCGATCCCATCAATCTCTCTGCGGGCTATGGCTGGGGAAGCAGCTCTAAAGTCTCTTGGGTATCCTATTCTGATGGCTCTCTCAGCTGTTAGTGCCTGGCATAACTCCACAATGCGAGCAGATGTCGCAGTGATCTCAGCGTTAAGCTGAGCCACCATCCAGTCGTGTACAACTACATGTATGGTCGCCGGGGGTGGTAGAGGTGAGTTTGGGTCGCTAGAGGATATGTCATAAGCCTTGTAGACCTGTGCATATATCCCATCCTCGTCATCATCATCAGTATAGGGCATAGGGCTCTGAATCCCTGGGGGTGGGGTAGGAGAGTGAATGGTCGGGTGAGGGTACATCTCTACATCCCTCCAACCTACGCCATCTCCCTGGGTCATCTCAACGTCATTAGCTATGGGGACAGGAAGATCAGTCTCCTCCTCTAGGACATCCTCAGTAGGGTCATCATTTGAGTCATCAATGGGTGGGTCCTCTGGCTCGGTAGTAGGGTCATGCTCAGGAACCATAACATCATCAACAGGATCAACCTCCCTCATAGGCTCCACTGGTATCTGACACAATTAGGCAAGGTGTTACTAACTTAGAGTCAGAATTCCCTTGAGGGTAAAACTGTCAAGACTACCCGTGTATCCCGATGACGAACTCGACTTGAGCTCTAATTGATTATTTATTATCCTTATGTCTACGTATTTTATATCCTATCGTTTCCAAGATTTGATAACCTAAGGCTCTGATACCATTTCTGTGGCGCCCCAAAATTCGGGGTCAGGAATCTCGGAGGCCACGCCATCTAAACTACTACAAACCATATACCTCACACTACAATATATAAATACTCACACTTTACGACCCCACACTTATCACACACACCACTTACAGGTTATTGTATTGGAAACGAACCATTCATAGCTAGAGTAATTCAATGATAAAGTGATAATTATTACAACCCAAAGGTAATTAAGTCTTACTGGGGAGTAACCTTTAAGTAGGGTTAGTCCGTCGGTCAAATATACATTTCTTGTTTATTACCTTACATAAGTCATACTTATAAATAAGCCGAACTAAAAATAACTGAAAACCAATCCAGCTTATTCGGACTACCTGTGGTACAACACCAAACAATCTACGGAACAACTGGCCATTTCCTACCCGTTTCCTGGCTGTGGTTCTCATGGTACGCATCTTGATTCACTGTTGTGTTGTGTCAATTTAAGAAAACAAGTGTGAGCTATAATGCCCAGCATAATAATGTACAGTATGAAAATGACTGTATGATAACTTACGTAAAACATCATATATGATAATTATGTTTTATTCAAATTTAGTTTTTCCTTAGTGATACACACCTTCTTATATAAAAAAAATTCTTTAGTAAAATTCATTATCCTGCGAATACCTTAATAGTAAATCCAGCACCTAGGCTTGGGTTACGGTATTCCATCACAATTCCAATTGGAAGAATATGACATTCGTTGGAGCCATCGCATACGATGATCAGTCGTACTGCGATAAAAGTAACCTTTTTTATATGTAGATTGACGATTCCCTTTTATTATTGGTTATTGCCCTGGCCGCATTCGGGCCTTTTCTGTGTCCGTCCCTCTCAGGTACACACTTCGCGTCTATCCCTCTCAAGACACGGTTTTGCGCTCATCCCTCTCAGGTACGCATACTCCACATGTTCATCAGTATATAAAATGCTTTCTTACGTGGTGGTAAATTGGTAGTCTCCCCAATCCATGAAGTACTGGAGTCTACCCCTCCTTGTCCTTGTAAGAATCCCATCATATTTATGGAACTTATATTATTCCCCAAGCATATTGCTTGTTGATAGGTACACTTGGATATGTACGTATATATATGTACTTCCGAGAATTTTTGAAGGAAGTACTAAGGATGTGAGTTGACCGTTGTCAACATATTTGTCATATAAGGTAGAGTTTCTTTTGAAATTATTTTCAAAATATTTAATTAAGTCGAGATAATATTCTCCGACGTTCTGAAATTATTCGAATGATTTTTACGAAAATCAGAAAGTAATTTAAATCAGGATCCATGATTTTTAAATCATAATAAACCCTTTAATAAATAATAAAATGATAATCGATAAATAATTAACCTCGAATGATTTTACTCTTTGAAAGAATATTTAAAATACTATTCCTCAACTAGTTTATGTCTACGCAATCAATAATCTTTAATGTTTAATCGGGTTTGAAATAAATAATCGTTGGAGTATACTTCTCCTATAATAAAGGAATAGGTATATAATATTTATTGTTCGAATAATAAGATATAGTTGAGGGAATATGATCGTTGGGAAATCATTTTAATAAAAGTTTGAGGTATTTTAATGTTTCTTAAGTGAACGTTGAGTCCCTTTAAAACGTACTTTTATGGACTTGTGATTGTCCTAATATCACCGGAATGATTCCCGGATTTTCATCAGAAAATCTCGACCTACTCTCGGCCTTATAATTATACATCACGCTTAAAGCGGAAATAAATATTTTACGATTCATATACTTATCGTACAACATTGCTATATTATGCAAAAATTTAATAACTATGTATCATGACAAACATGGTATTTATGCAATGACAATAAAACAACCTTTCACAACACAACAGTAAGTGGAGTTGGGTTCGTAAACTTGTCTGGGTATCTCGAGATGGAGGATGCTCTAGATTCCGCTCAGAAATCTATAATCATAACATAATTCACTTCGTTAGGTACCGTTCTAATTTACGGCTACCCGCACTCATGTGCTAATTATTATGCACCCTCTCAACTTATTTTATCCTTATTATTCCTTTGAGTACTTATTCAAATCATGGTCGCTTCATTTTTCAAAGAATCTTAAGTTCATCTTCATTTTCGCCGTCGGCTCCACTTATGGATTCTACGGTTTCTAATCGCGCGGTCTCGACTCCGATATTTTTATAAAACTGAAAAATTATTACTTTCACTTGAAATTTTTATGGCAGTTAGGAAACTCAATATTCTACTCTATGTAAAAATTTTATGATTTATGAACAATTCTAAGTCGATCCTTTATATTTTCAAAGTTCGTGATTCGTAGCGGTTTTTGTCGCATAAATCACTTTTAGTAAAACGTTCATAACTTTTGATCCGTAAATCGGAATCAAGAAATTCAAGTGCCTAAACGATCCTCATAAAATTTTCTATCATAATCAAGGGTTAGTTTTCAAGAAACTACAGTTTACATCTTCGGGACTTTCTGCAGAAACTTAAAGTTACTTTTTGTTCGTTTTAACGAAATTACGTTCATGATCGGAGTTTTGTTTACGCCTTAAATCTTTATACTACCACCAACAATCACCATATCATCATCAACACACTAAATCCTATCAAGAACATCATGTTCTTGAGGCAACAACAATCAACCTTAAATCTACTTAGCTAAACATCAAGATTTCAACAATATCACCTCTAAAACTAGGTTTATAACTACATACTAAAAGAATCTTGGATTTGAATCTTAAATAAAGTTGGGTCAAAGATTTTTTACCTTTCTTGAAGGTTTGAGATGTTTTCTTGAGGATGGTGAAGTCTTGGGAGTATTTGGTATGATTTTTGGAGCCTAAAACCACCATTGAAATCAAGAAACCAAAGAAGAGTTAGTATTCATACTATTCACTAGCAACTTTCTTGATTTTATTTCACCCGTCAAACTTTGATAAAAAGGGATCAAAAAATTATCTTACCTTAGTTTGGTTGTTAGGAAGCTTGAGAATTAATGGGAGGATTTATCCATGGTTAGAACTTGGAGATTTGATTTTAAATTCCTTGGTGAAGAAGAAGAAGCCGAATGGCTTGATGAAGAAGTGGGGAAAGAGTTTGATGCTTGCTCCCTTGGTTGCTTCTTGGAAATTATGTTAGTGATATCTTATATTAATTTGATATTCTCCTAGTTTAGGATCCTAGGTTTATTCTTGTTTCCAAATCCATGGACAAATCTAAGTAGCTTCCTAGTTTATGAGCTAAGCTACTTGTTTTAGCTTCCTTAGCTTACTATTTTATTAGCCTTGGTTGATCATCATATATCTAGCTCACTATTTGATAAAGTAACCATGGTTACTTTCTTACCATGGGTAGTTAGTGCGTTACATTTATTTAATCATTTACGCGTTCGCTCGGTCGCTTAAACGTTTTCGTAATACTTCCTCGTAAATGGTCCGCGATGTAATTCATTTCGCATTTATTCCTTATATTTTGAATTATCATACTTGGATATAAATCCGCAGGGTTTTAATCTTGTAATTATATTGGAATTCCCGTAATCCTCGATGAGTCGTAAATATGGTCGTTTTTCAAAGTTCGTTTTCTTCGAAAACTAATAGCGTTTACATACACTCATTTGGTACGTATAATCATAATATCAACTCCGAAACTCATTTTTCCATATACTACATAGTGTGTGCTCAAAAGCTTTTCCCATCCGTTATGGTTACTATGCATTAAACGTTTTACAAGGTCTCAAAAATTCGAGTTATTATATTTCATGTCAGCTTGTCCTTCTTAAGGACTATTACATAAAGAAGTTATTTGTGTTATTTGTCATTTGATATCTACAATATTAAAGTGCATAAAATGACTTAGTCTACTGATGATCATTAAATTATGTTCAAGTGATTATTCATATATATATTCAAAATATATATCTCCCACTATTTTTATCAAATCAATAGCCCTAACTATTAATTCGGAAAAAATATCTTCTATATCCTTTCTAGGGAGCCTAGATCCATATTTCACCACGCGTTAGGTCAACTTTGGCTTTTCTCCTAAAATATGATTATTTAGGTAGACAACATTTGTCAATTATATCAACTATAATACTCTTGGATAGCTTGGTGGAACAATATTTGTTCATATTTATCTAATAAATCTCGCCAAACTTTATGCCTCTAAATTCACAATCCTATTGTGGTAACTTAGTTAAGTCGAACCCAATAGTCAAAAAGTATCAATATACTTCAACACATCTCCCACGATAGATAGGAGTACTTCGCTTTGGCGAACCCACTACTGGTCGATCTAGGGGTTAGCGCATTGGACTCATTGGAAGGCATATGATCAACTTAATATTAACTTTTGGGTTTTGTTAATTTTAACACGATCATGATCCCATCATAAAAAGATTCCCAATTTTTCCTTGAATAAAATACTTCAAATCAATATTCGTCAATGGTTTGATTTCCAGGTAGTGAGGGAGTCACAACCGTCTTGCTTAAAACTCACAACCTTACAAGTTCAAAGAACTCTCTTTTGACAAAATCGCCCCATGTCAGAAACAAAGAATTTTTTTATTTTATTCCGTGTTTCATAAACACGAGAATCTCATAATCGTTTGTTTATTTTAAAATCTTGAATCGTTACAGATTTTATCTTGTTTAGCAAGCGTGATATGGGTGTTGTATCTAATACATACATCCTTAATCTAATTAAGCATGCATCTTTATAAACTACTCTACACATATATTCATCATATGCACATATATATGTAAAGTGTAATAAATAAACGTGGTTGGTTATGGCTTCATCCTATGTGATCTTTATCAAGCTAATGACAAAGATCTAGGTCAATCTAAGGTGAAAAATAAATACAGGCTAACTATTACATGGCTTCTTTCTTATATTGCTTCCTTGGATGGCCTCCGTGTGGGATTATCTTGATCTTCAAATCTTCATGTCTTCATGTACATCACAAGAATGAAATATAAAAACTAATCTAATGTACTTACAATAAAAACTCGAGTTATATTTGAGATTTAATAATTATAAGATTAAACGACATGAAAGCCGTATTTGAAAAACCAAAACCATTAACCTAAGGTCATAAGCCATAACCATCCACCATGCTCAATTAACACAAAATAACATGTTAAAATACATAATCTGATCTTAACATATCATACCCATCATGATCTAATCATGAAAACCAAATATTGGAAAAATCAGAAAATTCGAAATTAAATCTGATAAGATTAAATCGCAGATTACAGGGCCTAAACGACGTCAAATTCCTTACAGATCAGTCACTGATAGCTTCTATCAGTTACGTTCAGACGCTCGATTCCATATGAAATAGCGTATTCGTTTGCCAAAATCGGACACCAGAAACAAATTTCAGCAAATCCGCTGCATCCAATTCAGAATCGTATCAAATACGATTCTTATAATAAGAACAAATACAAAATATGTATATATTAGTATATATACAGATTATATAATCATCATATGATTATACAACTCTCATGAATATCATATATTCAAAACATATATATATGTACATATGCATATATAAACATAACAACATGTAAAACATATAAAATCGCATGTATAACAGTCATGGAATATTGTATACATATTATCATCATAAAACCAGTAAACACATAAACGAATTAAACACTTTTCGCAAGTAGCTCTGATGCCATTGTTGGGTTTCGAGCATATAAACGCAACGGAAACAATAATTAAAAACGTAAAAAAACAGAATTTTCGAAACCCACCGCATGATCCATGCGAAAAACATATATTTAATTTGTAGATCAGATTGTTTACCTTAAGAAATTTTACCAATTGGTTGACTAATAGATATCCAAAACTTGTTCAATCACCACGCATCCCGCTCTCGCGATCTACGCTCTATCGGTATCCACACGACTGCTTGAACTCAAGGATTGAATGTGTACTAGCACAAACCCGTTTCTTCTTACTCTCTCCATCTTCTCTCTTGGTGGCTAGGGTTTTAGTTAAAGTCTTGCACACAAAAAAATCAGCCACACAAGAGATATTATATAGAGAGTAGAAAAACAAATTATAACTCTGAACTAATTAGGAGTTATTATTAATTTGAAATTTCTATTTGTATTATAATTAAGTCGCACTATTTAACAAATAAATTTCATAATTAATATTAGTAAATTCGAATATCAATATTTATCTAATTAATTAAGTCATACTTAATTAATATCATAAATAATTTGAATTACTTTAATATAATTTAAATCCAATTTTAATTAAATAATCCTTCAAGCATTCTTAGTGTGTGACCCTATAGGTTATTATTACGTTAGCAAAGAATTTTGAATCTAATTTAAAATTGTAAACAATGAGCGGCATCTAGTAATACATCATTGCTACCCAAGTAATAATAATTGAATCGTTGATCGATTAAACCTTTCGTGAATAATGTACAATGTAATATAATCCCTTTAACCACATATTATAGATTAAACTAGAGGCATGTAATGTGTCATCCTCATCAATGTTTAATCCAGGTTTCCTTGATCAATGAGTAGACTATCATATAAAATCAACATTTGAGCGTGACCACACATTTCATAGTCTAGCTCACACAAGAGGCCAATAATATCACTCCTAAAATAAGAGGGTTAAATCCCGTCTAGATCATTCATATTTTTCATATGATTCATAATATACCCAATGTCCACTTTTATCATTACCCGGTCAAGGATAACTTTTAATGGAATCAATGTATATTAATTCTCTTATAGAAATATAATGACTTCAGGTGTAAGGACCATTACATAATTATCACTGTGAGAATTACTTATGTCACAACAGACATGTAGAATCTCACATTGGGTCTGTCCAGCACCATGTACATATACATCTGCCTGTGTTTTTGACTTTAGTATCACTATACCTATGATCAATGAGATGTGATCATCAGTCAACAAACACACCAATCTTAATGCATTATTATTGTCCCTTAATAATAATACTCGACTAGGGACCTTTAGGAATATTGATACTATTCTCATAATCTCATTTCTAAGTCACTAACTTAGAGATATATAATTACATATCATATTCCAAGGACATTTATTAATCTAACATTTATATCGCAGTAAATTAAAAATTAATAAATTATAAAGAGAATAATCGATAGAACATAAACATTAATAATCCTAATGTCTTAAACTATAACATCATAGTGTTGTCTCTAGGGCACAAACACTAACACAAAGGACTAGAGATGAGTTCTTTAAGATGTTCTTGGCTAAACGCCCTTCTGAAAGCATGATGCAACTCCAGGATAGGAGTGGAAAGTATATCAAGATGGAAGAAAGTATGAAGAAGACATTGGTGTGTAATGAGCCTGCAGGCAACAAGAAGCGGAAGACAGATCAAGAGTATGATGCCAGTGATAAATATCTTCGAATTGGCAAAAACTCTAACTCCTCTTCTAAGAAGAATCAGCCTCCAAGGTTCATTGAATATGCGAGGTTGAACGCTCCAAGGAGTCAAATACTTATGGAAATTGAGAAAAACGGAGAATTCAAATGGCCGAAACTACTAAGGGGAGACCCCGAGAAAAGAGTCGATACTGCAGGTACCAGAAAGATGTTGGTCATGATACTGATGATTGAAGGAAACTCAAGGATGAGATTGAGTATTTGATCTGAAGAGGAAAGTTCAAAAGTTTCACCAAGGGTAAAGAGGCTGGAGGCCAAAAAAGAGACAATGATCGAAGAGATGAAGATCGAAGGGGTAATGACATAGATTGCAACTAGGGATGATCATTCAGTTAGTTCGGTCAGAAACCGAACCGAATTATAAAAAACTTGAAACCGAATTCATATTATTTTTAAGAACAAACCGAACCAGAATTATGTCATAAACCGAACCAAAACCGAACCGAAATAATTCATTTTATTCGGTTCGGTTTGAGAAAAACCGAAATTTTAACATTTACATTTGTTCTATTGTATAAATGGACTATATCACTGCAATATAACTTGGCCAATGCTCCGGAACCATGCCAATATAACTAAGACAAACAATATGGATGGAGAGTAAAGACTAATCATACCAGGCATTATATTAAGCGGCATAGTTGTATTCTGCAGATCACATATAGCACTCGGGCAAGGAAATAAATTTTAAAAAAAAAAGGCAAGCAAAGTAGGTTCAGGTATTAGACATATTGTTTAAAAAGAATGACCGTAGTTGTTTTTTACTTTTCCATTAAGAATTAAAGAAAAATTAGACAAGAAAAAGAATCATACATATTATTTAGTATATAATAAATAAATTCAAAAAACATATATATACACACAATTCGATTTTTTCGGTTTAACCGAACTAAAATTCTTGTAAACCGAATCGAAACGATTTTATTTTGGTTAAATCCGAAAAACCAAATTAACCAGAATTTTAGAAAAAAATCAAACCAAATCGAACCGAAATTTTACAGTTCGGTTCGGTTTTTCAATTTTGGTTCAGTTTTGCTCACCCCTAATCGCAACCTATAGCCCCGAGGGCCCGTGATCAATATGATCTCAGGAGGTCCTACGACATCTGGGACTACAAGAAACTCTCGCAAAGCTTATAGGAGAGAGGTAATGAGTATAGTCGGAGAACCATCTAAGCGTTCCAAGTCGGAGATGGTGCTTGAGTTCGGTGACACAGACCTCGAAGGTTAGAAATTTCCTTAAGACGGTCCTTTGGTTATCACACCAATTATTGGAAATTGTCCTGTCATGAGTTTCCTGGTGGATAATGGAGCTTCCGTAGATATTCTTTTCCATGACACGTTCCTAAGGACGGGATACAATGATTCCCAACCGACTCCATTAGACGCCCATATACAGGTTCAATCAAGTAGAATGTCAGGTCGAAGGAGCAATACAATTTCCTGTGACTATTGGGGAAGAGCCCAGAGAGGTCACGTAGATGCTAAACTTTCAGGTTGTTAAGGCATCCTTAACTTATAACGCCATCATGGGTAGGACAGAAATCCATACGTTTAAGGTTGTGCCCTCAACCTACCACATGGTACTGAAGTTCCCGACTTTAAATGATATTGGAGGGGCAAAAGGAGATCAGAAAAGGGCCCACAATTGCTATGTTGTAGCATTTAGGCCCGATGGGACTGAGGGGCAGGTCCTCCCCATAGAAGACATGGATGTCCGTGAGAATGAAGAACTTCGAGGGAAACCAGCAGAGGACTTATTCCCAATTCCCCTAGACTCCTTAGACCCGAAGAAGGTCACATATATTGGAGCATCTTTAGACAAGCCCTTGAAGGTTCAATTGATAACTTTTTTACAAAAGAACAATGATGTGTTTGCTTGGACGACAGCTGATATTCCTGGGATTGACCCCAACGTTATAACTCATAAGCTGAACGTTAATCCAACTCGGAAGACCATGAAGCAGAAGATGAGAACCTATGCCCTTAAAATCTGAAAGCCATTAAATATGAGGTCGAGAAGCTCCTAGAAGCCGGATTCATTGAGGATGTGTAATTCCCTGAGTGGTTGGCCAACCCCATAATGGTCAAGAAGGCCAATGGGAAGTGGAGGATGTGCATCGACTTCACTGACTTGAATGATGCTTTTCCTAAGGACTGCTACCCCCTACCAAGGATTGATACCCTGATCGATGCCACCGCTGGGCACAAGATGCTGAGTTTCATGGATGGCTTCAGCGACTACAATCAGATTAAAATGTACAAAGATGACACCCTCAAGGTACTGACTTTGGTGTCTTTTGTTATCTTGTTATGGCTTTTGGACTTAAGAATGCATGAGCTACTTACTAAAGGCTGGTGAATAAGATATTTGCCAATCTAATTGGGAAGACCATAAAGGTCTATGTTGACGACATGTTAGTCAAAATCCTAGCCAAGGCCGATCATATTAATCACCTCAGAGAGGCATTTGAAGTGTCGAGACACCACAAGATGATGTTAAACCCCACCAAGTGTCTTTTTTGGTGTTGGCTCTGAAAATTTTTGGGTCACATGGTCTCAAAGAGGGGAATCGAGGCCAACCCCAATAAGATCAAATCCATCCTGGACATGGAGCCACCACGCTCCATCAAGGACATTCAGAAGCTGACAGGAAAAATAGTAACTCTAGGGAGGTTCATCTCCAAGTCTGGTGACAAATGTATGCCCTTTTTCAAAATCCTTAAGAAGGTGAAGAATTTTGAATGGATAGCTGAGAGCCAAGAGGCCTTTAAATAGCTGAAGAAGTACAAGACTGAGGCCCCATTGTTGGCCAAACCTAGTCCAGACGACACTCTTTATTTGTACCTCGCGGTATTTTAACAAGCCGTGAGTAAAGTCCTGATAAAGGAAGAATAGAAAATCCAGAAGCCTGTATACTATGTAAGCAAGATGCTTCACAGAGTGGAGTTGAATTGCTCTACCATAGAGAAATTTGCATTTGCCCTCATCACAGCCTCGAGGAAGTTAAGACCATACTTCCAGGCTCACAAGATCAAAGTCCTGACGGACCAATCCTTGATGAACATTCTTCATAGCACGAAGGCAAGTGAAAGGCTCATCAAGTGGGCGATTGAGTTAGGAGAATTTGACATCAGGTACAAGCCTCGCATAACCATCAAGTCTCAGGCCTGAGCAGACTTCATGGTCGAATGCGCCATTAGCGACCAAGAAGTCGGGGGGCAAGAGATAGTAAACTAGAAGGAGGAGAGAAAGAAAAAGATGAAAGTACGACTCTGAAAGATTATTGGGTTCTCCATTTTGATGGAGCGTCCAAAACAAAATCTAGTGGTACAGGCCTAGTCTTGCAAATCCCCGAAAGGTTCATGATTGAGTCTAATTTAAAGTTGGACTTGTTGCATGCTGATTCTCAATGATCAGAAGAAGCTCAGGATTTGGCCGTGGTTTAGATGTCATCAATATTTGGTGTGTCATCAGGATTTGACACAACATCAGTATTTGCATGTCATGAGCATCTGGAGGTGGTCAACTAAGAAGATTGATTTTGTTCCTTAGTTTGAGGAATAAATATCTATTACGTTCTGAGTCATTGGAGTTTATCTATTTAGTTAAAGATATGTATCATTTTCAGTTAGTATTTGATAATGCATATCTTAGATTGATTTGTAGCAGCTGTTAATATATAAACACAGTTTAGGTCATTACATAGTGAATTAACTCGAGCATTGTACGACTTAGCAGCTCTCAAGAAAATTAGTATTTCTTGAGAGAGTTTGTAACAGTTTTTATCAGAAATATAAAGAATTGTTATATTTTTCATACTTATTCGAAACATTTATACAATTGTATCCAGACCCCCTTAAACAATTGTATTATTACTGGGCAACAATTGGTATCAGACCGAACCAATAATTTACTATCAGAAACGATCTAAACATGTCTTTGAACAAGTATGAGAGTATCAAAATCCCCATTCTGAAAAAACTGAATATCTTACATGGAAGGTGAAGGTGATAATGCACTTGGGAGAGTGAATATCCTACATGGAAGGTGAAGGTGAATATCCAGACTACCTCAACGTAATCAATGATGGACCTTACAAGCCAACAAAATTGGTACCTGTGACTCCTACTGTTGATGAACACCTTCAGTTGAAGGAGAAGAGTGAGTGGACACCAGAAGAGAAAGCCACTATACTGAAGGATGCAAAGGTAAGAAACATTTGCATAACAGTCTTGACTCTGTGATGTCCAACAGGGTTATAGGCTACAAGACTGCTCAAGAGATCTGGGATGCCCTTGAAACTCAATGTCAAGGAACCACTGCCATCAAGAAGAACAGAAGGGTTGTTCTAATTCAAGAATATGAACATTTTAAGGCCAAGTATGATGAAAGTCTCACCGACATTTATGACAGGTTTCTCACTCTGCTTAACAACCTATCTTTGGTGGGAAAGGTGTACGATCTGGAAGATTCAAACACCAAATTTCTGAGAGCTTTGAATGAGGAATAGGGGACTCACACTTCAATCATACGACATCAGTATGATTTGGAAAAAGTCACTTTGGATGAAATCTATGGCATGCTGAAGACTCATGATTTAGAAGTCCAGCAAAGGAAATAGAGGAAAAACAACAAGGGAAAATTAGCTGCTTTAAAAGTGAATGCTAAAGCTTCAAAAAATAGATCAGTTGAAGCTAGAATGAAAAAGAATTATCCGCCAAAATCAGATACTGATGATTCATCATCAAATACTGATGATGACACTGATGAGAACATGACAGATTCTGATGTCATGCAGATGGCTGCAATGATGGTTAAAGGCTTTAAGAGGATGCAATTCAGGAAGTCTCAGAAGAACAGAAGCTTTAGGAAAAAGTTTACTGGAGGAGAAAAGAAGCCTTCTGGAAGAAGAGAGGGAAAAGATTTTAAAGCTGGGAAAGTTGACAGATCAAAGATCAAGTGCTACAACTGTGATGAACCTGGTCACTTTGCTACTGAATGCAGAAAGGCAAGGAATGACAAAGGGAAGAACAAAGCCTTGATTACATCAAGCAAGGATTGGATGGATTCCACTTATTCTGAAAGTGAAGAAACAAGTTATGCATTGATGGCTAGTTTTGAAAATCATGCTTCTCCTTATTCTAATGTATCAACTTCTTTCTTTTCTCTTGATACTGGAGATGTATCTGAATTGAAATATATTCTTAAGTCTCTCCATGGAAATTTTAAGAATAAGACTCTAGAGAATAATAGACTGTTAACTAAAATTGAAGTCTTAAAATCTAAGAATGATCAGTTAGAGTCTGACTTAATAAATCAGATTGAAACTCAAAAAGAATGCGAGAAAGCTAAACATACAGTAAAGATACTTAAGGCTAGGTACAGTATGTTGGAAAAAGACTTAGAAAATGAGAGGAAAACCCTTAAAGCCTGGACTAATTCAGGAAAAAAGGTTCATGAGATGATCTCTAAGAAAAACTGGAGAGAATGTCTTGGCTATAAAGATGGAAATAAGGATGTTGACACTGAAAATGAAATTACCCTTAAGACTCCTGTTAAGTTTATTTCTTTAGAAGTTGATGAACCCAAATCTACTTTTGAGAAGGGTTCAACCTCTGCATCCCAAGAAAAGAAAGTAAATGATAAAACTCAAAGAGAGGAAAACAAAGAGACCATTAAGACTGTTAAGAAAGAAAAGAACATAGGACTTTTGTCTAAAGGACATTTGAAAAAGAAATTATCTGAGGTTACTGATAAACCTCGGGTAAAAAGTCCAAAAAGAAACATGAATGGTAAGCTATTTCTAAGGAATCTAACTATAAGTTTGTTCCCAATGCTCCTAGAAAAACTTGTTTTAATTGTGGTAATACTAATCATCTTGCTATTGATTGCAGGAAGAGTAAGAAAAAGAAAACTGCTATTCCAGAGTCTGATGTTAGGGGTAGATCAGTATTTTACAAACCACAAAACCCTTGTTTTCATTGTGGTAGTAGTTGGAATTCAATTTACACTTGTAATGCTTATCATAAGCTATATCATAATTACTATGATCCTTTGCCAAAATTTAATAAAACTGTTTATTTGATTAATACTGCTAGTTCCACTAAATCTAATTCTGATAAGACAAATCCTGATAAGGGAAAAACTGACAGAAGTAACTCTGAATCAAAGAAACTTAAGTTGTTCAAAATGAGGGCCCAACAAGTGTGGGTCCTTAAAATCCCTCTAATTAATCACTCTTCTGATTACAGGGTAACATGAAAAATATTTTTTTCTTGGATAGTGGATGTTCAGGACACATGACTGGAAATAAATCTATGTTGTCAGAATTTGAGAGGAAGGCTGGCCCATATGTATCTTATGGAGATGGGAATATAGGACACACTCTGAAATATGGCAACTTAGTGATTGGAAAGGTGATAATAGAGAATGTAGCTCTGGTGGAAGGACTGAAGCACAACCTACTGAGCATCAGTCAAATCACTGATAAAGGCTATCATGTGGTATTATATGACTCTCACTGTGAAGTTGTTCATAACAAGATAAAGAAAGTTGTCTTGAAAGGATACAGACATGGTAACATAAATGAATCAAGGCTGCATGAAAGTCTTGAGAAAGAAGCTACTTGCCTTATCTCTAAGGCATCAGTAGATGAGAGCTGGAATTGGCACAAGAAGCTCTCATATCTCAACTTTATTCTATCAATGAACTTGCCAAGAAGGAGCTAGTAAGAGGATTACCAAATATGATATACTCATTTGATGGTCTTTGTGATGCTTGCCAAAAGTACAAACAAAGAAGAGTATCTTTCAAAAATAAAACATAATTCTCTATCACTGAACCATATCATATGCTACACTTAGATCTCTTTGGACCAGTGAACATAATGTCTATCAACAAGAAAAGGTACACACTTGTAATTGTTGATGATTTTACTAGATATACTTGGGTTTATTTTCTACACAGGAAGCATGAAACTCCAGAAATTCTTCTGGATCATGTAAAGCAAATTGAAAATGGATCCAACTTCAAAGTGAAAATACTGAGAAGTGATAATGGAACTGAGTTCAAGAACTCAAAGATGGAGGAAGTCTGTAAGTAAAAAGGCATACAACAACAATTCTCAGCTCCTGGTACACTTCAACAAAATGGTGTTGTTGAGAGGAAGAACAAAACCTTGATTGAAGCTGGCAGGACTCCGCTAGAAGAAGCCAAACTACCCTGTTAAATATATTTGATAATGTCATGGTTAATATGATTTATGTTTAGTTTTCAGATCTTACTTAAACAGGAAAAATCAGTGCTTACTGGAAGTCAGGACTTAAGGATATCAGTACTTATAATTATCAGGAGATAATCATCAGAAGATGGATATCATTACTTAAGTACTGAAGGACGTTCAGATAAGGACAGCAGCTGATTAAAGGAAAGAAGATCGAGACAAACATAAGAAGAGATATGCATGAAGAAGGAATTCTATGAAAAATAGAATACTTGGAAGAAAAGATATCTGATTGATATATTTTAGGAAGCAGAATTATATTCCATATCAATTAGCGATAATCTCGTATCTGTGTAGTATATAAACACAGACATAGGGTTTACACTAGAAGTGTTATCATATTTGAGAAGATTATTCATTGTAACCCTAGCAGCTCTCGTGATATTTGTTCATCACTGAGAGGTAACAGTTCCATACTGTAACAGAGTTTATTGTTTCAATAAAGTTTGTTTTCTGTTACTTGAGTTATTAAAGTTCGATTTGATTATACTTCACACTGTATTCACCCCCTCTACAGTGTGTGTGTGACCTAACAAGTGGTATCAGAGCCTATCTGGTTAACGCACAAACAGTTTAAGATCCAAATACAATCATGTCTGACACAGAAACTCCAACTAAGCCCACCAAAACTGAAGAACCTCCAAAGACACAAATTCAAAGTCGGTATGAGACCATCAGAGTTCCCATACTGAGACCATCTGAATATGCCATATGGAAGGTGAGGATGACCATGTTTCTGGAAGCTACAGATCTAGAATATCTTGATAGAGTCAAGGAAGGACCTCACAAACCAACCAAGCTCGCTGTTGCAGTTGCAGGTGAAGCAGCAAAGACTGTACCAAATGAGAATAGTGATTATACTGCTGAAGATATCGCATCAATTGCTAAGGATGCTAAGGTACGACACTTACTGCATAGTGCCATTGATAATGTAATGTCAAACAGGGTAATTAACTGCAAGACTGCAAAGGAGATATGGGATGCTTTGGAAATAAGGTGTCAGGGAACCGATACAATTAAGAAGAACAGGAAGACAATACTCACTCAAGAGTATGAACACTTTGACTCAAAGGCTAATGAGTCATTGACTGATTTATATGATAGATTTGTCAAACTCTTGAATGATTTGTCACTGGTTAATAAGGAATATGATCTTGAAGATTCAAACCTTAAATTCTTGTTAGCTCTTCCTGAATGTTGGGATTTGAAGGCAACAACAATAAGAGACAACTACAATCTTGATGAAACAACTCTTGATGAAATTTATGGAATGCTCAAGACTCATGAACTTGAGATGGAACAAAGAAGCAAGAGGAATGGAGGAAAGTCAAGGACAGTTGCTCTTAAGGCTGAAGAAGAATCCCCCAAGGCAGCTACCTCAAGGAAAGACAAGGGTAAAGCTCTTTTCACAAAGTCTGATACTGAGTCATCAAGTTCTGAAAGTGATCATGACTCAGAATCTGAAAGCTTGCCTGAGACTGATGCTGATGAGGAGATGATGAAGCTGTGTGCTCTTATGGTGAAAGGGATCACAAAGATTGCATGCAGGAAGTTCAGGAAGGGAAAGAAGTTTTCCAGGAAAGGCACAAGTTCTGATAAGAAGAATTTCAGAAGATCTGAGGGCAGAGGAGGAAAGTCTGACAGAGGAGATTATACCAATGTCAAATGCTATAACTGTGGTGAGAAAGCCACATATCTCCTGATTGCAAGAAAGTGAAGAGTGACAAAGGCAAGGCTCTTGTCACAAAGAAGAAAAGCTGGACAGACACCTTAGACTCTGAAAGTGAGGAAAATTATGCTTTGATGGCAAATGCTGATAAAGCAAGTGCTGAAAGCAGTTCTGAAGCTACTGAATCAAAGGTACCTCAGACTACTTATGCTTTTCATACTGATGATATTAATGAGTTGAGAAGATATCTTAAAACCATGTTTGTTAGTTATAGAGATCAAACTTTAACATGTGAAAGATTAACTTCTGAAAATCTTGCTTTTAAGAAAAGAAATGATTTCTTAGAAAAAGAGTTATGTTCCATCAAACTCAGAAAGATAGAGATGATGCTTTTTATGTTAGGGATGAAGTGCTAAAAATGAATGAATCTCTAAAAACTGAGTTAGAAAAGGAAAGAGGTTATCAGGACTTGGACTAACTCTGGCAGAACAACTCAAAATTTGCTAAGTAGTGAAAACTGGAAAGAGGGCTTAGGTTATGGAGAGGATAAGAATGATAAAGGAACTGTAGAAATTAAGCCTGTTGTTGTTAAGCAAAAGCCAAAGTTAAAACCTGTTAAGTTTGTAACTGTAAAGTCTGATAATGAGAAATCAGAAGTTAAAAAGCGATTAGCTTCTGACAAACTAAAGCAGGAAAAGACAGCTGAAGTAAACATAGGCTTAATGACTAAGAAGCAGCTTAAGCATAAGCTGAAAGATGTTAAGAACACAAACAAGGCAAAATCACCTAGGAAAAATAGGAATGGAAAGGAAGGTGTGAATAAAAGCAATGATTATAAACCTGTTCCTAGGAAAATGTGTCATAACTGTGGAAGTTCTAACCATCTGGCTTCTTTTTGCAGGAAGAATAAGAACATAAACTCCTTACCTTCAAAGTCAGGAGTTAAGAGTCAGTCTGTTAGATATAAGCCACAAAATCCTTATTTTCATTGTGGTAGTTTATGGCATTCCATTTATACTTGTAAGGAATATCATAGTTTGTACTATGATTATTATCAAATAAAACCTTCTTTAAAGAAAGTTTCCATTATTCCTTCTAGTGTAAATTCTAATTCAAAGTCTGATAGTGTAAATTCTGATAAGAAAAATGTTAACATAAACTCTGATGCTAAATCCGCTGCAAATGTTAACAAACTTGATAAGGCCAAAGGATCCAAGCAAGTCTGGGTCCTTAAAACTAATCATTAGTGCTCTTTGTGATTGCAGGGCAACAGGAAAAACATCCTAGTTCTGGACAGTGGATGTTTAGGACATATGACTGGAAATAAAGCCCTGCTATCAGACTTTGTGGAGAAAGCTGGCCCAAGTGTTTCTTATGGAGATGGCAACATTGAAAAAACATTGGGATATGGCAATATCAATCTTGGGAATGTCATCATTAAAGAAGTAGCTCTGGTCTCAGGACTTAAACACAATCTACTGAGTATAAGTCAAATCTGTGACAGAGGTTATCATGTTGATTTCTTTGAAGAACACTGTGAAGTTGTGAGTAAATCTACAGGCAAAGTTGTTCTGAAAGGATACAGGCATGGTAACATTTATGAAGCTAAGCTTTCAACAAGTACTGATGGTTCTGCAATCTGTCTGATGAGTAGAGCATCAATTGAAGAAAGCTGGAATTGGCACAAGAAACTCTCTCATTTAAATTTCAACAATATAAATGAGTTGGTCAAGAAAGATCTTGTGAGAGGACTGCCAAAGTCAGTATTTGCTCCTGATGGCCTTTGTGATTCTTTTCAGAAGGCCAAACAAAGAAAATCCTCATTGAAGAGCAAAACTGAATCATCAATTTTTTAGCCTTATCACCTACTATATGTTGATCTATTTGGTCCAGTGAATGTCATGTCTATTGCAAAGAAGAAATATGCCTTGGTCATAGTAGATGAGTTCACCAGATACACATGGGTGTATTTCTTGCACAAAAAAAGTGAAACTGCATCTATCTTGATTGATCATGTCAAACAACTGGATAAATTGGTCAAAGATTCTGTGAAGACAATAAGGAGTGATAATGGCACTGAATTCAAGAATTTGATAATGGAAGAGTTCTGCAAAAATCATGGAATCAAGCAGGAATTCTCTGCTCCTGGAACTCCACAGCAAAATGGAGTTGTTGAAAGGAAGAATAGAACTCTCATTGAAGCTGCACGTACAATGCTTGAAGAAGTAAAGCTTCCAACCTATTTCTGGGCTGAAGCTGTGCAGACTGCTTGTTTTACTCAAAATGCAACACTCATTAACAAGCAAGGAAAGACACCATATGAGATGGTGAAGAAAAAGAAGCCAAATCTAAAGTATTTTCATGTATTTGGATGCAAGTGTTTTGTTCTTAAGACTCATCCTAAACAGCTATCCAAATTTGATCTAAAAGCTGATGAAGGAATCTTTGTTGGATATCCACTTTCCACAAAAGCCTTCAGAGTCTATAACTTGAGAACAAGAGTGGTCATGGAATCTATCAATGTCTCTTTTGATGACAAGAAGATTACTGGACTTGAAAATTTTATTGATCATGATCAGCTGAGATTTGAAAATGAAGACTCAAATTCTGATACTGATAATCCTGACAATCTAAGTCCTGATACTGCAAACTCTGACGGATTAAACTCTGACATTATTGAAACTGTGGTGACTACGCCAAAGGAAGATGCACCTATGTAGGGGGAGCATACTCAAGATCTTACCACATCTCAAGAAGCATCAGAACATACATCTGGCTCTTCAAGTTCTGATTCATCAAGTTCTGATAAGCCAAGTTCTGATAGTTCTGAAAATCTAAATTCTGAAGAATCCAACTCAGAGAGCATAGTTTCAGGGGGAGCATTAGAAAATGAAAATGAAGACAGCATGGATCATGGGGGAGCATCCAGTTCTAGAGAAAACCTTCCATTTGCAAGGAAGTGGACTAAATCACATACACCTGATTTGATAATTGGAAATCCTGATACAGGTGTCAGAACTAGAACAGGTACTTCAAATGAATGTCTTTATAATTCTTTTCTTTCTCAGACTGAGCCAAAGAAAGTGGAAGAAGCTCTTCAAGATGCTGATTGGGTGCAAGCAATGCAGGAAGAGTTAAATGAATTTGAAAGAAACAAAGTCTGGACCCTAGTGCCAAGACCAAAGAATAGATCTGTTGTTGGTACAAAGTGGGTATTCAGAAACAAAACTGACAGTGATGGCATAATTATAAGGAATAAGGCAAGGCTGGTTGCAAAAGGATATTCTCAACAGGAGGGAATTGATTATGATGAAACATTTGCACCAGTTGCTAGGTTAGAAGCCATAAGGATATTTTTGGTTTATGCTGCTCACAAAAAGTTTACTGTCTTTCAAATGGATGTGAAAAGTGCTTTTCTCAATGGAGAATTGGAGGAAGAAGTATATGTTGAACAACCTCCAGGCTTTGTAGATTCTAAATATCCAGATTATGTCTACAGGCTTGATAAAGCACTTTATGGACTTAAGCGAGCTCCTAGAGCATGGTATGAGACTTTAGCTCAGTTTCTTCTGGAAAGTGGATTTAACAGAGGAACTATAGACAAAACACTGTTCTACCTCTACCATGGAAATGACTTACTTCTGGTCCAGATTTATATTGATGATATCATTTTTGGGTCTACAAATGACAGACTTTGCAAAAAGTTTGCCAAACTGATGCAGTCAAGGTATCAGATGAGTATGATGGGGGAACTTAGCTATTTTCTGGGCCTTCAAGTCAAGCAGAATGAAGAAGGCACTTTTATTTGTCAAACTAAGTACACCAGAAACTTGCTGAAGAAATTTGGAATGCAAGATTGTTCAAGTGCATCCACTCCCATGGCCATTGCAACAAAACTGGACAAGGATACTGGTAAATCAGTAGATATTACTGATTATAGAGGTATGATTGGCTCTCTACTCTATCTAACTGCTAGTAGACCTGATATTATGTACGCTACCTGTCTTTGTGCAAGATTTCAAGCAGATCCAAGAGAACCTCACTTAACAGCTGTGAAAAGAATTTTCAAGTATCTTAAGGGAACAGCTGATCTGGGATTGTGGTATCCCAGAAAATCAGATTTTAAACTAATAGGTTACTCATATGCAGATTTTGCAGGTTGCAAAATTGACAGGAAAAGCACAAGTAGAAGCTGCCAATTTCTTGGAGGCAGATTGGTTTCTTGGTTTAGCAAGAAACAAAAGTCAATTTCCACATCAACTGCAGAAGCAGAGTACATTGCTGCAAGAAGCTGTTGTGCACAGATTCTTTGGATGAAGAATCAGTTACTGGATTATGGGTTAACATATTTCAAAATCCCTATTTACTGTGATAATCAAAGTGCTATTGCTATGACAGGTAATCCAGTTCAACACTCTATGACAAAGCACATCAGCATCAGGTACCACTTCATAATGGAACATTTGGATGAAGGTACAGTGGAATTGCACTGTGTTCCAACAGATCAACAATTAGCAGATATCTTCACAAAACCACTGTGTGAAGCTACTTTTACAAGATTGGTAAATGAACTTGGAATGGTTTCAGGTTCTTTCTCTAAATCTGCTTAGTTTTGTTCTGATGCATCAGACTTTATGATCAGTATTTACAGAAATTACTCTCTTTGTGTATTCTGTGCTTAATTGAAAATTTGCTTAAGTACTGACTGTTGTCTGATGTAAGTTTCTAAACTCTGATAGTGATATGTCTATTAATGAAACTATTCAATCCTATGAGGATACCTGTGCTAGATGCTGACCTAGTAGTCTTCAATAAACTAGGGATCCCATATTAGAAGTAATTATTTCTGTGGAAATCTATTGACACAAGTAAATTCTGATATTGAGCTTAGTTGAGTTTACTTTGTCTATCTTATTACTAAGTCACAAACTAGAATAATGCTTCTCATCTGTTCAGTTCTGATGCTAGTAAATTTGTTGAATGTACTAAAGTGCTGATAAACCTCTTTTATCAAAAGAAAAAGAAAAGAATCAAGGATTAAAATTCAGGTACTCCTTTGAGATCTAGAGTACAAAATGTGGAAGGGACGACCCAAGTGCATTGCTGGTATTAAGTAAATATGCATCAGAAAAGCAAAATATTTTCTTGGTGACTTTTCACACTCTATGATTACTGGAGAAATACTCTGATAATAGCATAAATTCTGATAAGCAGTCGTGACTCACTTACACTGAGAAGCCACTGTAAAATGGAATTTAAAAAGATGCACAAAATTAGCACAAAATAGTTGAGGTGGACTCAAGCATGAACTCATTCAATAGTAGGTTTCAGAATAATGACAGGTTTTTAGTAAAGTTTTAGTTATGCCTTATTTCTAAGATATACTGAAGTGAATCAGACTTTACTCTTTGTCTGATATTTAGCTTAATGCACACACTAAACACTCCATATGAATGATGAAAATAACTGTGGTGATCTATGTTATTTTAGATGAACAGTTTCTGTGTCACATTACACAAATTCTGAGGACAAGTTCTGATTGCACGTTCTGATGATTAAGTTCTGAAGAATCTATATCAGAATTTGTGTGAGAACTTACTAAGATAGGCATTCATTTTTCGAGTTAAGAAATTATTTTCTGATAACTGTTAAGTTCTGATATAAGTCTAAGTTCTGATATTAAATTCTGATTCTTTACTTGACTTATTTGTGGATAAAATCTAAAAATAGTTTCATTTTAAATCAGAATATGTTTGGGTAGAATATTAACAGTCAATATCATTAGGGATAGTGGTTCACGACACGTACAGTAATTTTTACTTGTTACTTGTGCGCATTAACCCTGACTTACACTTCTAATGACTGTTCTTCGTCTTTCCAGTCTAGGGAGATGAGGTAGAATTAATTCTACCTGCCAGCATTAAATTTCTTTGCGTCTCCTGGCCTTCTTTTGCCTATATAAACAACCACTTCACATTAGCCTTCACATCAACTCTTTTATCACAAAACTCATCTCCATTTTCTTAATATCAAAAACACCATAGTCAATTATAATATGTTTTTGAACTATGAAATATTCAACATGGAGCTGAGCTGTGAAGCCTGGCAGCATGAATGACACGTCACTGTCATTTCTGATGAGATATGGGACTCAGTTCCCCAGGAGGTACTCACCCACCTCATGTTCTTCTACATGTATTACCATCGCCATCTGGAGCGATTGGAGGAGGAAAGGATGGAAGCTCTCCGCCAGCAAGAGCGAATCATCCGACTCGCTATTCTGTTTGTCGAGAGTAGGAAGAAGAAATGATTTATTTTCTTCTTCCTGTTTTTCTTCATCGTCAGTCTTGCCCTGCTTCTTGAGCTAGGACAAAGGCTATTGATGTTAGGTTTAGCAGCTTAGGACAATCTTGTAAAAGTTCTGATGTAATTTAAATTTCATGAATGTATTCTCTTAATATATTAATGAAATTTCTTTTTTTGCAAGTTCTTGTCTCTGAGATGTTTTGTAATGCATTGATAAATCCTGATAAATATTCATATTCTGATGACCATTTCAATTTAAATTTAAATTAAGTTCTGATTTTACATTATCAGTACTTGTTCCCTTGATTTATTTTGGTCATTCTCACTCGATTTTTTTTTCAGAATATTGGTGTTACAGTGAAAAATAATTGAATAAGTGGAAAAAGTTTCAATTTTGAATTAAAACTGATTTACCTTGATTAATGGAATTACTAGGTAAGTGGAACGGTTTTTCCTTGAAAAACTGCAAGTGGGTAAGTAATGATTACTGTTTTCCCGTGCCCATTAACTATTCATTATTACTGCATGTCTGACAGGTGTCCAACGGTTACATTTTTTTCAAAGTATAAGTAAGACAGAGAGAGGATTTTTTTAATCTTTTATTCACTTTTATACTTTATCTCTCTATTTGCTTTTACTCTCTTTCTTCTCCTAACGTTGGTTTTTCATATAGACATTCTATCAAACACCTAACAGGCACTCTTAAATCTTGATTATTTTCATGGCACCGAAGGATTTAATCATTGATGGAGCTAAATTTGTTCCAAATAACTATGCTGCAATTCTTGATCATGCTGAAGCTCCGTCTGAGTTGCATTTTGTGCAAGATCTTCTTGCACACAGTGAAATTGGGTATGCATTGACCCAACCTTCAGTCTTTTCAAGCCAACAAGTTTTGACATTTTGGCGGACTGGGCACTTTGATAATGGTGGTACACATGGTACTCCCAGTATTGTTTTCGAAGTGGATGATTCTACACATGTGGTAACTCCTGGTACAATTCGAAAGGCTCTCCATTTACCAGAAGGATGTACTTTTTCAACCCGAGAGGAATCAGCTCTTCAGGAGTTAATGGCCAGTATGGGGTATGAGCAGAGTTTGGCTAAGCTTGGGCAGTTAAAACGGGCTCATATCAGAAAGGAATGGAGCTTCTTCTTCGACTGCATCACTAAAGCTTTTGGGAATAAGTGTTCCAACTTTGATGCAATCCCTATAATGAGTCAGCACATCGGGTATGCAATCATTAACCAAACTCATTTCGATTTTCCAAATGCTGTGATAGGTTTCATAGGGGATAGGATGACAGAAGATAGAAATGTAGTTTATTTTGCTAGATTCTGTCAGCTTATATATAACTTTTGCTGTACTAATCCCCCTCAATTAGCCAGTACCTTAATTTCACCATTCAAAATTGCAAAACGAGCTTTTAATGACCTGGTAAATGCTGATCTTAAGAAAAGGGTGGTTAGACCCTTACAGATTCCTCAATCTGTAAAACAGATCTTAGTAAATGCTGATCCCGATACCTACCGATCTGTTTATCCTGATGTCCAACCAACCACCACCTCCCAAACACCACAGCAACCATCTATTCATATCACTCATACTACTCAACCTACCCTCAGACAATATCTCAAATCATATCTCTCCACTTCACAGACAGTTCAACCTTCATCCTCAGCACCTACTGTGAAGCCTTCATCTTCCAAGGCTAAGAGGATAAAGACTGTTTCTCAAACACCTCAGAAGAGAAGGGGGATTATTTTGAGAGATGAATCTGATAGTGAGGAACAGGTTTCTACTTCAGAACCTGTTAATAAAGAAGCTGAGAAAGTTCCTTCTCAGAAGGATTCTGCAATTGGGGAATCTAGGCTTCTCAAAAGGCTTAGAAGAATGACTGTTGATGGAACTCCCAAGAAATCCATATCTTCAAAGAGATACAAGAAGACAGAGGGCAAAAAGGCCAGTTTCAGATGATGAGGAAGCAGCAGCTAAGGAAGGAGATCAGGAATCTCTGATCTCACAAGAACTAGTTTCTGCTAAGGCCCCTGCTTCTTCATTAACTTCAACTAAGGAAGCTTTTACTGAAAAGGCCAACACACCTTCTGTGTCTCCTAAGACTGTATCTCCTGTTAATTCAGGCACAAGTGCTGATATTGATATCCAGAACTTGGTTGTGCCTGAAGTACTTTACTTAGAAGCTCCAACAACAACTAATCCATCAACAACACCTGTTACTGATGCTGCTCAAACTCCAGAATTATCTACAACACCTTCTCTGCATCTAGATGCTGATGATCAGAATATAGGTGAGCATCAGGATATGGCTGTTGATCAGAACTTGGAACCAGATCAGCAATTAGATGATGATCCTGAAGCCTCCATTGCTACTCATACTGTTGTTTTATCAGAAGATACTGATTCTGTAAGTTCTGATGCTGCAAATACTAGAGATACTGGTGATGCTGCTCCAAATGAAGATGCTGATGAAGCAGGTCCTTCAAGACATGCTCCTCAATAAACTGTTCTTAAATCTGAACTTGTTAAGAAGTTTGTTACAAGAGAAGCACCAGTGCATTGGAGTGAAACTTGTGGCGCCCTCCAAACCCGGGTCAGAAGTTTGGGGTCCACACAAACACCTTAATTATAACCTGCTTATAACAATAATAAAGGTAATAATAATATATGCAATGACCCTACTTACCAATCACCACGGACCGCAACAGGTTAAAGTATGCACACAAGCCAAACACACTAATATATTACAAACCGTTCAAATCCCAACTATTTCAAATTCAAACTGAGTATTAAACATTATTATAAACTTTTACAAACTTAAATTATTCCAAAAGAAGCCTACTAGCTCAGCTTTCTCAACCTGAACCCCTAGCTCTCGCGCTGGACTAGGGATCCTCTTTACCAACTGGTTCCTTTTTTAACTGGAAAGAATATAAACAACATCGCACAAATGAGTTAACTAGCTCAGCAAGTCAAAATGACAAAACTGAGAATAATGATCATCAGGTGAATATGTTTATGATATCAAGTGAACAATTGATTATGATTTAGAATTGGATATTATACTTTTAATTTAAAAACCAAGGTTAGGCTGCTGATCAGTCACGCACTAACCTCGAGCAAGGCACACAGCATTGCTCTAACTACTGGATCCAAGGCACACATTGGCCTAACTTGACCATTATATGGTCTGACCACGAATCTGGTCCACAATTTTATAAAAACAATCCAATTCTAACATAATAACAGAATATGCAATAATAAACAATAACCGAAATCATTAACAACAATAAATGTTTAACAATGAAAGGGTTTCAACCATTGTAAGGATCAATAAGGCAATTTAAAAGCTTGGATGCTGGGTAATGAAAGAATTGGATAACAAAGGAATCAACGTTTCAAGGTTTCAAGGATTCGGTCTTTCAAAGTATAAGATACCATGGGTTGAGTATATAATAGTTCATTTCAGTGTTTGCTATTTAGTTTGTATGTATTTGTAGAGTAGTATTGTAGATTTGTGGTTCTTGTTTGGGTATACAATAGTCAATGGATTAGAACGAATATGATTCATGGCTCAAGGACAATAACTGAAATCAGGATTTAGGTTTCTGTGCTTCAAAGCACTTGCAATATCACAGGATTATCAAGTACTACAACATCTCGAGAAAGTTCAGAACACTTGCCTGGTATTAGCTTACTACACTGCACTCGCTTCCAATCACAACCGTTTTACTCCTCAACTACCTGTTTCCCTTTCCTACGTCTTGCCTCTTCTGCTCATATATCATAAGCATCTAATTTACTCACGGAATTCTATTCAACACATACTTCTATCTACCCTTCGTTTTACCCAAATCCGATTAACGGATTGAAAGTTATGCGATAATCAAGTAAACACCGAATATATAGACCGATAGTCAATTAACAAGTCACATGTAGCACATAATACATCACGTAATCAATGATATATTATTTATAAAGAAGTCTCAGGTCATAAATAGGCTTTCTGGTATTTAAAATAATTTTTAAAACATTTTTCAGAATTAAACGGGTCGTTGGATCAATTTCGGGTTAATAAACAGGGTTCGGTTGGCCCATTCTGGCTCCGAAATAATTTTTAGAATAATTATCGAGCCTTAGAAATATTTTAGAATAATATTTTAAAGCTCGAAACTATTTTTCAGAATTTTTAAATTATTTTTAAATAATTAAATCTAATTAAATAACTAATTAAAATCAATTAATAATTAATTCAATCAATTAATCAATTAATTTTTAAATTAATTGACCAATTAATCAATTATAAATTAACTGAAATTAATTAACTAATTAATTTAGATTTATTTGTGAATTAAAAATAATTTTCAGAATTAAAATAATAATTTTTAGAATTTTCAGAAATTAAAAATGAATTTTTATAATAAAAATAAATAGGAAATATGATTTTTAAACATTTTATAAACAGGAATCCTAAATTTGCAAAGTCTGGAAACTTCAGGGACCTAACTGCATCGTTTTCAAAAGTTTGGGTACCAAACTGTAATTTTCCAGCTCTTCGCCGGAAAACAGTCGGGTTCGCCGGAGAACACGTTCCCGGCGTCCTCACCCCACCAACACCTCCAGATCACATCTACACAACATCAGGAACACAACCATGCAATCAATTCATCCTAACAATCCCTGAGTTGGCCGGAATTTGGCCGTGAAATTTTCCAGTTTCCGGCGAACATCGGAAAACTTCAAAACACAACTCCCTTCTCTACAGACCTCGTTGGTCCTGATGAAACACAACTCCCTTCTCTACACATCATCAATCTATCACAGAATAAGAAACCCCCAAATTTCAATTAAGAACATTCATACGGGTTATAAACCCTAATTTTGAAATTCGAAAATCAAACTCAAATTTGAACATGTTATTGAACTCCAAATTAGACGTATGAGATATGAAAATCATCAGGAAAACAAGCTCTACAACATGCAATCATCAAATCATACAAACAATCATCCGAACAAAAATTCATATTTTTAATAAAATAAATTCGAAAATAAATAAATTTTTAGAAAAATAACCTTGATTTCTGCAGTGAAACAAAGCTCAGAATCTGATAGAACACTTTAAATCCTTCGTTTTGGTTACTCAAGCTTTGAAAACAGAGATCGGTAACGCCTTCGTTTTGCTGTTTGATTCTTAGAACAGTTTTAAGAAATTAGGGCTTTTCTCTGAAAATTATATAATTAACTATCTGCAAATGATTTTGATACGAAATAAAATACGGTAAAAGGCTATTTATAATTATGGAAAATTTGTATCCCGTTGGATCATTTCGGATATAAAACGGTATGTTTATTTGTAAAAAATGATCCAAACGGTATCGGTTTTCGGGATAATTATCCAAATCAGTACAATTTGTATTGCGGTCTTGGTCTCAGCGCCTGGTTACACGTATTACGAAGTGATAATTGGGATAGTTTAATAAAAAGCTCCCGTTTATCGAAAATACGGGTTTTATTGATTTACCGAAACGAATATTGTATCGAAAATGTTGCGCCGGGACCCGCACAGGACAAACCGTAAGCCGGATCGAAAAAGTCGAAACATGGAAAATGCTCGGAATATTATAATTAGGTTAGGAAGGAGTTCTCGGAAGAGTTTCGGGTTCCAAAAACGTAACAACGGTTGACGTCGGTTGGTTCCCGTTTTTATAAAATAGATTTTAATTACCCGGAAAAAGATTTTAGAAATTTCATATGATTCTTATAAATCCATAAATCAACATAAAAATAATTAGGAAGATATGACAATTATCTATATTTTATTTTGGACATATAAAAATTAAAATACTCAATTAATATTATTTTTGAATATTCAAGTACAGATAACACTTAACAATTAACTCACAGAATAGATACTGGGCACACATAATAATATCAAAAATAATTACACGAAATATCCCGGATATTACATGCTTCCCCCCTTAAAAGGATTATGTCCTCTGAATCTCCTAAGAAAATAAATGAGGGTATTTTTCTCTCATATCATTTTCTAACTCCCAGGTTGACTCTTCAACCTTTGGGTTTCTCCACAATACTCTTACTAACTTTACCACTTTATTTCTCAATACTTTCTCTCTTGCCTCTAGAATCTCTATCGGACTCTCTACATATGATAAATCTGCCTGAAGCTCTATTGGCTCATATTCTATTACATGCCTGGAGTCTGGATTATATTTCTTGAGCATCGATACATGAAAAACATTGTGAATGTGCTCCATGTGCGGAGGTAACGCCAATTCGTAAGCTACTTTGCCAACGCGCTTTAGGATCTCAAAAGGTCCGACATATCTTGGGCTTAGCTTCCCTTTCTTTCCAAACCTCGTTAGTCCTTTCCATGGTGATACTTTCAGTAATACCAAGCTTCCTTCTTTAAATTCCATGTCTTTCCTTGATTGGTCTGCATATTTCCTCTGACGATTTTGAGCGGCTATTAATCTTTTCTGGATGAGTTCAACAACTTCCTTTGTCTGTTGCACCAATTCAGGTCCGAGTATTTTGCGTTCTCCTACTTCGTCCCAATATATTGGAGATCTACATTTGCGTCCATAAAGGGCTTCATAGGGTGGCATTCCGATGCTGGCATGATAACTGTTGTTGTAAGCAAACTCTACCAGGGGTAAATGTTCGTCCCAACTTCCTTTGAAATCAATAGCACAAACACATAACATATCCTCGATTGTCTGGATCGTTCTTTCACTTTGGCCATCCGTTTGGGGGTGATAAGCTGTACTCATATTCAGTCTTGTTCCCAAACATTCTTGAAAACTCTTCCAGAATCTTGAATTAAACCTTGGATCTCGATCAGATACGATAGACCCTGGAATTCCATGACGAACTACAATTTCTTTTAGGTACATATGGACCAACTTGTCGAGCGAAAATCTTTCATTTATAGGCAGAAAATGAGCTGACTTGGTAAGTCTATCCACTATAACCCAAATGGCATCATGATTAGCCCTTGTCCTTGGTAATCCAACTATAAAATCCATGGTAATATGTTCCCACTTCCACTCTGGAATCTCCAATGGCTGTAGCAATCCGCTTGGTCTTTGATGCTCTATTTTAACTCTCTGACAGGTATAACATTTGCTAACCCATTCCGCAATTTCCCTCTTCATATCTGGCCACCAATAATTCTTCTTTAAATCTCTGTACATTTTGGTACTCCCTGGATGGATGGAATATCTTGAACTATGTGCTTCTTGTAAAATTTCATTCTTTAACTCCGTCACTGGTGGAATCCAGATTCTAGATGAAAATCTCAAAATGCCTTGATCATCCTTCTGCGTGCATAATTCTTCACCTACCAAACGATTTCTATCTTGATCCATTACATCTTTCTGACATTGCTTTATTTTCTCCAACAACTCCGGCTGGAAAGTCATACCGTACACTTTCGCTTCCTCAGGTTCGCAAACTCTAATTTCCAATTTCAATTTCTGAAATTCCTTATATATATCTTCAGGTACTGATAACTCATTTAACTTTTCCTTCCGACTTAACGCGTCTGCCACCACGTTCGCCTTACCGGGATGATAATTAATCGAGCAATCATAATCCTTGATCAATTCTAACCATCTCCTTTGCCTCATATTAAGTTCCTTCTGGGTAAATATATATTTCAAACTTTTGTGATCCGTGAAAATCTCACACTTTTCTCCATACAAATAATGTCTCCAAATCTTCAAAGCAAAAACTATAGCTGCTAGCTCCAAGTCATGAGTAGGATACTTTTGTTCGTGTGGTTTCAATTGTCTTGACGCATACGCAATCACCTTGTCGTGCTGCATAAGAACACATCCTAATCCTTTATGAGAAGCATCGCTATAAATTACGAAATTCCCTTGATCGTCTGGAAGTGACAAAACAGGTGCCGTAATTAATCTTCGCTTCAACTCCTGAAAACTTTCTTCGCACTTGTCGTTCCATATAAACTTTTCATTCTTTCGTGTAAGCTTTGTTAATGGTGTGGCAATCCTTGAGAAATTCTGAACGAATCATCGATAAAATCCTGCCAATCCCAAGAAACTTCTTACCTCAGTGGGTGTTCTCGGTCTCTCCCAATTCGTAATTGCTTCGATCTTTGCCGGGTCCACTTTGATCCCTTCGTTACTGACTATGTGTCCTAAGAACTAAACTTCTTGTAGCCAAAACTCACACTTCGACAATTTAGCATATAACTTCTTTTTCCTTAAAATCTCCAAAGCTGCCCTTAAATGTTCCGCATGATCATCCTCCGTCTTGAATAGATTAAAATATCGTCTATAAACACAATAACAAACTTATCCAAATACTCTTTGAAAATTCTATTCATCAGGTCCATAAACGCTGCTGGGGCGTTTGTCAATCCAAAAGACATCACTAAAAACTCGTAATGCCCATACCTTGTTCTGAAAGCTGTCTTTGGTATATCTTCTGGTTTGATCTTTAGTTGATGATATCCCGATCTTAAATCGATTTTGGAGAAATACTTGGCTCCCTTCAATTGGTCAAACAAATCATCAATTCTGGGTAACGGATACTTATTCTTGATCGTCAACTTGTTGAGCTCCCTATAGTCGATGCACAGTCTCATGCTTCCATCCTTTTTCTTGACAAATAATACCGGTGCACCCCACGGGGATACGCTGGGTCTAATTACTCCTTTCTCTAACAGCTCTTGTAATTGCTTTGCTAACTCTTTCATCTCAACGGGCGCCATTCTATACGGGGCCTTGGATACTGGTTCGGTTTCAGGTGCTAAGTCAATTGCAAATTCAATTTCTCTATCTGGAGGAAGTCCTGGTAACTCGTCGGGAAATACGTCTGGAAATTCATTTACAACTGGAATATCTTCAAGTTTTGCTGGCTCCTGACTTCTGTCGATCACATATGCTATGAAATGCTCACATCCTTGTCGTAGTAACTTCTTGGCTTGAATCATCGTTAAGAACTTCTTTACCTGCTTCTGTCCCTTGAACGTTACTATTTTTTCGTCTGGCGTTTTTACCATTACTTTCTTATTTCGACAATCTATCTGAGCATCATGCTTAGATAACCAATCCATCCCTAATATCACATCAAATTCTCCTAACTTAAATGGTATCAAATCTACACAAAACTTACTACCAAAAATCTCAACCTCACAATTCTTATAAACTTGATTCACAGCTACACGTTCTTGATTTGATAATTCCACAGTCATTATTTCATTTAAGCACTCAACTGGACAATTTAATTTATTAACAAAATCTTGTGAAACAAACGATCGAGTTGCTCCCGAATCTATTAACACTTTGGCACATAAAGAATTCACATTAAGCGTACCTGCCACGACATCCGTATCCTGGATAGCATCCTTCACTGACATGTCGAAAACTCTAGCCCTTGGAGTCTCATTTACTGCTGGGGTAGATCCCATAATTCTCAATGCATTACTAACTGGGGCTGGTGTCTTGCAATCCCTGGCCATATGTCCTGGCTTCCCATATTTAAAGCATGTAAATCCAATGGCTGGAACCTTCACTGCTGGATTCCGGATAGGCTGATCCTTATTTGCTGGCTCTCTTGCTGGCTGATTTCGGCACTCCCTTGAATAGTGCCCTTTCTGGTTGCATTTAAAACATACCACATTCAACTTGTTACAAACTCCTCCATACTTCTTTCCACAAACTTGACAATCTGGAAAAGTTAATCTCAACTGATTCGGCTGATTCACATTAGCTGGACGGTTGCCCTGGCCTCCGTCTCCTGCATTTTGTCTTCTGAAATTAAAATTTCTCCCTGGCTGGAACTTGCCCTTCTTAAAGTTTGAAAACTTCCCTGTTTGTGACTGACCCTCACTTCCTTCAACTTTCCTTTTCTTGCTTTCCTTTTCCTTCTGGAACATCTCACTCTCCGTCTCTGCGATCATAGCCTTCTGTACCACTCCTGCATAGGTATCCAATTCAAAAATGGCTACCTTCCCTCTGATCCATGGTTTCAAACCTTGCTGGAATCTTTTAGCTTTCTTCCTATCAGTATCAACATACGACGGCACATACCTTGACAATTCCTCAAATTTACCCTCATAATCTGTTACCGACATATTCCCTTGCTTTAACTCTAAAAACTTCAGCTCCATTTGATCCTGAACAAACTGAGGAAAATACTTTTCTAAAAACAATTCCTTGAACCTTTCCCAACTAATAACATCTATGCCTTCCAATGTCTTCACCATTTCCCACCAATAGGTGGCCTCATTCTTCAGATAGTAACTTGCAAATTCAACCTTCTGCTCCTCTTTCACTTTTACCAAGGCAAAAGCCTTCTCTATTTCCTTTAACCACATATTTGCTTCAATTGGCTCTAAGGAACCCTTGAATTCTGGTGGGTTTACTGCCTGAAAAGTTTTGAAAGTTACCTGGGGATTGGTCTGTCTCTGCTGTTGTTGTGCCAGGTGAACTGTTTGTTGGGCCAAGATTTGAAGAATCTGGGCTATTGCTGGGTCCATGGGTCTTGGGTTCACATTCTGGGTTGTATCATCTTGGTTATTATTGTTGTTGGTTTCTTCATTCTGGGTGTTGGTGCGGGTATTTCTTCTGGGAGGCATTCTCTGTAAAGAATCAATCAACTTATTTAGCTTTTGAATCAACCTTTTACATAAAAGAATAGTTTTGCAAAATAGAAATATTTCTTTTTGAAAATAGTTGTGACTAAGTAAATTGCATGCTTCTTTACAGAATATAAACAGTTATGGAAAACAGGGTACATGGTATCACATGGTATAACTGGTGCAATGAATAAGGTAAGGTAAAATAGGTGCAATAAAATAAATGACAGTGCTAGAAAGGAAAAAGGTACTGATATATATAGATCAAAAGTTTTAGGGTAGTACAAGCGTAAAGATGCTTTGAAAGTAAAAGTAAAAAGGGTACAACAACCTACTCACTAGTCAGCATCGCTAGTCTATAAATACAACTCAAAAGTCTTCTGATACACACTACACACTACTGTCCATACTACATAACCATAACAACACTGCTCAACATCTCCATCTCAGAATCTCTAACTCATGGCAAATCTGGACCTCCTATCTCCTCAAGCTCCTCTAGGATCCACTTAGCCCACTCCACTAGGAAATCAGGGGTGATGTCCTCATGTGTAGCCTCAGCAATCCTCACAGCAGCTGTTCTGCGAAACACCTGAAGCCTCTCCCTAAGTCGCCTCTCACCACTCCCCATCTCTCTGGTATGCATGATATGCAATAACTCCTGGATCTGACCCTGTAGGAATCGCTGCTCCATAAGGCAAGCCTCAAACTGATGATATGGAACAGGATAGGAAGAGAACTGGAAAGGTACTCCTGTGACTGAATGACTAGTAAAGCCTGAATCAACAGGTGTGGGTCCTCTAACAGGTGGCCTCATGCCTGGAGGTGGAATAGCCTGCAATGGTATGGGCTGCAACACCGGTGGAGGTAGAATAGCCAATGCTGGTGGAATGACAGACGTGGATCCGATGCTGGTGCTCCAACTGAAGGCTCTGAGTGATCAGCTGATACGGGAACAAAAGAGTCGGCCATCTCTGCTATCTAAAATTATATCGTAATATAAGAATCTCGTACCACGACGCAAACTATACTAATACCGGTTATACCATAACACTCAACCTCTCGACGTTCTATCATCCTATACCTTACTTCTAATCCTAACCCTCTACCCATTCCCGTTAACCTAGGCTTGTGTCAGTGACTTATAACCTGTAGCTCTGATACCAAACCTGTGGCGCCCTCCAAACCCGGGTCAGAAGTTTGGGGTCCACACAAACACGTTAATTATAACCTGCTTATATCAATAATAAAGATAATAATAATATATGCAATGACCCTACTTACCAATCACCACGGACCGCAACAGGTTAAAGTATGCACACAAGCCAAACACACTAATATATTACAAACCGTTCAAATCCCAACTATTTCAAATTCAAACTGAGTATTAAACATTATTACAAACTTTTACAAACTTAAATTATTCCAAAAGAAGCCTACTAGCTCAGCTTTCTCAACCTGAACCCCTAGCTCTCGCGCTGGACTGGGGATCCTCTTTACCAACTGGTTCCTTTTTTAACTGGAAAGAATATAAACAACATCGCACAAATGAGCTAACTAGCTCAGCAAGTCAAAATGACAAAACTGAGAATAATGATCATCAGGTGAATATGTTTATGATATCAAGTGAACAATGGATTATGATTTAGAATTGGATATTATACTTTTAATTTAAAAACCATGGTTAGGCTGCTGATCAGTCACGCACTAACCTCGAGCAAGGCACACAGCATTACTCTAACTACTGGATCCAAGGCACACATTGGCCTAACTTGACCATTATATGGTCTGACCACGAATCTGGTCCACAATTTTATAAAAACAATCCAATTCTAACATAATAACAGAATATGCAATAATAAACAATAACCGAAATCATTAACAACAATAAATGTTTAACAATGAAAGGGTTTCAACCCTTGTAAGGATCAATAAGGCAATTTAAAAGCTTGGATGCTGGGTAATGAAAGAATTGGATAACAAAGGAATCAACGTTTCAAGGTTTCAAGGATTCGGTCTTTCAAAGTATAAGATACCATGGGTTGAGTATATAATAGTTCATTTCAGTGTTTGGTATTTAGTTTGTATGTATTTGTAGAGTAGTATTGTAGATTTATGGTTCTTGTTTGGGTATACAATAGTCAATGGATTAGAAAGAATATGATTCATGGCTCAAGGACAATAACTGAAATCAGGATTTAGGTTTCTGTGCTTCAAAGCACTTGCAATATCACAGGATTATCAAGTACTACAACATCTCGAGAAAGTTCAGAACACTTGCCTGGTATTAGCTTACTACACTGCACTCGCTTCCAATCACAACCGTTTTACTCCTCAACTACCTGTTTCCCTTTCCTACGTCTTGCCTCTTCTGCTCATATATCATAAGCATCTAATTTACTCACGGAATTCTATTCAACACATACTTCTATCTACCCTTCGTTTTACCCAAATCCGATTAACGGATTGAAAGTTATGCGATAATCAAGTAAACACCGAATATATAGACCGATAGTCAATTAACAAGTCACATGTAGCACATAATACATCACGTAATCAATGATATATTATTTATAAAGAAGTCTCGGGTCATAAATAGGCATTCTGGTATTTAAAATGATTTTTAAAACATTTTTCGGAATTAAAACGGGTCGTTGGATCAATTTCGGGTTAATAAACAGGGTTCGGTTGGCCCATTCTGGCTCCGAAATAATTTTTAGAATAATTATCGAGCCTTAGAAATAATTTAGAATAATATTTTAAAGCTCGAAACTATTTTTCAGAATTTTTAAATCATTTTTAAATAATTAAATCTAATTAAATAACTAATTAAAATCAATTAATAATTAATTAAATCAATTAATCAATTAATTTTTAAATTAATTGACCAATTAATCAATTATAAATTAACTGAAATTAATTAACTAATTAATTTAGATTTATTTGTGAATTAAAAATAATTTTCAGAATTAAAATAATAATTTTTAGAATTTTCAGAAATTAAAAATGAATTTTTATAATAAAAATAAATAGGAAATATGATTTTTAAACATTTTATAAACAGGAATCCTAAATTTGCAAAGTCTGGAAACTTCAGGGACCTCTAACTGCATCGTTTTCAAAAGTTGGGGTACCAAACTATAATTTTCCAGCTCTTCGCCGGAAAACAGTCGGGTTCGCCGGAGAACACGTTCCCGGCGTCCTCACCCCACCAACACCTTCAGATCACATCTACACAACATCAGGAACACAACCATGCAATCAATTCATCCTAACAATCCCTGAGTTGGCCGGAATTTGGCCGTGAAATTTTCCAGTTTCCAGCGAACATCGGAAAACTTCAAAACACAACTCCCTTCTCTACAGACCTCGTTGGTTCATGAAACTTATACGAATAGATTACGAATTTCACAGAGAACACAACCCACTATAACACATCATCAATCTATCACAGAATAAGAAACCCCCAAATTTCAATTAAGAACATTCATACGGGTTATAAACCCTAATTTTGAAATTCGAAAATCAAACTCAAATTTGAACATGTTATTGAACTCCAAATCAGACGTATGACATATGAAAATCATCAGGAAAACAAGCTCTACAACATGCAATCATCAAATCATACAAACAATCATCCGAACAAAAATTCATATTTTTAATAAAATAAATTCGAAAATAAATAAATTTTTAGAAAAATAACCTTGATTTCTGCAGTGAAACAAAGCTCAGAATCTGATAGAACACTTTAAATCCTTCGTTTTGGTTACTCAAGCTTTGAAAACAGAGATCGGTAACGCCTTCGTTTTGCTGTTTGATTCTTAGAACAGTTTTAAGAAATTAGGGCTTTTCTCTGAAAATTATATAATTAACTATCTGCAAATGATTTTGATACGAAATAAAATACGGTAAAAGGCTATTTATAATTATGGAAAATTTGTATCCCGTTGGATCATTCCGGATATAAAACGGTACGTTTATTTGTAAAAACTGATCCAAACGGTATCGGTTTTCGGGATAATTATCCAAATCAGTACAATTTGTATTGCGGTCTTGGTCTCAGCGCCTGGTTACACGTATTACGAAGTGATAATTGGGATAGTTTAATAAAAAGCTCCCGTTTATCGAAAATACGGGTTTTATTGATTTACCGAAACGAATATTGTATCGAAAATGTTACGCCGGGACCCGCACAGGACAAACCGTAAGCCGGATCGAAAAAGTCGAAACATGGAAAATGCTCGGAATATTATAATTAGGTTAGGAAGGAGTTCTCGGAAGAGTTTCGGGTTCCAAAAACGTAACAACGGTTGACGTCGGTTGGTTCCCGTTTTTATAAAATAGATTTTAATTACCCGGAAAAAGATTTTAGAAATTTCATATGATTCTTATAAATCCATAAATCAACATAAAAATAATTAGGAAGATATGACAATTATCTATATTTTATTTTGGACATATAAAAATTAAAATACTCAATTAATATTATTTTTGAATATTCAAGTACAGATAACACTTAACAATTAACTCACAGAATAGATACTGGGCACACATAATAATATCAAAAATAATTACACGATATATCCCGGATATTACAAAACTCCTGCAGGACAGGAGTGGACTACGGAATGGAACTCAGTTACCTGTGCTCCATCTGCAAAGCATCTTGCTGAGCACTTGACTAAAGCTGATGATATGTTAATTACTGATGATTTCAAAATACAGCTTAAAGTCACTGCATTGAGTACTAAATATCTACAATTCTTCATTCAACTACTCATGCAGAGTTACATAAGATTCAGGAAGAATTTATTAAACAAGAACAAGTTCAGAAGAGTAACAAGAAAAAAATTCTTCCAACCTACCTTTGACAGAGTTGCTTATATTGAGAAGACTCAAGAGAAACAACAAGCTCAAATTGATGATATTCTGAAAAATCAAGCTTCTCAGCAATCTCAACTTAATGAAATCCAAGCCTCAGTGGAATTGCTTGTCTCTCTTCTCTTACCTGCTGATGCCAAAAAGGGGGAGAAAGTAATTAAGTCCAAATGCAAAACTGATAAGACACTGAAGGGGAAGGATGATGAAAAGGATGATCATGGAAACCCTGGAATGGGTAGAGGTCATAGTCAAGGTAGAGGTTTCTCATCAAGAAAAGCTGAAATCACAAGTCACGGGACAAGTTCTGATATTGGAAAAAGAATTAGTTCTGCTATTGGTAAAAGGATAAGTTCAGATGAACTTTTAGATCTTGATGAAGAAATGTCAAGACAGTTATTTCTTTAGGAAAATCCAGGAATGGACTTGGAGAGTTTAATGGAAGAAGAAGCCAGACTTAAATCAGAAAAAGTCACATCTAAATCTGAAGCTTCTGGTAAAAAGACACTTCCAAAACTCAAAGGCATTGTGATAAAAGAAAGGATAAATACTGAAGCAACATTGTCTAAATCACAATCGCAGATAGATCCAAGATCCAAGGGTAAAGAAAAAGTTGGTGAACCTATCAAGGTTTATGTGCCTCTTGAGAATGAAAAAATCACTGATGAAAAGGATGATCTTGCTCTGACTTCAAGAAAAGTTTTTAAGACAACCTCTAACATGGCTCAAGTTGTTCAGAGTCAAGAGACAGTAAGTTCTGATATTCCAAAGAAGCAAGTAACCTCTGACATAGCTCAAGTTAACTTGATATCAGAAGAAAAATCAAAGACACTCCTACCAGGATTCACTAAAGCAAAACATACTCAACCTTTGAAGACTGCTGCAAGTGGTTTTGAAGCAAGAGTAGTTACTGGAAAGGAAGCAAGAGATAAAACTGGATTGGGAAGTGCTGATGAAAGAAGAATACAGAACACTACCAATGATCCAACTTCCTTGAGTGAACCAGGTATTGGAGCAACTCCTGAGAGATTGAATCAACTGGAATCTGTACAAATGGTTTACCATACCTACTTGAAAGAACACATCTTGTTGTACTTCATGACAGATGGTAGGGTTTATCATATAAGGCAAAATGCCATTCCATTGAAGTATTTTGAAGAACTGGAGCATGTACTATTCATACTTCAAGTGAATGACAAATTAACAGAAAGTGCTGCAAACTATTTGAAGGATCAGATTCAGAGACAGAAAAGACTTTATTCTGTTAAGTCTGACAGCACATATCTTCCAAAGTACAGAGATCACAAGGGTGATATAGTTGAAAGGAAGCCCAACACTGCTAAGATTATAACTACCTTTCTGGGTTACAGGGCTGTGGAATTCAATCTTAAGTCTGATAAAGCATATTTGATCAGACTGGATCAGGATATAAGAAAAGCTAAGATTAATGATCTCAGGGCTGCAATCTTTCAAATTGGTGAAGATACTGCAGAGCTTAAAGATGCTAAAAGGAGGATGATTGATGAACTTAGATATGCTGCGAAATGTTTGTTGAAGAACTATCTCAGAACAACTCCTGACATCAGAGAGATCAGAAGATGAAGCCAAGTCAAGATCTACAACTGCTTAGATTCTGATATTTGTACAGACTAAAGTTGTTATCAGAAGTTAAAGATTTGTAAAGCTTTAAGGACTGTAAGTTGTAGTTATCTGGTCTAATTCTTATGCATTTGTACTTAATGTTCTTGACATCATCAAATATCTGTTAAACTTGTATATGCTAATTTACAAGTTGGGGGAGATTGTTAGATATATTTGATAATGTCATGGTTAATATGATTTATGTTTAGTTTTCAGATCTTACTTAAACAGGATAAATCAGTGCTTACTGGAAGTCAGGACTTAAGGATATCAGTGCTTATAATTATCAGGAGATAATCATCAGAAGATGGATGTCATAACTTAAGTACTAAAGGACGTTCAGATAAGGACATCAGCTGATTAAAGGAAAGAAGATCGAGACAAACATAAGAAGAGATATGCATGAAGAAGGAATTCTATGAAGAATAGAATACTTGGAAGAAAAGATATCTGATTGATATATTTTAGGAAGCAGAATTATATTCCATATCAATTAGCGATAATCTTGTGTCTGTGTAGTATATAAACACAGACATAGGGTTTACACTAGAAGTGTTATCATATTCGAGAAGATTATTCATTATAACCCTAGCAACTCTCGTGATATTTGTTCATCACTGAGAGGTAACAGTTCCATACTGTAACAGAGTTTATTGTTTTAATGAAGTTTGTTTTCTGTTACTTGAGTTATTAAAGTTCGATTTGATTGTACTTTACACTGTATTCACCCCCTCTAAAGTGTGTGTGTGACCTAACATACCCACTTACTTCTGGGCTGAAGCAGTAAACACAGCCTGTTACACTTAGAGTATAACACTAATAAACAGACATTATGTTACTCTTTATCATATGCTAAAAGAAAATAAGCCCAGTCTCAAACATCTTCATGTATTTGGATGTAAGTACTTTGTTCTGAAAACTCATACTGATTAGCTAGGAAAATTTGAATCAAAAGCTGATGAAGGAATCTTTGTTGGTTATTCACCATCAAGAGCATACAAGGTTTTCAATCTGAGAACAAATACTATAGTTATCTCTATCAATGTATCTTTTGATGATAAGAAAATTCCTGGTTTTGAAGAAGACTCCCATGAAAGTTTGATCTTTGTAAAAGAAAATGCACTGTTAGAATCTGCATCAGACTCTAATGGATTATCAATTACTAATGATCCAAATCCTGAAACTCCTTCAGATCATAAATATGATCAATGTACTAATGAACTTGCATATGTTGAGGGGGAGCAACAACAAGGTTCAACAGATAGTACTAACACTGAAGAGCCAACTTAAGATTCTTCTCAATCTGATCATTCAGAATCTAATGCTGATTCAATATCAGGAAAACATGAGTCCAGTCCTAATACTTCATCAGGAGCTAATAACACTGATTCAGGGGGAGCCTTAAATGTATTTGATGAGGCACATGATTCAGGGGGAGCATCTAGCTCAAGAAGGACATTTCCTCAAGCCAGAAGATAGACCAAAGATCATACTTCTGATCTGATCATTGGAAATCCTGATGAAGGTGTAAAGATAAGAAGTACAACTCAAAATGAATGTATGTATCATAATCTACTTTCAAAGGAAGAGCCAAAGAAAATAGAAGATGCACTTAAGGATACAGATTGGGTCATAGCTATGCAAGAAGAGTTGAATAAGTTTGAAAGGAATGAAGTGTGAAAGTTGGTGCCTAGACTTAAGAACAGGTCAATTGTAGGTACAAAGCGGGTCTTCAGAAATAAAACTGATTTTGATGGAACCGTTGTCAGAAACAAGGTAAGGTTAGTGGCTAAAGGATATTCCCAACTAGAAGGCATTGACTATGATGAAACATTTGCTCCTGTTGCTAGGATGGAAGCAATCATAATTTTCTTGGCATATGCTGCACACAAGAAATTCAAAGTCTTTTAGATGGATGTCAAAAGTGCATTTCTCAATGAAGAACTTAAAGAAGAAGTCTATGTTGAACAACCACCAAGTTTTATGGATCCTAAACATCTTGACTATGTTTATAGACTTGACAAAGCACTCTATGGACTAAAAGCAAGCACCTAGAGCATGGTATGAGACCCTTGCTCAGTTTCTACTTGAAAGTGGATTCAAAAGAGGTACAATAGATAAAACATTATTTTATTTGATTAAAGGTAAAGATTTACTTTTAGTTCAAATTTATGTGGATGATATCATTTTTGGATCAACTAATCAAAAATTATGTGATCAGTTCTCAAAGTTGATGCAATCAAGATACCAAATGAGTATGATGGGAGAGATAAGCTATTTCTTGGGATTGCAAATTAAACAGACTGATGATAACATCTACATTAATCAGTCCAAGTACACAAAGAATCTATTGAAAATGTTTAATATGAAAGAAAGTGCACCTACAACTACTCCTATGGCAACTGCTACAAAGCTTGATCCTCATGAAGGTATAATGGTTGATTTCATAAACTACAGAGGTATGATTGGTTCTCTCTTGTACCTAACGGCTAGTAGGCCAGACATTATATTTGCCACCTGTTTGTGTGCTATATTTCAGGAAAGTCCTTGGGAGCCACATCTTATTGTAGTTAAGAGAATCTTTAGGTATCTCAGGGGTACTGCATCACTTGGTCTATGGTATGCAAGGGAAGCTGATTTTGAATTGTGTGGATATTCAGATGCTGACTTTGCTGGATGCAAAATAGACAGGAAGAGTACCTCTAGAAGGTGTCAGTTTTTGGGAGGAAGATTAGTTTCATGGTTCAGTAAGAAACAGCAATCCATTTCTACTTCAACTGATGAGGCTGAATATATTGTAGGTAGAAGCTGTTGTGCACAGTTACTATGGATGAGGAACTAGCTCATGGACTATGGATTATCATTCTCTAAAATTCCTATTTATTGTGATAATCAAAGTGCTATTTCCATGACAGGAAATCCAGTGCAATACTCTATCAGATATCATTTTATAAGAGAACATGTCATGGAAGGGACAATTGAGCTTCATTTTGTTCCTACTGATCAACAGCTGGCTCATATCTTCACAAAGCCATTACCTAAAGCAACATTTACAAAGATTGTCAATGAACTTGGTATGGTTAGTTGGGACATAATATTTTTTTATTTGATCAAATCCTGATGTTGTCCTAAATATTTTTAAAGATATCATTTTAGGAATTAATGATGTATTTCTCCATATGCATGTTCAATTAAGTAATTTATTTTCTAAATGTGCATGTATACATATATCTTTGTCATCATTACAAATCAGTCTAGGGAAACGCGTATCACTTAGACATTTTTTTGGTTAAATCATTTAGTTAACTTTGTAGTTAATTATTAACCAAACCCCTAGTCCTTTTATATTCCATCTCTTCTGGTTATTTAAACCACCATTCAACATCTAGTCTAATCATAACTTCCCAACACAAAACTCTCATATCTTCTTCATTCATATCTTTTTCTCCTTCTCTCAAACAATGGAGAACTTCGGTTGGTTTTACAGTTATGACACAAATATTGTGACACTCTTTCGTGATGGGGTGCCAAGTTCATGGCATATCACCGCTATTCCAAATGACATTTGGATTCAACTCCCAGAAGTAACCAAAACTGGCTTTCTGGGCTTTCAAAGAGAGCTTCTTCTCCATACCCTTCGTCAGCAAGAGAGGTTCATTCATCTTGCGATTCTCTTTATTGAAAGCAGAAAGAAGTCTTGATCATCCATCACCTTAGTCCTCCCGACAAACATCCTCTGCCTGTTTCTCTTCACCATCAACTTTGTCGGGCTTCTTAGACTAAGGCTGTTGAAGTTCTTATCTACTAGACTAGGATTCTTCTTGTAATCTCTCATGCATGTAATTAAAATTTCATGAAATGTAATCTTTTGATCTATTAATGAAATTTTTGTTTACAAGATTTGATCTCTGTTATTTAGTTGTGTGTGCATGTGATTGCTCTTATTGTAGCCTGTTAATATCTAAATCATACACTTATCATGTATATTTTGATGGTTATTGAGATTAAATTATGGTATTCTAACGAGTTTGCGTTTTTGAAAAATACTGATGAATTTGAGTCGACAACTCTTGAGATTGTCAAATCCTGAAGGGTAAGCAATTACAAATACTGACGACAGGTCAACATATTCTAATTTAGAATATTATTTTTTAAATAATTTCTGAGTTGTTTAGTGTTGCAATTGAATATCTTAGTTAAATTATTGATTAATAGTGGTTTACATGTTGAACAATTTCACACGGTGATTTATTGAAAAAGTTGTGTGTATTTTGTTGCTAATTCCGCACTTTACTCCACTTTCAATCCTATTACTCATTAATTTCCATCTGGAAGAAGTCCAATTGTATACGCTTCCTTCTTCGTGTGTGTGTGTGTTATACGCAATTCGGCTTTGCAAAACTATATACTCACAAGAACTTCAGTGACACAAATCATCATACACACAACCTCACTATCCACAATTCATCCATACTCCTACTGAACTCCTACATACATCATGTCATCTTCTGAAGTTTCACCATTCTTCAGCCAGACTACTATCATTCATGGAAACACCTTTGGCACCAACAACTATTTAGCTCTACTTACACATAAGTAGTTCCCAGAATCTTTTCATGATATTCAGGATTTTTTACTCCAATGTCCAATGAGGTATGCTCTTACAAATCCTACCAAGGTGTCATACACGGCTGTAATTCAGGTATAGAATACAACTCTTGTTAATGAAACAAACACTGCTTTCTCTTTTGAATATAAGGGACGCGGGTATGAAGTTGATGCTAATGTCTTGGTTCAAGCCTTGAGACTGCCTGCTTGTGATGGTGCTCCTGATAACTATGCAACTGAGCACTTGTTTGCTATGCTAGGGACCCTGAGCTTTAAAGGTGAAATCACAACCATTGGCAAGCTGACAAGGACAAAATTGAAGAGAGAATGGAATTTCTTTTTTGACTGTATCAACATGTGTTTCTTGAATAAAACATCAAATTTTGATGCTCTTCCATCTACTTCTCTAAAAATTGGGTACTCTCTTCTTTACTCTGGTAATTTTGACTATGGTAATACTATACTTTAATTCATAATTGCTAGGAAATCAGATACATCAGGAGTTATAGGGTATACTAGATTCCTTCAATTGATTTTTAATTTTCTATGCCATACTATTACATTTGATAATGATGAATTGCGCCCTGTATTTCAAATTTCTGAAAAAGCTATCACTGATCACATTAAAAGGGATAAAAAGAATGAATTTTCAGAACCTCCTTTCCTTCCTAGGGAGGTCAGGCAATTTCTGTTAAGAAATAGACCTACTCCTACACAAGTGCCTGCAAATCCTGATGCTGGAACCTCTGTACCACTTCTTGATGTTGTGGGACAAGACACTACCCATCTTATTTCTAACCCAAGCATTTTTTCTTCTAAACAACACTCTCATCTAGCCCCTAAATTAGCCTCATCTGGTATCTCCCAAAAGGCATCATTTGTAACAAAGAAAAGGCTAGTTAAGAAATCTATTAAATCTGAACATAAAGCTCTAAAGGCCTTACTGAGTGAGAGTGAGAAGAAAGAAGGATGTTTCCCAGTCAGGAAGCGAAGACTGATCATGCATGATGATTCTAATTCTGATGATCAGAGGCCTATTGGGTCTAGGTTAAAGATCAAGAAACCAATAGTTGCAAATCTTGATGAATCTGTTGCCATTACTGGTACCCAGGAGTCAACTACTGATGCTAGTGCTCTGTTCAAAAAGATTCCCCTGATCAAAGAAACTGATGTGACCAAGACAGCTGTAAAGAGCAGCTTGAAAAGAAAAGGTGAAGGAGTAGTTGGGTACATCAGAAAGAAAAACAAGGCTCGGTCCTCTGCTATGGATGTCAATCCAGAAGAACCTAAGTTTCAAAGGGATTTAGCAACTCAGACACATCCGGTCACACAAGAACTATCTTCTCAAAGGGAAGATGCAGACCAAGAGGCTGCACAAATCATTGTTGATTTGGCTCAAGGTGATCTTCTTGCTGATTCTGAGCAACTACTGAAGGAAAAGAAGGCTCGTCAAGAAGAATTGTAAAAAGGTGGATGCAGTTATCAATGATCCTATTTTTTAGGAGAATATATAAGAACCTTCACCAACACTTATTGAAGAAGCTCATATTCCTCAGGCCCCCCAAGAACCATCAGTTCAAAGTACTGATGCTGGCTTATCTCATCCTCTTGATAAGTCAAATCCTGATGCTACATCAAATCCTAATGTTGTTCATCCTTCAACTGAAATAGCTACTACTGATGATCCCTTACGGATTGCTAGTTTGCAAGAGCATCCTGATGTGTTGTTTGTTTCTCCACTATCATCACTTCCACTTGAGGACTCACCTTCAGGTATTAATAATTCTCTTACACATTGTTCCTTATGTTTGTATGATTATAAATAGTCTCTTGTTTGAGGTTACCTCTATTTATATGACAAGCACACTACTCCTCTCAGCCATCTTTTATTTCTTTGACAAATGTATGAATGTGCTTTTCTGTGAGACTGTGTGAAAATATTATGATAGAAAATAAAATTTTGGAGTGGCAGTCTCCTGTACTGGCAAAAGGAGAGGTAGCTTTGAGAAAGAATTTTATAAGTGTTTTTTACTTATAAACTTTCTTCTGTGAGAAAAATATTACTCTCAAAAGTAATATATGTGTGAGAAGTGATGAGATCACTTGAAAAGAAAAGAGATTTAGGTGTTACCTTGTTTATGTTTCAGGAGCTCATCAGGAACGAACACTTATTGCTAAGGATTCCTCTAAAGGCAAAGCAATTCTGCCTAGTTCTGTAAATTCTTCTGAGAGTCTGTCTAGTTCTGATTCTGATGATGGTAGTGATGATGATGATTCTGACACATCTCGGCTTAAGGCTGCTATTGATGTATCTAAGAAGTCCACTTTTGTTTTTTTTTCACATTTCAGTGAGAATCCTTCTTGTTACAATGCTGATGCTAAGCACTTTAGAAAGCCTGAATGGGATTTTAAATGGATAAATGAAAATACTTCTATTTTATCTGCTATTGGTATGCAACATGTTCACAGGGCCTATAGTGAAATTCAAAATCCTGATCTGAAGTTGCATCTTAAGGCTTCTACTATTTATGTGAAAGGGATTCATTCTGAACTTGCTGATATGAAGAAATCTCATGCTAGTTTAAAGAAAAAGATTGATGCATTCATGATCAATACACCTACCTCAGCTGAACTCACAAATGTGCAAACTGCTATTCACGCCGTGGTTCAATCTCAACAAAGCATGGATTCTATATTTTCTTCTTTGGAAGATAAAGTATCTTCTATGGCTGACAAACTGGATGCTATGTATTCTCTTCTTTCAAATACTGCTGCCAAAAAGGGGGGAGAAGATAGTTGCTACAAAATGTACACCAAATTCTATTCAGATGAAGGATAAAGATACTGATGGTGATAAAAATCCAGTTTCCAATGTTCTAATTGTTCCTACTACTCAACAACCTCAACATTCTAAAAGGTCTAGTTCTTCAGGACAAGGAAAGTCTACTGGTGCTCATGAAGCCAAACACAAGACTGCTGATGATGCTCCTGAGACTGGTGATGTTACAATCTCTAACTTAGCAGATATTAAAGGGTTATTCTTTCCTTATAGACACAAGGAAATAGGTGAAGAGATTATTTTGTATTACAAAGATAAAAAGTTTGAGCAAACGAATGCTAGGAGTGCTCTTGGAATGATAACTGAAGATTTTTCTGACCTAACAACTGAAGAAGCAGTTATGCAAGATAAGGAGTTAATGGCTCAAATTGAAGTTGAAGTCAACACCTCTAAAGGAAGAGGAAGAAGAGGTGGAAGATCTACAAGAACTAGAGGAAGAGGAGGAAGAGGAAGGACTCTTAAACCAAGTCAAATGGTTACAATTGATTCTGCATTTCTGAATGTCTTATCTAGAGAAGTTTATGTTTGTCGAGTGGCATTTATGACACTTTATTACGCTCCGTAAAGCTTTGAATTGGTGTATATGTACTCAAGTTGTTGGTATTTTAATGTGTTTTCTAGTATTTTCTAGTGTTTTTTGCATTTTCAGGCATTATTCAGGTAATCAGGTGAATTAGCATTATTTTGGTGCTAATTTGGTGTTAAGGTGGTGTTAGAATAAAAGCTCTTGGAAAGCCGGCTCAATTTAGCAAGAAAAGGAAGAAATTAGAAGTTGATCCAGGGAGTCAGCGCACCCGTGATGTAATAGCGCGCGCCCGCGCCCAAATTCCAGGAACTCAGTGCGCCCACGCTGGTCAAGCGCGCGGTCGCGCCTGATCGAATTCAAAGAATCCTTATTCTACTCTGATTTTGATCCAGAAGACTTCTCATCTGCATGGGGCTGCTATAAATACATAATTAAGTTCATTTTTCAAGAGAGACACATCAGAGCACAAGGAGAAGGAGTAAAGAAGGTCATCTTAGCACAATTCAACCAAGGCGAAGAAGACCTAGTTTTAACTTGTGATTCTTTATTTAAGTTGTAACTTGATGCTAGTTTTCTTATTCTTATACCTATACTCTTGTGTTATACTTTGTTTATTATTCGTTTATAAAGACTACTTTTATTATACCAATTTTCATCGGAACCCACGTTGATGATGAGTCCGATTATGGGATAATCATTATCGTGGGGTTCTAGCGGATTTATTTATGGATTTCTTTAGTTAATTTATTTCGATACCTTAGTGTGTGGTGATTGTATGATAACCTAGTATTGGTTGGGCTTATTCGTCTTATGAGCGTCGCGAACTTATAAGATAGCTTGTTAATTTTTAATGAAGCGAAGGTGAATTTAAGGGTTTAGAACTTGCCATGCTAGCATAGGTTCATGTGTTATTGTTATTATGAAATATATTAGATGATGTCAAAGAATTATGCCTCAGAAGAATGTCAAAGATTACTGGAGCTAATAATATCATCAACATCTATGATCTGAGTATATCAGAAGATCAAAAAAGTTGACGGCAGCAGGCAAGAGTAGAATATCAAAGGATGGAAGATTTCTGAATATAAAAGCCGGCTCTTTGTCAAGTTATAGGATAGGGATGTTAGCTAGATATCCTAAGCCAAATTTGCTGAAACTAATAGAGGCTCTAGCTGACACCCCCATTCTAGAAGAATTGGAAATACTTGTGCAAATTAAGAATATAATTGAGAAAGAATCAGACAGCTCAGTCTTTACTTAATTATTGTAAACTGTCCAATATACAAGTGTTGTATCAGCTTTTGTATCATTTTATTTTCATTCTTTAACTTGGGGTTAGTCTTGTTAACAGGCATGAATTTGTGATAAGCAATCTTCTCACAAATTGGGGGAGATTTTTGTGCAAGATATGCCTGTATCATAACAAGACTAAGTCATTTTGACAACCCTAAGATTAGTTGTATTGTAACCTTAATCTGTAACTCATACTTGTAACACTTAATGTCTGTAAAATGTAAATGGAGCAGACTGGAGCATTTTTCTCTAAACAGTGTCAAGCTTAAGAATTCTATCTGGAAGAAGATCAAGAAGATCATGCCTCAAAAGAATTATGAAGAAGCTTGGAGTTGAATAAATCTGTTTGGTGTAAAACATTCTAAGTCAAGATCTCTACAAGTCACAGAATTAGTGTTATAGAGAAATCATTCGAGAACTCCAGAATGACTTATCGAGAAGTCATTTAAACTCCAGAGAGTACCGACGGATGAGTAACATCTACCCGACGGATGAGCAACATCTACCCAACGGATGAGTAATATCTACTCGACGGATGAGGAATGTCTACTCGACGGATAAGCCATCACTACTCGACGGATAAGCAACATCCACCGGATGTAGAGAACTCAGGAATTGTCTGTCGAGAACTCAGAGATATCAACAAGTATATTCATTGGAGAACTCTGAGTTATCGATAAGCCAAAGTCCATTAGAGAACTCTGAGTTATCGATAAACCAAAATTCACTAGAGAACTCAGAGTTGTCGATAAGTCTAGGCAACAATAAAGTTTCAGAGATATCGACAAGCCAACATGCCTATTGAGATGTTGAGTTCTCTATAGCTTAACTGAAGATCTCGAAGTGAAGAAATTTCTCTAAGTACAGAATTGCAGAACAGTTCAATATCCAAGGTTGCAAATCAATAAACAATTCACACAGCTGGATTGACAAGTCTACAAAAAGCAGCTTGAGAGATATGCAAGATCAACGACAAAGATTAACTGACAGAGGAGATTAAAGTTAACACGGGATGCTAAAGATATGCTAAGCCAGAAATGGAAGATTTGCTTTTCTATAAATAGAAATGACAAGTAACAATTTAGAAAAGCTAATAGCATGTTTATTATCCACTATGTAAACCAGCAGTTAACTGAGTTATAAAGTTAACACTGGTCCTCTAGTTAAGTTAAGAAGAACAGCCAGAATAGAAGTGTGTGTGTTCTCTCTCATGAAAGAAGCTAAGTTCTAAAACAAGAACTTAGAGATTTTGTAGCAAAACACTGCTTGATTTTTAATATAAAATTATGTGAGTTTTGAAGATCTTTTTTTACATATTTGCATAACTATTTATGTTTAACATCCATTCTACTAAATCATAAACAACCACCAACTGCTAAAGCCTAAGTCGATCGAAAATCAAACATTTAAGCCAAAACACATTCACCCCCCCTGTGTTGTATTCATATCTAACAAGTGGTATCAGAGCAAAATCTGAAAGTAAACAGATTAGATCTTGGAAAAATGAATACACAGAAAATCAGTAGTATCAAGATTCCTCCCTTTGATAAGGCCAATTACACTTTATGGAAAAAGAAAATGTTGTTGTTTATAAGAATGGCCAATCATCTTTACATTGGTATCCTCAAGAATGGGCCCTTCACTCCTGTAGTTAGAGTTGAGGAAACCACAGATGGAGATATGGTTATTCCAGCTCATTATGCTCCTAAGGATCCTTCTGAGTATACTGAACCTGAAAGAGAGAAAGTTTCCCTAGACAGTGCTTTGCAACTGATACTAACTGAGTCACTTGATAATGTAATGTATAATAACATTGTCAACTGTGACACTGCTAAACAGATCTGGGAAAAGATTGAAATACTTGTTGAAGGAACTGAGGAGGTTAGGTCAAATCAAAGAAGGATATTGATTTCTCAGTATGAGGGTTTTATGGCTAAACCAAAGGAGGGTATTACTGATGTGTTTGAAAGGTTTAATAAGCTGATAAATGACTTGCAGCTTCATGATAAATTTTATGATGTTGAAGAAGTGAATTTGAAGTTCTTGCTCACTCTCCCTGACCATTTGGAACAAAAGATCTCTACAATCAGAGAAGGAAGGGATCTGAGTAGAATCACACTGGAAGTGCACTATGGGGTTCTGAAAACTTATGAACTTGAAATGATTCAAAAGAAGTCATTAAGGGCTGGTCAAGGATATGTAATGGATGGCTCAAGTGCACTGATTGTGAATGATGGCCAGACTTCTAATGATGAGCAAAGATTCCCAACTCCAGCAACTTCTACAAGTGAGAAAAGAGTCAATGACACTGAAGAGCAAATCATACTGGAATTGGATGAAGAAGATGAGTTATACACTCTTGATGAGCTTGATGAGCTAGACAAATCAATGGCTTAATTGGCTAGAAAATTCTCTAATATTAGAATAAAGAAACCAAGATTTTTCAAGAGCAAAGGACAGTCCTTCAACAAAGACAGCAGCTGGAAAGGAAAAGGGAAGTACACTCCTGATAGCAAAACTGGCTACAAAACTGGATCTGCTGATAGATCAAAAATAAGGTGCTTTAACTGTGATGAGTTGGGCCATTTTTCTACAGAATGTAGAAAACCCAAGAAGGCAAAGAAAGGCAAAGCCTATCTTGAATTGGAAGCAAAGTATGATGCTCTTCTAAAAAAGCAAAAAGGGAAAGCTTATATTGCAGAGGGCAAAAGCTGGGATGATTCAGATAATGATGAAGATGAAGAAGTTGGAAACTATGCATTCATGGCCTTGGAGCAAGGAGATTCTTCATCATCTAAATCACAGGTACCAACTCTTACCACAATTGATTTAAATGTGAGTCAATATAAGGAAACTGTTGAAAAGATGAGCACAGAAATGTTCCACATTCATACAAGCATGGTTGCTGCAAATGAGGAAGTTAGCAGATTGAAAAAGATCAATGAAAAACTTGAGAGTGAAAAACAAGAGACTGAATTGTTGCTGGTTGAGCTTGATACTGCTAAGCAAGAAAATGCGTACTTAAAGAACAAATTAAAGCGTGCAAGTGAAATTGAAGCAGTATTGAGAGAAAAGCTGGAGAAGAATGAAGTGAAGCTGAAATCCTTCAAAAATGCTTCTGATTTGATTGGCCAATATCATAAAAAGAACAAGCCATGTGCAAACATTGCCATTGGTCTTGATTATGAGGATTTGAACAACAAGAGGAAGTCTGTCAGTGACAAAGGGAAATCAACTGAAACTGAAGATGTTCCAATTATTTTGAAGAAAGTTGAATCACCTTTGTTCAAGGCATGTGAAGTGAACTTGAGTGAAGAAGAGTTGATCATCAAACAGGAGATAGCTGATGAGGTCAAGGAAAAGAAAAATGATGAGACAACTCAGTCTTCCATCTTTGTTGAAACACCAAAAGCCAATCAAGAAACTAAGGAGCCTATGATGGAGATTAAAGCTAAACAGGTCAAAAAGAAAAAGAAGAATAGAAATGGAAAGATTGGGATAAACAAAAGCAATAATCTTGCTTATATTGCAGATGCTCCTAGAAAGAGGTGTGAGAATTGTGGATCAATGAATCACCTAACTCATCTTTGTAAAAAGACTGTTAGCAATTCACCTGAAGGAGTCTGCAAGTACAATGAAGCTAAGGCAAATGATCCCAATTCATTCTGTGACAAGTTTGACTGCATTCCCTGCAACATGAAAGTGATGAAGAGTTGCTACAAATTGAGAATTGATCTCATAGAATCAAAAGTTGGTTCTATATCTGAAAGGGAAAATGCTCAACAGTCTATGAATTCCATTTTATCTCAAAATTCTCATTCTACTTCTGCAAAATCAGTTAACAAGAAGAAAGTGCCCAACACAGCTTGGGTAGCTAAACACACTTAATCCTCATTGTGTGCAGGGCAAAGGAAAGAAGGCCATATGGATCATTGATAGTGGATGTTCCAGGAATATGACAGGTGATAAGGCCCTGCTATCACAATTTGAGGAGATGGCTGGCCCTTTGGTGACCTTTGGAGACAACAGCAAAGAATTCACAATGGGATATGGCAAGATTGTTTCTGAAAATGTTGTCATTGAAGATGTAGCACTAGTTGCTGGATTAGAAGTAAATCTTCTAAGTGTTAGTCAATTTGCAGACAGAGGTTTTCAAGTTATTTTCAACAAAGAAGATTGTGCTTTTATTAGCAAAAAGACTGGTGAGATTGCTCTTAAGGGAGTAAGAAAGGGAAGCTTGTTTGTTGCAGACTTAGACTCAACAAATAAGGAAGGAGTGTGTTGTTTCTACACTAAGGTATCAGAAGAGCAAAGCAAAATGTGGCATAAAAAGCTATCTCACTTGAATTTCAAAGCAATCAACACCTTAGTCAAGAAGGAGCTTGTGAGAGACATGCCCAGTCTGGAATTTACTCAACTGGAAGTTTGTGAAGCTTGTCAGAAAGGAAAGATGAAAAGATTAAGTCACAAGTCAAAATCTGTGAATTCCATAAGTGCACCTCTGCAACTTATTCACATGGACTTGTTTGGGCCTGTAAATGTCTTGTCCATTTCAAGGAACAAATATGCCCTTGTCATGGTTGATGATTTTTCAAGATACACTTGGGTTGAGTTCACGTACTCTAAAGATGAAACTCCAAACATTATAGTTGAGCACATCAAGAAAATTGAGAAGCAAGCTGAAGGAAAAGTTAGTGTGAAAAGATTGAGGAGTGATAATGGAATAGAATTCAGAAACTCAACATTAAGTGAATTCTACAAAAGCAAAGGCATTGTTCAAGAATTTTCAGCAGCTAGAACACCTCAACAGAATGGAGTAGTTGAGAGAAAAAATAGAACATTGGTTGAAACTGCTAGAACTTTGCTACAAGATGCTCAGTTGCCAACTAGTTTTTGGGAAGAGGCTGTTAATACTGCATGCTACACTCAAAACAGATATCTCGTCAACAAAGCTCATGGCAAATCACCCTACTCAATCATGTCTAACAGGAAGCCTACAGTGAAGCATCTACATGTGTTTGGAAGCAAGTGTTATATTCTAAAAGACAACTCTGAATATGTGGGAAAATTTGACTCTAAAGCTTTTGAAGCAATTTTTCTGGGATATTCATTGGAAAGAACAACTTACAAAGTTTATGTGATTGATCAAAAGAAAATTATGGAAAGCGCAGATGTGACTTTTGATGATGACAAGTGTCCAGGCTTAAAATGCCTTGATGTAAATGATGCTGAAGCCCTTGCATTTGAAAACCTAACCATTGATAATGATTCTGATGAGGAAGATGAAGTTGTGACACAACAAGTGACAAATGAAGAAACCTCTGAACAATATCATGGAAATGAAAGCTCTCTTCAGACACCTGAATTTGATGGCACAAACTCAGCGGGAGAAGGAGAAAATGAAAATGACAGTCATGGTAATACTGAAGAAAATGATGAAGGCACTAGTCAACAGACACACACCAGAAAGTGGGATATGAGTCATACAGTAGAAGCTATTATTGGTGATCCCTCAGCTGGTGTGAAAACTGTTGGATTTTAAACGCAACGGGGGCATGGTAAAACACTTTTACACATAAAAAATCCAAATAAAAGCATATAAATCGTGGTAAAAACGTAGGGATCGAATCTAACCTTTAAAATAATTCGGAGACAAAGATCAGAGATCCTTAGCAGTTGCTCCTCAAGTGTGAAGCACTCCACCGGTATCCACCAAGAAAACGATGTTAAGGAGGAGGAAGGAGGTGGAGAGAATTGGGTTTTCCAAACTTTTTTGGGTTTTGGAGTTCAAATAAAATATAGGGTCTATAATAGTATATTTATAGGCAAAATTTTCAGCTGAAATTTTCCCATAAATATTATTATTATCCCATTTATTATTCTCATTAATAATTAAAATACCTTTTAATTATTAATCTTTTTTCTAAACACTTTAGAAATAATTCTCTCTCTTGATTTAATTTCCAAAAATTAAATCTTTAATTAATAATATTAAGAACTTTTCTTAATTAATTTATAATCAATTAAATCTCATTTAATCAATTATTAAATTTGCCAATTAATTATTTATTTCACAAATAAATAATTATTAGCCATTATTAATTAATTCCTCCACCATTAAATCATTCTCTTTTTATGGTGTGACCCTGTAGGTTCAATATTAAGCCGGTAGTAGAAATAAATAATAATAAAACTATTTTATCATTATTTATATAAATTCTCTAATTTATTAAATATGATTAATTAATTAATCACATTTATTATACATCGTGAGGGATACTTCTCAGCATATCGCGACTATCCGGATAATATGAATTCACTGCTTAGAATACCAAGAACCTATTTAGTGAATAGTTACCGTACAATAAACTCCTTCTACCCTACAATGTCCCGATTAAATACAAGGCATGGATCTCGTGTCAAGCCTATCTAATTCAATCACTTGCTTACCATTTACTATGCTTAGTTCTATGCAAATTAGAAACTCCTTTCTAATTTCGTTCACTCTGGCCAGAGATTCCTGAACTAGCATAAGTGGATCAGCCTTGAACATTCGCTTCTTTCACTGGAAGGGGTAGATCCTTTATTGATCATACACTATCTTCGTGTACAAATTCCTATACCCAGTAGAGCCCTAATAATTGTCCCTGGAGACTAAGAACTAAACCAAAGCATAGTTCAGTGTACACAAGATGACTATGATGACCTCAAGTCTAAGGATACTTGTACAACTATCACTATGTGAACAACTGCTGACACGTGAGTGAACTCCATCAGTTGTTCAGCTGTGTGAGTCATGTTCAGTGAACTTATTCTATAATAAGCACCTACATACTAGCTATACTGTCACCACACAAATGTCTATGAGAACAGACATCCTTCATAATGAAGCAAGCATAGTATGTACCGATCTCTGCGGATTATTAATTACCAGTTAGTAATCCTACGACCAGGAACTATTTAAGTTTAGAGTTATCATCTTTTAGGTCTCACTATTATGATCTCATCATAATCCATAAAAAGCTTTACTCTAAACTATGGTATATCTTATTTAAACACTTAAATAGATAAAGCCCGTAATAAAAACAAAACAAGTCTTTTATTAATATCAATGAAATCAAAACAGATTATTGAAAAGTTATTCCTAAATCCTCATACATGATTGGACTTAGGACATATTCCTTTCAATCTCCCACTTGTACTAAAGCCAATCACTCTGGTATCTAATACCCATCTTCTCTTTATGACGATCAAAGTGACTTTCATAAAGTAGTTTTGTGAGTGGGTCTGCTATGTTGTTATATGTGTCAACTCTAATTCAATACAATACAAGAAATGTTACCGTGCTCCCACTAACCCTTTTGTAGACGCATGGTTCATCTTCGTTTTTGATAAAATCAAACTCTTTGATTGTCTCATCAAAACAAATGTTCCATCTTTTGAGAAGCTTGCTTTAAACCACATATGGTTCACAGCAGCTTACACACTAGGTTTTTATTTCTCTTGGAAAGAAAACCATCTGGCTATTTGCCAGATCTCATAGTCGTAGTAAGCAGCAATCGCAAGCAAAATCCGAACTGATTATAACAGGGCTACAGGTAAAAGGTTTCATCAAAGTCAATCCATTGCCTTTTTTGAATTCTTTTGCCACAAGCCTGGCCTTAAAGGTCTCCACCTGGCCATCTGCTCTAATCATTCTTTTGTATCCCGTATACATAGATTTCATTCCGGATTTCATGGCACTATGCCATTTCTCTGAGTCAACACTACTCATAGCCTCATTATAGGTTACAGGGTCATCATCATCAATGATCGACAACTCATTGTCATTCTCAATGACAAGGCCATATTACCTCTCAGGTTGGCGAGACACTCTCCCTGATCTATGAATGGGCTGTTCCACAAAAGGTTGTTCAGTCAGAACAGGTATTTCCACTTGAACCGTAGTAGTTTGTGCTTCTTGAACTTCATCAAGTTCAATTTTGCTCCCACTGTTTCCTTCAAGGATAAACTCCTTTTCCAAGAAGGTGGCGTGTCTGGAGACAAACACCCGATGATCGGTGTAAAAGTAATACCCTAAAGTCTCTTTAGGATATCCCACAAAACTACATTTTACGGATCGATATTCCAGCTTATCTGGGTCAACTTACTTGACATAAGCTGGACATCCCCAAATCTTAACGTGTTTAAGACTCGATTTCCTTTCTTTCCATATCTCATACGAAGTTTGAGGAACAGATTTTGGAAGGCACCATATTCAGTAAATATGCTGAGGTTTCCAATGCACAACCCCATAGGAATACTGGAAATTTTGTGTAATAACCCCAATTTTTGGGAAATTTTTGAAACCCTTATGAATAGTGTTTTTGCTGAATGAGAAAACTTTTCATGCCACACTATGTAGGGGTTCTGATATGGATATTCTGAGATTTTATTAGTACTTTATATGGGATATAAGTGTATGTAAAGATCGTCAGAATCCAAATCCGAACACTTTGATTTTTCCCGGAAATACACTAGATACGGAAAGATTTGAGAAAAAGGTAACAGGATAAAAAGGATTTAAATTAAAGGATTATAGGAGAGGATCATAAAAGGAATATAATATATTGAGAAAGGTTAAGGGAACCTAAGTAATAAGATCCCGGGTATGATCCTTCAAACAATAAACGAAAACGAAAGTTAAGCGAACCGTATAACAGATCAGCGGTCATTAGGCAAACAATTAGGAAGTTAATCAAAGGGATTAGAGAGGATGATGTCACCCAACCAATGAGAAGAGGACAAGGAGGGGAGGATGACATCATGAGGATGACACAAGCATGACATGGGAAGGAAGGAGATGTGGTGGCTTTTTAACCACACAAAATCAAGGGCAACTAGGTAATTTACTAAAACAAACACAAAAATCAAACCAACCAAGCCAAGCAAATCATTTTTCATCAAAATCAAAAAGAAACCAAGGCATTGTTCTTCATGCTCTCGGCCAAAACAGAACCAGAACACTAAAACTGCTGTATCTCCTTCATTTCTCACTCAAATATTGTGTTCTATAGCTCATTGGAAAGGTATTGAGATGGCCTACAACTCTTGTTCACAAGTCTCGTCCAAATAATCATGGTAAGACCCTCAGTTTTACAGTTCTTTAAATCGGACTTTTAGAAACTTCAAAGCCTAACTTTGTGTTCTTGATTTCTTTGGAAAGATCAAGCTTGTAGGAGGCTCCCTAAGGCTTCCTAGCAACTTAACACCTCCCAAGGAAGGTATAAACTTCAAACCCTAGCCTTTACTTTATTTGTTAGTAAGTTTAATGGTTGGTGTTGTGAAATGAGAAGCATGGATTGTGATTATTAGTAGTTTGGTTTGATTTGGAAGTGTTTTTGGTAATTGAAGCTTGATTATAGTTCATAGGTCGTGATTGTGGTTGTTTGAGTTGAAAACCTTGGAGATTATGGACTGATGTGGTATGGTTTAGGTGAAGTTTTGTTGTATTGATGGTTATGAGTTGGTTGGTGGTTAATTGGAGTAGTTTAAACATTGGTAATCGCGTAAACATAGCCGTCGTAACGTCCGATTTTCTTTGGACTGTTTTTGTGCATAGCATTAGGACCCGAGAACCCCCTGCTAGATTATGACCACTGCCATTTTTAGATGGCTCATGTTACGAGCTTCGTTTTGATATGTAGTTCGTTCGATTCCGATGCACGGTTTAGGAGAAACGACCGTTTCAAGTAACGGCGTTTCGCGAACGAAACTTTTCCCCTCGCCTTACTTTGAAACATAGGTTAAAGACCAAAAAGGGTTAATTAATGTATGAAACATTTATGGTAAGTGTTTTAGGCAGTTGGTAAGACACTCGCGAAGGAATCGCTTTAAAACTCGTAAAGGTTAAATTATTAAAAATGGTGGAGCCGAGGGTACCCGAGTGACTTAAGCGAATCAGTGAGCGCAAAACAAGCGTTAGAGTCTAAGTTAGTTAAAGTATAGATTTACAAGTGATTTTGGTTTAATTCCAACTTACTTGTTGTTTATAGGTTACCAGACTCGTCCCGAGCCTTTTATCACCCCAAGTCGCTCAGGCAAGTATTCTATCCGTTATACTGTTGTTGTGATGTATACATTTGTATATGCATGATCTTGCGATAAATGCATTTTGGTTAATTAGCAAATGTTGCGATATATTGAAGCATGCTGATATGGTATATATATATATGCATGCCTGTCTCATATTCTTGAGTTATATATCTGTTGGTTCAGTTGATAATACCTATGCTAGAGGATAGCGGTAACTTGCATATACCCTTAGTATAGGGACCCAAAGGTGAAAATATTTTCTAAAACCGGGAGTCGAGGATCCCGAGTAGATTTTGTACATATGGATATGGATATATATATATATTTATATATATATATGGTTATAGTTTTCCAAACTATTAATCGAATAAGGTTTATTCGATAACTTTAACTTTATTTTATTTATTGAATATTATTTGAATATTCATTCGAGGGCTTATGACCCTTTTATTTATTTATCTGAATATTATTTGAATATTCATTCGAGGGCTTATGACTCAGTTTATATTATTTATTGAATATTTTTGAATATTCATTTGAGGATCTATGACTCCGATTATTTGCTGAGATATATTCTTTATTTTATTAAAGAATAAGGTGTAAATAATCAAACTTATTTTCGATTATTCAAATAAAGATAGTACTTTTATATAAGTATATCTTTGGTTATTTAATATCCATTTCAAGTATAAGTTTTAATACTTCTACTTCGATTATTTTTCTAAGGATTATCTTTATGAGAATATTATTTAAATAATAATATTCAGGCATTTTTCTAAATATACTGGGGACTGATTTACTTCATTAAATCAGCTTTACTCCAAACACTCTTTAAAGTGTTTTCGAGTCTTCAAAATGATTTTTAAAAGTTAGAGCGGATCCCAAAACTCATTTTTATATTTAAGATCTTCCTTTTTAAGGGGATTTAAATACTCGCTCAAAACCTGGGGAATCCGGCTCTGTGGTGTATTTTATATTCGCAACAAGGTTGCTGTTTTGATAAATGAATTGATTACTTACCCAATATTCGGGAAGTAAAATTCTTGGAACAAGTTAATCCATTAACAGGCATCGCCTGGGAAATATCGGTGAGTTTTCCTTTCCAACTAGATACGACTTCTTGGTGAAGCCGTATCAACAAGTTTCTACTTGGGGAAAGGGGGAACGAGCTTTACGTTTCAGAGTCATGGATTTCATCTGAACTAGGAGTGGCATAAGTGGCCGAGTAGCGCCGGCCCAGCCTTATTATATTGGCCCAAATGGCCTGGAAGTTCCGCTAAGGCGGTCCATTCCTTAGGAGTTCAGTGTTCGGTTGACAAGTAAATCCGACAGGTTCTCCTCTACATGTAGAAAATGGTGGGGTTGCACTACTACGACTGATCATCGTAAGTGGTCTTCCTGGCGCGGCAAACTCCCGTAATGAGTTCATCATCCAATTGGATATTTCTGCAACACTACCCAGAGCATTTCGATAGAAAGGCTACGGTTGGGCGATTGTTGAGTGTTGGCAGGGTCAAGTTTTCAAAATGATGTTTGCATCAAATGAAGTATCTCGTAACTTCATTTTATTTTGATGATATTTTAAAGATTTAATCTATTCAAATCTTGTCTTGTAGTCTCATCTATGTGATGAACTGTTGAAAGCTCCTTATACTTTGAACAGTGGTAGTTCAAGTAGCTTTATAAATGATATAAGTATAGTGAAGTATTTGGTAACTTCATCCCTTGTTTTTACTTATATCTAGTAAGTAATTATCTTACTCATGATAAAAGATTCTAGTAAGTATCCATTTAGATACTTATATTATTGTTATCACTACATATTATCTTGCGAGCTGTAAGGCTCACTCTTGCTTTATTTCTTCATCACACAACAACAGTTAGGAAAGATGGCCAGACTCCAGCAGACCCAGCGCAAGCGCGTGGGAAGCATCCCGCGTCTTCCCGATGATGTTGTGGCTGCTATAGCTGCAGAGGTAGATCTATTGGTAGATCAGGCATTCTATTTTTGAGAATCAAATTATGTATAATTATAACTTGTGGCAGATAATGGCAATTAACTGTAAATTTATCAAGTAATCATTTTGGGTTGTAATAACTTTTAAATTGTGGATTCAAAGACTTGTACTTATTTAAATTTCATCTCTGAGACTATAACGGGTTGTGGTGTGTGTTAGTGTGGGGTCACAGCATAAGGTTATTATTATTAATTAAGTGAAGTGATATTGTGGAAAGAAAGACCGTGACGACCCGGATCCCCGACCCCGGATCTGGGGGTGTTACAGAAGTGGTATCAGAGCTAAGCGTTATAAACCTCAGAGATGATGGGACGTTAAGATAATAAGTTCACTAAGATAATAAGAACTCTTGCCAAGTTCATAGTCGGGCTACCTAACGTAGTACTGACAGTTAAAACCCTTATGGGAACCCTTATAAATATCGTGATAGGAGCGTAGTTCGTTATCGTATATGGTAGCGGGACTCCGAACCCTGAGGTTGAGGAGCAACATCGCGATGATATTTTATTACTAATTGGAGATCGGATTGTGGATCCGATAGAGTGTCCTAATGCAGGACCGGATGATGTTGATATTGAGGATTTAGTGGTTGAGGATGTTGTCCTAGAAGGGATAGTTGTTGAGGAGGATCCCATGGAGGATCCTGACAGGATTGGATAAAGGACCACTGATGAATTGATGACCATGGTTTGGTCGACTACCAGAGGTAGGATTGGCCGGTCACTACCGGAGGTTCGTTCAAGTTGTAAAGATAGTAGCCCCTTTAATGCGGCTTACTCGTAAGATTGAGAAGTTTGAATGGACAGAGAAATGCGAGAACAACTTTCAAGAACTGAAGCAGAGGTTGGTGATGGCCCTTATGCTGGCGTTGCCGGATGGAAAAAAAAAAGATTTTGTGAAGTATAGTGACGCTTCGCACAAGGGCTTAGGGTGCGTGCTTATGCAGCACGGTAAGGTAATCGCGTACATGTCAAGACAATTAAGGTAATATGAAATTCGATATCCCCGCTCATGAGCTTAGGCTCGTGGCAATAGTTTTACCCTAAGGATTGGAGGCACTACTTGTATGGAGAGAAGTGCGAGAATTACCTAAGCCATAAGTGCTCTAGTACATTTTCACGTAGAAAGAGCTCAACGTATGCCAGAGGAGGCAGTTAGAGCTAATCAAGAATAATGATTGGGAGATTCTTTATCATTCGGGGAAAGCCAATATGGTGGCTGATGCCCTTAGTAAAAAGGAGAGACTCAAGATGATAATGTCTTTTGGAGAGTTTATAAGAGATTTTGAGAAAATGAAAATAGAAGTGAAGGTAACCGGAGCCGGTACCGAAAAGCTGTTTGAGATTGCAATACAGCCCGAATTATTGGAAAAGATCATATTGTGCCAGAAAAAGTTATGAATGAAGGCAGAGAGCCAACAATTAGATAAAAGATTAATATCGAGAAAGATGATAAGGGAATAATGAGGTATTCTTATAGAATTTGGGTTCCGAAAGTTCAAGAGCGTAAGGATGAGAACTTAGATGAGAGCCATAGTTTGAGGAATAAGATTTAGAGCAAACCCTGAACGTGATAATCAGGGAGGTTGCAATTAAGATATAAAGAACCCGGAATATAATAAAGTGGAAAATGAAGATTTTAAATTAAAAGATGACTCCAATTATGGGGAGTAGGAAGAAATATTTAGACTAAGAAAGCAAAAGTCGAGCGAGATAAGGAGACCCGAGACGGTACTCCTATACGGAAATTCATGAACCTGTCTAAACAGAACTTATATTTTATTCCCAACCACCACCTTGAGGAAACAATGTGGTGTGAAATTCTTTCATGACCTTTAAATCGCTAAGCTCTCAGAGTTCCAAGGAACAGGCTGACCCAGCCGAGGCAAGAACCTGGCTAAAGGAAATATAAGAATCATTTGAGATTCAAAATGATTGATGAACCACAAAAGACCGTTTTTGTCACTTACCCTCCTAAGAGAGAGACCACCCATTGGTGAAAGACCAAGAAAGGCACGGAGCCAGAGGTTAGAATAAACTGATTTAAGTTCAGTCAATTGTTTTCGGGAAAGTAATTCCCAAAGATAGGGAGATAGTGTAAAAGCTTTAGAGCCAGAACAAAGACAGACGAGTATGATGAATTATGAGTCTAAGCTGTAAAAGTTGTTAAGATTCGTTCTGAAGACGCGAATCCAGAATGACGGGATATTTGAAATCAATGCTTATGTTGTGTTGGTTCATGAAATAATGATAAGAGAAAGGAAAATAAAAAGGAATTGAGGTGGAAAGGAATATAAAGGCAACAGAGTTTGAGGAATGATAAGGGAGTTGGGTATGAGGAAACCCTAAAGACTCATATTAATAGAAATAGAAAAGTATATGATCGTCAGGATGAGGGTGATTCACCATGAGTTAAAGTTGACGGTTGAAGGCATAAGAGGTGCATATATTTTATCCCCTTTAAGTTGGGAGGATTCGAGGAAACATTGAGATAGTTCGAAGGATAAACAATGAGACGCGGATAGACTGAGGAGACAAGAAAGTAAGAAATTAAGAAAATTAGATGAAGGAAGTGACCTTCAAGAATGTGAAGTGTAAGACCGGTGGCTTGATACCCAGGAAGGGAGACGCCAGGTATGAAAGATATCCCAACATTGAGATGACTGTTGAGATAAACAACAAAAGTAAATGAGGATTTATTAAGAAGAAGTTCACGTTGAACACGACCAATATCTTCCAGATCATCAATGTGATTATTACCAAATCAGGAAAGAAAAGCGGATAACCATTTTTATCTTTTGGAGGCCATGTGGATTGACCTTAACTTGAATAAGGATGCTATTGTGAAATTCGGTATAGACTATCGAGGTGGAACTGATTGAATAAGATACCCTTATCAGGGATATATGACTTTATTTATCCATGGAAGGATGCTTGTACCTTTTTAAAGGTGGAATTAAGGATAGAACAGCGGTAACTTAAAACGAATCCTAGGGGAATGCATAAAGGTTGGCATTTCACCCTTAATAGGGATAGTATGAGTTTTGACAGTATGAATTGGAAAGGATTAAGGTAATAATAACCTTTAAGGATCAGTGGAGAAATTTTTCAGAAGTAAATAGACAATGGTTCTAGTATTAGTAAATGGTATTTTGATATGCCATGTATATAGGGAATACAGGAGGAACGATTGAAGGATAACCTTAGAGGTTTTATAAGGAAAAAGGTAATATTCAAAATTCTCAAGAATAGAAATGTGGATAAAGGAAATATGACGTAATTATAATGATGCCAAGTGGGGCACGTGTAAACCACGAGAAAGTATGGATCGAACCAGTAATGGTCGAAATTGTTCAGGGCAATTAGGACTTAAAAAAAAATGTTCTAAGTATGATTGAGAGTCATTCTTGACAGTGATTAGCCTCTAAAGAATGAGGCAATAACTTATGGAAAAATGGTGATATTTTTTCCCATCTGATTTTAAGGAAAACATCTTCACTCAAGCAGTGATCGGAAATAAGGTAGAAAATTTATTTGGAGGTGGTTAAAATGACATTGACTGTAAGGAAATTTTACTATCAGGAAAGGCCAAAGAGGTGGCCGACACTTTAAAGGTAAGTGGATAATTATAGGCGCGTGTGCCAAAAGAATACAGTGATGATGGTTAAAACTGTGAAGGTTGTATTATGGTTTGGAAGATTGACATTCCTTCTGATGACTGTGCCATACCCAACCGTAATAGTAGTTGGTAAAGGTTTAATTCGTGTAATCGCCATGAACGGGCTATCTATCTTAGAAGGTCCTATCTTGAGAATAATCCAGGACCATGTTTCAAAAAGGACTAGATGAACCCTTGAGTTAATTCTTCTATTTAGGGCGTATGATTAAGAATGGTATTAACCTGCTATCGTTGCTTTGATTGAAACTCTTCTGCACTTTTATCTGCTTCATGTCATGAAAGTACGTCAGAGTTTGGAGTGTTCTTCATGAATTGTGATTGGTGGTTATGTTAACTCCTTAGGAGAATTAGATACGAGATGTATGGACTCCGTATGGTTAGTTATTAAGACTTCATGGAAAATGAATGACTACAGTAGGTCAGTGGTGGACCATAGTAAGGCAGCAATGATTCTGCGAGTAATGAGCTGATTACAACCGTGAGAGTTGTATTGAAATGGGTGTTGAGATTGAGTACCACTAATCGGGTAGTGGTAGTGTATAAGTTATCATTGATAGACTAATTAAGTAGAGTATCTACCTAGTGAATTATTATTCTTTCTTATCAATAGAGAGTCGTATTATTATACGAGGAAGGTTGTGGTGCAAGCATAGAATTCAAGTAACGATGATGTCTAGAATGAGATCCCAGATTCGATTTTCGATGTTGAGGAGTTTCAAAGGTAATTGTGTATAAGCTCGAGGAAGAGCATGGGTCCATAGAATGATGGATGGGATAGCGAAAATATTTAGGCACGTGAAATGCGATGCTATAATACTTGATGTTGATATAAATACATATATGTTTTGTTCTTCTATGACAAACCTCTATAGTTCAGAGGTAGATTCCAAGCCAGATATTTTATGGCAATAAAATTTTTTTTATGAATATACAATTCTCTTCAATTCGTTCTTTTCTCTTCTTTTCATTTCATGTAAGTTGAGAAGAACAACCCTTCCAGAAGGGGAGGTATTGCCGAATGACTATCTATCTGTGTGATAGAAGCCGAGTAGGATACCAGCTATTGTTTAATTGCTTGTCAAGTACTAAAGGCTGGCCACCTTCTTTACTAACTATGCGATATAACAAGTGTTCATGATCATAGTGATCTCTCAACAAATTCCTTTACTTCTATTTGATTGATCAAATTTTGGGAAATGGAAACAACTGAAAAAGGAGTAATAAAGTTATGGTGGTATTCAGAATGGGAACACATTCGTAATACTAAGGTTGACGTGGTTATTAAAAGGTTATAGAACGCTAACGAGCAAAAGTATAACCAGTATAATATTAGGAACGGAAGATAGTAGCGACTACGAACTGGGAAAAAGGATGGGTAGTGAGAAGCAAAAGCTCTAATGCTAAAAGCTATAATGAGAGTCGGTGCAATAGACTTGAAAGAAATTGGAATGATCACTTAACACGGGTTGAGTTTTCTTACGACAATAGATCATATGTCAGTATCGAGGTGTCGCCTTATGAGATCCTTGAGGGAAGATAATGTCGATCTCCCTTATGTTAGGATGAAGTTGTAGAGCGCAAGATGCTCGGACCCGCAGTAGTCCAAAGGACCAGGGATATAATAGATCTAATCGGAGGACGGCTGGTAGTAACCCAAAATGGACATAAGAGGTATGCTGATTTGACTCAAAAAGGACAAAGAGTATGAAATAGGGGGCCTAGTAATGTTATAGGTATCCCCTTGGAAACCCATGAAAAAGGATTGATGAGGTTCGGAAAGAAAGGAAAGCTAAGTCTACAATTTGTTGGACCCTTGGATATATTAAGACGTTTGAGAAGTTAGCATATGAGCTAGCCCTACCCCTGAACCTGTAGCAAGTTCATAACGTGTTCCACGTATCAATGTTAAGGAAGTGTAATTCGGATGCCAGACAAATAGGGGCATATGAGCGCATAGACATGCAACCAGAGGTAACCTATATGGAGCAACCAGGAAGGGTATAGAGTAAAAAGGAACGAGTGCTTAGGAGAAGGGTTATCAAACTAGTAAGAGTTTGATGGTAGAACCACAATGTGGGAAAATTTACTCGAGAGTTAGAAAGTGCAATGCTAAGAGAGTATCCCTATTCATTTTCTATCTGATTCCGGGACGGAATCCTTTTAAGGAGGGGAGACTGTAATAACCCCAATTTTTGGGAAATTTTTGAAACCCTTATGAATAGTGTTTTTGCTGAATGAGAAAACTTTTCATGCCACACTATGTAGGGGTTCTGATATGGATATTCTGAGATTTTATTAGTACTTTATATGGGATATAAGTGTATGTAAAGATCGTCAGAATCCAAATCCGAACACTTTGATTTTTCCCGGAAATACACTAGATACGGAAAGATTTGAGAAAAAGGTAACAGGATAAAAAGGATTTAAATTAAAGGATTATAGGAGAGGATCATAAAAGGAATATAATATATTGAGAAAGGTTAAGGGAACCTAAGTAATAAGATCCCGGGTATGATCCTTCAAACAATAAACGAAAACGAAAGTTAAGCGAACCGTATAACAGATCAGCGGTCATTAGGCAAACAATTAGGAAGTTAATCAAAGGGATTAGAGAGGATGATGTCACCCAACCAATGAGAAGAGGACAAGGAGGGGAGGATGACATCATGAGGATGACACAAGCATGACATGGGAAGGAAGGAGATGTGGTGGCTTTTTAACCACACAAAATCAAGGGCAACTAGGTAATTTACTAAAACAAACACAAAAATCAAACCAACCAAGCCAAGCAAATCATTTTTCATCAAAATCAAAAAGAAACCAAGGCATTGTTCTTCATGCTCTCGGCCAAAACAGAACCAGAACACTAAAACTGCTGTATCTCCTTCATTTCTCACTCAAATATTGTGTTCTATAGCTCATTGGAAAGGTATTGAGATGGCCTACAACTCTTGTTCACAAGTCTCGTCCAAATAATCATGGTAAGACCCTCAGTTTTACAGTTCTTTAAATCGGACTTTTAGAAACTTCAAAGCCTAACTTTGTGTTCTTGATTTCTTTGGAAAGATCAAGCTTGTAGGAGGCTCCCTAAGGCTTCCTAGCAACTTAACACCTCCCAAGGAAGGTATAAACTTCAAACCCTAGCCTTTACTTTATTTGTTAGTAAGTTTAATGGTTGGTGTTGTGAAATGAGAAGCATGGATTGTGATTATTAGTAGTTTGGTTTGATTTGGAAGTGTTTTTGGTAATTGAAGCTTGATTATAGTTCATAGGTCGTGATTGTGGTTGTTTGAGTTGAAAACCTTGGAGATTATGGACTGATGTGGTATGGTTTAGGTGAAGTTTTGTTGTATAGATGGTTATGAGTTGGTTGGTGGTTAATTGGAGTAGTTTAAACATTGGTAATCGCGTAAACATAGCCGTCGTAACGTCCGATTTTCTTTGGACTGTTTTTGTGCATAGCATTAGGACCCGAGAACCCCCTGCTAGATTATGACCACTGCCATTTTTAGATGGCTCATGTTACGAGCTTCGTTTTGATATGTAGTTCGTTCGATTCTGATGCACGGTTTAGGAGAAACGACCGTTTCAAGTAACGGCGTTTCGCGAACGAAACTTTTCCCCTCGCCTTACTTTGAAACATAGGTTAAAGACCAAAAAGGGTTAATTAATGTATGAAACATTTATGGTAAGTGTTTTAGGCAGTTGGTAAGACACTCGCGAAGGAATCGCTTTAAAACTCGTAAAGGTTAAATTATTAAAAATGGTGGAGCCGAGGGTACCCGAGTGACTTAAGCGAATCAGTGAGCGCAAAACAAGCGTTAGAGTCTAAGTTAGTTAAAGTATAGATTTACAAGTGATTTTGGTTTAATTCCAACTTACTTGTTGTTTATAGGTTACCAGACTCGTCCCGAGCCTTTTATCACCCCAAGTCGCTCAGGCAAGTATTCTATCCGTTATACTGTTGTTGTGATGTATACATTTGTATATGCATGATCTTGCGATAAATGCATTTTGGTTAATTAGCAAATGTTGCGATATATTGAAGCATGCTGATATGGTATATATATATATGCATGCCTGTCTCATATTCTTGAGTTATATATCTGTTGGTTCAGTTGATAATACCTATGCTAGAGGATAGCGGTAACTTGCATATACCCTTAGTATAGGGACCCAAAGGTGAAAATATTTTCTAAAACCGGGAGTCGAGGATCCCGAGTAGATTTTGTACATATGGATATATATATATATATTTATATATATATATGGTTATAGTTTTCCAAACTATTAATCGAATAAGGTTTATTCGATAACTTTAACTTTATTTTATTTATTGAATATTATTTGAATATTCATTCGAGGGCTTATGACCCTTTTATTTATTTATCTGAATATTATTTGAATATTCATTCGAGGGCTTATGACTCAGTTTATATTATTTATTGAATATTTTTGAATATTCATTTGAGGATCTATGACTCCGATTATTTGCTGAGATATATTCTTTATTTTATTAAAGAATAAGGTGTAAATAATCAAACTTATTTTCGATTATTCAAATAAAGATAGTACTTTTATATAAGTATATCTTTGGTTATTTAATATCCATTTCAAGTATAAGTTTTAATACTTCTACTTCGATTATTTTTCTAAGGATTATCTTTATGAGAATATTATTTAAATAATAATATTCAGGCATTTTTCTAAATATACTGGGGACTGATTTACTTCATTAAATCAGCTTTACTCCAAACACTCTTTAAAGTGTTTTCGAGTCTTCAAAATGATTTTTAAAAGTTAGAGCGGATCCCAAAACTCATTTTTATATTTAAGATCTTCCTTTTTAAGGGGATTTAAATACTCGCTCAAAACCTGGGGAATCCGGCTCTGTGGTGTATTTTATATTCGCAACAAGGTTGCTGTTTTGATAAATGAATTGATTACTTACCCAATATTCGGGAAGTAAAATTCTTGGAACAAGTTAATCCATTAACAGGCATCGCCTGGGAAATATCGGTGAGTTTTCCTTTCCAACTAGATACGACTTCTTGGTGAAGCCGTATCAACAAGTTTCTACTTGGGGAAAGGGGGAACGAGCTTTACGTTTCAGAGTCATGGATTTCATCTGAACTAGGAGTGGCATAAGTGGCCGAGTAGCGCCGGCCCAGCCTTATTATATTGGCCCAAATGGCCTGGAAGTTCCGCTAAGGCGGTCCATTCCTTAGGAGTTCAGTGTTCGGTTGACAAGTAAATCCGACAGGTTCTCCTCTACATGTAGAAAATGGTGGGGTTGCACTACTACGACTGATCATCGTAAGTGGTCTTCCTGGCGCGGCAAACTCCCGTAATGAGTTCATCATCCAATTGGATATTTCTGCAACACTACCCAGAGCATTTCGATAGAAAGGCTACGGTTGGGCGATTGTTGAGTGTTGGCAGGGTCAAGTTTTCAAAATGATGTTTGCATCAAATGAAGTATCTCGTAACTTCATTTTATTTTGATGATATTTTAAAGATTTAATCTATTCAAATCTTGTCTTGTAGTCTCATCTATGTGATGAACTGTTGAAAGCTCCTTATACTTTGAACAGTGGTAGTTCAAGTAGCTTTATAAATGATATAAGTATAGTGAAGTATTTGGTAACTTCATCCCTTGTTTTTACTTATATCTAGTAAGTAATTATCTTACTCATGATAAAAGATTCTAGTAAGTATCCATTTAGATACTTATATTATTGTTATCACTACATATTATCTTGCGAGCTGTAAGGCTCACTCTTGCTTTATTTCTTCATCACACAACAACAGTTAGGAAAGATGGCCAGACTCCAGCAGACCCAGCGCAAGCGCGTGGGAAGCATCCCGCGTCTTCCCGATGATGTTGTGGCTGCTATAGCTGCAGAGGTAGATCTATTGGTAGATCAGGCATTCTATTTTTGAGAATCAAATTATGTATAATTATAACTTGTGGCAGATAATGGCAATTAACTGTAAATTTATCAAGTAATCATTTTGGGTTGTAATAACTTTTAAATTGTGGATTCAAAGACTTGTACTTATTTAAATTTCATCTCTGAGACTATAACGGGTTGTGGTGTGTGTTAGTGTGGGGTCACAGCATAAGGTTATTATTATTAATTAAGTGAAGTGATATTGTGGAAAGAAAGACCGTGACGACCCGGATCCCCGACCCCGGATCTGGGGGTGTTACATTTTGCATAGCTCATCATGGACCGAACTATGTCTAACAAAGTTCGATTTCTCCTTTCAAATACCAATCTGGAGGAGTCCACTGGGAGACTATACCATTTACTTTGAGATAATCTAGAAACACTCCATTAAAGTATTCGCCACCTCGATCTGATCGAAGATTTATAATACTATGTTTGGTTGTTTCTCCACTTCATACTTATATTCTTTGGACTTTTCAAAGGCCTAAGACTCGTGTTTCATCAAACACATATCCGAATCTAGATCTATCAACTATGAAAGTAATGAAGTATGAAAATCCACCCATGGCTTGCTTAGACATTGGTCCACATACATCTGTGTGTACCATTCCTAGCAAATTTGCAGTCCTCTCTCCATGTCTACTAAATGGAGACTGCAGTGCCACAATGAAGTGAGATTTTCATCATCCCTTTTCTTTTATTAGTTTGTTCAATCTGAAGTAAATTATGTCACATATATACAGACCATTATTTAAAGTACCACGTCCATAAAGAATATTATCTCTAAGAATAGAACATTCATTATTCTCAATAATAAATGAAAATCCAGCCAAGTCTAACAAGGGAATAATATTCCTCACAATCGAGGGAACAAAATAACAATTATTTAAAACAATAGTCTTGCCCATAGGCATATATAAATGAAATAATTCTACATCTTCAGCAACAACTCTTGCTCCATTTCCCATCAGTAGAATCACCTCCTCTTCCTCAAGAGTCCTACTTCTCCTTGGTTCCTGCAACAAATTGCAGATATAAGAACCACAGGCGGTATCTAATACCCAAGTAGAAATTTGATTTAATGACATATTCACTTCTATCATGAACATACCTGAATCAGAAGCGGTAGTCTCACTACCCGTCTTCTTCTTCAATTCTGCAAGGTAAACCTTGCAGTTCCTCTTCCAGTGCCCCACCTTGTTACAGTGAAAGCAAACAACTTTGCTCTTGGGGTCTTCAGCTTTTGGTGGAACCGGCTTTTCTTCACCTACTTTCTTCTTCTTGGAAGAGTTCCTCTTCCTTTTCTTAGGATTGGAACCTTCACCAATTAGAAGAACAGAACTCTTCTTAGGGGGAAAATTCGATTCCGCAGTCTTCAACATGTTGTGAAGTTCAGGCAGACTGACATCCAAATTATTCATGTGAAAGTTCACAACAAACTGCAAGAACGAACTCGGAAGCGATTGCAAGACCAAGTCTTGGCTCAGCTCCCCATCCATGGCAAAACCAAGTTATCCAAGACGTTCAATCAAATTGATCATCTTAAGTACATGGTCATTCACAGATGTTCCCTCAGACATCCTACAACCGAACAACTCCTTCAGTATCTCATATCGAGCTGTCCTCCCCGCCACATCATACAACTCTTGTAGATGCATTAGGATAGTGTGAGCATCCATATGCTCATGTTGCTTCTGTAGCTCAATGTTCATGGAAGCTAGCATGATGCATTGAGCAACATTTGCATCATCTATCCACTTACGATACACAACATGTTCATCATTATGTGCATCACTAGCAGGTTCAGTAGGCTTAGGTGAGTCAATCACGTATTCCAGCTTCTCAATCCTGAGAACAATTCTCAAGTTTCGAAGCCAGTCAGCATAATTAGGACCAGTCAATTTGTGAGCATCTAGTATGCTCCTGAGTGATAGTGCAGAAGACATAACGTACAAAGTAAATCTGTAAATGATAAACACATAACAACACTTAGCAAATAATCGATTTCATTTCAAAACACTATATGAATCAGGTCTTTATTCATAAGTGGCTCCCACTAGTTTATCTAATTTATTCAACCCCCTACGTGAAAAATTAAGCATTCATAATGCTAGTGGGAATAGGGATCCTACATTCCATTACACAACCCCGGCTGTAGCACGAACCGCCATGTAATGTTCAATAGGCAGACAACTCTTGTCAATTACATCTTATGTTATTCCCTAATCAAACTTTAGCCTCTTGAATAATTGAGTCTCGGCTGTGGTACGATAAACTCAATATTCTAAGTCAAGTCTAACCCAACATTCCGTACAGTTGAATCAGTCCCCAAAGGCCCACGGCTGTAGCACGTACCGACCTTTAGATTCTTATTCAATGTACACATCTCTATGTAATAGACAAGTATTTCTTATTTCGAAATCAAAGCCCTCGGCTGTAGCACGAACCGACAATAATTCAAAAATAAGAACTACTTTCTATCATGTTGGAAGGCTATGACCGACACAAGCCCGTTGTGTCATTGGCCAATTACTACTTGATACTATTTAATTTTAGAGGGATTATATTACGTTACAATCATAATCATATTATAAAGAGATTCTTCCTTTTAAATTAAATATTTCAAACCAATAATCAATAATGAGATGATTCCCAGATCGGGTGGAGCATTGTCAAGAGGCGTCACTTAATAACCCTTTCTTACAGATAGAAATCTGTTGTTGACAGAATCATCCTTTCTCTCATATCGAAAATTCATATTCAATTACGTGTTTCACAAACACAAGAATCTCATGATTGTATTCATAATATTGTTATTAAGGTTATGAAACAATTTCACTATACTAGGTTGTCTAACAAACGCCTTATGTTCATTTATGTTCACCTAAATCTATCATCGCATGATAAACTAAGCATATATCACATATATAAATATGAATAAACATCAAGGTAGGCATGTTATATCATCTAGCACATTAGTCTAAGCATTATACATCTCTATGTATCACATAAAGTATTTAAAAGCAATTAAAACAGTCAAAAACAGCTTTAAAACACTTCATGGAATATAATCAGTTCAAAACTTTTATATAAACTAAAATTGATCAATCCATTAGATCCGTCTCGGAAAACCGAATCCAACAGTATATTGCACGCCCAAAACGGAGTTACGAAACTCCCAGAAAATCAATTTTAATATGGACAGTCGGGTTGTAACGCATTACAGGAACGCGTTACAAGCCCTGTAACGCATTCCGTGAATGCGCCACAGGGTGTAACGCATTCCCGGAATGCACGACACCCTTATTTTTTTTTCTTTTTCAGCAGCCGTCGTTGCTTTCCTCGAACTCCGCGCGCACCTGACATTCTCTCTGCCATGTTTGTCTTCTTGCTTTGCTTTTCCGTGCAGCAACAAACAGTACAGCAGATGTACAGTAACACAGACAATACAAACATATATATATACTATATATACATATATTTATACTTATTTAATTACGAATTTAATTACAAGAACTTCAAAAATTCATAATAAAAAATCTATACATCATAAAATTATGAAAAAAATACCCAGACGATCTACAACACTTGTAAAACCCATATCAACATTCAAAATTATTATGAGAAACGATTTCTCATCAGACAAAATTAATCCATAATATAACTTGTAAAAATCATAATTAATTTATACAAGCACATAAAATTCTGAAATTTTTATCACAGATCTATATGCATACAACCTATGCTCTGATACCATTGTTAAATTTTAAGCGCAGTGGGGGCTTGGTAAAACACTTTTACACATACAAAATCCAAATAAAAGCATATAAATCGTGGTAAAAACGTAGGGATCGAATCTAACCTTTAAAATAATTCGGAGACAACGATCAGAGATCCTTAGCAGTTGCTACTCAAGTGTGAAATACTCCACCGGTATCCACCAAGAAAACGATGTTAAGGAGGAGGAAGGAGGTGGAGAGAATTGGGTTTTCCAAACTTTTTTGGGTTTTGGGGTTCAAATAAAATATAGGGTCTATAATAGTATATTCATAGGCAAAATTTTCAGCTGAAATTTTCCCATAAATATTATTATTATTATCCCATTTATTATTCTCATTAATAATTAAAACACCTTTTAATTATTAATCCTTTTTCTAAACACTTTAGAAATAATTCTCTCTCTTGATTTAATTTCTAAAAATTAAATCTTTAATTAATAATATTAAGAACTTTTCTTAATTAATTTATAATCAATTAAATCTCATTTAATCAATTATTAAATTTGCCAATTAATTATTTATTTCACAAATAAATAATTATTAGCCATTATTAATTAATTCCTCCACCATTAAATCATTCTCTTTTTATGGTGTGACCCTGTAGGTTCAATATTAAGCCGGTAGTAGAAATAAATAATAATAAAACTATTTTATCATTATTTATATAAATTCTCTAATTTATTAAATATGATTAATTAATTAATCACATTTATTCTACATCGTGAGGGATACTTCTCAGCATATCGCGACTATCCGGATAATATGAATTCACTGCTTAGAATACCAAGAACCTATTCAGTGAATAGTTACCATACAATAAACTCCTTCTACCCTACAATGTCTCGATTAAATACAAGGCATGGATCTCGTGTCAAGCCTATCTAATTCAATCACTTGCTTACCATTTATTATGCTTAGTTCTATGCAAATTAGAAACTCCTTTCTAATTTCATTCACTCTGGCCAGAGATTCCTGAACTAGCATAAGTGGATCAGCCTTGAACATTCGCTTCCTTCACTGGAAGGGGTAGATCCTTTATTGATCATACACTATCTTCGTGTACAAATTCCTATACCCAGTAGAGCCCTAATAATTGTCCCTGGAGACTAAGAACTAAACCAAAGCATAGTTCAGTGTACACAAGATGACTATGATGACCTCAAGTCTAAGGATACTTGTACAACTATCACTATGTGAACAACTGCTGACACGTGAGTGAACTCCATCAGTTGTTCAGCTGTGCGAGTCATGTTCAGTGAACTTATTCTATAATAAGCACCTACATACTAGCTATAGTGTCACCACACAAATGTCTATGAGAACAGACATCCTTCATAATGAAGCAAGCATAGTATGTACCGATCTCTGCGGATTATTAATTACCAGTTAGTAATCCTACGACCAGGAACTATTTAAGTTTAGAGTTATCATCTTTTAGGTCTCACTATTATGATCTCATCATAATTCATAAAAAGCTTTACTCTAAACTATGGTATATCTTATTTAAACACTTAAATAGATAAAGCCCGTAATAAAAACAAAACAAGTCTTTTATTAATATCAATGAAATCAAAACAGATTATTGAAAAGTTATTCCTAAATCCTCATACATGATTGGACTTAGGACATATTCCTTTCAATAACTAGAAGTGCAACTGCTAATGAATGCCTACATGCATGTTTTCTATCTCAAGTAGAGCCCAAGAAAACTGAAGAAGCCCTATTGGATCCTGACTAGATATGTGCTATGCATGAGGAGCTGAATCAGTTTGAGAGAAACAAAGTTTGGAAATTAGTCCCTGCACCAAAGAATAGAAGCATAATTGGAACTAAGTGGGTGTACAGGAACAAAATGGATGAAAATGGAATTGTTACTAGAAACAAAGCAAGGCTGGTTGCTAAAGGCTAGTCACAAGAAGAGGGAATTGACTATGATGAGACTTTTGCTCCTGTTGCAAGACTAGAAGCAATAAGAATCTTTCTGGCATTTGTTGCACACTCAAATTTCAAGGTGTATCAAATGGATGTCAAGAGTGCTTTTCTCAATGGTGAATTAGAAGAAGAAGTTTATGTACAACAACCACCTGGCTTTGAAGATCCAGAATTTCCTAACTTTGTTTACAAATTACTTAAGGCTCTATATGGATTGAAACAGGCACCAAGAGCCTGGTATGACACACTGCCAGAATTTCTACTCAAACATGGTTTTACTAGAGGTACTATTGATAAGACTCTCTTCTACAAGAAGCATGGTGAAGATATGATCCTAGTTCAAATCTATGTGGATGATATCATCTTTGGATCTACAAATGAAAAGCTTTGTCAAAGATTCTCTAGGCTAATGCAGAGTGAGTATGAAATGAGCATGATGGGAGAATTGAGTTACTTCCCTGGCCTTCAAGTTAGTCAAAGAAGTGATGGTATTTTCATCAGCCAAACCAAATATGTGAATGACTTATTGGAGAAATTTGGTATGGTGGATAGCTCACCTACATCTACACCAATGTCTACTGCAACCAAGTTGGATGAAGATAAAAAAGGCAAGAGTGTGGATATTTCAAGCTATAGAGGGATGATTGGATCATTGTTGTATTTGACTGCTAGTAGACCAGACATCATGTTTGCTACTTGTCTATGTGCCAGATTTTAAGCCAATCCAAAGGAATCACATTTGATGGTTGTCAAAAGGATTTTCAGATACTTAAAGGGAACTTCAAACTTGGGATTATGGTATCCTAAGGGAACTGGTTTTGAAGCTGTTGGATACACAGATGCAGATTTTGCTGGATGCAGGGTTGATAGCAAAAGTACTAGTGGAAGCTGTCAATTTCTTGGTTAAAGACTTGTGTCCTGGTATAGTAAGAAACAGCAATCTGTGTCAACTTCCACAGCTGAGGCTGAATATATAGCTGCTGGAAGTTGTTGTGCTCAAGTGCTTTGGATTAGAAATCAGCTAATGGACTATGGTCTAGTGTTACACAAAATTTCTGTTATATGTGACAATACTAGTGCCATATCTATAGTAGCTAATCCAGTTAATCATTCTAGAATAAAGCACATTGATGTTAGGTACCATTTTATCAGGGAACATGCTGCAAATGGTACCATTGAGCTCATTTTTGTTCCAACAGAAAAACAATTAGCTGATATTTTTACTAAACCTTTGGATGAAGCAACCTTCACTAGACTTGTGAGTGAAATTGGAATGCTCAATTCTTCATCCTAAGGCAAGAACTCAGCTAATGTTTTGCAGCAGATTAATTTCTAATAAATCAACCTAGTTTAATTTAATTGGAAATTAACTGAAATATGAATTATAAATATTTTAGAATCTCTGTATATTTATTTTTCTTTAAAAACTAAAAAATTAACTTAGAATATTTCAAATTCTAAGTAAACTGCTTAGTTGTTAATTTACATCTTTAATGTGTAAAATTAACACAAGGCAAAATAAAAGTACTCAAAAGTATAGAGAACTGAGTTCTCGATAAGTCAAAATGACTAATCAACAAGTCATTTTAGAGTTCTCGAGTGAGTCCTCGATAAGTCTATCTACAGGCTTCTCGAATGACTTCTCGATAAGCTCTATTATGACTTATCGATAAAACCATGTAGAGTTCTCTAATAGTGTTAATTCACAGAGTTCTCGACAAGGATATTTTGAGACTTATCAATAACTCAGAACTAAAATAATTTAATTCAATGAATTATTTTAGACAAATACTTTTGGAAAATTTATTCTGATTTTAATTTGATTCAATTCAAATAAATTAGAATTATTTCAGTCCTTTTTGGACAAACTGGGCATTTATCAGAGTTCTCGATAAGTCACTTGACTTCTCGAATGTACCTTTTTCATATTTAAAATTACTTCTCGATAAGTTTAATATCAAATGTTTATTTGACTTCTCGATAAGTATTTTACTTTTTCTATAAATACCCAGACTTCTCCATTAATATTAACTTGGAATTTCTCAAAACTCTAAGTAAACTGAATATTTATTACGTCATATCTTCAGTATGTGAACTTAGTAAATAACTGATCAAAAGAAGTAAAAAGTATGAAAAACTGAACAAATTTAATTCATAAATTATGTTCATAAAAATACTTTTGACATACTTAGTCTCTAAATTTCTCTGACTTATTGACACATTTGCGTGCTTATATAATTTCTTGCTTACGTGGAAATATGTTAGTCCAATGTTAGTAGACTAGTACATTATTTGTGTTGTTTTGCGTATGCTGATAGTGATAATCACATCTGATTGCTTGCTAATAGGGAGAGTTACTTTTTGTGTAGGGAGTACACGCTTATTTGCATGGGGAATAGTTACTTTTTAATATAAACTAATATTCTTGAGTACCTGCATGGGGAATAGTCACTAGTCATGTCTAGCTGTCTAGTAGGCTTATGTGATTATTACTCCTATTATCCAGGCAACTCAAGAGTCTCTTAGTTTCTATCTTTACTCCATCTATAAATTAAAACGCTTCACTCTTTATCACTCATCACTCTCCTACTCTCAACAAAAACATCAAATTTCAAACTCACCTTCTGTTCATCTCTCTTTCTCTCATTGAAATGGATGCCCCAGTCTTCTACAGACTTGTTAATGGAGCTTATCTACAGGTTCATCATTTGGATGATAATTTGGTGTATTTTGATCCCTTCGGACTTTGTGTCCGCATTAAGGGGGTAGTTTACAGCCCCTTTGATGTTCCACTGGAGGTCTTTTACGGACTCTCGTGGGATGATCAAATTGACATTCTTTTCTTTGAGATGGAAGCCTCTTTCGAGCAGGAGAGGCGAGCAAGGGAGGCTGAGCAGCAATGCCTTGCTGCTTTGGAGTTGCAGGAGAGGATCATCTCTCTTGCATACTCCATGTCCAGGGCTTACCAGCGCAGGGCAAGGAGGTTGGAGGCTGAGAAGAAGAAGTCTAAATTAGAGTAGTTAGGATTAGGATTTACTTTATGTAATCTGCATCTTAATGTACTCTATGTTTAATATTAATGAAATTATCTTCTTCTTTATCAATTTGTTTTTGTTGCTTGATTATTTATGTCATGACTTCCTTGTGTTTACAAATTGACTGATTTTTAGTTTTCCTGTCATAATGCATGCAACTGTATGTCTCAATGGTTATGCCTAATCAAAACAGATAAATATGTGCAATGCATTACAGGTTCAACACAATCCACTCAGACAATAACAGGAGAATCAAGTTTCAATCAATAGGTATCTGTGTTACACTACAGCTAAAACATTTAAAAACCATATTGTGGTTTACCCAGGCACAGCAACACAAACACAAACTAGAACTTTCAGACAAGAATCAGAACTTTCATTAAATATGGAACAACAACAGCAACACAAACACAAACTCAAACACAATCCCACTCAGGTGACTTTCAAAAGCCACCTGTTTTATATAAGGACAACAATGTCTTGATGACCTTCAAATTGATTCAGTTGTTTGAGAAAAGAATCCACAAGACATGAAAGTTTATCAGTTTACAAAATATTTCATGAATGTTTCTCATGCACCTTCATGTTCAAAACAGTCTTAACAGACTGATAGGTTTAAGGGTAGTACTCCTGAGGGGGAGCTATCTAAATCCTCTCCAATTCAATTGGAGGTTCCTCAAGAAGGAAAAACTCCCCTCATAACTCTAGCAGAAGCTGTCTCAACAGTCAAAGCTAGAAGAACAATTGCCTATGACAATGTCATAAAAAGGGCAATCTTGTCACATTTGCACAAAGGTTTGAGGCTGGTGTACATGACAGTAACCCAGTCAAATCCTCTCCAATTCCATTGGAGGTTCTCACTACAAGTGGAGGACAACACACTGTCACAACCACAGAGCAATCTGTGAGTCAAACTATGACCCCAGTTATAGATGCTTATGCACTCATTTTTCTGGTGAAATGAGTATGATTAGCCCTATATGGTCTTCCTTTAATCATATGATCACAGATTTACCTCTTCTCAGCCGCCTCTTATTTCTGTAGGTCAAACAACATTTGAGCCTTTCATGTGAGAATAAGAGAAAAGATTGAGTGAAAAACAAAGAATAAGAGAGGCAGGATCCTTCCTGGCAAAAGGAGAGGTAGATGAATGTATGGATTTAGTAATCCTTGTGAGGGAACTCTGACTCTCAAAAGTCATGAGACTAGTGCAGTGAGAATTGGTGAGACTACTTACTCAAAAGAACAGAGAGCTTAGGATTTTTATCACTAACAGATTTTTCTGCAGATCTAAGTGAAACTTCTATTGTTTAAAACTTATCACCATGAATCTCAATGAAGCTTGAAGCTGCAGACAGTGTTCCAAATGGACAATGACCGTAGCTTGAACAATGTGTATTTAGCTGGATTATTCTTCCTGGAGATAATGTCAAAAAGGGGGAGAATATATCTAAATACCAAAACAGCTAATGGATGTTGAATAAATCTAAATGCAACTCAACAAAAGAAGACCTGATGGGAAGACTGATTTTGGTTTCTGCATTTAGTTAAAGTTTTGACATCATCTGATCAATCAGAACTTGTGCATAATTTCATAATGAACAAGTTGGGGTAGATTGTAAAATATAATAGATGATGGCAAAGAATTATGCCTCAGAAGAATGTCAAAGATTACTGGAGCTAATAACATCATCAACATCTATGATCTGAGTATATCAGAAGATCAGAAGAGTTGAAGGCAGCAGGCAAGAGCAGAATATCAAAGGATGGAAGATTTCTGAATATAAAAGCTGGCTCTTTGTCAAGTTATAGGATAGGGATGTTAGCTAGATATCCTAAGCCAGATTTGCTGAAACTAATAGAGGCTCTAGCTGACACCCCCATTCTAGAAGAATTGGAAATACTTGTGCAAATTAAGAACATAATTGAGAAAGAATCAGACAGCTCAGTCTTTACTTAATTATTGTAAACTGTTCAATGTACAAGTGTTGTATCAGCTTTTCTATCATTTTATTTTCATTCTTTAACTTGGGGTTAGTCTTGTTAACAGGCATGAATTTGTGATAAGCAATCTTCTCACAAATTGGGGGAGATTGTTGTGCAAAACATGCCTGTATCATAACAAGACTAAGTCATTTTGACAACCCTAAGATTAGTTGTATTGTAACCTTAATCTGTAACTCATACTTGTAACACTTAATGTCTGTAAAATGTAAATGGAGCAGACTGGAGCATTTTTCATTAAACAGTGTCAAGCCTAAGAATTCTATCTGGAAGAAGATCAAGAAGATCATGCCTCAGAAGAATTATGAAGAAGCTTGGAGTTGAATAAATCTGTTTGGTGTAAAACATTCTAAGTCAAGATCTCTACAAGTCACAGAATTAGTGTTATAGAGAAATCATTCGAGAACTTCAGAATGACTTATCGAGGAGTCATTTAAACTCCAGAGAGTACCGACGGATGAGTAACATCTACCCGACGGATGAGCAACATCTACCCGACGGATGAGCAATATCTACTCAACGGATGAGGAATGTCTACTCGATGGATAAGCCATCACTACTCGACGGATAAGCAACATCCACCGGGTGTAGAGAACTCAGGAATTGTCTGTCGAGAACTTAGAGATATCAACAAGTATACATTCATTAGAGAACTCTGAGTTATCGATAAGCCAAAGTCCATTAGAGAACTCTGAGTTATCGATAAACCAAAGTTCACTAGAGAACTCAGAGTTGTCGATAAGTCTAGGCAACAATGAAGTTTTAGAGATATCGACAAGGCAACATGCCTATTGAGATGTCGAGTTCTCTACAGCTTAACTGAAGATCTCGAAGTGAAGAAATTTCTCTAAGTACAGAATTGCAGAACAGTTCAATATCCAAGGTTACAAATCAACAAACAATTCACACAGCTGGATTGACAAGTCTACAAAAAGCAGCTTGAGAGATGGGCAAGATCAACGACAAAGATTAACTGACAGAGGAGATTAAAGTTAACACGGGATGCTAAAGATATGCTAAGCCAGAAATGGAAGATTTGATTTTCTATAAATAGAAATGCAAGTGACAGTTTAGAAAAGCTAATAGCATGTTTATTTTCCACTGTGTAAACCAGCAGTTAACTGAGTTATAAAGTTAACACTGGTCCTCTAGTTAAGTTAAGAAGAACAATCAGAATAGAAGCGTGTGTGTTCTCTCTCAAGAAAGAAGCTAAGTTCTAAAACAAGAACTTAGAGATTTTGTAGTAAAACATTGCTTGATTTTTAATATAAAATTATGTGAGTTTTGAAGATCTTTGTTTTACATATTTGCACAGCTTTTATGTTTAACATCCATTCTACTAAATCATAAATAACAACCAACTGCTAAAGCCTAAGTCGATCGAAAATCAAACATTTAAGCCAAAACACATTCACCCCCCTCCCCTCTGTGTTGTATTCATATCTAATGGTTATGCATGATTCGTGGGTAATTTTAACCATCTTACTTGCCCTATGTAATCACGATAGATAACTTGTGCATTAAACCGTTATGTTGTCAAATTCTATAGACATACAGGATCTCAATATAATTGGTGTCTATTCAGCTTCTATCTCTTTTATGGATGTCTGGTAGTATGGTATTCGTGCAACGAAAGTTGGTGTTTATCAGTTTCGTGTTATCTAATTAGTTTTATCATCATTACATGTTAAGGTTAAGAACAAAAAGACTATTGAATGAAGTATTTAATAAAGTTAGAATCCCATGTTTGTCTCATATATATTAATTCAACTTTCTTACTTTCTCAGTTATAATTGTTAGTTTAATTCTTAGTTATAAAACAATCTCAATTTGTTATTCGTCTTAGCATTGAATAATAGCCATATCATTGTTGTATAAGTGCATGAATTACAAAGTTAACCTAAACCAGTCTCTGTGGGAATGAATCTGATTTATATCTTATACTACTTGCGAACACGTATACTTGCGTGAAATTTAGCACGTATTTAGCGATTAACAATGTTCCTATACAAGGACATGAATTAGCAGAAGAAGTTCATAAGACTAAAGAATTGATTGTTCAAAGGAAGAAAAGATCAACCACTGACATTGCTCAAGTTGATTTAACAAATCCAAATGTAACTCTTGGAGCAGACACAAATCCTGAGGATAAAGCAGATCTTGATACTGAAAATCTGATAGCTGATTTTGACACTGATGAAAAGGTGATCAAAACATTGAATTAGTTGGTTCTTACTTCAATAGTTGATTCTCATAACTCAGAGGTTGATGAACAAGAAAGAATTAACAGAAGGAAAGTTGATCAAGCATGTAATGATTATGTGCAGAAAATTCTAAATTCAGAGAGAGCAATGGCATAAGGCAAAAAGAAAGATCTATGATTTACCTACAAATTATGCTCCTAAAGGTTTCAAGCATATTGAATATGTGTCAGCAGGACTAATAGATCCTATATCAGAATAGGAAGATATTGACAAGTCCATCAAGAAATCTTCTCCGGTGGAACATAATGAAAGGCCGGAGCTTATCAAAACTCGAACTAGAGGAGGTATTAGCCATTCTGGAATGGAGATTCTGAGGTCTGATTTACTGGATACAAATAATCTGACTAAGAATCTTGTTGAACGAGTTAATCCTTCACATCTTGAAAAAGTTGAAGTTGTGAATATTGTATATAGAAAGATAAATAATGATGAAGTCAGAGAGGAGATTCTGTACTTTTTGAGAGATGGTAAAGTAAAGAGTTTTACCTTGTAGCAACTCTTGATGAATACTGTGACAGAGTTGAAATACATTCACTATCTTCTTAGAGTTGAGAACAGTGTCACCAGAAATTGGTCTTCTATAATACGTGAAATTATCAAAAGAAGAGTCATGACCAAAGATGATAAATATAATGGTGATTATGTTCCAATGTATAGAACTAATACTGGTCAAGAAATAAAGATGCAAAAGGGAGCTGCAGTTTTAAAAGTTTTTCTCAACAATCCTCAGTTATCCTTCAATCCTGATCATGAAGATGTTAGTTTGAGATTTATACTGATTGGTGATCTTGAATTGAATACAAGCTCAATCTCTAAACTAAGATCAGCCATCTATCAACTTGAAGAAGATACTGAAGAGAAGAGAGAGTTGAAGAAAAAGCCTGTTAAAGTCCTACAAGACAAGGAAGAAGAAAGGTTGAACAATTTGGAAATAACTGTCAATTATCTTAGGAAACTGAAGTAAGCTTTACTCCTTGTATATTTTGTAATTGGTTTTGGCATCATTGAGAATAGAATTTGTACTTCATTACATAAAGCATAAATTGGGGGAGATTGTTACATGCTGATTCTCAATGATCAGAAGAAACTCAGGATCTGGCCGTGGTTTAGATGTCATCAGGATTTGACACATCATCAGTATTTGCATGGCATCAGCATCTGGAGGCGGTCAGCTAAGAAGATTGATTATGTTCCTCAGTTTGAGGAATAGATATCTGTTACATTCTGAGTCATAGGACTTTATCTATTCAGTTAAAGATATGTATCATTTTCAGTTTGTATTTGACAATACATATATTAGATTGATTTGTAGCAGCTGTGTAATATATAAACACAGCTTAGGTCATCACATAGTGAATTAACTCGAGCATTGTATGACTTAGCAGCTCTCAAGAACATCAGTATTTCTTAAGAGAGTTTGTAACAGTTTTTATCAGAAATATAAAGAACTGTTATATTTTATATACTTGTTCGAAACATTTATACAATTGTATCCAACCCCCCTTAAACAATTGTATTATTACTGGGCAACAGGATATCCCAGCTATGAATAACGAAGTAGAATACGAAGCATTGATAGCAAGATTAGGCTTCGGTAAATCCGTGAGGGCTAAAAACCTTAAGATCTGTGGAGACTCAAGACTTGTATTTGCTCAAGTAAATGGAGAGTTTGAGGCCAAGGATGATACTATGGCCAAGTACTTGAGAGTCATGAAGGGAATACTGACTCAATTTGATGAATGGTACGCTGAACACGTTCTGAGAGAGGAGAACACTGCGGACGATAAGCTATCCAAGTTCGCCTCATTTGAAATAGAGAACTATCTGAGAAGTATCCACTTCTAGGTCCCGAAGACCCCTACTATACATGTCATAAATTTGATAGCACCAGTTGGTGTGGAATGTTATTGGATATATCCAATCAAAACCCACCTTGAGACTGGATGTCTTCCCAACGAAGTCCAAAAAGCACGCAAGCTGTTGGTGAGAGCATTGAGATATTCATTGATTGAAGGCCTTCTTTACAAAAGGTCCTTTGTTATTCCATACTTGAAGTACTTGAGACCTCTTGAAGTAGAGGAGGCACTTAAAGAAGCTCATTAGAGGATTTATGGACAGACTTGGGAGGCAGAGCCCTCGCTCACAAGATAACTCGATTGGGGTTCTACTGGCCAACTATGCTAGCCGATGCAAAGGCTTATATAAAGAAATGTGACAGATGCCAGAGGCTCCAATAGTTCGACAGCCCCTAAAGAGGCTTACATCCATCAGTACGCCCATCCCTTTTGCAATGTGGGGAATGGATATACTTGGTCCATTTCTCGTGGCATCGGGATAGAGGAAGATCATGGTGGTAGCCATAGACTATTTCACAAAGTGGATTGAGGCTAAGGCACTAACCAAGATAACCACCAAGAAAATTACGCAATTCTTCTAGGAGAATGTAATATGCAGGTTTGGTATCTCACGCATCCTTGCCACGAACAATGGGAGACAATTTGATAATACAGAGTTTAGAGAATATTGTGACGATAACAACATAGAAATTCGCTTCACCTCGACTGCACACCCACAAGCAAACGGAGAGGAGAAAGTTGCTAACTGTAATAACCCCAATTTTTGGAATTTTTTTGAAACCCTTATGAATAGTGATTTTGCTGATTATGCTGAATAAGAAAACTTTTCATGCCACACTATGTAGGGGTTCTTCTATTGTTATTCTGAGATCTTATTAGTACTTTATATGGGATATAAGTGTATGTAAAGATCGTCAGAATCCAAATTCGAACACTTTGATTTTTCCCGAAAATCCACCAGATACCTAAAGAATTAAGTATAAGGGAACAGGATAAAAAGGATTTAAATTCAAGAATTATAAGAGAGGATCATAAAAGGAATATAATATATTGAGAAAGGTTTAGGGGAACCCAAGTAATAAGATCCCGGGTATGATCCCTCAAACGATAAACGAAAACGGAAGTTAAACGAACCGCATAACAGATCAGCGGTCATTAGCCAAGTAATTAGGAGTTAATCAAAGGGTTAGTGGAGAGTGATGTCATCTCACCAACAAGAGGAAGACAAGTGTTAAATAGATGGCACAACCATGGTGACATAAGCATGACAAGTGAAATTGTTTTGTTGGATGATTCTTGGCCAAGCAAAAATTACCATGGTAAAAACCAAAAAGTAGCCAAGCCATAAAGAAAATAAACCAACTAATTCATTTCACAAAATATCAAATAAACTTCTTGTTCAAGAACATGAAGCTCTCGGCTTCTTCTTGAAAGCAAAAGAAGAAAAGATCAAGTCCAAGCTCCACTCCATAATAAATTCAAAGGTAATTATGCAAGCTTCCTTGTGATTAGATAAGCATATCCTAGGAGTTTAAGATTCTAATTCTTTGTAAATCTCTTCCAATAAATCAAGGAAGAAGATGGTGAATAGTAACCTTCAAGAAATAACTTTAGTTTTCTTGATTTTTATGAAAGTTCAAGGTAGCTTAAGCATAGATCAAGGCTTCCATGGGCATTCCAAGGATCTTTCATTGATTAAAAGCTTCAAGGAAGGTATAACTCTAAATTATCTTAGCATTAAGTTTTTTGGTATAAATGGTTATGATGATGGAATGATAGATTAAGTGTGGTAGTTGTTTTGTCATGTTGAGATCTTAGTTGTTAAGTGTTTTTGTTGATTTTGGGAGTTAAGAGTAGCACTAGTTGTTCTTGATGATTCATGGTATGATTAGGGCTTGGTTTAAATGGTTTAAAGTGGTTGATGAGTGATATTGTCATATGGTTGTATTGGGATTGATTGGTGATGGTTTGGTGTTGAATTGGTTTGGTAAAATTTTGGGAAATCGCGTAAACATAGCCGTCGTAATGCCCGATTTACCTTAGACTGTTTTTGTTCTTAACATCAGGACCCAAGAACTCACTGTTAGGTTTTGACCGTTGCCATGATTAGATAGTTCATGTTACGAGCTTCGTTTTGATATGTGGTTCGCTTGAATCCGATGTACGGTTTAGGAGAAATGACCGTTTTAAGTAACGGCGTTTCGCGACCAAACCATTACCCCTCGCCTTACTTTGAAACCTTGGTTAAGGACTTTAAATGACTAATTGGGGTATGAAACAATTATGTTAAGTGGATTAGGCAGTTGGTAAGGTACTCACGAAAGAATCGCTTTAAAATTCTTAATGGTTAATTTATTAAAAATGGTGGAGCCGAGGGTACTCGAGCGACGTAAGTGAATCGTTAAGCGCAAAAGCAAACGTTAGGGTTCAATTGGTTAAAGTCTAGTTTCTAAAGAGACCGGGGTTTAATTCCGACTTATGTTGTTGTTCATAGGTTATCGGACCCACTCTAAGCTTAAGACTATCCGGGAACACTCAGGCAAGTTTTCTACCCGTGTTGTTGTGATGTATATATGTATATGCATTATCTTGCGATAGATGCATGTTGGTTAATTAGCAAATCTTGCGATATATTGGAGCATGCTGATATGGTTTATATGCATGTCTATTTCATAATCTTGATATGTAATTATTGATTCAATTGCTTATAATTGCATAATACCTATGCTAGAGATAAGCAGTAGCGTATACCCTTAGTATAGGGGACCTAAAGGCGAACATTTTCTAAAACCGGGAGTCGATGTTCCCGAGTATATTATATATATATATATATATATATATATAGTTTTCAAAACTATTAATCGAATAAGGTTTATTCGATAACTTTATTTTTATTAATGAATATTACTTTGAATATTCATTCGAGGACTTATGACTCCGTTTATTTTATTTAATGAATATTACTTTGAATATTCATTCGAGGACTTATGACTCGTTTTATTTTATTTAATGAATATTACTTTGAATATTCATTCGATGACTTATGACTCGGTTTATTTTATTTAATGAATATTACTTTGAATATTCATTCGAGGACTTATGACTCGGTTTATTTTATTTAATGAATATTATTTTGAATATTCATTCGAGGACTTATAACTCCGCTTCTTTTATTAAATAATATTATTTATTTTATTAAAGAATAATGTTTCGATAATCAAACTTATTTTCGATTATTCAAATAAAGATCATACTTTCGTATAAGTATATCTTTGGTTATTTATTATTCATTTCAAGTATAAGTTTTAAAACTTATACTTCAATTATTTTTATAAGGATTATCCTTATGGGAATACTATTTAAATAATAATATTCAGATATTCTCCAACATATCGGGACTGATTTATTTTATTAAATCAGCATTACTCCAAACATTCTCAAAAATGTTTTCGAGTCTTCAAAATTATTTTAAAAGTTAAAGAGGATCCCAAAACTCGTTTTCAAATTTAAGATCTTCCTTTCGAAGGAGACTTGAATACTCGCTCAAAAATTCGAGGGATCCGGCTATGTGGTGTATTTTATATTCGCAACGTGGTTGTTGTTTTTAGAAAACAATTTGATTACTTGCCCAATGTTCGGGAAGTAAGTCCATCTAATTGAGTCGGCATAAGCGACAGGCCGGGGTACGGTCTATGAAGGTGTAAGAACCTGGGTGACAGTCCATCCACGCGTGAGTGGCCGGGTAACGGTCTAGCGCGAGGTCCTAATGCGGCCAGGGTGATGACCGACGAGGAATTCATCCATCTACAGTAGAAAAGGTTACTTATTGGTATCTTTGCCTGATCAGCAAGATATCGGGTTTATGCCAAAATTCTTTTCTTTCCAAATTCATTGGATATTACAACTCTGTTCATACTTTACATTACACAGGTTTTCAGGAAATGTATGAGAGAGATATATATGGATATATATATATCGGGACTTAATGAAGTATCTCGTAACTTCGTTTCTTTTGAATGATATTTCAAAGATTGAATCTATTCAAATCTTACCTTGTAGTCTCATCTATGTGATGAACTTTTGAAACTGATTATAACTTGAACGGTGGTAGTTCAAGTAGTATTTGGAAAAGATATAAGTATATTGGAGTATCTTGCAACTTCATCTTTTCAACTTATATCTAGTTAATGATTATCTTATGCATGACAAAGATTTTCAGAAAAATGTTGAGACAAGGTTAGATATATGAGATCACCTTGCAACGATATTTTTATACAAGTTATAAACTGGAACTCTATGTATATTATGCATGGAAGAGGATTCTAAGATTTTGAAAAGTATATATACTTATATACTGAATATTTTGCGACTTGGTCGCGTTAAGATATCAAACTTGGTTCATTTCTTCTTGACTAAGACTTTCATGAGTACTATGAGAATGCTCATATATTGTTAATTATTATACATATTATTTCGGTGGGCGTGTTGCTCACCCTTACTTTCTTCTTTCATCACACAACAACAGATAGACAAGATGAACAGGATCAAGCTCCCAATTCGCGAGCGAATAGAAAACGTTCCGCAGTTTCCTGTAGGCGTTGATGCCGTTGTAGCTGAGGTAGGATCTACCAATAGGCTAGGCTTTCAACTTTTGATGTACCAGACTTATGTATATTTATGAATTGTAATAATGGCAAGGAAAATGTAAATTTATTCAGAAACCCTTTTAAGGTGTAATGGCAAATAATTGTGGAATAAAATGACTCGTGTTATTTTTGGATATTCATCTCTGAGACTATAACTTGTGGTGTGTGTGTTTATTGTGGGGTCACAATACGGAGTAGTTGATTGCTTATTAAGATTGGGTGTTATTAAGGGAAATGGAACTCGTGACAACCCGGATCCCTGACCCCGGATTTGGGGGTGTTACAGAAATGGTATCAGAGCTAAGCGTTATAAACCTCAGAGATGATATGACTTTAAAATAATAAGTTCACTAAGATAATAAGAACTCTTGCCAAGTTCATAGTTGGACTACCTAACGTAGTACTGACAGTTAAAACCCTTATGGGAATCCTTATAAATATCGTTATAGAAGCGTAGTTCGTTATCGTATATGGTAGCGGGACTCCGAACCCTGAGGATGAGGAGCGACAACACGATGATGTTTTATTACTTATTGGAGATCAGATTATGATCCGATAGAGCGTCCTAACGCGGGACCAGATGATGTTCATATTGAGGATGTTGTCCTAGAAGGGATTGTTGCTGAGAAGAATTCCGTGGAGGATCCTGACAAGAATGAATAAAGGACCAATGAGGAATTGATGACTATGGTTAGGGCGACTACCAGAGGTAGGATTGGCCGGTTACTACCGGAGGTTCGTTCAAGTTCGTAAAGATAGTAGCCCCTTTAACGCGCTTACTCGTAAGATTGAGAAGTTCGAATGGACAGAGAAATATGAGAACAACTTTCAAGAACTGAAGCAAAGATTGGTGACGGCCCCTATGATGGCGTTGCCGGATGGAAAAGGAGATTTTGTGATGTGTAGTGACGCTTTGCATAAGGAATTAGGGTGCTTCTTATACAGCACAACAAGGTACTCGCGTACGCGTCAATAAAATTAAGGGAATATAAAATTCGATATCCCCACCCATGAGCTTGGGCTCGTGGCAATAGTTTTGCCCTAAAGATTGGAGGCACTACTTGTATGGAGAGAAGTGCGAGATTTGCCTAAGCCATAAGTGCTCTAGTACATTTTCCCGCAGAAAGAGCTCAATATGCGCCAGAGGAGGTGGTTAGAGCTAATCAAGGATTACGATTATGAGATTCTTTATCATCCAGGGAAAGCCAAAATGGTGGCTAATGCCCTTAGTATAAAGGAGAGACTCAAGATGAAAATGTCTTTGGGAGAGTTGATAAGAGATTTTGAGAAAATGGAAATAAAAGTGAAGGTAACCGGAGCCGGTACCGAAACGCTGGTTGAGATTGCAATATAGCCCGAATTATCGAAAAAGATCATATTGTGCAAAAAAAAATGATGAATGAAGGCAGAGAGTCAATGACTGAAGAAGGGATTAATACCAAGAAAGATGATAAGGGAATAACGAGGTATTCCTACAGAATTTGGGTTCCAAACATTTAAAAGTGTAAGGACTGGATCTTAGATGAAATCCATAGTTCGAAAAATAAGATTTAGGGCAAACCCCGAATGTGATAGTCAGGGAGTTGCCATTAAGAAAGAAGGAGCCCATTACATAATAAAGTGGAAAACAAGGATTTTAACGTATAAGATAACCCCAAGGATGGGAGAAGGATGAAACATTTCATACTAAGGAAACAGAAAGTCGAGTAAGGAAAGGAGACTTGAGACGGTATTCCTATACGGCAATTCATGGACCTGTCTAAAAAGAACTTAGACTATTATCCCCAACCACCACCCTGAGGAGATAGTGCGGTGGGAAATTCTTTCAGGACCTTTAAGTCTCTAAGCTCTCAGAGTTCCAAGGAACAAGCAAACCCAGTAGAGGCGAGAGCCTGGCTAAAGGAAATATAGGAATCATTTGAGATTTTAAATGATGGACGAATCACAAAAGACTGTTTTGTCACTTACCCTCCTAAGAGAGAGACCACCCGCTGGTGAAAGGCCAAGGAAGGCACGGAGCAAGAGATTATAATAAACTGATTTAAGTTCAGTCAATTGTTTGAGGAAAGTACTTCCCAAGGTTATGGAGATAGTGTAAAAGCTTTAGAGCCAGAACAAAGGCAGAAGAGTATGATGAATTATGAATCTAAGTTGTAAAAGTTGTCAAGATTCGTTTCGAGGACACAAATCTAGAATGACGGGATGTTTGAAATCGATGCTTATGTTGTGTTGGTTTATGAAATAATGATAAGAGAAAGGAAAATAAAAAGAAACTGAAGTGGAAAGGAATATAAAGGCAATAGAGTTTCAGGAATGATAAGGGAGTTGGGTATGAGGAAATCCTAAAGACTCGTAGCAATAGAAATAGAAAAGTATGTAATCGTCAGGATGAGGGTGATTCACCATGAGTTAAAGTTGATGATTGAAGGAATAAGAGATACATATATTTTATCCCCTGTAAGTTAGGAGGATTTGAGGAAACCTTGAGATAGTTCGAAGGATAAATAATGAGACGCGGATAGACTGAGGAGACAAGGAAGTAAGGAATTAGGAAAATTGGATGAAGGAAGTGACCTTCAAGAATGTGAAGTGTAAGACCGGTGGCTTGATACCCAGAAAGGGAGACGCCAGGTATGAAAGATATCCCAATATTGAGATGACTGTTGAGATAAACAACAAAAGTAAATAAGGATTTATTAAGAAGAAGTTCATGTTAAACACGACCAATATCTTCTAGAACATCCCTGTTATCATTACCAAATCAGGCAAGAAAAGTGGATAACCGTTGTTATCATTTGGAGGTCATATGGATTGAACTTATTTTGAATAAGGATGCTATCGTGAAATTGGTATAGACTATCGAGGTGGGAATGATTGAATAAGATAATCTATCAAGGATATATGACTTGATTTATCCATGGAAGGATGCAAGTACCTTTTTAAAGGTGGAATTAAGGATATAACTTCGATAACTTGAGATGAACCCTAGGGGAATGCATAAAGGTTGGCATTTCACCCTTAATAGGGACATTATGAGTTTGGGTAGTATGGAATGAAGGACTAAAGTAACAACAACCTTTAAAGATCAGTAGAGAAATTTTTCAGAAGTAAATAGACAATGGTTCTAGTATTAGTAAATGGTATTTTGATATGCCCTGTATCTAGGGAATACAGGAGGAACGATTCAAGGATAACCTTAGAGGTTTTATAAGGAGAAAGGTATTATTCGAAGTTCTCAAGAATAGAAATTTGATAAAGGAAAAATGGCATAATTATAATAATGCCAGGTGGGCACGTGTTAAACCATAAGAAGTATAGATCGACCCAATGAAGGTCGAGATTGGTGAAAACGAGAAGGACCCAAGATAAGAGACGTCCTAAGTATGATCGAGAGTCAGTCGTGACAATGTTCACATCTAAAGACTAAGGCAATGACTTATGGAAAAATGGTGATTTTTTTTTCTTTTCTCACCAGGACTTAAGAAAAGCATTTTCACATAAGCAGTGATTGAAATGAGGTAGAAAATTTAGTTGGAGGTGGTTAAAATGACATTGATTGTAAGGAAATTTTACTATCAGGAATGGCCAAAGAGGTGGCCAACACTTTAAATGTAAGAGGATAATTATAGGCGCTCGTGCCAGAGGAATACAGTGATAATGGTTGAAGCCGTGAAGGTTGTATTATGGTTTGGAAGATTGACATTCCTTCTGATGACTTTGCAATACCCAACCGTAATAGTAGTTTGGTAAGGGTTTAATTCGTGTAATCGCCATGAGCGGGCTATCTATCTTAGAAGGTACTATCTTGAGATAAGCCAGGACCATGTTACGAAATGACTAAATGAACCTTTGAGATGCATGTCTCCCAATAAAGACATATGGTTAATAAGGGTATTAACCTGCTATCATTGCTTTGATTGAAACTCTTCTGTAATTTTATCTGCTTCATGTCATGAAAGTACGTCAGGAGCTGGAGTGTTCTTCATGAATTATGAATGATGATTATGTTAACTCCTTAGAAGAATTCGATACGACAGGTATGGACTCCGTATGGTTAGCTATTAAGATTCCAAGGAAAACGAATGACTACCGTAGGTCCGTGGTGGAGTATAGTAATGCATCAACGATTCTTTGAATAATGAGCCGATTACAACCGCGAGAGTTGTATGGTAATGAATGTTGAGATTAAGTACCACTAATCGAGTCGTGGTGGTGTATAAGTTATCATTGATAGGCTAATTAAGTCGATTATCTACCTATTGAATACTTATTCCTTCTTATCAATAGAGAGTCATATTACTATACGAGGAAGGGTGCGGTACAAGCATAGAATTCTAATAACGATGATGTCTAGAATGAAATCCCAAATTCGATTTTGATGTCGAGGGAGTTTCAAAGGTGATTGTGTATAAGCTCGTACAAGAGCATGGGTTCATAGAATGATGGACGGGATAGCAAAAATATTTAGGCATGTGAAATGCGATGCTATAATACTTGATGTTGATATATACGTATATGTTTTGTTCTCCTATGACAAACCTCTATAGTTCAGAGGTAGATTCCAAGCCAGATATTTTGTGGCAGTATTTTTATATATATACGATTCTCTTCAATTCGTTCTTTTCTCTCCTTTTCATTTCATGTAAGCTGAGAAGAACAACCCTTCCAGAAGGGGAGGTATTGCCAAATGACTATCTATCTATGTGATAGAAGCCTAGTAGGATACCACATGTTGTTTAATTGCTTGTCAAGTACTAAAGGCTGGCCACCTTCTGTACTAACAATGCGATATAACAAGTGTTCATGATCATAGTGATTTCTCAATAAATTCTTTTACTTCTATACGATGGATCAAGCTTTCAAAAATAGAAGCAGCTAGGAAGGAGTAGTATCAGTGTGGTGGTATTCCGAATCTAACGTGTTCATGATACTAAGGTTGACGCAATTATTAAAAGGTTATAGAATGCTAACGAGCAAAAGTGTAAGCAGTATAGTATTATGTACGGAAGATAATAATGACTACGAACTGGAAAAGAATGGGTATTGAGAAGCAAAAGCTATAATGCTAGAAGCTATGATGAGAGTCTGTGCAATAGACTTGAGAGAAATTGGAACGATCACTTAACACGGATTGAGTTTTCTTACGATAATAGATCATATGTCAGTATTGAGATATCGCCTTATGAGATCCTTGAGGGAAGACAATGTCGATCTCCCTTATGTTAGGATGAAGTTGTAGAGCGCAAGATGCTCGGACCCACAGTAGTCCAAAGGACCAAGGATATAATAGATCTAATCAGAGGACGGCTGGTAATAGCCCAAGATGGATATAAGAAGTATATTGATTTGACACGAAATGAAAAAGAGTAGGAAGTAGAGGACCTAGTGCTGTTATAGGTATTCCCTTGGAAAGGAGGGATGTGGTCCGGAAAGAAAGGAAAGCTAGGCCCACGAATTGTTGGACCCTTGGACATATTAAGTCATATTGGGAAGTTAACATATGAGCGCATAGGCATGCAACCAAACGTAACCTATATGGAGCAACCGGGTAAGGTTATAGATTGAAAAGGAACAAGTGCTAGGGAGAAGGGTTATCAAACTAGTCAGAGTTTGATGGTAGAACCACAATGTGGGAAAATTAACTTGAGAGTTAGAAAGTGCAATGCTAAGAAAGTATCCCTATTCATTTTCTATCTGATTCCGGGACGGAATCCTTTTAAGGAGGGGAGACTGTAATAACCCCAATTTTTGGAATTTTTTTGAAACCCTTATGAATAGTGATTTTGCTGATTATGCTGAATAAGAAAACTTTCCATGCCACACTATGTAGGGGTTCTTCTATTGTTATTATGAGATCTTATTAGTACTTTATATGGGATATAAGTGTATGTAAAGATCGTCAGAATCCAAATTCGACCACTTTGATTTTTCCCAAAAATCCACCAGATACCGAAAGAATTAAATATAAGGGAACAGGATAAAAAGGATTTAAATTCAAGAATTATAAGAGAGGATCATAAAAGGAATATAATATATTGAGAAAGGTTTAGGGGAACCCATGTAATAAGATCCCGGGTATGATCCCTCAAACGATAAATGAAAACGGAAGTTAAGCGAACCGCATAACAGATCAGCGGTCATTAGCCAAGTAATTAGGAGTTAATCAAAGGGTTAGTGGAGAGTGATGTCATCTCACCAACAAGAGGAAGACAAGTGTTAAACAGATGACACAACCATGGTGACATAAGCATAACAAGTGAAATTGTTTTGTTGGATGATTCTTGGTCAAGCAAAAATTACCATGGTAAAAACCAAAAAGTAGCCAAGCCATAAAGAAAATAAACCAACTAATTCATTTCACAAAATATCAAATAAACTTCTTGTTCAAGAACATGAAGCTCTCCGCTTCTTCTTGAAAGCAAAAGAAGAAAAGATCAAGTCCAAGCTCCACTCCATAATAAATTCAAAGGTAATTATGCAAGCTTCCTTGTGATTAGATAAGCATATCCTAGGAGTTTAAGCTTCTAATTCTTTTTAAATCTCTTCCAATAAATCAAGGAAGAAGATGGTGAATAGTAACCTTCAAGAAATAACTTTAGTTTTCTTGATTTTTATGAAAGTTCAAGGTAGCTTAAGCATAGATCAAGGCTTCCATGGGCATTCCAAGGATCTTTCATTGATTAAAAGCTTCAAGGAAGGTATAACTCTAAATTATCTTAGCATTAAGTTGTTTGGTATAAATGGTTATGATGATGGAATGATAGATTAGGTGTGGTAGTTGTTTTGTGATGTTGAGATCTTAGTTGTTAAGTGTTTTTGTTGATTTTGGGAGTTAAGAGTAGCACTAGTTGTTCTTGATGATTCATGGTATGATTCGGGCTTGGTTTAAATGGTTTAAAGTGGTTGATGAGTGATATTGTCATATGGTTGTATTGGGATTGATTGGTGATGGTTTGGTGTTGAATAGGTTTGGTAAAATTTTGGGAAATCGCGTAAACATAGCCGTCGTAATGCCCGATTTACCTTAGACTGTTTTTGTTCTTAACATCAGGACCCGAGAACTCACTGTTAGGTTTTTACCATTGCCATGATTAGATATTTCATGTTACGAGCTTCGTTTTGATATGTGGTTCGCTTGAATCCGATGTACAGTTTAGGAGAAATGACCGTTTTAAGTAACGGCGTTTCGCGACCGAACCATTACCCCTCGCCTTACTTTGAAACCTTGGTTAAGGACTTTAAATGACTAATTGGGGTATGAAACAATTATGTTAAGTGGATTAGGCAGTTGGTAAGGTACTCACGAAAGAATCGCTTTAAAATTCTTAATGGTTAATTTATTAAAAATGGTGGAGCCGAGGGTACTCGAGCGACGTAAGTGAATCGTTAAGCGCAAAAGCAAACGTTAGGGTTCAATTGGTTAAAGTCTAGTTTCTTAAGCGACCGGGGTTTAATTCCGACTTATGTTGTTGTTCATAGGTTATCGGACCCACTCTAAGCTTAATTCTATCCGGGAACACTCAGGAAAGTTTTCTACCCGTTATACTGTTATTGTGATGTATATATGTATATGCATTATCTTGTGATAGATGCATGTTGGTTAATTAGCAAATCTTGCGATATATTGGAGTATGCTGATATGGTTTATATGCATGTCTGTTTCGTAATCTTGATATGTAATTATTGATTGAATTGCTTATAATTGCATAATACCTATGCTAGAGATAAGCAGTAGTAGCGTATACCCTTAGTATAGGGGACCTAAAGGCGAACATTTTCTAAAACCGGGAGTCGATGTTCCCGAGTATATTATATATATATATATATAGTTTTCAAAACTATTAATCGAATAAGGTTTATTCGATAACTTTATTTTTATTAATGAATATTACTTTGAATATTCATTCGAGGACTTATGACTCGGTTTATTTTATTTAATGAATATTACTTTGAATATTCATTCGAGGACTTATGACTCGGTTTATTTTATTTAATGAATATTACTTTGAATATTCATTCAAGGACTTATGATTCGGTTTATTTTATTTAATGAATATTACTTTAAATATTCATTCGAGAACTTATGACTCGGTTTATTTTATTTAATGAATATTATTTTGAATATTCATTCGAGGAATTATGAATCCGCTTCTTTTATTAAATAATATTCTTTATTTTATTAAAAAATAATGTTTCGATAATCAAACTTATTTTCGATTATTCAAATAAAGATCGTATTTTCGTATAAGTATATCTTTGGTTATTTATTATTCATTTCAAGTATAAGTTTTAAAACTTCTACTTCAATTATTTTTATAAGGATTATCCTTATGGGAATATTATTTAAATAATAATATTCAGATATTCTCCAACATATCGGGACTGATTTATTTTATTAAATCAGCATTACTCCAAACATTCTCAAAAATGTTTTCGAGTCTTCAAAATGATTTTAAAAGTTAAAGAGGATCCCAAAACTCGTTTTCAAATTTAAGATCTTCCTTTCGAAGGGGACTTGAATACTCGCTCAAAAATTCGAGGGATCCGGCTATGTGGTGTATTTTATATTAGTAACGTGGTTGCTGTTTTGAGAAAACAATTTGATTACTTGCCCAATGTTCGGGAAGTAAGTCCATCTAATTGAGTCGGCATAAGCGACAGGCCGGGATAGGGTCTATGAAAGTGTAAGAGGCTGGGTGACAGTCCATCCACGCGTGAGTGGCCGGGTAACGGTCTAGCGCAAGGTCCTAATGCGGCCAGGGTGATGATCGGCGAGGAATTCATCCATCTACAGTAGAAAAGGTTACTTATTGGTATCTTTCCCTGATCAGCAAGATATCGGGTTTATGCCAAAATTCTTTTCTTTCCAAATTCATTGGATATTACAACTCTGTTCATACTTTACATGACAGAGGTTTTCAGGAAAAGTATGAGAGATATATATGGATATATATATCGGGACTTAATGAAGTATCTCGTAACTTCGTTTCTTTTGAATGATATTTCAAAGATTGAATCTATTCAAATCTTACCTTGTAGTCTCATCTATGTGATGAACTTTTGAAACTGATTATAACTTGAACGGTGGTAGTTCAAGTAGTATTTGGAAAAGATATAAGTATATTGGAGTATCTTGAAACTTCATCTTTTCAACTTATATCTAGTTAATGATTATCTTATGCATGACAAAGATTTTCAGAAAAACGTTGACACAAGGTTAGATATATGAGATCACCTTTCAACGATATTTTTATACAAGTTATAAACTGGAAATCTATGTATATTATGCATGGAAGAGGATATTAAGATTTTGAAAAGTATATATACTTATATACTGAATATTTTACGACTTGGTCGCGTTAAGATATCAAACTTGGTTCATTTCTTCTTGACCAAGACTTTCATGAGTACTATGAGAATGCTCATATATAGTTAATTATTATACATATTATTTCGGTGGTTGTGTTGCTCACCCTTGCTTTCTTCTTTCATCACACAACAACAGATAGACAAGATGAACAGGATCAAGCTCCCCATTCGCGAGCGAATAGGAAACGTTCCGCAGTTTCCTGTAGGCGTTGATGCCGTTGTAGCTGAGGTAGGATCTACCAATAGGCTAGGCTTTCAACTTTTGATGTACCAGACTTATGTATATTTATGAATTGTAATAATGGAAAGGAAAATATAAATTTATTCAGAAACCCTTTTAAGGTGTAATGGCAAATAATTGTGGAATAAAATTACTCGTGTTATTTTTGGATATTCATCTCTGAGACTATAACTTGTGGTGTGTGTGTTTATTGTGGGGTCACAATACGGAGTAGTTGATTGTTTATTAAGATTGGGTGTTATTAAGGGAAATGGAACTCGTGACAACCCGGATCCCCGACCCCGGATTTGGGGGTGTTACACTAACAGAATCATCCTTAATGGACTTAAGAAAATGGTTGAACTCTCGAGGAACACTTGGGTATATAAGTTGTTGCCTATACTATGGGAATATCGTACTACCTGCAAAGTGACAACTGAAGCTACCCCACTTATGCTGGCTTACGAAGCCGAAGCTGTCGTGCCCCTAGAAATCACCCATGGATCACCTAAGGTTGAAGCTTATGAACCAAAAACAAATGAAAAAGGCATGAGGCTCACTCTCGATCTCATTGACGAGGTTATAGATGAGGAAAATACCCGCAATGCAGAGCATCAACAAAGAGCCTCTCTCTATTATAATGAAGTGTTAAAGAAATGTTCTTTGAGCAAGGAGACTTGGTTTTAAGAAAGATTGAGGCATTGAGAGTCGGAGAGAGAGGAAAGCTAGCCCCTAATTGGGAAGGGCCTTATAAGGTCAGGAAGATATTATGAAAAGGATCCTACAAGTTAGAGACCCTGAACGATGATGAAGTGCCCCGCACTTGGCACACTTCAAACCTGGAGGTTTATTATGTTTAGGAAATTCGTAACATGTTCCTAGTACTTAGTATTAAGTTTATGAATAAGGTCAACAAAACCATCTTATGTAAGGGTTGAATCCATTTTCAGAGATAATGTCTATTTATGCAAGTTTATTTCTATCATCTTGTCTACCAATTTATTTAAGTACGAGCATCTAAAGAATGCAAGTCCCGAAGGATCAAATTCCAAAAATAAAAGACAAGTATAAAATGAAATTAAACTAAATACATAAACAAAGATCCAGAAGGATCACAAGTTAAGTTCTGAAGGACCAATAGGTTACAAACCAATATAGTTTAAATAAACAAGTTCTAAAAATGAAGTCATATGCGGCGTTCAAAGTCATGCAAGGCTATCACAATCACTTCTTAGAAGAATCCTCCTCCTCGTCATTCCCCGCTTCCTGGGCATCCACATCCTCTTCATCATCTGAACCTGCCTCGAAGGAGGAGCTGTTGCTACCCAGAACTGGCACTGATTTTCCCATAGAAGGCCGCTTTAGAGCTGGGACTTCCTGAAGAGGCCTTACCCTTGGAACCGGAACCCCCGCGACTTAAACTATATTGAGATCGTTGGCAGGAAGTGTCGGGCACCGACCCGGAGACCTTCCCGGATGGGTCCATAATAGGGACCTCCCAGGGGCAAGTGAAGAGACTCAGATCGACCATGTCTGCGTACAAGCTATGAATGTCTTTAACACCCCTTTGCCATCCTAGGCCAAGTTCACAGGGCGCATCTGGTCGTCATGGTCATCTGCCATCTGAGTAAACTTATGGGATCTATGATATACATTCACAAGCTCCCTCCACTCATTCTTCCTCTTCTGCGTCTCCTTGGTGCATTTTTTCTCCAAGACAACAACCTTGTCTACCGCCCGATGAGCCTTAAACTCCAACTCATCTGAGGAGATCTTCATCTTGTTCATGGAAGTCTGCAATGCTGCATAGTCACTCCTCATCTTGATGCTTTGAGTAGAGGACACGGCAAAGTAAACATTAGCCTGACAAGGAAAACACAAAGATGAGTCATAAAAAAGGCCAACTCAGATAAGGGTCAAGATACTAAAAATGAATAAGACTCAAAAGGGCTGAGTCCCCAACACACAAAGCCCCGGCCGACCAGCACATTCTTGAAAGAATGATCTTTCCCGATCAGGACCTCCTGGAAGGATGGTCCAGACCCCCCCTGAAGTATTCTCTGAGGCCTTCTTATGAAAATTTTTGGAAATTCTGAAAAAAGTGCACTTGAACAAAAATTTATACAAGCTAAAATGTACCTTGTACAAGGCATGAGTCCCCAGCACCTTGGCTTCAAGCAACTTTTCACCCGAGGAGACGAACAGAAGGTCAGGAGGAGTAACACAGTTCTTTGACCACTAAAGAGCTAGGGCCGGACTCCCAAACATCGAATCGTTGTTAGAGATGCCCCATGAAGGTTCAAAAGGAATCTTTATATTCCCATCAAAACCTTTGGCCCTCTTCTTTCCCGAGTTAGAAGCTTTAAGAAATACATGGACCTTTGGAATGTGGTTCGCTTGCTTAGCTGCATCCCTTTCCATCCTCCTCATAACCATGTCGCTCTTGTCAGTCATGGCATCAAGAGCCTTAGCAGCTGAAATAAAATGAAAGAAATGGATATAAGAACAAACTTGCACAAAGTTGAAGTAGAAATAAAATAATTACTCTCTTTAGAAAGGTTGCTAATACCAGCCTCGATGAGTTTGGTCTCTGTGACGAACTCCCAATAGGGGGTTTTCCCATCATCATCGATAAGGAGATCATGGTTGTATAGCTCAGCATCTGAAAGATGAAGGATGTACTGAGAGCTGTCAACGGGACTACTAAAATCACGTCTGAAGTATACCCCCAGTCTCCCTCTTCTTATTCCAAGACTACAAATTTCTTATTCCAGAGATGAATAGAGTCATGGAGAGAACTCGTATTCACAATGTGAGGAACACGAGGCCTATGTTATAGAACGACCCAGCCATGCCTGTTCAAAGGAGACGCCTTCAACATAAAGATATTTCGGAACATTGTGACACATACTTGGATGCTCAGGTCATTGCACCTCACTATAAAGATGATGATGAAAGCCCACAAGTTGGGATAAAGTTGACATGGGTGGATCTTCAGCTCGGCAAGGAGCCTCGGGATAAAAGGGTGCAATGGAAACCTCAATCTGGATTTTAGGGCTGCCTTGTACATGAATAATTTTTGGGGGCTGAGGTTGCAAGTCCTCTCATTAGGCTTAGCCCTGCGAACCTCTATGCATTCGGGCCAGGGGTAACTCAATCGAATCTCATCATTTGTCCTCTTCATTGATCACACTCTTATGGCGGAATGCATCAAAATGGACAGTGCTCAGGTACTCATCAGCCCGCTAGTCCAGCATGTTCTTCAAGCTGTTGGAATAACGATTAATGGATTAAGGGGAAACAAAAGCTATACCTTTTAAAGAATGGATTGTAGCTCTCTTTTTCATGGCCTCTTTGGTGGAGAGGGAATGTGTTGTGCAAGACATGTCTGTACAATAACAAGATTAAGTCAAATTGACAACCCTAAGTTGTATGATAATATAAGTTCATATTTTGTATTGTAACACTGAAGTCTGTAAAAGTGTAATTAGATTAGACTGGAGTATTTTTCTGTGAACAGTCTCAAGCCTAAGAATAAACTCTGGAAGAAGATCATGAAGATCATACCCTATAGAAAGTGTCAAGAAGCTTGGAGTTGAATAAATTTGTTTTTGGGAAAAACATTCCAAGTCAATAAATCTACAAGTCCTAGATTATGTGTTATAGAGAAGTCATTCAGGAAATCGAGAATGACTTATTGAGAAGTCACGAAAAGCTACTAGAGAACTCAGAGATATCGACAAGCCAAATTAAAGACATGAAGATTGGAGATATCGACAATTCATTTCTTCACTAGAGATCTCTGAGATATCGATAAATCAAAATATCACTAGAGATGTTAGGTCCCAATATGTTTGTAGAAGGGGGGGTTGAATACAAACAGTACCAAATAATCGAATTAAATGCGGAATAAAAAATGTGAAACAAAATTCAAGTTAAATAAAAATATTATTAAACTTGAAAGGTGTTACAACAACTGTATCGATTACAAGGAATTAATCTCAAATTAATTATCACAAATTTAGAATAAATTCGACATGAACTTTTTCTATTTTTGCAATAATTAGAATCAAATGCTAAACGCGATTTGAGATTAAGTTCTAGGGATTTTAATCCGCTAGATTGATATACAAGAACAAGATAAATAATTCTAGTGGTTTGGATTTAACATTAACAAACTAGAAATTGATCTTGAATTTCTGCAGATGAAGAATGATATTTTTCAGAGGCGGCTGCTTGCTTTTTGTTCTTGTATTTTGATTGAGTTGAAAATGATATGCTGCTTCTCTGCTTCTATTTAAATCAACAAAACCAATAGAATTGACTTGGCATGACAATCCTATAGATGGCAAGACTTTCGGTAGGACAATTGAATGAACTAGCAAGACAATCTGAATGAACTAGCAAGACAATCTGAATGAACTAGCAAGACAATCAGAATGAACTAGCAAGACAATCATCCTCCTAGAGTAACTTTCGGTGAGACAATTGACAATGGCCTAGCATGACAATCGGTATGACAATCCTGATTGTCATGCTAGTTCATTTTCAATTGTCTTGCTGATTTAATGCTTGAATTTAATCCAATTAAACTTCTGAAAATTCCTAAAATTCCTAGAATTAATTCAGAATTAATTAATCAATTAATTCAATTAATAAATAAATTATTCTTCGCAGATATAATTTATTTTCTTAATTAAATTAGATGACTTAATTAATTAATAGAGAATTAATTCTAGTCTTGAGCAGCAACCATTCTTCTGCAAATCTTCTGAAAATCACTGAAAATTATGAATCAATTCCACCACTTCAACGTTGACACTCGATGTACTGTCTGGTTCATGAGTGACTAACTTCCGTGACGTTTCTTCATGTCTTGACTTTGACACTTTGATTTTCTTCAGATTAAATCCTTGTAATTAATGATACTCTGACGAGATCTCTGTCACTTGATTAAATCCACGATCTTGATTTATATCACTGAGGCATGATCAACTTCTTGAACTTCTTCCAGTGAATTAACTCCTCAAGTCTGTAGATGAACCTTGTTTCTGAATCCTTTGACAGATATTACTTTGCGAGATCTCTCTGATGGTCGATCCACTATTTACTTATTACATTCTTATTTGAGTTGAGTTGAATCCTCGAATATACAAATAGGCCTATGACATATGACTTACAATCTCCCCCTATTTGTTTGTTAGACAATAACACACAAATACCTAGAGGATAACTCAACTAACAAATAAGAAAAAGATATAAACATACATGCAAAGTAAATAGTAGAAAAGTTCTGGACTAGATTTAACATTTTCCAGATTCCAAGTAGATGTTCCTCTAGACTGAACATATCTTCAAGTAGTTCCATCTTCATTTGTACGACCACATTTCCTGTTGAGAAGCCCATATCTCTTGCTTCTCCCCCTATGAGAATCAACTAATTAAAGAAGATCACCTTCGTTTTACCACCTCTCCCGTACAATAGGATCCGCAGATAAAAACCAATGGTTCTCCTCTAACAGCTTCTTCCCTTATCAGAAAATCACCTTGTGTTTACCACCTCTCCCGTACAATAGGATCCGTAGTTAAAAACAATAATGGTGTGGTGTAGTGTACATTTTTAGGATCTTTTTCTTCCTCCCTGCTATTTCTCCCCCTTAGTTGAGGAATCCTCCAAACTATTACTTAAGCTTTTATCTCCCCCTTAAAGAAGGAATGTATGCCGTCGTCTGAAAGAGTTCTCATATTTCACTTGGTTGGAAAAGAAATAACAAGTGGTTTCACTTTCTTCCTCACTGTGAGTGTGTGATTGTTTAGTGTACCTCACATGTGTTTCACTCTTCTCTCCACTCGTGTTTACACTCTTTCTCACAAGTGTATCACTCTTCTCTCATAGCTCCATAATCCAGCTGTACCTGCAAGGAAAATCACCTTAGCCATCCTTAAAGGAGGTCACAGGTGGTGCAATGGGAGTTCACAAATCCCCATCCTTGTTAAACTCGTCAGATAAATCTGAGTCATAATCTACAAGTTGCTAGTTTCCCTTTTAGGGTTCCAGATTTGAATTCTGGGAAGATAAACAATGATCCAACGATTTTAGCATAAAGATCAAAGTTCCCTTCTAATGTCTGTGAAGACATTTCCTTGTGACTCATCAGGTAATATCTGAATCATTGTCAACAAGTTGCCGATCTGCACCTATGTCAGATCCACTATCCGCAGATGCATCCAGGGGATTTAAGCCTGGGGAGGTAGACACTGACCACTGACATATGGCTTTTGGATCAGTATCCTCTCCTAACACCTGTAAAGGCAATTGGTCCACTAACGAACCTTGAACAATCGAATCTGACCTTAAAATGGTCGAAACTCTTGTTTCCGTCAACTCATCCTTTGTGTGTGTAACCTCTCCTTGTGCATCAAGAATTGATTATGTTTGAAGTGGTGACACTACATCGGATACCTTGACTGACAGGCAAAATTCAATAGACTCACCCTGTTGAGAGAATGAATCTAGTAACTGTTTTTGTGCCTTTTCAGCCATTACATCTTTTTGAGAAGATGTATGGGGGCTAGCAGTTGTCTCGGTTTAAATACTACTCATCTATGTATGAGACAGAGCTACTGGGTTGACTACAGAACCTTCCTTATGTGGTGCACTAGGCACTATCTCCCTCATGCTCATTCATACTACATTTAGTGGTAAGAGAGTGTTGGTTGGTTCTGTTTTTGTGTTTGTCTTTACAGTCTGGGATAGACGTTGTGGGTTTTCAACCTCATGACTGTCAATGAAAGAAAGTCATTGGAGACTGAACCTGTAACACAGAACATATGGTAATAGAGAGAAAATGATTTACAATAGTGATTTCAAAAGATTTTATATGAAATAAGAAATCACTAATGTAGGAAGAAGTTTAATTCTTATTTTTCAATATGAATGAGTTTTTGATAAAACATTGATCACTTAGGGTAAAGTCTAAGTAATTCTCATTCATGTCAAAAGCTTACAAATATCTGCAATATAATGTTAACAACATATCATTGACCGATACTTGTCAAGTACTTTAGATACTAATTGTTATGTTGCATTATTAATATACCACTGCACATATAAAACAATATGATTGTGCCTAGTGATAAGATAGTTATAAATATGACGACTCTACTTATTCATATAAAATTGTAACTGCAGTTAGAGTGCCATACCATGTCCTTGACGATTGCTTGAGCAGTATACTAGTTCATACCAACCTGAAGTGAGATTGTGAAGAAGAAATTGCATAGTCCAATAGATCTGCAGCTGCAAAGTCCATGAACTGTGGTGCACTGACTTCCTCTTTTAACTCACCAATCAGGAGTACACTTGTACACATCTTACTAGAGTACAATTCCAAGTGTAATGTGCAGCAGGTGCCTGATATGTCATAATATTCTCAAGTCTCGTCACTGGTGCTATATGTTAGATACTGCTTCCTGATAATAACCTAGCACAATATATAAAATTACAATGATAACATTCCCAGCTTGTAAACAGCCATATCCCTCAGATAAACCTTTGCTGTTATCTCCAAAGGTAACCAGGGGGCCAGCTTTCTCAATCCTCATTTGATAGCAGGGCTCTATCTCCGGTCATATGTCTTGATGATCCACTGTCAAGAATCCACACTACCGGTTACACCTGTATACTGCCCTGCACTTCAAATGGATTAGACCTTCTTCGGAACCCAAACTTGGTTGGGCCCGGCATACTTGTAGAATTGTCCTTTGTCAGACAAAACAACATTTTTAATTTTAATGGTCTCAACATTCTCAATGACTGAACATTTGACCTTGTAAACAGCCTTAACAAATTTCTGTTTAAGCTTAGGCACAAATGTCTCCTTTCTAGCCTTAGAAGGACTAGCAGTCTTAGACCTATCATGCTTCTTGTTATTCACATGCTGACGAGGAGTAGTCTTATCATTAGACACATGCTTACCATTAAAATAAGTATACATCATATTAAAAGCACAAGACATACAATTAGCAACACCACATGCTTTATGAGAGTGATTAACAGCAGGCAATTTATGCATGGTAGACATGGCATTATTGTTATCCAACTCATGTGTGTCTGAGTTAGTCTCAGTTGCTTTCATAACTTTGACTGGAACTTTCGACTCACTTGACTTGGAAACAATCTTCTCATAAGCATGATCCTCAGCACGTATTTCTTCTAGAATAACAGAAGAGGTCGCATCAAATGGTTCAGCAATTGATGCTTTATAGAGGGGTTCATCAACACCCTTAAGCACATATGGTACTTCCCTCCCTTTAGCACATACATGAGGAGGGGAGTTTATGCCTAATTCTCCAATAGCAGCATTGTAATCATAACCTATTCCAGATGTTTGATTAACAGCTTGCTTACTGTAGAACTCTTTAGCCTTCGAACAAGAATTGAAGTAGGCTCTAACCTTAGTCTCAAGACCGGTGATCTTGTCTTTGAGAATAGTTTCGAGTTTTCTATAACAGTCAACTCTATTCTCTAGAAAAGATACCTGTTCTTTTAATTTGTCTTGATTAATGTGCACAAGTCTTAATTCATTGACCTCTTTCTCAAGGTCTGTGATCTGTAAACTTAACAGTTCATTATCACGACGTGCACAATCTAAGTTACCTCTTAGATGATAAACCATTTCAGCATCAGAAAGTTTTACCTCTATTCTTGACGATGAAGCTTTTCCATCAATAGCCATAAGAGCAAGATTTCCTTCATCTTCATCTTCACTGTCAGTATCATCCCAGCTTCTTCCCTTTGCCAGATAAGCCCTTTCAGAGTTCTTTCTTACTTGCTTTGGCTTCCTACATTCTGTGGCAAAGTGTCCCAACTCATTGCAGTTATAGCATCTAATGGTGCTTCGATCAACCATCCCTGTTTTGTACCCACCACTGCTGGTGTTAGAGGATGAAGATCCACCTTTCTGGAATTTGTTGTAGTTGGACTTGTACTTAAGCTTGGGATTCCTCCTGAATCTGACATGGGAGAATCTCTTGACAATTTGGGCCATTGATTCATCTTCCAATTGCTCCAGCTCTTCCAAGGAATAAAAATCATCACTTGATTGATTTGTAGTAGGAGGATCATATTCTGCTACTAACTCATTTTCCTCACCCTTGGAAAACTGTACCATTCTTTCTAACTGTTGAGATTGTTGTTGTTGTTGACCTTCAGCTACAAGTGCAGTAGATGTGCTGACCATTCTATCCTTCCCGTAGACTTCCTTCTGTTGAATCTGCTCCAACTCATAGGTTTTTAACACTCCATAGAGCCTGTCCAAAGAAATCTCACTCAGATCTCTAGCTTCTCTAATGGCAGTGATTCTATGTTCAAGATGAGCTGGCAGTGTTAAAAGGAACTTTTTGTTGACCTCCCTGATTGAATAATACTTTCCATTGATGTTCAGGTTGTTGATCAACGCATTGTACCTCTCAAACACTTCAGTAATTCCTTCTCCTGGATTTGATTTGAAATGTTCATATTCAGAGGTTAGGATTTCCAACTTGTTCTCCCTAACTTCCTCTGTGCCTTCATTAATCACCTCAATAGTTTCCCACATGTGTTTGGAATTTTTACAGTTCATCACATGTCTGTTCATCAAGGGATCAAGGGAATCAATTAATATTAATTGAAGGCTGGCATCCAAGGAGGCTTCTTCCTTCTCAGCAGGAGTAAAATCTTCAGGCTCTTTTGGATAGGTTCTAGCTTCAGTAGTCACCACACCATCTATTATTACCTCCGGTTCAATAACCATCGGAGTTTTTATACCCTTCTTTAACAAGTTTGAATATTTGGGATTTGCAACTTGTAAAAATAATAGCATCTTCTTCTTCCACATGATATAATTCTCTTTATCAAATTGTGGAATTTTAACGGTTCCAACTTTATGTGAAGTCATTATGAATTTTTGAATAAATAAAAATTCAAGGAGTTGAAAAATCACAAAAGTCTAGGATCTTGATTTGTTCGTTAATCAGAAGGCTCTGATACCAATTGTTAGGTCCCAATATGTTTGTAGAAGGGGGGGTTGAATACAAACAGTACCAAATAATCGAATTAAATGCGGAATAAAAAATGTGAAACAAAATTCAAGTTAAATAAAAATATTATTAAACTTGAAAGGTGTTACAACAACTGTATCGATTACAAGGAATTAATCTCAAATTAATTATCACAAATTTAGAATAAATTCGACATGAACTTTTTCTATTTTTGCAATAATTAGAATCAAATGCTAAACGCGATTTGAGATTAAGTTCTAGGGATTTTAATCCGCTAGATTGATATACAAGAACAAGATAAATAATTCTAGTGGTTTGGATTTAACATTAACAAACTAGAAATTGATCTTGAATTTCTGCAGATGAAGAATGATATTTTTCAGAGGCGGCTGCTTGCTTTTTGTTCTTGTATTTTGATTGAGTTGAAAATGATATGCTGCTTCTCTGCTTCTATTTAAATCAACAAAACCAATAGAATTGACTTGGCATGACAATCCTATAGATGGCAAGACTTTCGGTAGGACAATTGAATGAACTAGCAAGACAATCTGAATGAACTAGCAAGACAATCTGAATGAACTAGCAAGACAATCAGAATGAACTAGCAAGACAATCATCCTCCTAGAGTAACTTTCGGTGAGACAATTGACAATGGCCTAGCATGACAATCGGTATGACAATCCTGATTGTCATGCTAGTTCATTTTCAATTGTCTTGCTGATTTAATGCTTGAATTTAATCCAATTAAACTTCTGAAAATTCCTAAAATTCCTAGAATTAATTCAGAATTAATTAATCAATTAATTCAATTAATAAATAAATTATTCTTCGCAGATATAATTTATTTTCTTAATTAAATTAGATGACTTAATTAATTAATAGAGAATTAATTCTAGTCTTGAGCAGCAACCATTCTTCTGCAAATCTTCTGAAAATCACTGAAAATTATGAATCAATTCCACCACTTCAACGTTGACACTCGATGTACTGTCTGGTTCATGAGTGACTAACTTCCGTGACGTTTCTTCATGTCTTGACTTTGACACTTTGATTTTCTTCAGATTAAATCCTTGTAATTAATGATACTCTGACGAGATCTCTGTCACTTGATTAAATCCACGATCTTGATTTATATCACTGAGGCATGATCAACTTCTTGAACTTCTTCCAGTGAATTAACTCCTCAAGTCTGTAGATGAACCTTGTTTCTGAATCCTTTGACAGATATTACTTTGCGAGATCTCTCTGATGGTCGATCCACTATTTACTTATTACATTCTTATTTGAGTTGAGTTGAATCCTCGAATATACAAATAGGCCTATGACATATGACTTACAAGAGATATCTAAGATATCGATAAGTCAAAATATCACTAGAGATCTCTGAGATATCGATAAGTCAATTTGTCACTAGAGAACTCAGAGATATCGATAATCCAAAGTGAAGACATGAAGATAAGAGATCTCGACAAGCCAAATTCTCTTATAGAGAACTCAGAGACTTCGATAAGTCTAACAACTACGGAGTTAGAGATCTCGATAAGTCATTATACTTATCGAGATGTCGAGTTCTCTTTATGACTAACTGGAGATCTCGATGTAAAACTCAAGTATAAAATGTAGATCAGTTTAATATCCAAGATTATCAATCAACAAACAAATCAATCACTGATTTGAAAAGTCTACAAAAGCAGCTTAAAGAGTACAAGATCAAAGGCCAAGATTAACTGGAAAAGTAAAGTCACAGTTAGGCAAGATTAGCAAAGATATACTAAGCCAGAAATAGAAAGATTTGGTTATCCAAAAGTAGGGTTTAGTACATGCTAATGCATGCTGTGTAAAAACCAGTGTTTACTGTTCTATAAAGTAAACACTGGATGCTTTGTTTTAGTTGTAACAAAAAGATCTGAAATTTCTTGTAACTCTCAAGAGAGAAGCTGGGTTCTTAACATACTAAGGACCTAGAAATTTGTAGCAAAACACTAGTTTGCTTTTAATATAAAATTAAGTGAGTTTTGAAAAATAAGTATGCTTATATGCATGTTTTAATTATTCTGTTAAATCACATTTTCTCTACAATACATATTACTTTGTTCACCATTCTTAAAAGTTTAAAAAACCATTAAAATTTTCTAAAACACATTCACCCCCCCTCTTTGTTGTATTCATTACCCAACAAGTGGTGTCAGAGCAAAATCTGAAAGTAAACAGATTAAAGATCTTGGAAGAATGAATACACATAAATTAAGCAGTATTAAAATTCCCACCTTTGACAGATCTAACTATACACTATAGAAAAAGAAAATGTTGTTGTTTATGAGGATGGCTAATCCATAATACGTTCAGATCCTCAAGAATGGGCCTTTAATTCCTATGCTAAGAATTGAGGAATCTACAGATGAAGACATGGTCATTCCGGCTCATTATGCTCCTAAAGATCCTTCAGAATACACTGAGCCTGAGAAAGAAAAAGTCTCCCTAGATAGTGGCTTGCAGCTGATCTTGATAGAGTCACTTGACAATGTAATGTACAATAACATTGTCAGCTGTGACACAACCAAACAGATCTGGGAGAAAAGAGAGATATTATGTGAAGGAACAGAGGAAGTTAGGTCAAACCAAATGAGGATTCTGGTTTCTCAGTATGAAGGGTTTATGGCTAAACCAAAAGAAGGAATCACTGAAGTTTTTGAAAGGTTCAATAAATTGACATATGACTTGCAACTACATAATAAATATTATGAGGCTGAGGAGGTTAACCTAAAGTTTCTGCTAGCTCTTCCTGACCATCTTGAACAGAAAATATCAGCCATTAGAGAAGGAAGAGATTTGAGCAGAATAACTTTGGAAGTTCTATATGGAATCTTGAAAACTTATGAACTTGAAATGATGCAAAGAAAGTCATTAAAAGCACACCATGGTCATATTGTTGATAGTCAAGTGCTATAATTGTAAATGACAGAGAAGAAAGTGAAGATGAACAAGATGATCAAGTTCCAATTATTTAAGCTATGGAACAGAAGAACAAAGGACCTCAGAAGCAAGTTGTGTTGGAACTGGAGGAAGATAAATATTACACCTTGGATGAACTAGATAAAATGGATAAGTCCGTGGCTTACTTGGCTAGAAAATTTTCAAATATTAGAGTCAAGAAGCCAAGGTTTTTCAAAGGCAAGGGACAATATTCCAACAATAACAATTGGAAACCAAAAACTCAGTTCAATTCAGTTAGCAAAGGTGGCTACAAAACATGATCTATGGACAGATCAAATATAAGGTGCTTCAACTATGATGAGTTGGGTCACTTTTCTACTGAATGCAGAAATGTTAGTCCCTTAACAATATAGCAAGAATTACAGAAGGGGGGGTTGAATGGAATTTTTGAACCTTTTTCTCGAAATAAAAATGTTCAACTCAAATATAGATATAAATGTTTTGATTAGCACAATGCGGAATAGAAACTTAATTGAATCAAAACATAAGTAATTAAAAAAAAGAGTCTTTAAAAACTTTCTGGTGGATTTAAACAATTCCACCAGAGATATATATATTATATATCGAGAGGACTCTGTGTGCAAGAATGCTCACAGCTGCTTATAAATTAAACTGCTGAGAATACTAGGAAATGCTAAGGATTTTGCTTACAAAGATTTCTCTGTTTTTGTGTCTCAACACTTGTATTTCTATTTGCTACGTTCTTGGTTTATATATTACCAAGATTACAAAGTCAAAAAGACTGAAAAAATATAAAAACTATCAGACTTAAGCTTTGCTACTTTTCGTCCTCTATTACCCAGTTAATGGGCTTCCACAGTAGATTTGTATACATCTCGACGGCTGTACTCAGCTTTCACTGTTCAACTGCTGTTTGAATTCTTTGTATAATCATCCGTTGGATTTTATGAACATCTGTTGGATATATGATCATCTGTTGACTTTCTGAACATCCGTTGATGACTTCATTGATCATCCGTCGACTGTTATACTGAACATTCGTTGATAGTCATTTGATCATCCGTCGATGGCTTTGTTAATCATCCGTCGGTAGCTATTTTGGCACTTGACTTCATTTCACTTATGCAGAATTACAAGACATCATTTAAATACAATTAATCAGCCTATTATGCATATCTAGTTAAAGTCAACATGACTTATAGGCTACTATAGAATCTATACAAAGATGTATACAGAACTGTGCTACAGACTTATTATTACATAATCTACTCACTCGGTGGATAATTAGTTAACATCCGTTGGGACTATAATGAGTTATCCGTCGGGACTATAATTCTTATCCGTCGAGTGCTACATTATTTCACTAAGTAAAATCTACTTAGATGTTTTGTTTATGAAACCATCAAGTACACAACATATGCACAACAAAAAGCCTAAAAAGGTGAAGAAAGATAAGGCATATCTTGAAATGGAAGCAAAGTATGAAGCTCTCTTGAAGAAGCAGTCTGGAAAATTTTATATTGCAGAAGGAAAAAGTTGGGATGATACTGATGTTAATGATGAGGATGAAGAAGTTGGAAACTATGCACATATGGCTTTTGAGCATGGAGAAACATCCACTTCAAAATAAAAGGTACCAACTATAACCACTATTGATTTAAATGATAGTCAATATAAGGAGACTATGGAGAAGATGAGTGTGGAGATGTTTCATATATACACTAGCCTAGTAGCAGCTACTGAGGAAGTCATGTTAGATATATTTGATAATGTCATGGCTAATATGATTTATGTTTAGATTTCAGATCTTACTTAACAGGACAAGTCAGTACTTAACCATTAATCAGTACTTATACTGGAAGTCAGGACTTAAGGATATCAGTACTTATATTATCAGGAGATAATCATCAGAACTTAGATATCAGAACTTAAGTGCTGAAGGACGTTCAGATAAGGACAGTAGCTGATTAAAGGAAAGAAGATTGAGATAAACATAAGAAGAGATATGCATGAAGAAGGAGTTCCGTGAAGAATGGAATTTGGAAGAAAAGATATCTGATTGATATATTTTAGGAAGCAGAATTATATTCCATATCAATTAGCGATTATCTTGTAACTGTGTAGTATATAAACACAGACATAGGGTTTACACTATAAGTGTTATCATATTCGAGAAGATTATTTATTGTAACCCTAGCAGCTCTCGTGATATTTGTTCATCACTGAGAGGTAACAGTTCCATACTGTAACAGAGTTTAGTGTTTCAATAAAGTTTGTTTTCTGTTACTTAAGATATTAAAGTTCGATTTGATTGTATTATATACTGTATTCATCCCCCTCTACAGTGTGTGTGACCTAACAAGTGGTATCAGAGCTAATCTGTTAACACACATACAGTTAAAGATCCGAACACAATCATGTCTGACACAGAAACTCCAACTAAGCCTACAAAAACTGAAGAACCTCCAAAGACACAAATCCAAAGTCGGTATGAGACTATCAGAGTTCCCATACAGAGACCATCTGAATATCCCATATGGAAGGTAAGGATGACCATGTTCCTGGAAGCAACAGATCCAGAATATCTTGATAGAATCAAGGAAGGGCCTCACAAACCAACCAAGCTCGTAGTTGCAGTTGCAGGTGAAGCAGCAAAGACCGTACCAAAGGAGAAGAGTGATTATACTGCTGAAGATATAGCATCAATTGCTAAGGATGCTAAGGTATGACACTTACTGCATAGTGCCATTGATAATGTAATGTCAAACAGGGTAATCAACTGCAAGACTGCTAAGGAGATATGGGATGCTCTGGAAACAAGGTGTCAGGGAACTGACACAATTAAGAAGAACGGGAAGACAATACTCACTCAAGAGTATGAACATTTTGACTCAAAGAATAATGAGTCATTGAATGATTTATATGATAGATTTGTCAAACTTTTGAATGATTTGTCATTGGTTGATAAAGAGTATGATCTTGAAGATTCAAACCTTAAATTCCTGTTAGCTCTTCCTGAATGCTGGGATTTGAAGGCAACGATAATAAGAGACAACTATAATCTTGATGAAACAACTCTTGATGAAATCTATGGAATGCTCAAGACTCATGAACTTGAGATGGAACAAAGAAGCAAGAGGAAAGGAGGAAAGTCAAGGACAGTTGCTCTTAAGGCTGAAGAAGAATCCCCCAAAGAAGCTTCCTCAAGGAAAGACAAGGGTAAAGCTCTTTTCATAAAGTCTGAAACTAAGTCATCAAGTTCTGAAAGTGATGATGACTCAGATTCTGAAAGCTTGCCTGAGACTGATGCGGATGAGGAGATGATGAAGCTGTGTGCTCTTATGGTGAAAGCTATCACAAAGATTGCATACAGGAAGTTCAGGAAGGGAAAGAAGTTTTCCAGGAAAGACATAAGTTCTGATAAGAAGAATTTCAGAAGATCTGAAGGCAGAGGAGGAAAGTCTGACAGAGGAGATTATACAAATGTTAAATGCTATAACTGTGGTGAGAAAGGCCACATATCTCCTGATTGCAAGAAGGCAAAGGGTGACAAAGGCAAGGCTCTTGTCACAAAGCTAGAAAAGCTGGGCAGACACCTCAGACTCTGAAAGTGAGGAGAACTATGCATTGATGACAAATGTTGATAAAGAAAGTGCTGAGAGCAGTTCTGAAGCTGCTGAAACAAAGGTACCTCAGACTACTTATGCTTTTCATACTGATGATATTAATGAGTTGAGAAGATATCTTAAAACCATGTTTGTTAGTTATAGATATCAAACTTTAACATGTGAAAGATTAACTTCTGAAAATCTTGCTTTTAAGAAAAGAAATGATTTCTTAGAAAAAGAGTTAGTCATGTTCCATCAAACCCGGAAGGATAGAAATGATGCTTTTTATGTTAGGGATGAAGTGCTAAAAATGAATGAATCTCTAAAAACTGAGTTAGAGAAGGAAAGAGAGATTATCAGGACTTGGATTAACTCTGGCAAAACAACTCAAAATTTGCTAAGTAGTGGAAACTGGAAAGAGGGCTTAGGTTATGGAGAAGATAAGAATAATAAAGGAATTGAAGAAATTAAGCCTGTTGTTAAGCAAAAGCCAAAGTTAAAACCTGTTAAGTTTGTAACTGTAAAGTCTGAAAATGAGAAATCAGAAGTTAAAGAGGAATTAACTTCTGACAAACTAAAACAGGAAAAGACAGCTGAAGTAAACATAGGCTTAATGACAAAGAAGCAGCTTAAGCATAAGCTGAAAGATGTTAAGAATGCAAACAAGGTAAAATCACCTAGGAAAAATAGGAATGGAAAGGAAGGTGTGAATAAAAGCAATGATTATACACCTGTTCCTGATGCTCCTAGGAAAACATGTCATAACTGTGGAAGTTCTAACCATCTGGCTTCTTTTTGCAGGAAGAATAAGAATATTAACTCCTTACCTTCAAAATCAGGAGTTAAGAGTCAGTCTGTTAGATACAAACCACAAAATCCTTGTTTTCATTGTGGTAGTTTATGGCATTCCATTTATACTTGTAAGGAATATCATAGTTTGTACTATGATTATTATCAAATAAAACCTTCTTTGAAGAAAGTTTCCATTGTTCCTTCTAGTATAAATTCTGATTCAAAGTCTGATAGTGTAAGTTCTGATAAGAAAAATATTAACATAAACTCTGATGCTAAATCCGCTGCAAATGTTAACAAACTTAATAAGACCAAAGGATCCAAGCAAGTTTGGGTCCTTAAAACCAATAATTAGTGGTCTTTGTGATTGCAGGGCAACAGGAAAAATATTCTAGTTCTGGACAGTGGATGTTCAGGACATATAACTGGAAATAAGGCCCTGCTATTAGACTTTATGGAGAAAGCTGGCCCAAGTGTTTCTTATGGAGATGGCAACATTGGAAAAACATTGGGATATGGCAATATCAATCTTGGGAATGTCATAATTAAAGAAGTAGCTCTGGTCTCAGGACTTAAACACAATCTGCTGAGTATAAGTCAAATCTGTGACAGAGGTTATCATGTTGATTTCTTTGAAGAACACTGTGAAATTGTGAGTAAATCTAAAGGCAAAGTTATTCTGAAAGGATACAGGCGTGGTAACATTTATGAAGCTAAGCTTTCAACAAGTACTGATGGTTCTGCAATTTGTCTGATGAGTAGAGCATCAATTGAAGAAAGCTGGAATTGGCACAAGAAACTCTCTCATTTAAATTTCAACAATATAAATGAACTGGTCAAGAAAGATCTTGTGAGAGGACTGCCAAAGTCAGTATTTGCTCCTGATAGCCTTTGTGATTCCTGTCAGAAATCCAAACAAAGAAAATCTTCTTTTAAGAGCAAGACCGAATCATCAATTCTTGATCCTTATCATCTACTACATGTTGATCTATTTGGTCCAGTGAATGTCATGTCTATTGCAAAGAAGAAATATGCGTTGGTCATAGTGGATGAGTTCACCAGATACACATGGGTGTATTTCTTGCACACAAAAAGGGAAACTGCATCTATCTTGATTGATCATGTCAAACATCTGGATAAATTGGTCAAAGATTCTGTGAAAATCTTAAGGAGTGATAATGGCACTGAGTTCAAGAATTTGATAATGGAAGAGTTCTGCAAAAACCATGAAATAAAGCAGGAATTTTCTGCTCCTGGAACTCCACAGCAAAATGGAGTTGTTGAAAGGAAGAATAGAACTCTCATTGAAGCTACACGTACAATGCTTGAAGAAGCAAACAACCTATTTCTGGGCTGAAGCTGTGCAGCCTGCTTGTTTTACTCAAAATGCAACACTCATTAACAAGCATGGAAAAACACCATATGAGATGGTGAAGAAAAAGAAGCCAAATCTGAAATACTTTCATGTATTTGGATGCAAGTGTTTTGTTCTCAAGACTCATCCTGAACAGCTATCCAAGTTTGATCTAAAAGCTGATGAAGGAATCTTTGTTGGATATCCACTTTCCACAAAAGCCTTCAGAGTCTATAATTTGAGAACAAAAGTGGTCATAGAATCTATCAATGTCTCCTTTGATGACAAGAAGATTACTGGTCTTGAAGATTTTATTGACCATGATCAGCTGAGGTTTGAAAATAAAGACTCAAATTGTCATGCTGAAAATCCCGACAGTCTAAGTCCTGATACTGTAAATTCTGATGGATTAAACTCTGATGTTATTGAAACTGTGGTGACTACGCCAAAGGAAGATGCACCTGTGCAGGGGGAGCATACTCAAGATCTTACCACATCTCAAGAAACATCAGAACATACATCTGGCTCTTCAAGTTCTGATTCGGCAAGTTCTGATAAGCCAAGTTCTGCTAGTGCTGAAAATCTAAATTCTGAAGAATCCAACTCAGAGAGCATAGTTTCAGGGGGAGCATCAGAAAATGAAAATGAAGACAGCATGAATCATGGGGGAGCATCAAGTTCTAGAGAAAACCTTCCATCTGCAAGGAAGTGGACAAAATTACATACACCTAATTTGATAATTGGAAATCCTGATGCAGGTGTCAGAACTAGAACAGGTACTTCAAATGAATGTCTTTACAACTCTTTTCTCTCTCAGACTGAGCCAAAGAAAGTGGAAGAAGCTCTTCAAGATGCTGATTGGGTGCAAGCAATGCAGGAAGAGTTGAATGAATTTGAAAGAAACAAAGTCTGGACCCTAGTGCCAAGACCAAAGAATAGATATGTTATTGGTACAAAGTGGGTATTCAGAAACAAAACTGACAGTGATGGCATAATTACAAGGAATAAGGCAAGGCTGGTTGCAAAAGGATATTCTCAACATGAGGGAATTGATTATGATGAAACATTTGCACCAGTTGTTAGGTTAGAAGCCATAAGGATATTTTTGGCTTATGTTGCTCACAAAAAGTTTACTGTCTTTCAAATGGATGTGAAAAGTGCTTTTCTCAATGGAGAATTGGAGGAGGAAGTATATGTTGAACAACCTCCAGGCTTTGTAGATTCCAAACATCCAGATTATGTCTACAGGCTTGATAAAGCACTTTATGGACTTAAGCAAGCTCTTAGAGCATGGTATGAAACTTTAGCTCAGTTTCTTCTGGAAAGTGGATTCAACAGAGGAACAATAGACAAAATACTGTTCTACCTCAACCATGGAAAGGACTTACTTTTGGTCCAGATTTATGTTGATGATATCATTTTTGGGTCCACAAATGACAGACTTTGCAAGAAGTTTGCCAAACTAATGCAGTCAAGATATCAGATGAGTATGATGGGGGAACTTAGCTATTTTCTGGGCCTTCAAGTCAAGCAGAATGAAGAAGGCACTTTTATTTGTCAAACTAAGTACACCAGAAACTTGCTGAAGAAATTTGGAATACAAGATTGTTCAAGTGCACCACTCCCATGGCCACTGCAACAAAACTGGATAAGGATACTGGTAAATCAGTAGATATTACTGATTACAGAGGTATGATTAGCTCTCTACTCTATCTAACTGCTAGTAGACCTGATATCATGTATGCTACCTGTCTTTATGCTAGATTTCAAGCAGATCCAAGAGAACCTCACTTAACAGCTGTGAAAAGAATTTTTAAGTATCTTAAAGGAACAGCTGATCTGGGATTGTGGTATCCTAGAGAATCAGATTTTAAACTAATAGGTTACTCAGATGCAGATTTTGCAGGTTGCAAAATTGACAGGAAAAGCACAAGTGGAAGCTGCCAATTTCTTGGAGGCAGATTGGTTTTTTGGTTCAGCAAGAAACAAAAGTCAATTTCCACATCAACTGCAGAAGCAGAGTATATTGCTGCAGGAAGCTGTTGTGCACAGATTCTTTGGATGAAGAATCAGTTATTGGATTATGGGTTAACATATTTCAAAATCCCTATTTACTATGATAATCAAAGTGCTATTGCTATGACAGGTAATCCAGTTCAACACTCTATGACAAAGCACATCAGCATCAGGTACCACTTCATAAGGGAACATGTGGATGAAGGTACAGTGGAATTGCACTTTATTCCAACAGATCAACAACTAGCAGATATCTTCACAAAACCACTGTGTGAAGCCACTTTTACAAGATTGGTAAATGAACTTGGAATGATTTCAGGTTCTTTCTCTAAATCTGCTTAGTCTTGTTCTGTGTTATCAGACTTTATGATCAGTATTTATAGAATTTAATCTCTTTGTGTATTCTGTGATTAACTGATAAATGTTTTTAAATACTGACTGTTGTCTGATATATGTTTCTAAACTCTGATAAGTGATATGTCTGTCTAAGTAACCATTCAATCCTATGAGGATAATTGTGTTAGATACTGACCTAGTAGTCTTCAATAAACAAATGATCCCATGTAAGAAGTAATTATTTCTGTGGAAATTTTATGACACAAGCAAATTCTGATAATTGAGCTTAGTTGAGTTTACTTTGTTTATCTCATTACTAAGTCACAAATTAGAATAATGCTACTCATCTGTTAAGTTCTGATACTAGTAAAACTGCTGAATGTACTAAGTGCTAATAAACCTCACTTATAAAAAGAAAAATCAAAAGGATCAAAGAATAAAATCAGGTACTCCTTTGAGATCTAGAGTAAAAATGTGGAAGGGAAGACCCAAGTGCATTGCTGGTATTAAGGAAATATGCATTAGAAAAGCAAAATATTTTCTTGGTGACTTTTCACACTCTATGATTACTGGAGAAATACTCTGATAATAGCATAAATTCTGATAAGCAGTCATGACTCACTTACACTGAGGAGCCACTGTAAAATAGAATTTAAAAAGATGCATAAAATTAGCACAAATCAGTTGAGGTGGACTCAAGCATGAACTCATTCATCAGTGGGTTTCAGGATAATGACAGCTCTTTAGCAAAATTTTAGTTATGCCTTATTTCTAAGATGTACTGAAGTGAATCAGACTTTACTCTTTGTCTGCTATTTAGCTTGATGCACACACTAATCACTCCATCTGAATGATGAAAATTACTGTGGTGGTCTATGTTGTTTTAGATAAACAATCATTGTGTCACCTTGCACTAATTCTGAGGACAAGTTCTGGTTGCATATTCTGAAGATTAAGTTCTGAAGAGTATACCTCAGAACTTGTATGAGGATTTACTCAGATAAGCATTTTTTTTTCGAGTTAAGAAATTATGTTCTGATAACTGTTAAGTTCTGAAATAAGTCTAAGTTCTGATATTACAGTCTAAATTCTTTACTTGACTTATCTGTGGATAAAATTTGATAACAGTCTCGGTTCAAACTAGAATATGTTGAAGTGGAAGATTAATAGTCACTATGGTTAGGGTTAATGGTATTCGTACTTGAACAGTCTACTTTTACTTGTTACTTATGCGCATTAAACCATGTTTTCTCTTTCCAATGAATGTTATTCTTTTTCAAAGTCTGGGGAGACGAAGTAGAATTAATTCTACCTGTCAGCATTAAATTCCTTTGCATCTCCTGGCATTCACTTGCCTATATAAGCAACCACTTCACATCAGCCTTCTCATCAAATTCTTTCTCACAAACTTACCTTCATACTTTTTCTTTCAAAAACACAATGGTCAGATACAACATGTTTTTGAATTACCAAACATTTAATATGGAGCTAAGCTGTGCTGATTGGCAGCAGGAATGGCACGTCACGGCCATTCCTGAGGAGATATGGGACTCTGTCCCACAGGAGGTACTGACCCACCTCCTGTTCTTCTATATGGATTACCATCGCCATCTGGAGCGATTGGAGGAGGAAAGGCTGGAAGCTCTCCGCCAGCAAGAGCGAATCATCCGACTCGCCATTCTGTTTGTCGAGAGTAGGAAGAAGAAATGATTTATTTTCTTCTTCCTGTTTTTCTTCATCATCAGCCTTGCCCTGCTTCTTGAGCTAGGACTAAGGCTGTTGATGTTAGGTTTAGTAGCTTAGGGAAATCTTGTATAAGTACTGATGTAATTTCAATTTCATGCATGTATTCTCTTGATATATTAATGAAATTTGTTCTTGTTCAAGATTTTGTCTCTAAGTTATTTTATAATGCATTGATAAATCCTGATAATTATTCATATTCTGATGACCATATAATTCTTTTTTAATTTAAGTTCTGATTTTTCTTTATCAGCACTTACTCATCTGATTTATTGTTAGATATATTTGATAATGTCATGGCTAATATGTTTTATGTTTAGATTTCAGATCTTATTTGAACAGAACAAATCAGTACTTAACTGATCAGTACTTATACTGGAAGTCAGAACTTAAGGGATATCAGTACTTATGTTATCAGGAGATAGATATCAGAACTTAAGTGCTGAAGGACGATCAGATAAGGGCAGTAGCTGATTAAAGTTAAGAAGATCAAGATAAACATAAGAAGAGATATGCATGAAGAAGGAATTCTGTGAAGAATGGAATACTTGGAATAGAAGATATCTGATTGATATATTTTAGGAAGCAGAATTATATTCCATATCAATTAGCGAATATCTTGTAACTGTGTAGTACATAAACACAGACATAGGGTTTACACTAAAAGTGTTATTATTATCGAGAATATTATTTAGTATAACTCTAGCAGCTCTCGTGATATTTTGTTCATCACTGAGAGATAACAGTTCCAGATTGTAACAGAGTTTATTGTTTAAATAAAGTTTGTTTTCTGTTACATAAGTTATTGAAGTTTGATTTGATTGTGATAAACACTGTATTCACCCCCTCTACAGTGAAAGTGTGACCTAACAAGTGGTATCAGAGCTATCTGTTAACACACATACAGTTAAAGATCCAAACACAGTCATGTCTGACACAGAAACTCCAACTAAGCCTACCAAAACTGAGGAATCATCAAAGACATCAATTCAGAGTCGATATGAGACTATCAGAATTCCCATATTGAGACCATCTGAATATCCCATATGGAAGGTAAGGATGACCATGTTTCTGGAAGCAACAGATCCAGAATACCTTGATAGAATCAGGGAAGGGCCTCACAAACCTACCAAGCTCGCTGTTGTAGTTCCAGGTGAAGCAGCAATGACCGTACCAAAGGAAAAGAATGATTACACTGCTGAAGATATAGCATCTATTGCTAAGGATGCCAAGGTACGTCACTTATTGCATAGTGCCATTGATAATGTAATGTCAAACAGGGTAATCAACTGCAAGACTGCTAAGGAGATATGGGATGCACTGGAGACAAGGTGTCAAGGAACTGAAACAGTTAAGAAGAACAGGAAGACAATACTCACTCAAGAGTATGAACACTTTGACTCTAGGACTAATGAGTCATTGACTGATGTGTATGAAAGATTTGTCAAACTCTTGAATGACTTGTCATTGGTTAATAAGGAGTATGATCTTGAAGATACAAACCTCAAATTCCTGTTAGCTCTTCCTGAATGTTGGGATTTGAAGGCAACAACAATAAGAGACAACTACAATCTTGATGAAACAACTCTTGATGAAATCTATGGAATGCTCAAGACTCATGAACTTGAGATGGAACAAAGAAGCAAGAGAAAAGGAGGAAAGTCAAGGACAGTTGCTCTCAAGGTTGAAGAGGAATCCCCCAAACCACCTTCCTCAAAGAAAGATAAGGGTAAAGCTCTTATCATAAAATCTGATACTGAGTCATCAAGTTCTGAGAGTGATGATGACTCAGATTCTGAAAGCTTGCCTGAAACTGATGCTGATGAGGAGATGATGAAGCTGTGTGCTCTTATGGTGAAAGGAATCACAAAGATTGCATACAGGAAGTTCAGGAAGGGAAAGAAGTTTTCAAGGAAAGGCATAAGTTCTGATAAGAAGAATTTCAGAAGATCTGAAGGAAAAGGAGGAAAGTCTGACAGAGGAGATTATGCTAATGTTAAATGTTATAATTGTGGTGAGAAAGGCCACATATCTCCTGAGTGCAAGAAGACCAAGAATGACAAAGGCAAAGCTCTTGTCACAAAGCAGAAAAGCTGGACAGACACCTCAGACTCTGAAAGTGAGGAGAACTATGCATTGATGGCAAATGCTGAAAAATCAAGTTCTGAGAGCAGTTCTGAAACTGCTGAAACAAAGGTACCTCAGACTACTTATGCTTTTCATACTGATGATATTAATGAGTTGAGAAGATATCTTAAAACCATGTTTGTTAGTTATAGAGATCAAACTTTAACATGTGAAAGATTAACTTCTGAAAATCTTGCTTTTAAGAAAAGAAACAATTTCTTAGAAAAAGAGTTAGTCATGTTTCATCAAACTCAGAAGGATAGAGATGATGCTTTTTATGTTAGGGATGAAGTGCTAAAAATGAATGAATCTCTAAAAACTGAGTTAGAAAAGGAGAGAGAGATTATCAGAACTTGGACTAACTCTGGCAAAACAACTCAAAATTTGCTGAGCAGTGGAAACTGGAAAGAGGGCTTAGGTTATGAAGAAAATAATGAAAAAGGAACTGAAGAAATTAAGCCTGTTAATAAGCAAAAGCCGAAGTTAAAACCTGTTAAGTTTGTAACTGAAAAATCCGAAACTGAGAAATCAGAAGTTAAAAAGGAATTAACTTCTGACAAACTAAAACAGGAAAAGACAGCTGAAGTTAACATAGGCTTAATGACAAAGAAGCAGCTTAAGCATAAGCTGAAAGATGTTAAGAATGCAAACAAGGTAAAATCACCTAGGAAAAACAGGAATGGAAAGGAAGGTGTGAATAAAAGTAATAACTATAAATCTGTTCCTGATGCTCCTAGGAAAGCATGTTATAACTGTGGAAGTTCTAACCATCTGGCTTCTTTTTGCAGGAAGAATAAGAATATTAACTCCTTATCTACAAAGTCAGGAGTTAAGAGTCAGTCTGTTAGATACAAACCACAAAATCCTTGTTTTCATTGTGGTAGTTTATGGCATTCCATTTATACTTGTAAGGAATATCATAGTTTGTACTATGATTATTATCAAATAAAACCTTCTTTAAAGAAAGTTTCTGTTGTTCCTTCTAGTATAAGTTCTGATAAGAAAACTGTTAACATAAAATCTGATGTTAAATCCGCTGCAAATGTTAACAAACCTAAAAAGGCCAAAGGATCCAAGCAAGTCTGGGTCCTTAAAACTAATAATTAGTGGTCTTTTTGATTGCAGGGCAACAGGAAAAATATTTTAGTTCTGGACAGTGGATGTTCAGGACACATGACTGGAAATAAGGCCCTGCTATCAGACTTTGTGGAGAAAGCTGGCCCAAGTGTTTCTTATGGAGATGGCAACATTGGAAAAACTTTGGGATATGGCAATATCAATCTTGGGAATGTCATCATTAAAGATGTAGCTCTAGTCTCAGGACTTAAACACAACTTACTGAGTATAAGTCAAATCTGTGACAGAGGTTATCATGTTGATTTCTTTGCAGAACATTGTGAAATAGTTAGTAAATTCAAAGGAAAAATTGTTCTGAAGGGATTCAGGCGTGGTAACATTTATGAAGCTAAGCTTTCAACAAGTTCTGATGGTTCTGCAATCTGTTTAGTGAGTAGAGCCTCAACTGAAGAAAGCTGGAATTGGCACAAGAAACTCTCTCATTTAAACTTCAACAAGATAAATGAACTGATCAAGAAAGATCTTGTGAGAGGACTGCCAAAATCAGTGTTTGTTCCTGATGGTCTTTGTGACTCATGTCAGAAGGCTAAACAAAGAAAATCTTCTTTCAAGAGCAAGACTGAATCATCAATTCTTGAGCCTTATTATCTACTTCATGTTGATCTATTTGGTCCAGTGAATGTCATGTCTATTGCAAAGAAGAAATATGCGTTGGTCATAGTAGATGAGTTCACCAGATACACATGGGTGTATTTCTTGCACACAAAAAGTGAAACTGCATCTATCCTGATTGATCATGTCAAACATCTGGATAAATTGATCAAAGATTCTGTGAAAATTTTGAGGAGTGATAATGGCACTGAATTCAAGAATTTGATAATGGAAGAGTTCTGCAAAAATCATGGAATAAAGCAAGAATTTTCTGCTCCTGGAACTCCACAGCAAAATGGAGTTGTTGAAAGGAAGAATAGAACTCTAATTGAAGCTGCACGAACAATGCTTGAAGAAGCAAAGCTTCCAACCTATTTCTGGGCTGAAGCTGTGCAGACTGCTTGTTTTACTCAAAATGCAACACTCATTAACAAGCATGGAAAAACACCATATGAGATGGTGAAGAACAAGAAGCCAAATCTCAAATACTTTCATGTATTTGGATGTAAATGTTTTGTTCTCAAGACTCATCCTGAACAGCTATCCAAGTTTGATCTAAAAGCTGATGAGGGAATCTTTGTAGGATATCCACTTTCTACAAAAGCCTTCAGAGTCTATAATTTGAGAACAAAAGTGGTCATGGAATCTATCAATGTCTCTTTTGATGACAAGAAGATCACTGGACTTGAAGATTGCATTGATCATGATAAGCTGAGATTTGAAAATGAAGATTCATATTCTGATATCTCAAGTCCTGACAGTCTAAGTCCTGATACTGTAAATTCTGATGGATTAAACTCTGATGTTATTGAAACTGTGGTGACTACGTCAAAGGAAGATGCACCAATGCAGGGGGAGCATACTCAAGATATTATCACATCTCAAGAAGCATCAGAACATACATCTGGCTCTTCAAATTCTGATTCGTCAAGTTCTGATAAGCCAAGTACTGACAGTGCTGAAAATCTAAATACTGAAGGATCCAACTCAGAGAGCATAGTTTCAGGGGGAGCATCAGAAAATGAAACCGAAGACAGCATGAATCATGGGGGAGCATCCAGTTCTAGAGAAAATCTTCCATCTGCCAGGAAGTGGACAAAATCACATACACCTGATTTAATAATTGGAAATCCTGAGGCAGGTGTCAGAACTAGAACAGGTACTTCGAATGAATGTCTTTACAATTCTTTTCTCTCTCAGTCTGAGCCAAAGAAAGTGGAAGAAGCTCTTCAAGATGCTGATTGGGTGCAAGCAATGCAGGAAGAGTTGAATGAATTTGAAAGAAACAAAGTCTGGACCTTAGTGCCAAGACCCAAGAATAGATCGGTTGTTGGTACAAAGTGGGTATTCAGAAACAAAACTGACAGTGATGGCATAATTGTAAGGAACAAGGCAAGGCTGGTTGCAAAAGGATATTCTCAACAGGAGGGAATTGACTATGATGAAACATTTGCTCCAGTTGCTAGGTTAGAAGCCATAAGGATATTCATGGCTTATGCTGCTCACAAAAAGTTTACTGTCTTTCAAATGGATGTGAAAAGTGCTTTTCTCAATGGAGAATTGGAAGAGGAAGTATATGTTGAACAACCTCCAGGCTTTGTAGATTCCAAACATCCAGATTATGTCTACAGGCTTGATAAAGCACTTTATGGACTTAAGCAAGCTCCAAGAGCATGGTATGAGACTTTAGCTCAGTTTCTTCTGGAAAGTGGATTCAACAGAGGAACTATTGACAAAACATTGTTCTATCTCAATCATGGCAAGGACTTACTTCTGATCCAGATTTATGTTGATGATATTATTTTTGGGTCTCCAAATGACAAACTTTGCAAAAAGTTTGCCAACCTAATGCAGTCAAGATATCAGATGAGTATGATGGGAGAACTTAGTTATTTTCTGGGCCTTCAAGTCAAGCAGACTGAAGAAGGAACTTTTATTTGTCAATCTAAGTATACCAGAAACTTGCTGAAGAAATTTGGAATGCAAGACTGTTCAAGTGCATCCACTCCCATGGCCACTGCAACAAAATTGGATAAGGATACTGGTAATTCAGTAGATATTACTGATTACAGAGGTATGATTGGCTCACTTCTCTATCTAACTGCTAGTAGACCAGATATCATGTTTGCTACCTGTCTTTGTGCAAGATTTCAAGCAGATCCAAGAGAACCTCACTTAACAGCTGTAAAAAGAATCTTTAAGTATCTTAAAGGAACAGCTGATCTAGGATTATGGTATCCTAGAGAATCAGATTTTAAATTAATAGGTTACTCAGATGCAGATTTTGCAGGTTGCAAAATTGACAGGAAAAGCACAAGTGGAAGCTGCCAATTTCTTGGAGGCAGGTTGGTTTCTTGGTATAGCAAGAAACAAAAGTCAATTTCCACATCAACTGCAGAAGCAGAGTATATTGCTGCAGGAAGCTGCTGTGCACAGATTCTCTGGATGAAGAATCAGTTACTGGATTATGGGTTAACATATTTCAAAATCCCTATTTACTGTGATAATCAAAGTGCTATTGCTATGACAGGTAATCCAGTTCAACACTCTATGACAAAGCACATCAGCATCAGGTACCATTTCATCAGGGAACATGTGGATGAAGGTACAGTGGAATTGCATTTTGTTCCCACAGATCAACAAGTAGCAGATATCTTCACAAAACCACTGTGTGAAGCTACCTTTTCAAAATTGGTAAATGAACTTGGAATGATTTCAGGTTCTTTCTCTAAATCTGCTTAAACTTGTTCTATGTTATCAGACTTTATGATCAGTATTTACAGAATTAATCTCTTTGTATATTCTGTGCATTAATTGATAAATGTCTTTAAGTACTGACTGTTGTCTGATATATGTTTCTAAACTCTGATAAGTGATATGTCTGTTTCAGTAACTATTTAATCCCATGAGGATAACTGTGCTAGATACTGACCTACTAGTCTTCAATAAACAAATGATCCCATGAAAGAAGTAATTATTTATGTGGAAATCTTATGACACAAGCAAATTCTGATAACTGAGCTTAGTTAAGTTTACTTTGTATATCTTATTACTAAGTCACAAATTAGAATAATGCTACTCATCTGTTTAAGTTCTGATTCTAGTAAAACTGCTGAATGTACTAAGTGCTGATAAACCTCACTTATCAAAAGAAAAAGAAAAAGAATCAAAGAAAAATATCAGGTACTCCTTTGAGATCTAGAGTAAAAATGTGAATGGGACGACCCAAGTGCATTGCTGGTATTAAGTAAATATGCATTAGAAAAGCAAAATATTTTTCTTGGTGACTTTTCACACTCTATGATTACTGGAGAAATACTCTGATAATAGCATAAATTCTAATAAACAGTCGTGACTCACTTACACTGAGAAGCCTCTGTAAAATAGAATTTCAAAAGATGCATAAAATTAGCACAAAAACAGTCGAGGTGGACTCATGCATGAACTCATTTATCAGTAGGTTTCAGGATAATGACAGCTCTTTAGCAAAATTTTAATTATGACTTATTTCTAAGATGTACTGAAGTAGATCAGACTTTACTCTTTGTCTGTTATTTAGCTTAATGCACACACACATCACTCCATATGAATGATGAAATTTCTGTGGTGGTCTATGTTATTTTAGATAAACAGTCATAGTGTCACTTCTGCACAAATTCTGAGGACAAGTTAACGCCCCCAAATCCGGGGTCAGGGGATTTGGTCGTCACGATGAAACCTCAATCCAAAATAACCTGTTAAATCAAATAATAAATGCCAGCGGAAGATATTTATTATAAATGACCCCAAACTAATCCAAGATCTTTTAAGGTTACAGTTCTAGAAACAAGAATTCCAAATTCCACAAATAATTTTTCACTTTCTTTTAAATCTCTTTTCAATAAATTCCAACTCAAAACTAAACCCACTAGTATAACTTCGAAATGAAGTATACTAGGCCCAAATAAAATACAAAACTATAATATAATATAATATAAACAACTTTATACAGTAAAACTTACACTAGTCCGTAAACCCTGGACCAACCACCTTCCAAAAGCTTCTTCTTTGCTTCCTCGAATTACGCAGCTAAACAGCACAAGCTAATCCTCTCTGGAGGTTAAATTTAAAAACAGGCAAGTATGAGCGGAAGAAATGCTCAGCAAGATTATTATGACATATACAGGGTCGTTTTGATATAAAACCGACATCTGCATCAGCGCAGAACATTTAAAATCATAATTGCTGAATCATAAAACTTTAGTTGAGGAATCCCAGATTTAATTCCTTAATTCTTTTCAAAACCATTTTGATATTTTTGAGCGAAATGCTTCAGCAATACTTCGAATCTTGACGAGAATAAAACTCGTAAAATAGTGTTTACGGAAATATCGTAAACCACAATAACATGAAACAATGATCATGGAATGAATCATAAACTTTACTCAAAACTCAACTCTTGATATTAATACTTATTTTGTTGTCATATCAAATTAGATATCTATACGAACTTTGATGCTCACAACACCCATACTGAAGTCAACATCAATCATCTATACTAATACCACCTTTGATATTTAACAACAACGTAAGTATCCACAAAATCAGAAACTGAATCAAAGCCACAATTCACTTTTAATCCAAAACAGAATCAGTACTTTTAATCCAAAACAGAATCAGTTGATAAATTATTTATTCTATGAATATCAAAAACAATATGATAATTTAGATTAAGATCATTCTCCGACGGACGTACTATCACATGCTGATCAGCCCGTGTGATAGCACAAGGTCATGATTCATAGAAACGTGACCCCAAAAACACGAGTACTCAAACAAAAAGGCATAACTAGCCTGTGGCAAAATGGTGTCATAATATTCATATGGCACTTAGAAATAGCCCTCCGCTGGACCGTCCGTCCCGGTCACTTACGCAATTATGATCCAATCTTAAAACCTTTTATTGAAATGGGGTCATGATACTCGACACCCGAAATAATTTTATTCCCCCAATTCTTGGGTAGGAATATTCGCAACCAAATCACTTTTCTCAAAATCCAAAATATTTATAAATCCGATAATTGGATAAGTAAAATCACTTAGCTACTCTGAATATAGAATAACGGAAGAATACTTGCATAAACAGAATTATTTAATTCAGCGATATGTAAAACATTTATCGATTCTAAACTGAGAATAGGGAAAGCAATACTTGCATCAAAAGATTTAAAATAAATATCACTTGAACAATAAGTGATGATAGGGATACTTGCATACTGTGATTCGAAATAAAAATCACTTGAACAATAAGTGAAATCAGGGGTACTTGCCTTTGGGTTTTTAGCAGTTAGTCACACTCGCAAACACGCATCTATTCTGAAATTCTGTCTTAAAACATCACCGTCCTTCTTTTCAACACTTGACTGATATGCTACTCCTGCGATTGCTAGAAGCCAGATACCCAATATCATTCCATCTCATTCTTTATCCAACGTCTTGTCCCGATCAACTCGAGAGATCCGCATCTATAATTAAAAGATATAGCTTTAATTGTCTAAATGATAATTACTTGATGAACGGCGCGTCAAAACCCTATCGTCTACCCATACGATAGCCCACATATAAATATAACAGACAAACACAGGACTCTTAATCCACACACACACATAATTCACATAGCACATAAGCACATAACTCATGTATCACTTAATTCATATCACATATGACTCAGTTCGTCAAAAGGGTCGACTCGATATGTTTAAAACTGAAATCAGGTTAAAAATATGATTTTTCGATCAATAATCGACTCAGAATAACTTGTAAAACAAACGACCTTTCGAAACAAAAAGGATTTGGGTCTCGAAAGTATTTTTAATGAAAGCGGAATATTTTTCTGAGTCTGTACGCGTTTGTTTCGTATTAAACGGACGAACGGTTTATTTAATATGAATTTTTGAACATTTTTCGGAATTAATCATTTATAACTAAATAATAGTGCTCGAACACTCGAAATAATTTTATAAGAATTATTGAGCCTGGAAAATAATTTAAAATAATATTCTCTTGGAAATCGGACAGCACCTCCTCTATTTCTCGGACTGCCAGTCGATATCATATCGACACAACCAACAACAATCAACACAATACTTTATATTTACGCGTATAAACACTCCAGAAATAAATAACACGGCTGCCAGAACCAAAACTCGGACCAAAAGTGACTTCTCCAACAATTTCTAAAAATTATGAAATAAATATATAAACACTAACATGCTATAATATACACAAATACGAAGGCAGAATTTCGGAATCGTTACCCAAAATAAATTCTGATCACCCCGAAGAGAAAATCTGTTGTCCGGAAAATATCTCCAGAAAAATCCGAAATTAATAGCGATAGATATATACACGCTGAGATGCCATGTGGAGTAATCACCACCTCCAAACTCTTTTTCTACGCCCCGAAAATAAATTAAAACGGAAATATGCCCCGCAATTTTTCTTCTCAAAACCTTGCAATATATATACCTATGCGTAGGTATCGAAGCGCTGATCGTTTATATATATAATAATTGAAATTTGGATGAACGGTTTGTAAGATATGAATTTTTGAAAATTAAAAAGTATATAGACCGAGAAGGGTCAGAGAGACAGAAGGAAAGAAATCGTAACTAAACAAAATAAGGAAAAAGAAAAAGGGGGAGGGGGCTAACACGCGGGTAAGGGGGGGAGGTGGCAGGTGGGATAGAAAACAGGGGGCATAAGGCAGAGAGAGGAGAGAAAGTGAGTGAGGGAAGAGAGAGGAATCGTGAGACCCGAGGAGGGAGTTGCCGTGTGTGCGCGTTTTTGCCTTTTTTTTTTTTTTTTTTTTTTTAGGCAATATGTAGCAACAGAATTCTTGTAGGGTGCCACGTTTCAAGTGATTCACCAGAAAGCAACACGTGTAACATACATCTTTGGCAGACCGGTTTTATCCCGAGTTTCGAATTTTAACGAACAATTTTGCAGGTGAAAGTAATCCGAAAATTACCAAAATAATTTTAAAATTTTCTAAAAATCCCGAAACTAATAAAATAAAATTTTCATAATTTTTTAAACTATTTTTGAATCGCAACTAATACCCGTATTTTACAATTTAACGAACCGAGCTGCACTTGAAATAAATTCAGAAAATCACGAAAATAGTCTTAAAATGTTATAAATATCCCGAAGTTTATAAAAACATAAATTTTGAAATTTTAAAATAATTTTTGAAACGCAATTTATACCCGCTTTTATCAATTAAACGATTCAACGCGCGGTTAAAATTAATCCTAAAAATTCCCAAAATAATTTTAAAATTCTCAGAATATTCCAAACTTAAATAAATATGAGTTTCATAATTTTTGAAAAATTTTAGAATTAAATACGGATTTTATAAATAAATGAAATCAGAAAATCATACAGGGCTAAATAATTGATGAAATATTGATTTCTAAATTTTATAAAATCCCAAAAATAATTATTGTAATTATAAAGTCATAAAAATATTTTTGAAAGATAATTTAAATATTTATGAAATTAGATTTTCAATAAAATCACTTTTAAAGACAAAAACAAAACGATACGACTCAGTAATTAATAATACAAATAATCCTCAATCACAACTAAGTCACACACAATTAATATTACATACAACACATAGCAGACATAATATCCATCCAATCCCCACTATTACTAAACGAACTCAATTTACCGATATCAATAAAATGATCGGTTTTCAAATAAACTTTTGAAAATAATACATTTAAGTAAATATTTTCAGATATTAACAAGGACCGATATAACACTCAACAATTAGCACATTACCAATTAATAACACAAACTCGTCAAATAGGAATAAAATATCCACCATTTTATTCCTTCTAAATCAGAAAATCATATAAACATATTCAAATATTAATAATAATAATTCTGAAAATACAGGATATCACAATCTACCCTCCTTATAAGGATTCCTTCTCATCACACTTGTATCACAAATTCAGTCTTGTTTTTCATTTACTATCACAAATGGCTGAATTTGGCTGGTTCTACAATTACGGTGATGAGACGGTGCATGTCTTTTTGAATGGAATTCCAACTCCCTACCCTATCACCAACATCCCTAACAATCTCTGGATTCAATTTCCAGAGGTTATCAAACGTGATCTGGTGGCCGTTCGAAGAGACCTTCACCTTCGTCGTATCCGTCAGCAAGAGCGAATCATTCGACTCGCTATCTTGTTTGTCGAAGATAGGAAGAGGAAGATGACTTAATCTCGTCTTCTTCCTGTTCTTCTTCATCCTCAGCTTTTTCAGGCTTCTTAGCTAGGACTAAAGCTGTTGATGTTAGGATTAGAAGCTTAGGGAAAATCTTGTATTGATGTAATTTCTATTTCATATATGTATTGACTTGATATATTAATGAAAACTGTCTTTACTTCAAGATTTTGTCTCTGAGTTATTTTATCTTGTGTTGATAAATCCTGATTGATATTCTGATGACCATTTAAATTTTGTTTTTATTTAAGTTCTGATTCTCCGTCAGCACTTATTCATAGAAATTATCTCGGTCATTTTTAACATGATTCATTTTCAGAATATTAATGTTGCAGTGAAAAACAATCCAATCAGTGATAACGGGTTAAAATTTGAATTGTTTCCCTTGATAAAAGGAACAGTTTTTTTCCTTGAAACTCGGCAAATGGGTAAGTCATGATTACTGTTTTCTCGAGCCCAGTAACTATCCGTTATTACTGCATGTCTGACAGGTGTCCAACGGTAACATTTTTTTGTATAAGTACAGCAGAGAGAAGATTTCTTTAATCTTTTTAATTTCTTCATCTTCTATCTCTCTTCTTACTTTTACTCTCTTTCACTTTACTATTTCCGTTGTTTTCATACAGATATTATCTCAAACACCTAACAGGCATACTTGAATTTCAATATTTTTTTTTCACATGGCACCAAAGGATTTAATCATTGATGGAGCAAAGTTCGTTCCAAACAACTATGCTGCAATTCTTGATCATGCTGAAGCTCCATCTGAATTGCATTTTGTGCAAGATCTTCTTGCACATAGTGAGGTTGGGTACGCCTTAACTCAGCCTGAATTCTTTTCAAGTCAACAAGTTCTGAGGTTCTGGAGGACTGGCGTTTTTGATGATGGTGGTAACCGTGGAACTCCCAGTATTATTTTCCAAGTGGGTGATTCATCTTTTGTAGTCACTCCTGGTACAGTACGCAGGGCTTTACATCTTCCAGAGGATTGTACTTTCTCAGTTCCAGAGGACTCAGCCCTTCGGGAGTTAATGGCTGAATTGGGATATGAAAAGAGTCTGACGAAACTTGGACAATTGAAACGGGCTAATATCAGAAGAGAATGGAGTTTCTTCTTCGATTGCATCACCAAGGCCTTTGGCAACAAGTGTTCAAATTTTGATGCCATCCCAATTCTAAGTCAGCACATCGGATTCTATCAACTTATTTATACGTATTGTACTGCTGAACCCCAGTTAGTCAGCACTCAAACCCCACCTTTTAAGGTTGCAAAAAGGTACTTTAACGACCTGATAAATGCTGACACAAAGAAATCAATGGTGAGACAATTACAGATTCCTCAGTCTGTGAAACAGATTCTGGTAAATGCTGATCCAGCTACTTACAAATCTGTTTACTCAAATGTTCAACCAACTCACCATAACCAAAATCCATCAACCTCAGTCCCTACCTCTCATTCTACTCAACCTACCCTCAGAACTTATCTCAAATCCTATCTCTCCACTTCACAGAATGCTCAACCTTCTTCTTCAGCACCTACTGTGAAGCCTACATCCTCTAAGCCAAAGAGAACAAAGACTGTTCCTCAAACATCTCAGAAGAAGCGGAGGATTACTTTGAGAGATGAATCAGATTCTGAGGATCAGATTCCATCTTCAGAACCTATGATATATGAAGCTGAGAAGGCAACTTCTCAGAAGGATTCTGCAATTGGGGGTTCTAGGCTTCTCAAGAGGCTTAGACGTATGACGGTTCCTGCAACTCCCAAGGAATCCACATCAACAAGGAAGTACAAGAAACAGAGGGCACAGAGGCCAGTTTCAGATGATGAGGAGGAAGCAGCTAAGGAAGGGGATCAGGAATCTCTGATCTCGCAAGACAAGGAATTTGCTCCAGTCACTTCTTCTCCGTCAACTCAATCTCAGGAACCTGTATCTGACAAGGCTAATTCACCTTCTATATCTCTTGTTGATCCAGGCACAAGTGCTGAAATTGATATTCAGAACTTGGTTGTGCCTGAAATACTTTTGTTAGAAGCTCCAACAACAAATAATCCTTCCACAACACCTGTTACTGATGCTGTTCAAACTCCTGAGTTATCACTATCACCTTCTCTGCATCAAGATGATGATCAGATTTTAGGTGAGCATCAGGATATGGCTGTTGATCAGAACTTAGTATCCGATCAGCAATTAGAGGATGTTGAAGCCTCCATTGCTACTCACACAGTTGTCTTATCAGAAGATACTGATTCTTTAAGTTCTGATGCTGCAAATGTTGGAGATACTGGTGAAGCTGCTACAACTGTAGATGCTGATGCAGCAGGTCCTTCAGGACATACTCCTCCATTGACTCTTCCTAAGTCTGAACTGCTAAAGGAGTTTGTTATCAGGGATGCACCAGTACCTTGGAGTGAAACTCCTGCAGGTCAGGAGTGGACTAAGGAATGGAACTCAGTTTCATGTGTTCCAAATGCTTTACATCTTGCTGAGCACTTGACTAAAGCTGATGAAATGTTAAATTCTGATAATTTTAAAACCCAGCTTAGAGTCACTGCATTGAGTACTAAACATCTACAAGGTCTTCATTCCAATACTCATGCAGAGCTACACAAGATTCAGGAGAACTTTATTAAACAGGAACAAGTTTGGAAACTTGATAAGAAAAAGTTCTTCCAACCTACCATTGACAGGGTTGCTTATATTGAGAAAACTCAAGAGAAGCAACAAGCTCAGATTGATCAAATTCTGACAAATCAAGCTTCTCAGCAATCGCAACTTACTGAAATCCAGACCTCAGTGGAACTACTTATCTCTCTTTTATTACCTGCTGATGCCAAAAAGGGGGAGAAGGTAATTAAGTCCAAATGCAAAACCAACAAGTCACTGCAAGGAAAGGATGATGGAAAAGATGACCAAGGAAACTCTGGAATGGGTAGTGGTCATAGTCAAGGTAGAAGGTTTACATCAAGACAAGCTAGTCACAGAACAAGTTCTGATACTGGGAAAAGAATAAGTTCTGCTGCTGGTAAAAGGATAAGTTCTGATGAACTTCTAGATCTTGATGAGGAAATGTCAAGACAGTTATTTCTTCAAGAAAATCCAGGGATGGACTTGGAAAGTTTAAAGGAAGAAGAAGCCAGACTTAAATCAGAGAAAGTCACATCTAAATCTGAAGCTTCTGGTAAAAAGTTACTTCCAAAACCTAAAGGCATTGTGATCAAAGAAAGGATACATACTGAAGAAACTTTGGCTAGATCACAACCACAGATAGATCCAAGATCCAAGGGTAAAGAAAAGGTTGGTGAACCTATCAAGCCTTATGTACCTCCTGAGGAAGAAGAAATTACTGATGGAAAAGATAATCTTGCTCTGACTTCAAGAAAAGTTCTTAAAATAACCTCTGACATGGCTCAAGTTGTTCAGAGTCAAGAAATTGTAAGTTCTGATATTCAGAAGAAGCAAGTAACCTCTGACAGTGCTCAAGTTAACTTGATATCAGAAAATAAATCTAAAACACTCCTACCAGGATTCACTAAAGCAAAACAGACTCAATCTTTGAAGACTACTTCAAGTGTTTTTGAAGCAAGAGTAGTTACTGGAAAGGAAGCTAGAGATAAAACTGGATTGGGAAGTGCTGATGAAAGAAGAGTACACAACACTACTGATGATCCAACTTCCTTGTGTGAACCAGGTATTGGAGCAACTCCTGAAAGATTGAATCAACTAGAATCTGTACAGATGGTTTACCATACCTACTTGAAAGAATACATCATGTTGTATTTCATGACAGATGGTAGGGTTTATCATATAAGACAAAATGCCATTCCGTTGAAGTATTTTGAAGAATTGGAGCATGTATTGTTCTTACTTCAAGTGGATGACAGAATAACAGAGACTGCTGCAAACTACTTAAAGGAACAGATTCAGAGACAGAAAAGACTTTATTCTGTTAAGTCTGACAGCAGATATGTTCCAAAGTACAGAAATCACAATGGTGATATTGTTGATATGAAGCCTAATACTGCACAGATCAGAACATATCTTGGTATTAAGGGGCTTGAATTCAATCTAGAGTCTAATAAAGCTTATGTAATAAGACTAGATCGGGAGTTGAGAAAAGCAAAGCTTAATGATCTCAGAGCTGCAATATTTCAAACTGGTGAAGATACTGCAGAGCTTAAAGATGTCAAACGGAGAATGATTGATGAACTCAGATATGCTGAGAAATGTTTGTTGAAGAATTATCTCAGAACAACTCCTGACATCAGAGAGATCAGAAAATGATGAAGCCAAGTCGAAGATCTACAACTGCTTAAATTCTGATATTTATACAGATTGAAGTTGTTATCAGAAGTTGAATTGGTAAAAACTTTAAGGACTGTAAGTTGTAGTTATCTTGTCTATTTCTCATGCATTTGTACTTAATGTTTTTGACATCATCAAATATCTGTTAAACTTGTATATTTTGTTAATTTACAAGTTGGGGGAGATTGTTAGATATATTTGATAATGTCATGGCTAATATGTTTTATGTTTAGATTTCAGATCTTATTTGAACAGAACAAATCAGTACTTAACTGATCAGTACTTATACTGGAAGTCAGAACTTAAGGGATATCAGTACTTATGTTATCAGGAGATAGATATCAGAACTTAAGTGCTGAAGGACGATCAGATAAGGGCAGTAGCTGATTAAAGTTAAGAAGATCAAGATAAACATAAGAAGAGATATGCATGAAGAAGGAATTCTGTGAAGAATGGAATACTTGGAATAGAAGATATCTGATTGATATATTTTAGGAAGCAGAATTATATTCCATATCAATTAGCGAATATCTTGTAACTGTGTAGTACATAAACACAGACATAGGGTTTACACTAAAAGTGTTATTATTATCGAGAATATTATTTAGTATAACTCTAGCAGCTCTCGTGATATTTTGTTCATCACTGAGAGATAACAGTTCCAGATTGTAACAGAGTTTATTGTTTAAATAAAGTTTGTTTTCTGTTACATAAGTTATTGAAGTTTGATTTGATTGTGATAAACACTGTATTCACCCCCTCTACAGTGAAAGTGTGACCTAACATTTATCTTGGTCATTTACACTTGATTTATTTTCAGAATATTAATGATGCCGTGAAAAATAATTAAATCAGTGGGAACGGTTTCAATTTTGAATTAAAACTGTTTCACCTTAATTAATGGAATATCTGGATAAGTGGAACGGTTTTTCCTTGAAAACAGGCAAGTGGGCAAGTAATGATTACTGTTTTCTCGCGCCCAGTAACTATCCGTTATTACTGCATGTCTGACAGGTGTCCAACGATATTTTATCAAACACCTAACAGGCATTTTAAATCTCAATTTTTCACATGGCACCTAAGGATTTAATCATTGATGGAGCTAAGTTTGTTCCAAACAACTATGCTGCAATTCTTGATCATGCTGAAGCTCCATCTGAATTGCATTTTGTGCAAGATCTTCTTGCACACAGTGAGATTGGGTATGCATTAACCCAGCCTTCAGTATTTTCGAGCCAACAAGTTCTGACGTTTTGGCGGACTGGGCACTTTGATGATGGTGGTAGACATGGCACTCCTAGTATTGTTTTCGAAGTGGGTGATTCTTCTTATGCAGTTACTCCTGGTATAATACGCAAGGCTCTACATCTCCCAGAAGGTTGTACCTTTTCAATTCCAGAAGAATCAGCTCTTCAGGAGTTAATGGTAAATTGGGGGTATGAAAAGAGTTTGGCAAAACTTGGGCAGTTGAAACGGGCTCATATCAGACGAGAATGGAGCTTCTTCTTCGACTGCATCACTAAAGCTTTTGGGAACAAATGTTCGAATTTTGATGCTATCCCAATTCTGAGTCAGCACATCGGGTATGCTATTATAAATCAAACTCATTTTGATTTTGCAACTGGTATAATTGGTTTTATTGGGGATAGGATGACAGAGGATATGAATGTTGTCTATTTTGCTAGATTCTGTCAACGTATTTATACTTTTTGTACTGATGAACCTCAATTAGTCAGTTCCTCAACCCCACCTTTTAAAGTTGCAAAACGCTACTTTAATGACCTGGTAAATGTTGACACTAAGAAATCAGTGGTTAGACCATTACAGATTCCTCAGTCTGTAAAACAGTACCTAGTATATGTTGATCCTGATACTTATAGATCTGTTTACTCTGATGTCCAACCAACAACAAACACTCAAAAACCATCATCCTCAGCACCTACCACTCATTCTACTCAACCTACCCTCAGGAAATATCTCAACTCCTATCTCTCCACTTCACAGACTATTCAACCCTCATCCTCAGCACCTACTGTGAAGCCTTCATCCTCCAAGCCAAAGAGGACAAAGTCTGTTCCTCAAACACCTCAAAAGAGAAGGAGGATTTCCTTGAGAGATGAATTTGATACTGAGGACCAGGTTCCTTCTTCAGAACCTGTTGTAGGTGAAGCTGAGAAAGAGACTTCTCAGAAGGATTCTGGAATTGGGGGATCTAGGCTTCTCAAAAGGCTTAGAAGAATGACAGTTCCTGAAACTCCCAAGGAATCCAAATCAACAACGAGATACAAGAAACAGAGGGCAAAAAGGCCAGTTTCAGATGATGAAGAAGAAGCAGCTAAGGAAGGGGATCAGGAATCTCTGATCTCACAAGACAAGGAATTTGCTACAGTCACTTCTTCTCCATCAACTATATCTAAGGAAGTTGTTTCTGAAAAGGCTACCACACCATCTGTGTCTCCTGTTGATCCAGGCACAAGTGCTGATATTGATGTTCAAAACTTGGTTGTACCTGAAGTAATTCTCTTAGAAGCTCCAACAGCAACTAATCCTTCAACAACACCTGTTACTGATGCTGTTCAAACTCCAGAGTTATCTACACCACCTTCTCTGCATCATGATGCTGATGATCAGACTTTAGGTGAGCATCAGGATTTGGCTGTTGATCAGAACTTAGAACCAGATCAGCAACTAGAGGATGTTGAAGCCTCCATTGCTACTCACACTGTTGTTTTATCAGAAGATACTGATTCTGTAAGTTCTGATGCTTCAAATGCTGGAGATACTGGTGATGCTGCTACAAATGCAGATGCAGATACAGCAGGTCCTTCAGGACATGCTCCTCAATAAACTACTCTTAAGTCTGAACTTGTTAAGAAGTTTGTTACCAAAGAAGCACCAGTGCCTTGGAGTGAAACTCCTGCAGGACAGGAGTGGACTAAGGAATGGAACTCAGTCACCCGTGTTCCAAATGCACAGAATCTGGCCGAGCAATTGACAAAAGCTGATGAGATGTTAAATACTGATGATTTCAAAACACGGCTTAGAGTCACTGCATTGAGTACTAAACATTTACAAGGTCTTCATTCAAATACTCATGCAGAGTTACATCTCTTAAGGGAAGAACTAATGAAGCAAGAACAAGTTCACAAGATTGATAAGAAAAAGTTCTTCCAACCTACCTTTGACAGGATTGCTTATATTGAGAAGACTCAAGATAATCAACAAGCTCAGATTGATGATATTCTGAAAAATCAAGCTTCTCAGCAATCACAACTTAATGAAATCCAATCTTCAGTTGAATTGCTTGTCTCTCTTCTATTACCTGCTGATGCCAAAAAGGGGGAGAAAGTAATTAAGTCCAAATGCAAGACTGACAAGACACTGAAAGGTAAGGATGATGGAAAAGATGATCGAGGAAGCTCTGTAATGGGTAGAGGTCATAGTCAAGGTAGAAGATTCACATCAAGACAAGCTAGTCACAGGACAAGTTCTGATACTGGGAAAAGAATAAGTTCTGCTACTGGTAAAAGGATAAGTTCTGATGAACTTTTAGATCTTGATGAGGAAATGTCAAGACAGTTATTTCTTCAGGAAAATCCAGGAATGGACTTGGAGAGTTTAATGAAAGAAGAAGCCAGGCTTAAATCAGAGAAAGTCACATCTAAATCTGAAGCTTCTGGTAAAAAGCCACTTCCAAAACTCAAAGGCATTGTGATCAAAGAAAGGACACAATCTGAAGCAACATTGGCTAGATCACAACCACAGATAGATACAAGATCCAAGGGTAAAGAAAAGGTTGGTGAACCTATCAAGGTTTATGTACCTCCTGAGGATGAAGAAATTACTGATGAAAAGGATGATCTTGCTCTGACTTTAAGAAAAGTTCTTAAAACAACCTCTGACATGGCTCAAGTTGTTCAGAGTCAAGAAATTGTAAGTTCTGATATTCAGAAGAAGCAAGTAACCTCTGACATAGCTCAAGTTAACTTGATATCAGAAGATAGACCAAAGACACTCCTACCAGGATTCACTAAAGCAAAACAGACTCAACCTTTGAAGACTACTGCAAGTGGTTTTGAAGCAAGAGTAGTTACTGGAAAGGAAGCAAGAGATAAAACTGGATTGGGAAGTGCTGATGAAAGGAGAATACAGAACACTACCAATGATCCAACTTCCTTGAGTGAACCAGGTATTGGAGCAACTCCTGAGAGATTGAATCAACTGGAATCTGTACAAATGGTTTACCATACCTACTTGAAATAATACATCTTGTTGTATTTCATGACAGATGGTAGGGTTTATCATATAAGGCAAAATGCCATTCCGTTGAAGTATTTTGAAGAATTGGAGCATGTACTATTCTTACTTCAAGTGGATGACAGATTGACAGGGACTGCTGCAAACTATTTGAAGGATCAGATTCAGAGACAGAATAGGCTTTATTCTGTTAAGTTTGATAGCACATACGTTCCAAAGTACAGAGATCACAAGGGTGATATAGTTGAAATGAAGCCCAATTCTGCTCAAATTATAACTACCTTTCTAGGGTACAGGGCTGTGGAATTCAATCTTGAGTCTGATAAAGCTTATTTGATCAGACTGGATCAGCATATAAGAAAAGCAAAGATCAATGATCTCAGAGCTGCAATCTTTCAAATTGGTGAAGATACTGCAGAGCTTAAAGATGCCAAAAGGAGAATGATTGATGAACTTAGATATGCTGAGAGATGTTTGTTGAAGAACTATCTCAGAACAACTCCTGACATCAGAGAGATCAGATAATGAAGCCAAGTCAAAGATCTACAACTGCTTAAATTCTGATATTTGAACAGACTGAAGTTGTTATCAGAAGTTAAATATTGGTAAAGCTTTAAGGACTGTAAGTTGTAGTTATCTAGTCTAATTCTCATGCATTTGTACTTAATGTTTTTGACATCATCAAATATCTGTTAAACTTGTATATTATGCTAATTTACAAGTTGGGGGAGATTGTTAGATATATTTGATAATGTCATGGCTAATATGATTTATGTTTAGATTTCAGATCTTACTTAACAGGACAAGTCAGTACTTAACCATTAATCAGTACTTATACTGGAAGTCAGGACTTAAGGATATCAGTACTTATATTATCAGGAGATAATCATCAGAAGTTAGATATCAGAACTTAAGTGCTGAAGGACGTTCAGATAAGGACAGTAGCTGATTAAAGGAAAGAAGATCGAGATAAACATAAGAAGAGATATGCATGAAGAAGGAGTTCCGTGAAGAATGGAATACTTGGAAGAAAAGATATCTGATTGATATATTTTAGGAAGCAGAATTATATTCCATATCAATTAGCGATTATCTTGTAACTGTGTAGTATATAAACACAGACATAGGGTTTACACTATAAGTGTTATCATATTCGAGAAGATTATTTATTGTAACCCTAGCAGCTCTCGTGATATTTGTTCATCACTGAAAGGTAACAGTTCCATACTGTAACAGAGTTTACTATTTCAATAAAGTTTGTTTTCTGTTACTTAAGATATTAAAGTTCGATTTGATTGTATTATACACTGTATTCACCCCCCTCTACAGTGTGTGTGACCTAACAAGTCAGTAGGCTAACCAAGGCAAATGAGAAGCTTGAGAGTGAGAAGCAAAAGACAGATCTACTGCTTTTGGAGCTTGAGTCAATCAAGCAAGAAAATGAATATCAGAAAAACAAGCTGAAGTGTGTTACTGAAATAAAAGTTGTGTTGAGGGAAAAGCTGAAAAAGAATGATGTCAAGTTGAAATCTTTCAGGGATGCATCTGATTTGGTTGGACAATACCATGAGAAGAACAAGCCATGTGCTAATATAGTTATTGGTCTTGATTATAATGTTTGAACAACAAGAAGAAAGATATAGGTGGCAAAGGAAAAGCAACAGAAAATGAAGATGTTCCAGTTATGCTGAAAAAGGTTGATTCACCTATGTTCAAAGTATGTGAAGTAGATTTCAGTGAAGAAGAGTTGATCATAAATCAAGAAATTGTTGACTTTGGGGTGAGCTATAACTACTGACTTGGATTTGAGTGGTGACAGCTTCACTTTCTTGACTGCCCTTGACTTTGACCTTTTTGGATTGCTAAGGATTGGTAAATTGAAGTCAGGAATTGGTATTTTATCCCACTCTATTGGCTCATCCTTGGGCACAATAGGTTCACCATGAATATTCCTGTAGGGATCCACCACCCTTATATCTTCAAATGCCACAGAGGGCTTTGATGCTTGAGTTGTAGCTGGTGTGGGTACCTTAGGAAATTGATCTTCCAATTCTTTGTCAATAATATCCAGTTTCCTTTTTTTTCTTCTAGCCAATTCTTTCTTCCTTGGGGATTTCTTATGTTCTTCAATTTTCTTCTTTGATTCAGCAGCTTCAGATGGTTGTGAGGGAATTTGTTGAGATGAATTCACAGCCTGTAGCTTGGCCAAGATAGCAATCTGCTCTTTCTTTTGTTTAGTCTTATTTGCATCTAGAGCAGCTTGCTTCTTTTCCTACTTCAATCTGGCTTTTTCTTCTCTCTTTGCTTGAGCAAATTGTGGATGTCCAGCTACCACACAAATTTCCTTTCCATTTCTGAATATCTTAGCAAATCTCCTTTTTGAAGCTGAATCAGCTGGATCTTTATAGAAGACAATTGATCTTGACAGAAGCTTCTTCTCATCAGGCTTAGGTGTCTCATACACAGTGTCCAAGGGGTTCTTCAAAGATGATTTTGGATAATTTGCCCTTGATTTAAGAATTGTTTCAGTCTTTGGAGACTTGATGCAGGAAGATTGTCCTCTTTCCAGATAATTCATGCTCATCTCATTCACACTGATTTGCTTCACTTGAGAGTGATGGATGACTGACTTAACTGGCTCCTTGACAAGTTCAAACTTTTTCTGTATCTCCTCATCAATCTTCTCCCAGTTGATCAAACTCAACTTTTCTTTCTCAGCAACTTTCAAATTTGTTATTGCTGCTTGAATCAGATCTATACCATCTGCAACTGGTGGCTTGGAGACAGTAATTGAAGGTACAATTACTTTGTTGATTTGTACTTGAAGTTTCTCCCCCTCACTTGGTCCTTTCTCCCCCTTACTTGATTCTCTCTCCCCCTTTTTGTTATCATCAAGTTGAGGAGTTAGGCCTTGTGCTTTAGCCAGTTGCATGAGAAGATTTGTCTGAGTCTGTTGATTTTGAAGAAGGGTAGCCACTGAATTCTCAATAACTTGAACTCTATCTTCCAGCTTGGCCAGCTTCTTTTCAGAATCTGATTCTCTCCTCAGTCTTAGTAATAGATCCTGCATGGTACCATATGGCATGACTGAATCCAGCTTCTCAGAATTATAGGCCTTCAAGTCAGCTATATCCTTTTTGAGTTCATCCACACTCAGATTCTGTCTTAACTGCTGGATCTTCATGAGATGTAGAGAGTCTAGGTGAGCTTGAAGAATAGCCTTGGTACCAGCATCTGAAGTTTCCTGAAGGGCCTTTTGAATAGCCATAACTTGCTTAACCAAGGATACACCAAATTGTCTTGGTGTTGATTCCTTTGTCCATGCCCATTCAGGTAAATCTGAAACAGAACTTGGGCCTTCATATCCCCCTAAGTTCATGCTTCCATCCAAAGAAACAGAGTCATCATCATTAGAATTTACTTCAAATTCTTCAGATGACTCACCAGCTTAGGAAGGCATCCTATTGACAGCAACTTTATCTCTTTGAAGAGATTCTGAGGTGTGTACTAAGTTCAAAGTCTGTTCTGCCTCCACATTGCCCTGAGCAGCCAACAATTGATAGGCTGACACAGGATGAGTAAAAGTGTCAGCATCCAAGGAAATGTTATCAATTACAGCTTTGTAATGTTGCTGAAATTGTCTTTCCTTTTCAGCATCATCCACAATCATTGACTCACTAGTAATGGCTGGATCCACCCTTATTTCTCCTGTAGCTGCCTTTCTCTCATAATCTCTCTTTTGTTGTATCAGGGTCTCGCCCTAGCTCCCCACCCTCACACCCTCACCTTCACCTACTAAGGTGGGACTCCTCTCACTCACTTTTGCCAATCCTGAATAAATGGATTGCTGATTTTCACTCTTTTCCTCTCCTTTTGCCTGGGAGCAACCCAGCCTCTGACTCAATACACTCTCCTCTCTCAGTCCTAAGAGTGACTGTACAACCACTAAATCTTCTGCACTTGAAATAATTGAAAATTTAAGTTGTGCAGAGATACTCGACGGATAAGTGATATCTGTCGAGTGAGTGGTAATGCTATCTGACGGATAATTGCTGTTAGGCTTATCCTTCGGGATACAATCACTACTCGACGGATGAGCAATATCCATCAAGAGAGTAGAAATGAATGAGGTGGGAAGAGAAACTATTGTTGACTCTGTGTTGATTGAAGATATTTAAGGCACAGATGTCATAATAGAATCTGAAAGAATTGGTAAGTGAGCCAACAAATCATCTAAAAGATGATGCTCACTTGTACAGAGTTAAAGAAGGGGAATCAGGAATTGAAGTGTTTATCATATCCACTTCCAGAGAGTTTGTTGGTGAGTATGGTGTTTCAGATGCTTCTATTATTAGAGATTTTGGCTGTGACTCCACATTTATTGAAGCCACATCAAACTGAATTGAGAAAGTGCAGGGATTGTGTCTTTAGCACCAGTTTGCACTGTGTGTGTGCCCTGTGCATCCCCAGAGGTTTTAGATTTCTTCTTTCTTGTGTAAGTTTGGGGTGAGCTTGTGTCCCTAACCCTTTTGGCCTGTGCTCTTGGCTGAGAGCTTTGTTCAATAACTGCATCCTTTTGGGAGGATGCAGCTAGAAGTGAGCTTTTATCCTTTTTAAGCACTGCAATTTGTTGGGAAACTGCAGTGTGGCTAGACTGGGATTCACTCAACTCTCCAACCTTATTCTTGGGGTTTCTTTGATGTTCACCCCTTCCCTCACCTAACTTACCCTCCTTCACACTCCCCTCTGTGGTTTTGGTGGATTTTTCAACTGGTACCTTTTGAGAGATACCAGAGGGGGTTTTCTTTTATTTGGATTTAGAAATAGCAGTAGTTTTGGCAGCTTTAGTAGGCAACTGTTTGGTCATTGTCACAGTTGCCATAGCTACTCCTGAACTCAAAGAAATTGAGGAGGTTGGAATAGTTGTAGGGATGGATGAACTTACCTCACTTACCTGAGGTGCCTGCATTACAGGAAAATAGAATATTGGCACATCCCTGTGATGGTTGGCTCTGTTCAAATCTGTAATGAGTCTTCTCTCTTGAACCCAACAAGCCAGTTTGTTGTTTGGATTCTCAAGTACAATCTCTTGACATAGATGGTTAGCCAATAACATGAAAAATCTAGCATCATACACATTTTTTCCTCTTTTAGCTAACTCACCTAGTTTAAAACCTAACTCAATCAAGACAAGGTCACTGAAATTATAAAATTTATCTGTAACTAGCATGTATAGCATGTTAAGCATGAAAATGTTCACAGAATCAAAATTACTGACTTTTCCAGAGAAACCCTTAGTAACAACATCACACATGAAACTCCACTCCTTCCTAAGACCTATTCTTCTAATATCACTCAGTTTAGAAGTAGGAAGTGCATAATGCATGGAATTAAGCATATTGATAATATCAGTGTCAGTGTGTGGTGAAGTCATATTATTATCAGGAATTTTGAAACATGTTTTTATCACATCACTATTGATACAGAATTCATTACCTTTGATGGTTAGAGTGATGGTCTTGTCAATAGAGTTGTAGATTTCAGTGGTCCACATCTCTTCAACAACTTCACAGAATATTGTGGGTGATTCCAGCATGGCGTAATTTAGCTTGCAGTTCTTCACAAAGTCCATCATCTTGTGATAGTCCTCTGATTGTTGAATACCCTTATTGACCAATACAGTGAAGTTGTTCTTCTCATAAATGAACCCAGTTTGAGACATAATCTTTACTACAGGTGCCATTGTTAGAGAAAGAAAGCTTGAAGAGAAAGAGAATATTTGCTTGAGAGAGAATGAAATAAGAGCAGTTGAATTTGAGAATAATAAAAGAAAATAATTGGAATGAAATAAGCTTTTATACTATCTCAAAAATAACTGACAAAAATAATAAAGAAAGATAAATTAACCAATAGAAATTGCCTAAAATAGCCGTTTAAAAGTAAACTGTAAAAATTCCACCCATTATCCGTCATGTAATGCGTAAAAACTGTAAGTATACTCGATGGATAATGTTCAGGGAATTAACGGCTGAGATTAAGACAATTCGACGGATGAGGATAAACAGATATCCGTCGAGACATAAAGTATTCCAGAAAAATAATTGACTTTTATTAGCAAGTAGTATATCGACGGATGACTAAACTCGATGGATAAGGGTCATCCGTCGAGATGCAAATTTTGACTTAGCCAAAATTTCATCCAAGACTTAAAATTCAACCAACTTTCTGGCTACATTCCAACTTGCAAAATCACTCATATAAATTTAAGTGTAATTAAGCATACCTAACTCACTTACCAACCTTGAAAAGGTGGATTCATCCAGTGGCTTGGTAAAGATATCTGCAAGTTGCTTCTCACTTAGAACAAAATGTAATTCCACAGTACCATTCATCACATGTTCCCTTATGAAATGGTACTTGATGTCTATGTGCTTTGTCCTTGAATGTTGATTTTCAGTGATGGCAATTGCACTTGTGTTATCACATAAAATATGAATCCTCTCAACTTGCAAACCATAGTCTAGCAATTGATTTTTCATCCATAAAATCTGTGCACAGCAACTGCCAGCAGCAATATATTCAGCTTCAGCTGTAGAAGTAGAAACTGAATTTTGCTTTTTACTGAACCAGGACACAAGCTTGTTTCCTAGAAATTGACAGGTTCCTGTTGTGCTCTTTCTGTCAATTCTACAACCTGCATAATCTGCATCTGAATAACCAGTTAGATCAAAACCAGAATCTCTAGGGTACCGAATGCTAAGTTTTGGTGTTCCCTTGAGATATCTGAAAATTCTCTTAATAACTATCAAGTGAGATTCTCTAGGATCAGCCTGAAATCTAGCACACAAATATGTAGCAAATATTATATCTGGCCTACTAGCTGTTAAGTACAGAAGAGAGCCAACCATGCCTCTATAACTTGAAATATCCACAGACTTTTCAGTAGTGTTTAATTCAAGCTTAGTTGCAGTGGTCATGGGAGTTTTCCCAGATGTACAATCCAATAGATCAAACTTCTTTAAAAGATAAAAAATATATTTAGTTTGACTAATGAATATTCCATCACTAACTTGCTTAACTTGTAAACCAAGAAAGTAAGTTAGTTCTCCCATCATACTCATTTCATACTTACTTTGCATCAATTTGGCAAACTTTTTACAAAGTTTCTCATCTGTAGAGCCAAAAATAATATCATCTACATAAATTTGAACAAGTATGCTAGAGCCATTAATATTTCTGAAAAATAAAGTTTTAGCTACAGTACCTCTTGTGAAGTGATTTTCCAAAAGGAACTTTGATAAAGTGTCATACCAGGCTCTAGGTGCTTGCTTCAGTCCATAAAGTGCTTTCAGAAGATAATAGACATATTCTGGAAAATTTGGATCCTCAAAACCAGGAGGTTGATTGACATATACTTCTTCCTCCAAATCTCCATTCAGAAAGGCACTTTTGACATCCATTTGATAGACCTTGAAATTGGCATGGGCTGCTTAGGCTAAGAAGATTCTGATAGCTTCAAGTCTTGCAACAGGAGCAAAAGTTTCATCAAAATCTATTCCTTCTTGCTGACAATAACCCTTAGCAACCAATCTAGCTTTATTCCTGATTACTATGCCATTTTCATCCATCTTGTTTCTGAATACCCTCTTGGTGTCTATTGGATTCTTTCCTTTAGGCTTGGGAACCAGCTTCCATACTTTATTCCTTTCAAATTGGTTTAGCTCCTCCTGCATAGCTAAAATCCAATCAGGATCCAATAAAGCTTCTTCTACCTTCTTTGGTTCTTCCTTTGATAGAAAGCTGCTGTATAGACATTCTTCCTGAGTTGCTCTTCTTGTTTGAACTCTAGAAGAAACATCACCAATGATAAGCTCAAAGGGGTGATCTTTTATCCATTTCCTTTGCTGAGGTAGATTAGCTCTAGATGAAGAGGCCTCATGATTGTCTTGATGTGTGATTGAGTTTTGATTGCTAGAAACTCCCCCTGAGTTTGTGGATCTTTGATTTGAGAAAGGAGAATTTTATGTAGGTGATCTGTCTTGACTTCCTGCTCCTTTTGATAACCCGACGGATGGTGAATTTTGAGTACCGACGGATGAGGCAGGTTGTCTTCCGACGGATAACACAGATTGCCTTCGACGGATGAAGCATTATGCAACTCGACGAATGTTGAGTTTTGTGCTTTATTGGTGGTAGATTTATCTGCATTATCCTTAGACACTGTTTCTTGATCACTCTCATCATCACTTTCATCACTAACCATCTCAACATTGTCGAATTTGAGGCTCTCATGGTAATCTCCATCTTCCAGTCCTTCAATCTTTTTATCATCAAACACAACATGTATAGATTCCACAACAATGTTGGTTCTTAGATTGTAGACTCTATATGCTTTACCAACAGCATATCCAACAAAAATTCCTTCATCTGCTTTAGCATCAAACTTTCCATTTTGATCAGTTTGATTTCTCAGGATATAGCATTTGTAGCCAAAGACATGAAGAAAGTTTAGAGTTGGCTTCTTATTCTTGAACAATTGATAGGGAGTCATGCATCTTGCTTGATTAATCAGAGAAATGTTCTGAATGTAGCATGCAGTATTTACAGCTTCAGCCCAGAAATATGTTGGTAGTTTAGATTCTTCAAGAATTGTCCTTGCAGCTTCAATAAGTGATATGTTCTTCCTTTCCACTACTCCATTCTGTTGTGGAGTTCTTGCTGCTGAAAACTCATGTAAGATCCCATTTTCTTCACAAAATGCTCTCATGACATAGTTCTTGAACTGAGTTCCATTATCACTCCTGATTCTTCTAACTTTGAAATCAGGATGATTGTTAACTTGCCTTATGTGATTGATGATGATTTCATGAGCCTCATCTTTAGACTTTAGGAAATATGTCCAAGAGAACTTTGAGAAATCATCTACAATTACTAGGCAAAATCTTTTCCTTGAAATTGACAATACATTGACTGGTCCAAACAAATCCATGTAAAGCAGTTGCAAAGGCTCTTCAATTGCTGAATCAAGTTTCTTCCTGAATGATGCTTTAATCTGCTTCCCCTTTTGGCAGGCATCACACAGTCCATCCTTTGTAAACTCCACTAGAGGAATGCCTCTTACTAGTTCTTTCTTTACCAGCTCATTCATGGTCTTGAAGTTTAAATGGGATAGCTTTTTGTGCCATAGCCAACTTTCATCTTGACTTGCTTTACTGAGAAGGCAAGTTACAGATTCTGCTTTAGTTGAGTTGAAATCAGCTAGGTACACATTTCCTCTTCTCACACCAGTGAGAACCACTTTCTTGCTTTGATTATTAGTCACAACACAGGCTTCTTTGTTGAAGGTTACTGAATTGCCTTTGTCACAAAGCTGGCTGATACTCAACAGATTGTGTTTGAGACCATCCACTAAGGCAACCTCCTCTATGATGACATTATCCTTTGAAATCAAGCCATATCCCACAGTATAACCCTTGTTGTCATCTCCAAAAGTAATACTTGGGCCAGCTCTCTCTTTAAACTCTGTAAGCAGGGTAGAATCACCAGTCATGTATCTTGAACAACCACTATCCAAGTACCAACGATTCTTTCTGTTTCCCTGCACACATCAAAATCAAATCAAGTTAATTTTGGTACCCAAGTTTCTTTGGGTCCTGCCTTGTTAGCTTTCTTCTTCTGTTTCTTAGGTCTTAACTCATTTGACTTGGGAATTTCATATTCTTCCTTAGTCATTTGGGTTGGGCCTTTGAAACCATTTAATGCAACAGAATTATCATGCTTATTATAGCTACCAGGAAATGGCATGCTTGGTGTAAACATGTTATTCCAGCAAGGCATGCTAAATGGCATTTGAGGCATACTATATGCAGCATAATATGGATTAGGTGCAAATGGCATATTAGCAAACTGTGCATTCATATTTTGTGTAGGCATAGCATTAACAGGCATGGGAGGTATGGCATTCATGTTAGGAAATTGAGACTGAACAGACATGGGAGTAGGCATGGCAGATTTGCAATTAACAGACAAATGATTCACACTACCACACTTGACACAGATTATTCTAGGAGCATATTTATCAGGTGTGTAGTTATTGTGTTTGTTAATCCCTACTTTACCATTCCTATTGTTTTTCCTTTTAGTCTCTGATTTTACCTCAATTTTCTCAAGTCTGTCACTCAACTATTTGACAGTCATGTGACCAACATTAGCCTTTTTCCCTTTCTTAACTTGACTTGACTCTCCTGAAACAAAGTTCTTGGAAACAGACCCATACTTCTCATTTAGCTTGATTAGTTTGGCTTTGCTAATGGGCTTGCTCACAGCCGACGGATGAGGATTTTTATCTTTCGACGGATAACACTTTTTGTTATCCGACGGATAATCCTCATCATCCGTCGAGTCTACATCTGTCAGCAAACCATCTACCAATTAGGTTCTAGTTTCTCTTTATTCTTTTTCCAGGCTTCATCACAAAAAGACTCAATTCCTTGAACTTTGGTGATTTGAGCATGGACATCCCTGGATGTTTTCCATGCTTTAATCACCTCTTGTTCACGCTCGAGCTGCTTTTTTAAAATCTCTTCCTTTTTCAAGGACTCAGTTAATTCCTCCTTAGCAATATTACACTCAATTCTTAATTTCTCAAAATCAATAAACTGAGACTCAAGCACATTATTCCTCTCACTTAAAAACAAGTTGTTTTCTTTGATTTTAGCATTTTCTTTAGTAAGAGACTTAAGTATAACACGCAAATGATATAATTCTGTAGACATATCATTGATGGCATCATTACACTCAGCTTTAGATAAATGTGCAAGGTTTGTAGTAATTACCTGATTGCTTGAGGAACTTGTCTCTGTTTCATCAGACTTGGCCATTAGGACTAGATTGACATAGCTGACATCCTCATCTTCATCCAAACCATCTGCTGCCCAGTCATTCTCTTGTGTAATAAAAGCCCTTTCCTTTTGTTTGAGTAGATCAAAGTATTTTTGCTTATAATCAACAGACTCAAGCCTTTTCTTACTGGAATCTGACTTTCTACACTCATTTGCAAAATGCGCTGCCAAGCCACATTTGAAACATTTGAATTTTGACTTATCCACCATGTTTCTATTTGGCTTGACTGCTCCAAAGTTCTTTTTGAACTTGAGCTTGGAAAATCTCCTGGAAAGAAATGCTAGGTGCTCATTAATGTCCTCCATGTCATCTTGGCTCAATGAATCTTCACTTTCTGCTGCAAGCCCCTTGCCCTTATTCTCACAGACCTTTGAAGTTGATTCTACAGCTTCCATCTTCACTTCCTTCTCCTTTTCCAAATCAGCAACTAGTGCAATGGATCCTCCTTTCTTCTTTCCTCTCTCCATCCTTACATCCTGCTCTATCTCAAGCTCATAGGTCTTCAGGATGCCATACAGTATCTCCAAAGTAAACTCTTTATAATTTTGTGAGTTTCTTAATGAGACTGTCATTGGTTTCCATTCCTTTGGAAGAGATCTAAGGAATTTCATATTAGAGTCTTTAGTCTGATAGACTCTTCAATGCAACTTAAGAGCATTTAGTAGTTTTTGGAATCTACTAAAAATGTCAGTGAGTGACTCACTTTCCTCATTGTGAAAATGCTCATATTGCTGAATTAAGAGCTGCATTTTATTTTCTCTAACTTGCTTAGTGCCATCACAGATTATCTGTATAGTATCCCAGACTTTCTTGGCAGTTTTGCAGTTAATAATGTTGTCAAACATGTCTGCATCAATTACATTGAACAGAATGTTCATGGCCTTTTTATCCTTCCTGACTTGTTCAATATCAGGATCAGACCATTCGTGCCTTGGTTTGGGGACTGATGGCTCATTTCCTGTTGCAGCTCTCATTGGAACATGAGGACCTCTTTCTATGCAGTCCACATAGGCCTCATCTTGAGAAAGCATATGAAGATGCATCTTTACCTTCCAATGATTGTAATAATCTTTATCTAGAAAAGGAATCTTGACTTCAACGTCTTTCTTGTTCATCTTGCTGAATTGTTTTGATCTTTAAACTCTTTGTAGATTAAGAGCCTGCTCTGATACCAATTGTTAGTCCCTTAACAATATAGCAAGAATTACAGAAGGGGGTTTGAATAGAATTCTTGAACCTTTTTCTCGAAATAAAAATGTTCAACTCAAATATAGATATAAATGTTTTGATTAGCACAATGCGGAATAGAAACTTAATTGAATCAAAACATAAGTAATTAAAAACAAGAGTCTTTAAAAACTTTCTGGTGGATTTAAACAATTCCACCAGAGATATATATTATATATCGAGAGGACTCTGTGTGCAAGAATGCTCACAGCTGCTTACAAATCGAACTGCTGAGAATACAGGGAAATGCTAAGGATTTTGTTTACAAAGATTTCTCTGTTTTTGTGTCTCAACACTTGTATTTCTATTTGCTACGTTCTTGGTTTATATATTACCAAGATTACAAAGTCAAAAAGACTGAAAAAATATAAAAACTATCAGACTTAAGCTTTGTTGTTTTTCGTCCTCTATTACCCAGTTAATGGGCTTCCAGAGTAGATTTGTATACATCTCGACGGCTGTGCTCAGCTTTCTCTGTTCAACTGCTGTTTGAATTCTTTATATAATCATCCGTTGGATTTTATGAACATCCGTTGGATATATGATCATCCGTTGACTTTCTGAACATCCGTTGATGACTTCATTGATCATACGGCGACTGTTATACTGAACATCCTTTGATAGTCATTTGATCATCCGTCGATGGCTTTGTTAATCATCCGTCGGTAGCTATTTTGGCACTTGACTTCATTTCACTTATGCAGAATTACAAGACATCATTTATATACAATTAATCAGCCTATTCTGCATATCTAGTTAAAGTCAACATGACTTATAGGCTACTACAGAATCTATACAAAGATGTATACAGAACTGTGCTACAGACTTATTATTACATAAGCTACTCACTCGATGGATAATTAGTTAACATCCGTCAGGTCTATAATGAGTTATCCGTCGGGATTATAATTCTTATCCGTCGAGTGCTACATTATTTCACTAAGTAAAATCTACTTAGATGTTTTGTTTATGAAACCATCAAGTACACAACATATGCACAACAGAAAGCCTAAAAAGGTGAAGAAAGATAAGGCATATCTTGAAATGGAAGCAAAGTATGAAGCTCTCTTGAAGAAGCAGTCTGGAAAATTTTATATTGCAGAAGGAAAAAGTTGGGATGATACTGATGTTAATGATGTGGATGAAGAAGTTGGAAACTATGCACATATGGCTTTTGAGCATGGAGAAACATCCACTTCAAAATAAAAGGTACCAACTATAACCACTATTGATTTAAATGATAGTCAATATAAGGAGACTATGGAGAAGATGAGTGTGGAGATGTTTCATATATACACTAGCCTAGTAGCAGCTACTGAGGAAGTCAGTAGGCTAACCAAGGAAAATGAGAAGCTTGAGAGTGAGAAGCAAAAGACAAATCTACTGTTTTTGGAGCTTGAGTCAATCAAGCAAGAAAATGAATATCAGGAAAACAAGCTGAAGTGTGTTACTGAAATAAAAGTTGTGCTGAGGGAAAAGCTGGAAAAGAATGATGTCAAGTTGAAATCTTTCAGGGATGCATCTGATTTGGTTGGACAATACCATGAGAAGAACAAGCCATGTGCTAATATAGTTATTGGTCTTGATTATGATGTTTGAACAGCAAGAAGAAAGATATAGGTGGCAAAGGAAAAGCAACAGAAAATGAAGATGTTCCAGTTATGCTGAAAAAGGTTGATTCACCTATGTTCAAAGTATGTGAAGTAGATTTCAGTGAAGAAGAGTTGATCATAAATCAAGAAATTGTTGATGAAGACAATGAGAAGAAGAATGCAGAAACAACTCCAACTTCCAAAGCTGAAAAGAAGCCCATGGTCAACCAAGATTCCAAGACACCTGTCAAGAAAATGAAAACTGAAGATGCAAGAGAGAAGAAGAAGAATAGAAATGGGAAGATTTGGATAAAAAATAGCAACAATTTTGCTTATGTTGCAGATGCTCCAAGGAAGCAATATCAAAGATGTGGCTCTGTGAATCATCTAACTCACCTTTGTAAAAAAGTTGTTAGCAAGCGAGTAGAAGAAGCATGCAAGTACAATGAAGCAAATGCAAATGATCCATACTCATTCTGTGACAAGTTTGATTGCATCCCTTGCAACTTGAAAGTGATGAAAAGTTGCCACAAGCTGAGAGTAGACCTCAAAGAAGTAAAAATTGGGTCTACATCAAAAAGGGAAAATGCACAACATTTAATGAACTCTATTTTATCTGAAACAACTCATTCTGATCCTGCTCACTCTGTTAACAAGAAGAAAGTACCCAACACTGCTCGGGTTGCTAAACATACTTAAACTCATTATGTGCAGGGCAAAAAGAAGAAAATCATATGGATTATAGAAAGTGGATGCTCAAGACATATGATAAGTGATATAGCCCTACTATCACAGTTTGAGGAGAAGGCTGGCCCATTGGTGACTTTTGGAGACAACAACAAAGGCTTCACAATGGGATATAGAAAATTGATCTTTGGAAATGTTGTCATTGATGATGTAGTACTAGTAGATGGTCTTGAAGTGAATCTTCTCAGTGTTAGCCAATTTACAGAAAAAGGTTTTAAAGTTTTATTCAACAAAGAAGAATGCACTTTTATCAACAAGAAAACTGGTGAAGTTGCTTGGAAAGAAGCAAGGAAAGGAAGCTTATTTGTTGCAGACTTGGACTCAGCAAATAAGGATGGAATTAGTTACTTCTACACCAAGGCATCTGTAAAACCAAGCAAACTATGGCATAAGAAGCCGTCTCACTTGAATTTCAAGGCAATTAACACTCTGGTCAAAAAGGAGTTAGTGAGAGACATGCCTATTCTGGAGTTTGCTCAAGATGAAGTCTGTGTCAAAAAGGGAAAATGAAAAAACCAAGTCAAAAGAGCAAAACTGTGAATTCTATAAGTGCACCTTTGCAACTTATTCACATAGATTTGTTTGGACCAGTTAATGTTCGGTCAATTTCAAGAAAAATATATGCACGTGTGATGGTGGATGACTACTCAAGGTACACATGGGTAGAATTTATGCACTCTAAAGATGAAACTCCATGCATCATAATTGAACACATCAAGAATATTGAGAAGCAAGTTGAAGATCAGAATTATGTGAAAAGATTGAGGAGTGACAATGGAACAGAATTTAGGAATACAACCTTAACTGAATTCTGCAAAGATAAAGGCATTATTCAAGAATTCTCAGCAGCTAGGACACCTCAACAAAATGGTGTAGTTGAGAGAAATAACAGAACATTGGTGGAGGCTGCTAGAATAATTCTACAAGATGCAAAGTTTCCAACTAGTTTTTGGGAAGAGGCTGTTAACACTGCATGTTATACTCAAAACAGATATCTTATTAACATGAATCTTGGCAAATCACCCTACTCAATCTTGTCTAAAAGAAAGCCTACTGTAAAGCATCTTCATGTGTTTGGAAGCAAGTCTATGTATTGAAAGATAACTCTAAAAATGTGGGAAAATTTGACTCTAAAGTTTTTGAGGTGATTTTTTCTGGGATATTCATTGGAAAGAACTGCATACAAATGAAGGTGAAGCCCTAAAATTTGAAAATCTCAACATTGATAGTGATTCTGAAGATGGAGCTGAAGTCACTGCAAATCACAGAACAAATGAAGATTCAAATGAACAAGTGAATCGTGAGATTAGAAGCTCATTACATGAACATGAATTTGATAGCATAAACTCAGGGGGAGAAAGAGAAGAAAATTCAGGTAGTCATGACAGTAATGAAAAAGATGCAGAAAACACAAGTCAACAAACTCACACAAGGAAGTGGGATAGAAGTCACACTAGAGAAGTAATTATTTGAGATCCAACTGCTGGAGTGAGGACTAGAAGTGCAACTACAAATGAATGTCATCATGCATATTTTCTGTCACAAGTTGAGCCAAAGAAAACTGAGGAAGCCCTTCTTGATCCTGATTGGATATCTGCTATGCAAGAAGAGTTAAATCAGTTTGAGTGAAACAAATTTTGGAAATTGGTTCCTGCACCAAAGAACAGAAGTATTATTGGAACAAAGTGGGTGTTCAGGAACAAGATGGATGAAAATAGAATGGTTATCAGAAACAAAGCAAGGCTAGTTGTAAAAGGCTACTCACGGGAGGAAGGAATTGATTATGATGAAACTTTTGCTCCAGTTATAAGACTTGAAGCAATAAGGATTTTCCTGGCATTTGCTGCATATTTAAATTTCAAAGTATATCAAATGGATATGAAAAGTGCATTCCTTAATGGTGAGTTGGAAGAAGAGGTTTATGTGCAACAGCCACCTGGCTTTGAAGATTCAGAATTTCCAAATTTTGTATACAAGCTCCTCAAGGCTCTCTATGGACTTAAACAAGCACCTAGAGCTTGGTATGACATATTATCAGAATTTTTGATTAAGCACGGATTTACTAGAGGTACAATTGACATGACTCTCTTCTACAAGAAGCATGGTGATGATATGATCCTAGTACAAATCTATGTGGATGATATTATCTTTGGCTCTACTAATGAAAAGTTGTGCTAAATATTCTCTAAAAAATGCAGAGTGAATATGAAATGAGTATGATGGGGGAATTAAGTTACTTTCTTGGACTTCAAGTCAGTCAAAGAAGTGATGAAATCTTCATCAGCCAAACTAAGTATGTCAAAGATTTATTGAAAAAGTTTAGCATGATTGATTGTTCATCTGCATCTATACCTGTGTCTACAGCAACAAAGTTGGATGAAGATAAAAAGGGCAAGAGTTAGATATTTCAAGCTATAGAGGAATGATTGGATCATTGATTTACTTAACTGCCAGTAGACGAGACATCATGTTTGTAACATGTCTATGTGTAAGATTTCAAGCCAATCCAAAAGAATCACATTTGATGGCTGTGAAAAGGATTTTTAGATACTTAAAGGGGACTCCTAACTTGGGATTATGGTGTCCTAAGGGAACTGGTTTTGAAGCTTGTTAAGAATATATTTTGCTTGATGATAAGTTAAACAAAACACTTAGTAGATATTATTTAGTGAATTTGTAGCTTTCAACGGATGATCACTTCAACATCCCTTGAAAGAGTAGCTTATGTTACAATAAGATTAGTAGCACATTTCTGCATATTATAATGCCTTAGTGAACTACATGTTGTAGAATGTCTAAGTCATCTTGACCATTAGATTGATATGCAAGATAGGTTGGTTAATTTTAAATATTAGATGCCTTATAATCTTGTATAAATGAAATAGAGTTAACTGCCATGAAGACAGTCTCAACAGATGTTTTACTAGGCTTCAACGGATGATCAGCTAAAGCTTCAACGGATGCTTCACAAAGTTTCAACGGATGATCAGCAAAAGTTTCAACGGATGATCAACCATAGTTTCAATGGATGATCCAATGAAGTTTTAATGGATGATCAAATTCAAAAGGGCAGTTAATAGTGACTTGACAGTCACATGCGTTGATTGTATGCAAAAGGAATGTTGCAGCCTATTATCAGGTTTTAGAGAACAAATAAGCATTTCCATTTCCATGCTTAACTGAATATATTCAAAGATGTTGGATTGAGAAATGAAGCAGCATGAAATTAGACTAGAAACATTTTGTCTTATTTGTTTATCTTTTTATCATGTAACTTGGTGATATATAAACCAAGTGTAGCAAGTAGAACAAAAATACAAGTAAGCAAGCAATTACTAGTGTTAGGAATATGTTGTGAACTTGATGATAAATTAAACAAATCACCTTAGTAGATTTAACTTAGTGAATTTTGTAGCACTCGATGGAAGATCTAATATAGTCCCGACGGATAAACTTTACAGTCCTGACGGATGACAGATCAACATCCATCGAGTGAGTAGTTTATGTAATAATAAGAATTGTAGCACATTTCTGCAAACAACTTTGTGTAGATTCTGTAGGAGTATATGACTCATGTTGACTACTAGTGGATATGCCGAAAAGGTTGATTAATTGTAAATATGAGATATCTTGTAATTCTGTATAAGTGAAATGGAGTCAAGTGACAAATAGTTACCCGACGGATGATCAACAAAGTCTCCTGACGGATGACAAACATGTACCCGACGGATGATCAAATTCAAATATCTGTTGACAGTGACAACACAGTCACATGTGTTGGGTGTTTGTAAAAGGAATGTGGCAGCCTGTTAAGTAGGAATTTGAGAACAAAGAAGCATTACCATTTCCATACAATTGTGAAGATATTCAAAGATGCTTGAATAGAGTACTGAAGCAGCATGGAGTTAGACTAGATATGTTTTGTTTTATTATCTTATCTTACTGTCATGTAAACTTGGTGATATATAAACCAAGTGTAGCTAGTAGAATAACTATTGAATTAAGTAGATACATTTTCAGAGAAACATATCAAGCTATATCCTGTAAGTATTTCTCTGTAGTTTAGTTATTCAAACTTGTAAGAAGCTGTGAGCTATTCAAGCTTCACAGGTTTCTCATTCGATATATATATATATACATATATATATGGTGGATACTTTCAAGTCCATCAGAAAGTTTTAACAGCTCTAGTTTTTATTGCTTAGTGTTTTGATTTCTATCACTTTTCAATCCGCACAACTGATAATCAAACACTGTTATATTTATCGAGTTAGAACTGTTTTAATGTCAGAAAAAGTAGCCAGAATTACATTCAACCCCCCTTCTGTAATTCTTGTTGTATTGTTAGGGAATAATAATTGGTATTAGAGCAAGTTCTTGAAGTACAAAGAGTATAAAGATCACAACAAACAACAAGATGAACAAGAAGGATGTTGGAGTCAAAATTCCATTTCTGGACAAAGACAATTATCGCCACTGGAAGATGAAGATGCACCTCCATCTTCTTTCTCAAGATGTGGCCTATGTGGATTGCATAGAAATAGGGCCTCATGAACCAATGAGAGCTGCAACTGGCAATGAACCATCTGTTCCCAAACCTAGGCATGAATGGTCAGATCCTGATATTGAGCAAGTCAGGAAAGATAAGAAGACCATGAACATATTGTTTAATGGAGTTGATAGTGACATGTTTGATAATATCATTAACTGTAAAATAGCCAAAGAGGTTTGGGACACAATCCAAATTATTTGTGATGGTATTGAGCAAGTAAGGGAGAACAAGATGCAGCTACTGATTCAGCAATATGAGCATTTCCACTGTGAAGAAAGTCAGTCTCTCACTGATATTTTTAGTAGATTTCAAAAGCTACTAAATGCTCTGAAGTTGCGTGGAAGAGTCTATCAAACAAAAGACTCTAACCTCAAGTTCCTTAGATCTCTTCCAAAAGAGTGGAAGCCAATGACAGTCTTATTGGGAAATTCTCAGGATTACAAGGAGTTCACCTAGGAGAGACTATATGGCATCCTAAAAACTTATGAGCTTGAAATAGATCAAGATGAGAGGATGGAGAAAGGAAGGAAGAAAGGAGGGTTCATAGCACTGGTTGCTGAGTTAGAGAAGGAGAAAGAGATGAAGGTAGAAGTTGTTGAGTCTACTTCAAAGGTCTGTGAAAGCAAGGGTAAAGGGCTGGTGGCTGAAAATGAAGATCACTTGAGCCAAGATAACATGGATGATATTGATGAACATTTAGCATTCCTATCCATAAGATTTGCCAAGCTTAAATTTAAAAAGAATTTTGGAGCAGCCAAGCCAAATAGAAACATGGTGGATAAATCCAAATTCAAATGTTTTAAATGTGGCTTGGCAGGGCATTTTGCCAGTGAGTGTAGAAAGTCTGATTCTAGCAAGAAGAAATTTGAGTCTGTTGATTATATCAGAAATACTTTGAGTTGCTCAAATAAAAGGAAAGGGCTTTCATCACACAGTAGAATGATTGGGTTACAGATGGATTGGATGAAGATGAAGAAACAAGCTATGTCAATCTAGCCCTAATGGCCAAATCTGATGAAACAGAAACAAGTTCTTCAAGCAATCAGGTAATCACCATTAACCTAGCACATTTATATAAAGCTGAGTGTAATGATGCAATAAATGACATGTCCATAGAATTATATCACTTGTGTGTTACACTTAAGTCCCTCACTAAGGAAAATGCTAAAATTAAAGAAAACAATTTGTTTTTAAGTGAGAGGAATAATGTGCTAGAGTCTCGGTTTATTGAATTTTAAAAATTGAGAATTGAGTGTAAGATTGCTAAAGATGAATTAACTGAGTACTAGAAGAGATTTTAAAGAATCAGCTTGAATGAGAACAGGATGTGATTAAGGCATGGAAATCATCCAGAGATGTCCATGCTCAAATCACTAAAGTTCAAGGTATTGAGTCCTTTTGTGATGCAGCCTGGAAGAAGAGTAAGGAGAAGCTGGAATCCAATGTGGTTGAAAGATTGCTGATAGATGTGGACTCGACGCATGGTGAAAATCATCCATCGGATAATCAGAAGGATTATCCGTCAAGTGACAAGGAGCCACATCCGTCGGCTGTGAGTAAACCTATTAGCAAAGCTAAGCTAGCTAAGTTGAATGAGAGGTATGGATCAGTTTCTAAGAACTTTGTTCCAGGAGAATCAAGTCAAGTGAAGAAGGAAAACAAAGTTAATGTTGGTCATCTGTCCATGAAGCAATTAAATGACAGATTAGAAAAGATGGAGGTTAAAATAGAAACTAAAAAGATAAACAACAGAAATGGGAAAGTAGGAATTAACAAACATAACAACTACACAGCTGATAAATATACTCTAAGAAAAATCTGTGTTAATTGTGATAGTGTTAATCACCTGTCTGTTAACTACAAACTTGCCATGCCTACTCCTATGTCACCCTCTCCTTTTCCTAACATGACTGTCATACCTACCATGCCTATGAATGCTATGTATGCTCAGAATATGAATACAAAATTTGATAATATGACATTTGCACCTAATCCTTATTATGCTGCATTTAGTATGCCTCAAATGCCATTTAGCATGCCTTACTGGAATAACATGTTTGCTAATAACATGCCTTTTCCTGTTAATTAAAATATGCATGATAATTCTGTTTTAATGACTGGTTTCAAAGGTCCAACTCAGATGACTAAGGATGAATCAGAAATTCCCAAGTCAAATGAGATAAAACCTAAAAACCAAAGAAGAAAGCTATCAAGGCAGGACCCAAGGAAACTTGGGTACCAAAATTAACTTGATTTGATTTTAATGTGTGCAGGGAAATAGAAAGAATCTTTGATATCTGGATAGTGGTTGCTCAAGGCAAATGACTGGAGATTCTACCCTGCTCACTGAGTTCAAGGAGAGAGCTGACCCAAATATTACTTTTGGAGATGACAGAAAGGGTTATACTGTGGGATATGGCTTGATTTCAAAAGATAATTTCATCATTGAAGAGGTTGCCCTAGTGGATGGTCTCAAGCATAATTTGTTGAGAATCAGCCAGCTTTGTGATAAGGGTAATTCAGTAACCTTCAATTCAGAAGCCTGTGTTGTGACAAACAAAAAGAGCAACAAAGTGGTTCTCACTGGAGTGAGAAAAGGAAATGTGTACCTAGCTGATTTCAACTCATCCAATGTAGAATCAGTCACTTGCCTTCTCAGTAAAGCAAGTCAAGATGAAAGTTGGCTTTAGCACAAGAAGCTGTCCCATCTAAACTTCAAGACCATGAATGAACTTGTCAAGAAAGAACTGGTTAGAGGCATTCCTCAAGTGGAGTTTACTAAGGATAGATTGTGTGATACCTTCCAGAAAGGAAAGCAGATCAAAGCATCATTCAGAAAGAAGCTTAATTCAACAATTGAAGAACCTTTGCAATTGCTACAAATGGATTTATTTGGACCAATCAATGTGTTGTTCATCTCAAGGAAAAGATTTTGCCTAGTAATTGTGGATGATTTCTCAAAGTTCTCTTGGATATATTTCCTAAAGTCTAAAGATGAAGCTAGTGAAATCATCATCAATCACATAAGGCAAGTCAACAATCATCCTGATTTTAAAGTAAGAAGAATCAGAAGTGACAATGGAACTGAGCTCAAGAATTATGTGATGAGATCATTTTGTGAAGAGAATGGGATTATGCATGAGTTTTCTGCAGCAAGAACTCCTCAACAAAATGGAGTAGTAGAAAGGAAAAACAGATATCTTATTGAAGCTGCAAGGACAATGCTTGAAGAATCAAAGTTACCAACATATTTTTGGGTTGAAGCTGTGAATACTGCCTGCTACACTCAGAATATCTCTTTGGTTAATTAATCAAAGTGTACGACACCCTACGAATTGTTCAAGAATAGGAACCCAACTCTAAATTTTCTTCATGTCTTTGGCTGCAAATATTATATATTAAGGAATCAAACTGATCAACATGGGAAGTTTGATGCTAAAGCAGATAAAGGAATTTTTGTTGGATATGCTGTGGAAAAGGAATATAGAGTCTACAATCTAAGAACCAATATTATTATGGAATCAGTACATGTTGTGTTTGATGACAAAAAGATTGAAGGGCTGCAAGATGGAGATTTCCATGAGAGCCTGAAGTTTGATAATGCGAAGATGGTTAGTGATGACAGTGATGATGAAAGTGATCAAGAAACAGTGAATAAGGATAATGCAAAAAAATCTACAACTAATGAAGCACATAATTCAACATCTGTCGAGTTATAAAATGCTTCATCCGTCGGGAGACAATCTGCCTTATCCATCGGGAGACAATCAGCTTCATCTGTCGGGACATAAAATGCATCATCCGTCGGAACATTAAGAGAAGCTGAAAGTCAGAATAGATCACCTACAGGAAGTTTCCATTTCTCATATCAAAGATTCACAAACTCAGGGGGAGTTTCTCATAATCAAAACTCAGTCACCATCAAGACAACAATGAGGCCTCTTCATCTAAAGCTAATCTACCTCAATAAAGAAAATGGACTAAAGATCACCATTTTAAGCTCATCATTTGTGATATATCTTCTAGAGTTCAAACAAGGAGAGCAACTCAAGAAGAATGTCTATATAGCAGCTTCCTATCTAAGGAAGAACCAAAGAAGGTAGAAGAAGCTTTGTTAGATCATGATTGGATCTTAGCTATGTAGGAGGAGCTAAACCAATTTGAAAGGAACAAGGTATGGAAGCTGGTACCAAAACCTAAAGGAAAGAATCCAATTGACACCAAGTGGGTATTCAGAAACAAGATGGATGAAAATGGCATAATGGTCAGGAACAAAGCTAGATTGGTTGCTAAGGGCTACTGCTAACAAGAAGGAATAGATTTTGATGAAACCTTTACTCCTGTTGCAAGACTTGAAGCTATCAGAATTTTCTTAGCCTATACAGCCCATGCCAATTTCAAGGTCTATCAAATGGATGTCAAAAGTGCTTTTCTGAATAGAGATTTGGAGGAGGAAGTTTATGTTACTCAACCTCCTGGTTTTGAAGATCCAAATTTTCCAGGATATGTCTACTATCTTTTGAAAGCACTTTATGGACTGAAGCAAGCACCTAGAGCCTAGTATGACACTTAATCAAAGTTTCTTTTGGAAAACCACTTCACAAGAGGTATTGTTGATAAAACTTTATTCTTTAGAAATGTTAATGGCTCTAGTATACTTGTTCAAATTTATATAGATGATATTATATTTAGTTCTACAGTTGAAAAACTTTACAAAAAGTTTGCCAAATTGATGCAAAGTAAGTATGAAATGAGTATGATGGGAGAACTAACTTACTTTCTTGGTTTACAAGTTAAGCAACTTAGTGATGGAATATTCATTAGTCAAACTAAATATATTCATGATCTTTTAAAGAAGTTTGAACTAATGGATTGCACATCTGCAAAAACTCCCATGGCTACTGCAACTAAGCTTGAATTAACCACTACTGAAAAGTCTGTGGATATTTCAAGCTACAGGGGCATGGTTGGCTCACTTCTGTACTTAACAGCTAGTAGGCCAGATATAATATTTGCTACTTGTCTTTGTACTATATTTCAGGATGATCCTAGAGAATCTCACTTAATAGCTATTAAGAGAATTTTCAGATATCTCAAGGGAACACCAAAACTTGGCATTTGGTACCCTAGAGATTCTGGTTTTGATCTAACTGGTTATTCCGATGCAGATTATGTAGGTTGTAAAATAGACAGAAAAAGCACAACAGGAACCTGTCAATTTCTAGGAAACAAGCTTGTGTCCTGGTTCAGTAAAAAACAAAATTCAGTTTCTACTTCTACAGCTGAAGCTGAATATATTGTTGCTGGTAGTTGTTGTGCACAGATTCTATGGATGAAAAACTAATTATTGGACTATGGTCTACAAGTGAATAGAATTCCCATTTTCTGTAATAACACAAGTGTAATTGCCATCACTGAAAATCCAGTACAACATTCAAGAACAAAGCACATAGACATCAAGTACCACTTCATTAGGAGCATGTGATGAATGGTACTGTGGAACTTCATTTTATTCCACGTGAAAAGCAGCTTGCAGATATATTTACCAAACCACTTGATGAATCCACCTTTTCAAGGTTGTTAAGTGAGCTAGGTATGCTTAATTATTCTTGAATTATTTCAAATATTTTTGCAAGTTTTAATGCATCCAGAAACTTAATTGATTTTTCTGTTTTGGATGATATTTTGGCTAAGTCAAAATTTACATTCCGGTTGTTGCTCATTATCCATCGAGTTTGGTCATCCGTCGGTATATGGTTTGTTAATAAAATCAATTATTTTTCTGGAGTAATTTATAAATCGACGGATAATTGATTTATCCTCATCCGTCGAATTGTCTCAATCTTAGCCGTCGGAATTCTAGACATTATCCATCGAGTATACTTACAGTTTGTAAGCATAACACGGCGGATAATTGAAAGAATTTTTACAGTTTATTTATTTTTAAACGGATATTTTGGGCAATTTTAATTAGTTACTTTATTTCTTTTTATTATTTTTGTTAGTTTATTTATGAGATAGTATAAAAGCAAAATTTATTTTTATTCTACTCTTTTATCATTCTCAAGAATCAACTGCTCTAACTTCTTTCTTCTTCAAAAGCAAATACTCCCTCTGCAAATTTCAAATCTTTAGCAATGGCACTAGTAGTCAAAATCATGTCCCAGTCTGGATTTATCTATGAAAAGAACAACTTCACAGCTCTTGTGAACAAGGAGATTCAACAGTCTGGAGATTATCACAAAATGATGGATTTTGTGAAAGGCTGTAAACTCAACTATGCGATGTTGGAATCTCCCACAATCTACTGTGAGGTTGTAGAGGAGATATGGACAACTTTTGTGTACAGCTCAACTGACAAAACCATAACTTTCACTCTCAAAGGTAAGCAGTTTTACATTAATAGTGATATTATCAAAGCATATTTTAAAATTCCAGATAACACTATCACTGTTCCACACACTGATGATAATATAGTTACCATGCTTAATTCTATGGGCTATGCACTTTCTACTTCTAAGTTAAGTGAAATTAGGAGGTTAGGTCTTAGAAAGGAATGGAGCTTTTTATGTGATGTGGTAACTAAGCTATTTTCTGGTAAGATTAGTAACTTTGATTCTATTAACATTTCCATGCTTAACATGCTTTACATGCTAGTTACTGATAAATACTTTCATTTCAGTGACTTGGTCTTGTTTTAGTTAGGTTATAAGTTAGGAGAACTTAATAAGGAGGTAAAAGTGTATATTATGCTAGATTCTTTATGATGCTTGCTAACCATCTTATTGAGGACATTGCAATTGAGAACTCAACCAACAAGCTGAATTGTTGGGTTCAAGAAAGAAGAATTATTGCGGATCTTAATAGAGCTAATCACCACAAAGAGGTGCCCCTCTTCTATTTTGTAGTCATGGAGGGTCCTCAGGTAAGTGAGGTAAGCTCTACTGTCTCCACTCTTCCAACCTCACACATTTCTTTGCCTTCTAGTGTAGTTATGGCATTTGTGTCAATGACCCAACAGATGCCTACCCAAGTTACCAAAACAACAATTTCTAAACCCAAAACTAAGAAAGCCCCCTCTGGTTTCTTTCAAAGAAATCAGTTGCAAAATCTACCAAACACAAAGAGGGGAGTGTGAAGGTGAGTGAGCAAGGTGAGGGATAAGGTGAAAATCAAAGAAACCCTAAGGACAAGGCTGGTGAGATGAGTGTACCCAAGCCTAGCCACACCACGGTTTCCCAACAAACTGTGGTTGTTAATAAGGAAATAAGCTCAATTCTAGTTTCATCCTCCCAAAAGGATGTTACTATTGAAACAAGCTCCCAACTGAAAGGAATATGTCCTAAGTCCAATCATGTATGAGGATTTAGGAATAACTTTTATGTAATCTGTTTTGAATTCATTGATATTAATAAAAGACTTGTTTTGTTTTTATTACGGGCTCTATCTATTTAAGTGTTTAAATAAGATATACCATAGTTTAGAGTAAAGCTTTTTATGGATTATGATAAGATCATAATAGTGAGACCTAAAAGATGATAACTATAAACTTAAATAGTTCCTGATCATAGGATTACTAACTGGTAATTAATAATCCGCAAAGATCGGTACATACTATGCTTGCTTCATTATGAAGGATGTCTGTTCTCATAGACATTTGTGTGGTGACACTATAGCTAGTATGTAGGTGCTTATTATAGAATAAGTTCACTGAACATGACTCGCACAGCTGAACAACTGATGGAGTTCATTCACGTGTCAGCAGTTGTTCACATAGTGATAGTTGTACAAGTATCCTTAGACTTGAGGTCATCATAGTCATCTTGTGTACACTGAACTATGCTTTGGTTTAGTTCTTAGTCTCCAGGGACAATTATTAGGGCTCTACTGGGTATAGGAATTTGTACACGAAGATAGTGTATGATCAATATAGTATCTACCCCTTCCAGTGAAGGAAGCGAATGTTCAAGGCTGATCCACTTATGCTAGTTCATGAATCTCTGGCCAGAGTGAATGAAATTAGAAAGGAGTTTCTAATTTGCATATAACTAAGCATAGTAAATGGTAAGCAAGTGATTGAATTAGATAGGCTTGACACGAGATCCATGCCTTGTATTTAATAGGGACATTGTAGGGTAGAAGGAGTTTATTGTACGGTAACTATTCACTGAATAGGTTCTTGGTATTCTAAGAAGTGAATTCATATTATCCGGATAGTCGCGATATGCTGAGAAGTATCCCTCACGATGTAGAATAAATGTGATTAATTAATTAATCATATTTAATAAATTAGAGAATTTATATAAATAATGATAAAATAGTTTTATTATTATTTATTTCTACTACCGGCTTAATATTGAACCTACAGGGTCACACCATAAAAAGAGAATGATTTAATGGTGGAAGAATTAATTAATAATGGCTGATAATTATTTATTTATGAAATAAATAATTAATTGGCAAATTTAATAATTGATTAAATGAGATTTAATTGATTATAAATTAATTAAGAAAAGTTCTTAATATTATTAATTAAGGATTTAATTTTTGGAAATTAAATCAAGAAAGAGAATTATTTCTAAAGTGTTTAGAAAAAGGATTAATAATTAAAAGGTGTTTTAATTATTAATGAGAATAATAAATGGGATAATAATAATAATATTTATGGGAAAATTTCAGCTGAAAATTTTGCCTATAAATATACTATTATAGACCCTATTTTTATTTTGAACCCCAAAAACCCAAAAAGTTTGGAAAACCCAATTCTCTCCACCTCATTCCTCCTCCTTAACATCGTTTTCTTGGTGGATACCGGTGGAGTGCTTCACACTTGAGGAGCAACTGCTAAGGATCTCTGATCGTTGTCTCCGAATTATTTTAAAGGTTAGATTCGATCCCTATGTTTTTACCACGATTTATATGCTTTTATTTGGATTTTATATGTGTAAAAGTGTTTTGCCATGCCTCCACTGTGATTAAAATCCAACAATGGTATCAGAGCATAGGTTGTATGCATATAGATCTGTGGTAAAAATTTTAGAATTTTATGTGCTTGTATGAATTAATTATGATTTTTACAAGTTATATCATAGATTAATTTTGTCTGATGAGAAATCGTTTCTCAGAATAATTTTGAATGTTGATCTGGGTTCTACAAGTGTTGAAGATCGTCTGGGTATTTTTTTCATAATTTTATGATGTATAGATTTTTTATTATGAATTTTTGAAGTTGTTGTAATTAAATTCGTAATTAAATAATCATATATGTATATATATAAATTGTAAGTATATATATAAGTGCTTCTGTTGGCTGTCTGTTTGCTGCTGTACGGTAAAGAAAAAGACAGAGAAAGCAAAGGTACAGACGACTGACAGAAACGGTACGAAGACAGGTACGGCGCGTGCAGCGCAAACGCTGGAAAAGTGGTGTCGCGCATTCCGGGAATGCGGTACACCCTGTGGCACATTCACGGAATGCGTTACACCTTTTAATTGGTTAAAAGGGTTGTAACGCATCACCGAAATGTGTTACAGGGCTTGTAACGCGTTCCTGTAATGCGTTACAGCCCGACTGTTTACATTAAAATTGATTTTCTGGGAGTTTCGTAACTCCGTTTTAGGCGTGCAATATACCGTTGGATTCGTTTTTCCGAGACGGATCTAATGGAGTGATCAATTTTAGTTTATATAAAAGTTTTGAACTGTTTATATTTCCGGAAGTGTTTTAAAGTTGTTTTTAACTATTTTAACTGCTTTTAAATGCTTCATGTGATACATAGAGATGTATAATGCTTAGACTAATGTGCTAGATGATATAACATGCCTACCTTGATGTTTATTCATGTTTATATATGTGATATATGCTTAATTTATCATGCGATGATAGATTTAGGTGAACTTAAATGAACATAAGGCGTTTGTTAGACAACCTAGTATAGTGAAGTTGTTTCATAACCTTAATAATAATATTATGAATACAATCATGAGATTCTTGTGTTTATGAAACACGTAATTGAATATGAATTTTCGATATGAGAGAAAGGATGATTCTGTCAACAACAGATTTCTATCTGTAAGAAAGGGTTATTAAGTGACGCCTCTTGACAATGCTCCACCCGATCTGGGAATCATCTGATTATTGATTATTGATTTGAAATATTTAATTTAAAAGGAAGAATTTCTTTATAATATGATTATGATTGTAACGTAATATAATCCCTCTAAAATTAAATAATATCAAGTAGTAATTGGCCAATAATACAACGGGCTTGTGTCGGTCATAGCCTTCCAACATGATAGAAAGTAGTTCTTATTTTTGAATAATTGTCGGTTCGTGCTACAGCCGAGGGCTTTGATTTCGAAATAAGAAATACTTGTCTATTACATAGAGATGTGTACATTGAATAAGAATCTAAAGGTCGGTACGTGCTACAGCCGTGGGCCTTTGGGGACTGATTCAACTGTACGGAATGTTGGGTTAGACTTGACTTAGAATATTGAGTTTGTCGTGCCACAGCCGAGACTCAATTATTCAAGAGGCTAAAGTTTGATTAGGGAATAACATAAGATGTAATTGACAAGAGTTGTCTGCCTATTGAACATTATATGGCGGTTCGTGCTACAGCCGGGGTTGTGTAATGGAATGTAGGATCCCTATTCCCACTAGCATTATGAATGCTTAATTTTTCACGTAGGGGGTTGAATAAATTAGGTAAACTAGTGGGAGCCACTTATGAATAAAGACCTGATTCATATAGTGTTTTAAAATGAAATCGAATATTTGCTAAGTGTTGTTATGTGTTTATCATTTACAGATTTACAATATACATTATGTCTTTTGCACTATCACTCAGGAGCATACTGGATGCTTACAAATTGACTGGTCCTAATTATGCTGACTGGCTTCGAAACTTGAGAATTGTTCTCAGGATTGAGAAGCTGGAATACGTGATTGACTCACCTAAGCCTACTGAAGCTGCTAGTGATGCACATAATGATGAACATGTTGTGTATCGTAAGTGGATAGATGATGCAAATGTTGCTCAATGCATCATGCTAGCTTCCATGAACATTGATCTACAGAAGCAACATGAGCATATGGATGCTCACACTATCCTAATGCATCTACAAGAGTTGTATGATGTGGCGGGGAGGACAGCTCGATATGAGATATCGAAGGAGCTATTCGGTTGTAGGATGTCTGAGGGATCATCTGTGAATGACCATGTACTTAAGATGATCAATTTGATTGAACGTCTTGGACAACTTGGTTTTGCCATGGATGGGGAGCTGAGCCAAGACTTGGTCTTGCAATCGCTTCCGAGTTCGTTCTCGCAGTTTCTTGTGAACTTTCACATGAATAAGTTGGATGTCAGCCTGCCTGAACTCCACAACATGTTAAAGACCGCGGAATCGAATTTTCCCCCTAAGAAGAGTTATGTTCTTCTAATTGGTGGAGGTTCCAATCCTAAGAAAAGGAAGATGAACTCTTCCAAGAAGAAGAAAGTAGGTGAGAAAACGCCGGTTCCACCAAAAGCTGAAGACCCCAAGAGCAAAGTTGTTTGCTTTCACTGTAACAAGGTGGGGCACTGGAAGAGGAACTGCAAGGTTTACCTTGCAGAATTGAAGAAGAAGAAGGGTAGTGAGACTACCGCTTCTGATTCAGGTATGTTCATGATAGAAGTGAATATATCATTAAGCCAAATTTCTACTTGGGTATTAGATACCGCCTATGGTTCTGACATCTGCAATTTATTGCAGGGACCAAGGAGAAGTAGGACTCTTGAGGAAGAGGAGGTGATTCTACTGATGGGAAATGGAGTAAGAGTTGTTGCTGAAGATGTAGAATCATTTCATTTACATATGCCTATGGGCAAGACTATTGTTTTAAATAATTGTTATTTTGTTCCCTCGATTGTGAGGAATATTATTCCCATGTTAGACTTGGCTGGATTTTCATTTATTATTGAGAATAATGAATGTTCTATTCTTAGAGATAATATTCTTTATGGACGTGGTACTTTAAATAATGGTCTGTATAAATGTCACATAATTTACTTCAGATTGAACAAACTAATAAAAGAAAAGGGATGATGAAAATCTCACTTCATTGTGGCACTGCAGTCTCCATTTAGTAGACATGGAGAGAGGGCTGCAAATTTGCTAGGAATGGTACACACAGATGTATGTGGACCAATGTCTACGCAAGCCATGGGTGGATTTTCATACTTCATTACTTTCATAGATGATAGATCTGGATTCGGATATGTGTTTGATGAAACACAAGTCTGAGGCCTTTGAAAAGTTCAAAGAATATAAGTATGAAGTGGAGAAACAAACCAAACATAGTATTATAATTCTTCGATTAGATCGAGGTGGTGAATACTTTAATGGAGTGTTTCTAGATTATCTCAAAGTAAATGGTATAGTCTCCCAGTGGACTCCTCCAGATTGGTATCTGAAAGGAGAAATCGAACTTTGTTAGACATAGTTCGGTCCATGATGAGCTATGAGAATCTTCCAGTATTCCTATGGGGTTATGCATTGGAAACCTCAGCATATTTACTGAATAAGGTGCCTTCCAAATCTGTTCCTCAAACTCTGTATGAGATATGGAAAGAAAGGAAACTGAGTCTTAAACATGTTAAGATTTGGGGATGTCCAGCTTATGTCAAGAAAGTTGACCCAGATAAGCTGGAATATCGATCTGTAAAATATAGTTTTGTGGGATATCCTAAAGAGACTTTAGGGTATTACTTTTACACCGATCATCGGGTGTTTGTCTCCAGACATGCTACCTTATTGGAAAAGGAGTTTATCCTTGAAGGAAACAGTGGGAGCAAAATTAAACTTGATGAAGTTCAAGAAGCACAAACTACTACGGATCAAGTGGAAACACCTGTTCTAACTGAACAACCTTTTGTAGAACAGTCCATTCATAGATCAGGGAGAGTGTCTCGCCAACCTGAGAGGTATTATGGCCTTGTCATTGAGAATGACAATGAGTTGTCGATCATTGATGATGACGACCCTGTAACCTATAATGAGGCTATGAGTAGTGTTGACTCAGAGAAATGGCATAGTGCCATGAAATCCGGAATGAAATCTATGTATACGGGATACAAAAGAATGATTAGAGCAGATGGCCAGGTGGAGACCTATAAGGCCAGGCTTGTGGCAAAAGGATTCAAACAAAGGCAATGGATTGACTTTGATGAAACCTTTTACCTGTAGCCCTGTTAAAATCAGTTCGGATTTTGCTTGCGATTGCTCTTACTACGACTATGAGATCTGGCATATAGCCAGATGGTTTTCTTTCCGAGGGAAATGAAAACCTAGTGTGTAAGCTACTGTGAACCATATGTGGTTTAAAGCAAGCTTCTCGTAGATGGAATATCCGTTTTGATGAGACAATCAAAGAGTTTGATTTAATCAAAAATATAGATGAATCATGCGTCTACAAAAGGGTTAGTGGGAGCGCGGTAACATTTCTTGTATTGTATTGAATTAGAGTTGACACACATAACAACATAGCAGACCCACTCACAAAGCTACTTTATGAAAGTCACTTTGATCGTCATAAAGACAAGATGGGTATTAGATACCAGAGTGATTGGCTTTAGTACAAGTGGGAGATTGAAAGGAATATGTCCTAAGTCTAAAGTCCAATCATGTATGAGGATTTAGGAATAACTTTTATGTAATCTGTTTTGATTTCATTGATATTAATAAAAGACTTATTTTGTTTTTATTACGGGCTCTATCTAGTTAAGTGTTTAAATAAGATATACCATAGTTTAGAGTAAAGCTTTTTATGGATTATGATGAGATCATAATAGTGAGACCTAAAAGATGATAACACTAAACTTAAATAGTTCCTGATCATAGGATTACTAACTGGTAATTAATAATCTGCAAAGATCGGTACATACTATGCTTGCTTCATTATGAAGGATGTCTGTTCTCATAGACATTTGTGTGGTGACACTATAGCTAGTATGTAGGTGCTTATTATAGAATAAGTTCACTGAACATGACCCGCACAGCTGAACAACTGATGGAGTTCACTCACGTGTCAGCAGTTATTCACATAGTGATAGTTGTACAAGTATCCTTAGACTTGAGGTCATCATAGTCATCTTGTGTACACTGAACTATGCTTTGGTTTAGTTCTTAGTCTCCAGGCACAATTATTAGGGCTCTACTGGGTGTAGGAATATGTACACGAAGATAGTGTATGATCAATATAGGATCTACCCCTTCCAGTGAAGGAAGCGAATGTTCAAGGCTGATCCACTTATGCTAGTTCAGGAATCTCTGGCCAGAGTGAATGAAATTAGAAAGGAGTTTCTAATTTGCATAGAACTAAGCATAGTAAATGGTAAGCAAGTGATTGAATTAGATAGGCTTGACACGATATCCATGCCTTGTATTTAATCGGGACATTGTAGGGTAGAAGGAGTTTATTGTACGGTAACTATTCACTGAATAGGTTCTTGGTATTCTAAGCAGTGAATTCATATTATCCGGATAGTCGCGATATGCTGAGAAGTATCCCTCACGATGTAGAATAAATGTGATTAATTAATTAATCATATTTAATAAATTAGAGGATTTATATAAATAATGATAAAATAGTTTTATTATTATTTATTTCTACTACCGGCTTAATATTGAACCTACAGGGTCACACCATAAAAAGAGAATGATTTAATGGTGGAGGAATTAATTAATAATGGCTGATAATTATTTATTTATGAAATAAATAATTAATTGGCAAATTTAATAATTGATTAAATGAGATTTAATTGATTATAAATTAATTAAGAAAAGTTCTTAATATTATTAATTAAGGATTTAATTTTTGGAAATTAAATCAAGAGAGAGAATTATTTCTAAAGTGTTTAGAAAAAGGATTCATAATTAAAAGGTGTTTTAATTATTAATAAGAATAATAAATGGGATAATAATAATAATATTTATGGGAAAATTTCAGCTGAAAATTTTGCCTATAAATATACTATTATAGACCCTATTTTTATTTTGAACCCCAAAAACCCAAAAGGTTTGGAAAACCCAATTCTCTCCACCTCCTTCCTCCTCCTTAACATCATTTTCTTGGTGGATACCGGTGGAGTGCTTCACACTTGAGGAGCAACTGCTAAGGATCTCTGATCATTGTCTCCGAATTATTTTAAAGGTTAGATTCGATCCCTATGTTTTTACCACGATTTATATGCTTTTATTTGGATTTTATATGTGTAAAAGTGTTTTGCCATGCCTCCGCTGTGATTAAAATCCAACACCAACCAGGAGCAAAGATCAAGAGGGCTAGGGAAACAAGTTCACCACAAACTTATGCTAGAAAGAAAAGATCAAAAACCCTTGGGGATGCACAGGGAACACACAAAGTGCAAACTGGAGCTAAAGACCCAGTCACTGCACCGTCTCAAAGTCAGATTGATGTGACTCCAATAAATATGGAGTCACAGCCAAAATCCTTAACAATTGAAGCACCTGAAACACCAAATTCACCCACACACTCACTGGATGTTGACATGATTAATACATCACTTCCAAATTCTCCATCTTTAACTCTTTTGGAGAAACCAAAAATCCAAGCAAGTGAGCATCATTTTTTAGATGATTTGTTGGCTCACTTGCCATTTCTTTCCGAGTCTGTTGAGACATCTGTGCCTAAATTTTCATCAATCTGCACAGAGTCTACAATAGTCTTTACTCCAAACTCATTCATTTCTTCTACCCCGATAGATATTCATCATCCGTCGAGTAGTGATTATATCCCGACAGATATGCCTAGCAGCAGTCATCCGTCGGATAGCCATACTACTGTCCCGATGGATATTCATCATCCGTTGGGAGTCTCTGCACAACTTCAAATTTCTTCAATTATCACAAGTGCAGAAGACTTAGTGGTAGGGCAATCACTTTTAGGACTGAGGGAAGGGAGTGAACTGAGTGAGAGGCTGGGTTGCTCCCAGGAAAAAGAAGAGAATATGAGTGAACAAATGCAGTCCATTTCTTCAGGACTGGCAAAAGTGAGTGAGAGGAGTCCCACCTTAGATGGTGAAGGTGAGGGTGTGCGGGTGGGAAGCCAAGGGGAGCCCTTGATGCAAAAAGAGAGAGATATTGAGAGAAATGCAGGTACTGGAGAGATAAGGATGGACACCATTGCTAGTGAGTCAATGAATGTCAGTGATGCAGAAAGGAAAAGACTATTTCAGCAAGAATATCAAGCTGTCATAGATTCTATTTCCCTAGATGCTGAGATATTTACTCATCCTGTTACAGCTTATCAAACTTTAGCTGTACAGGGCAATGAGGAGGCTGAAAAGATGCTCAATTTGGTGCACACTACTCAATCTCTACAAGGAGCAAATGATGCAATCACTGATATGCCTTCAACTGCTGGCAGTGATTTTGAACTGGCTGAAGACTCATTTGGGGATGTTGGTGGGGATGATGAGGAAGACAGCATAAGCATAGGGGAGATGCATATTCATGCTGATTCATGACACCCAAACAACCATTAAAGCATCTACAAATGCCAGCACAAAAAGGCTACTTACAGCACATCTTGAAGCGCTCAAGCTGTATTAGATTCAAGCTCTCCAACACAATTAAAGTATGGATGAAATCAAGTAGGAAGTCTCTAAAGTAAAACAGGATTTTATAGCAAGGTTGGATGCTAGACTTCCTGGAACCACCATGACTGAGATAGCTCAGAAGCTAAGAAAGGAGGATGATCTAAATAGAAAGGTTGAGGCCATGGACTCTAGATTATTTGCCATGGAGAAGTAAATGGCCAAGATACTTGCTAATCAAGAAACTCAGACTGCTCTGCTCCAACAATTAGTGGCTGCTCAACTCCCTTCCACTCTCCAACTTGATCCTAACAAAAAGGGGGAGAAAGGCTCATCTAGTGAAGGGGAGAAACAGCTCAACATCCAAGTCAATAAAGTATTTGTGCCAACAATTGATTTCACAAAGCCACCAGCCATGGACAGCATTGACATCATAAATCTGGTAGCAGCAAAACTGGAAAAAAATGACAAACTGCTAAAGATTGATGTAGCAGCAGCTGAGAAGGAATTGAAAGAAAAATGGAGGAAAATAGATGCAGATATTCAACAGAAATTTGTACCAATTCAGAAACCAGACAAAGTCTTTATCATCACTCTCAATTCAAGCACATCTCTGTGAATGAAATAAGTTTGAATTATCTGGAAAAGGGTCAAACATCTTGCATCAAATCTCCAAAAGCAAATCTTATCATGAAGCCTAAAAGAAACTACTTAAGGTTTTCAGCAAAAAAAAATCCTATGGATATTGTGTATGAGACACCTAGGCCAGATGAGATGAAGCTGTTGGCGAGGTCAATTGCATTTTTCAAGGATCTAGCTGATTCAACACTAAAAAGAAGAATTGCCAAGATTTACAGAAATGGTACAGAAATCTGTGTGGTGGCTGGACACTCTCAGTTTGTAGAAGCTAAAAAGGAAGAGAAGGAAAGAATCAGGCAAGAAAAGAAGCAAGCTGCCTTCGATGCTAAGAAACGCAAACAAAAGAAGGAACAAGCTGCTATTTTATCCAAACTTCAAGCTGTAAAGACTACAACTGAGATTTCTGCACAACCATCTGTAATTGCCGAACCTCAAGATCAGAAAGTGCAAGATAAACCACAACAGAAAAGAAGATTCAGATAAAAGCTCCACTCCAAAAGAAAATTGGACTTCAGTGATGAGAAAATGGAAGACTACATTCCCAAAAAGTCTACAACTTCAACTCAGACATCAAAACCCTCAATGGTATTTGAAGAATTCAAGGTGGTGGATTCATCAAGGAATATTCATGGTGAGACCATAATTTCAAAGGATGACCCAGTAGACTGGGATAGTTTGCCAATTCTTGAACTAAACTTTCCAATCTTCAACAAGCCAAAGAAGACAAAGACTAGAGCAACAAGAAAGTGAAGTCTGTGACTCTCAGATCCAAGACGCTAACCAAATCTCAATCTACAGTCAACAAGGGATATTTGTTATACATCTGTAACATCAAGGAGTTCTCTGACATAAATCTCTACTTAGATGAATTGGAAGAAGTAAGAGGAATTGATGCTCACAGACATCTTCCTGAAAGGCTGGTGTTTAAATATAAGGGAGGAAAAGAGATAATATGGTTACTTCATAGGATTCTTCTAGAAAGCCAATCTGTTCTAATAAAGATCTACTCATCTTTCAAAAAGAACTTGGGATACAATGTGACTGCAAGGAGATTAGTTCTAAAGAAGATTGAGGAGCTGAGGAGTAATAAGGCTAAAGATGCACTACCAAAAACTCTGTCAATTCCCTTTACAGGAAAGAGAGTGCATTTGAGGCCTTACTAGTTGATGGAATTCATGGATGAAAAGGGAGTAAGAACATTCTTCAGATTGGAGGACCAGTTGAGTATCTTTGGCAATGAGACTCTATTGGAAATGCAAGAAATGTTAGATCTCTCAGAAGTTGATGAACTTGAGTTCCACAGACAACTTCAAAATCAGACAAAAGAGAACAACAGGAGGCTTGGGAAGAAATCCAGATAATCAAGGAAATAGACTTATCTGCTCAGACTAGAAGAGCACCTTGATAATGATTGTGAGCAACTTCTTTGTATACTTTGCCTTGTTCAATTTTCAGTAAATATTGCAGCGCTTATCAGTTTTATCTACTAATTTTCAATCTATATCATTAGGGTGTTTTGTTATCATCAAGTTTCTCTTAATTTATGGCTACAATTCCAGTAGACATAAATTGGGGGAGATTGTTAGGAATATGTTGTGAACTTGATGATAAATTAAACAAAACACCTTAGTAGATTTACCTTAGTGTATTTTGTAGCACTCGATGGATGATCAAATATAGTCCCGACGGATGATTTAATATAGTCCCGACGGATGACAATTTGACATCCACCGGGTGGGTAGCTTATGTAATAAAAAGATCTGTAGCACATTTATGCAAACAACTTTATGTAGATTCTATAGGAGCATATGAGTCATGTTGACTACTAGTGGATATGCAGAATAGGTTGATTAATTGTAAATATAAGATGTCTTGTAATTCTGTATAAGTGAAATGAAGTCAAGTGATAAATAGCTACCCGATGGATGATCAACAAAGCTACCCGACGGATGATCAAAAAAGCTACCCGACGGATGACAAGCATGTACCCGACGGATGATCAAATTCAAATATCTGTTGACAGTGACAACACAATCACATGCATCGGGTGTTTGTAAAAGGAATGTGGCAGCCTATTAAGCAGGAATTTGAGAACAAAGAAGCATTACCATTATTATGCAATTGTGAAGATATTCAAAGATGCTGGAATAGAGTAGTGAAGTAGCATGGATTTAGACTAGATATGTTTTGTTTTATATCTTGTCTTATTGTCATGGATGCTAACTAAAGAATGTTCCTTTCTGGATGCTAACTAAAGAATGTTCCTACTCACATCTCCGATCCACACTATTCAAGCTCATCCATGACACCCAAATAGCCATTCAAGCATCTACAAATGCCAGCACAAAGAGACTATTTACAGCACATCTTGAAGCTCTTCAGCTGCATAAGATTCAAGCTCTCCAACAGAGTCAAAGTGTGGATGAAATCAAGTAAGAAGTTTCTGAAGTAAAATAGGATTTCATAGCAAGGTTGGATGCTAGACTTCCTGGAACCACCATGACTGAGATAGCTCAGAAAATGAGGAAGGATGTTGATCTCAATAGAAAGGTTGAGGCCATGGACTCTAGATTATCTGATGTGGAGAAGTCAATGGCCAAGATACTTGTTAACCAAGAAACTTAAATTGCTCTGCTCCAACAGTTGGTGGCTGCTAAACTCCCTTCCACTCAACAACTAGATGCTAACAAAAAGGGGGAGAAAGGCTCATCAAGTGAGGGGGAGAAACAACTCAACATTCAAGTCAGCAAAGTAATTGTGCCAACAATTGCTTTCACTAAGCCACCAGCTATGGACAGTATTGACATCATAAATCTGGCAGCAGCAAAACTGGAATCAAATGACAAACTACTAAAGATTGATGTAGCAGCAGCTGAGAAGGAACTAAAAGAAAAATGGAGGAAAATAGATGCAGAAATTCAATAGAAATTTGGACCAATTCAGAAACCAGACAAAATCTTTAATCATCACTCTCAAGTCAAGCAGATTTCTGTGAATGAAATAAGTTTAAATTACTTGGAAAAGGGTCAAACATCCTGCATAAAGTCTCCAAAGGCAAATCTGATCCTGAAGCCTAAAAGAAACTACTCAAAGTTTTCAGACAAAAATCATATGGATATTGTGTTTGAGACACCTAGGCCAGATGAGAAGAAGCTTTTAGCTAGGTCAATTGCATTTTTCAAAGATCCTACTGATTTAACATTTAAAAGAAGAATTTCCAAAATCTACAGAAATGGTAAAGAAATTTGTGTGGTGGATGGACACCCTCTATTTGTAGAAGCTAAGAAGGAAGAGAAGGAAAGAATCAGGCAAGAAAAGAAGCAGGCTACCTTAGTTGCTAAGAAGCTCAAACAAAAGAAGGAGCGAGGTTCTATCTTGGCCAAACTTCAAGCTGTGAAAATTACAACCGAGATTTCTGCACAAGCATCTGTAATTGCTGAACCTCTAGATCAGAAAGTGTGAGATACACCACAACAGAAAAGAAGATTCAGATACAAGCTTTCCTCTAAAAGAAAATTGGACTTCGGTGATGAGGAAATGGAAGACTACATTCCCAAAAAGTCTACAACTTCAACTCAGAAAACAAAACCCTCAGTGGTATTTGAAGAATTCAAGGTGGTGGATCCAACCAGGAATATTCATGGTGAGCCCATAATTTCAAAGGATGAGCCAGTAGATTGGGATAGTTTGCCAATTCCCGAACTAAACTTTCCAGTCTTCAACAAGCCAAAGAAAACAAAGACTAGAGCAATCAAGAAAGTGAAGCATGTGGCTCTCAGATCCAAGACCCTAACCAAATCTCAACCCACGGTCAATAAGGGAGATCTGTTATATATCTGTGACATCAAGGAGTTCTCTGACATAAACCTCTACTTAGATGAATTGGAAAAAGTAAGAGGGATTGATGCTCATAAACATCTTCCTGAAAGGCTGATATTCAAATACAAGGGAGGGAAAGAGATCACATGGCCATTTCACATGATTCTTCAAAAAAGCCAATATGTACTGATAAAGGTCTATTCATCCTTTAAGAAGAACTTTGGATTTAATATGACTGCAAGGAGAATAGTCCTAAAGAAAATAGAGGAGCTAAGGAGCAATAGAGCCAAAGATGCACTTCCAAAAACTCTGTTTATTCCCTTCACAGGAAAGAGAGTGCATTTGAGGCCTTATTGGCTGATGAAATTCATGGATGATAAGGGAGTCTGAAGATTCTTCAGACTGGATGACCAACTGAGTATCTCTAGCAATGAGACTCTTTTGGAAATGCAAGAAATGTTGGACTTATCTGAAGCTGATGAACTTGAATTCCACAGATAACTCCAGAATCAAATAGAAGAGAACAACAGAAGGCTTGGGAAGAAATCCAGACAATCAAGGAAATAGATTTATCTGCTCAGACTAGAGGAGCACCTTGATAATGATTGTGAGCAACTTTTTGTACACTTTGCTTTGTTCAATTTTTAGTGAATATTGTAGCACTTATCAGTTATATCTACTACCTTTCAATCTGTATCTTTAGGATGTTTTATTATCATTAAGTCTCTCTTAATTTATGGCTACATTTCCAGTAGACATAAATTGGGGGAGATTGTTAGGAATATGTTGTGAACTTGATGATAAATTAAACAAATCACCTTATTAGATTTAACTTAGTGAATTTTGTAGCACTCGACGGATGATCTAATATAGTCCCGACGGATAAACTTTACACTACTGATGGATGACAGATCAACATCCATCGAGTGAGTAGCTTATGTAATAATAAGAATTGTAGCACATTTTTGCAAACAACTTTGTGTAGATTCTGTAGGAGTATATGAGTCATGTTGACTACTAGTGGATATGCAGAATAGGTTGATTAATTGTAAATATGAGATGTCTTGTAATTCTGTATAAGTGAAATGGAGTCAAGTGACAAATAGCTACCCGACGGATGATTAGCAAAGCTACCCAACGGATGATCAACAAAGTTTCCCGACGGATGACAAACATGTACCTGACGGATGATCATATTCAAATATCTATTGACAGTGACAACACAGTCACATGCATTGTGTGTTTGCAAAAAGGAATGTGGCAACCTGTTAAGCAGGAATTTGAGAACAAAGAAGCATTACCATTTCCATACAATTGTGAAGATATTCAAAGATGTTGGAATAGAGCGATGAAGTAGCATGAAGATAGACTAGATATGTTTTGTTTTATTATGTTGTCTTATTATCATATAAACTTGGTAATATATTAACCAAGTGTAGCAAGTAGAACATCTATCGAACTAAGCAGATACATTTTCAGAGAAGCATATCAAGCTATATCCTGTAAGCATTTCTCTGTAGTTTAGTTGTTCAAACTTCTAAGCAGTTGTAAGCTATTCAAGCTTCACAGGTTTCTCATTTGATTTATATATATATATAGTGGATACTTTCAAATCCACCAGAAAGTTTTAAAAGCTCATGTTTTTATTACTTAGTATTTTGATTTCTATCATCTTTTTATTCCGCACAACTGATAATCAAACACTGTTATATTTATCGAGTTAGATTTGTTTTAAAATCAGAAAAAGGTAGCCAGAATTACATTCAACCCCCCTTCTGTAATTCTTGTTGTATTGTTAGGGAATAACATACGACTTGAGTAACCACTATCCAGATACCAAAGATTCTTTTTATTTCCCTGCACACATCAAAATCAAATCAAGTTGATTTTGGTACCGAAGTTTCCTTGGGTCCTGCCTTGTTAGCTTTCTTCTTTGGTTTCTTAAGTTTGATCTCATTTGACTTGGGAATTTCTGATTCATCCTTAGTCTTCTGAGTTGGACCTTTGAACCCAGCCATTAAAATAGAATTATCATGCACATTATGATTAACAAGGAAAGGCATGCTATTTGCAAACATGTTATTCCAGTAGGGCATGCTAAATGACATTTGAGGCATACTAAATGCAGCATAATAAGGATTAGTTGCAAATGGCATATTAGCAAATTGTGCATTCATATTCTGAGCAGACATAGTATTCATAGGCATAGCAGTTATGTTGGGAAAAGAAGAGGGTGTAGACATAGGAGTAGGCATGGCAAGTTTGCAATTAACAGATAAATGATTAACACTACCATACTTAACACAGACTTTTCTTGGTGCATATTTATCAGGTGTGTAATTGTTATGTTTGTTAATTCCTACTTTCCCATTTTTATTATTTTTCTTTTTGGCTTCTATTTTAACCTCAATCTTTTTTAATCTGTCATTCAATTTCTTGATGGACAGATGACTAACATTAACTTTCTTTTCCATCCTGACTTGACTTGATTCTCCTGGAATAAAATTATTAGAAAATGATCCATATTTCTCATTTAATTTAGCTAGCTTAGCTTTGCTAACTGGTTTACTCACAGCCGACGAATGTGGCTCCTTGTCATTCGACAGATAATCTTTTTGATTATCCGACGGATGATTTCATCATCCGTCGAGTCCACATCTGTAAGAAATCCTTCAACCAAATTGGACTCAAGCTTCTCTTTACTCTTCTTTCAGGATGCATCACAAAAGGACTCAATACCTTGAACTTTAGTGATTTGAGCATGGATATCTCTGGATGATTTCCATGCCTTAATCACTTATTGTTCTAGTTCAAGATGCTTCTTTAAAATCTCTTCTTTCTTCAAGGACTCAGTGAATTCATCCTTAGCAATCTTACACTCAATTCTCAATTTCTCAAATTCAATAAACTGAGACTCTAGCACATTATTCTTCTCACTTAAAAATAAGTTGTTTTCTTTAATTTCAGCATTTTCCTTAGTGAGGGACTTAAGTGTAACATGCAGGTGATATAATTCTGTGGACAAGTCATTTATTGCATCATTACACTCAGCTTTAGATAAATATGCTAGATTAGTGGTGATTACCTGATTGCTTAAGAACTTGTTTCTGTTTCATCAGATTTGGTCATTAGGGCTAGATTGACTTAGCTTGTTTCTTCATCTTCATCCAATTCATCTGCGGCCCAATCATTCTCCTGTGTGATGAAAGCCCTTTCTTTTTGTTTGAGCAACTCAAAGTATTTCTGTTTATAATCAACAGGCTCAAACTATTTTTTGCTAGAATCAGACTTTCTACACTCACTTGCAAAGTGCCCTGCCAAGCCACATTTGAAACATTTGAATTTGGATTTATCCACCATATTTCTACTTGGCTTGGCTGCTCCAAAATTCTTTTTGAATTTGAGCTTGGCAAATCTCCTGGATAGGAATTCTAGAAGTTCATCAATATTATCCATGTCATCTTGGCTCAAGTGATCTTCATTTTCAGCTACCAGCCCTTTCCCCTTGCTTTCACAGGCCTTTGATATAGACTCAACAGCTTCTACCTTCATCTCTTTCTCCTTCTCTAACTCAGCAACCAGTGTTATAGACCCTCATTTCTTCCTTCCTTTCTCCATCCTATCATCTTGCTCTATTTCAAGCTGATAAGTTTTTAGGATGCCATACAGTCTCTCTAGGGTGAATTCCTTGTAATCCTGAAAATTTCTCAATGAGACTGTCATTGGCTTCCACTCTTTTGGAAGAGATCTAAGGAACTTAAGGTTAGAGTCTTTTGTTTGATAGACTCTTCCATGAAACTTGAGGGCATTTAGTAGCTTTTGAAATCTACTAAAAATATCAGTGAGAGACTCACTTTCTTCACAGTGGAAATGCTCATATTGCTGAATCAGGAGCTGCATCTTATTCTCCCTTACTTGCTCAGTACCATCACAGATAATCTGGATTGTGTCCCAAACATCTTTGGTTGTTTTACAGTTAATGATGTTATCAAAAATATCACCATCAACTCCATTAAACAATATGTTCATGGCCATCTTATCTTTCCTGACTTGCTCAATATCAGGGTCTGACCATTCATGCCTAGGTTTGGGAACAAATGGTTCATTTCTAGTTGCAGCTCTCATTGGTACATGATGACCTCTCTCTATGAAATCCACATAGGCCTCATCTTGGGAAAGAAGATGTAGATACATTTTCACCTTCCAGTGGTGATAATTATCTTTGTCCAGAAATGGAATTTTGACTCCAACATCCTTCTTGTTCATCTTGCTGTTTGTTGTGATCTTTACACTCTTTGTACTTCAAGAGCTTGCTCTGATACCAATTTTTATTCCCTAACAATACAAGAAGAATTACAGAAGGGGGGTAGAATATGATTCTGGCTACTTTTTCAGATTTTAAAACAGTTCTAACTTGATAAATATAACAATGCTTGATTAGCAGTTGTGCGGAATAAAAAGATGATAGAAATCAAAATACTAAGTACTAAAAACAAAAGCTTTTAAAACTTTATGGTGGATTTGAAAGTATCCACTATATATATATATATATATATATCAATTGAGAACCCTATGAAGCTTGAATAGCTCACAACTGCTTACAAGTTTGAATTACTAAACTACAGAGAAATAGTTACAAGATATAGCTTGAAATGTTTCTCTGAAAATGTGTCTACTTAGTTAATTATTCTACTTGCTGCACTTGGTTTATATATCACCAAGTTTACATGAAAATAAGACAAGATAATAAAATAAAATGTATCTAGTCTAACTTCATGCTGCTTCACTACTCTATTATAGCATCTTTAAATATCTTCACAATTGCATGGAAATGGTAATGCTTCTTTGTTCTCAAATTCTTGCTTAACAGGCTGCCACATTCCTTTTGCAAACACCCGACGTATGTGACTGTGTTGTCACTGTCAACAGTTATTTGAATTTGATCAACCATCGGGTCTATGCTTGTCATCCGTCGGGAAGCTTTGTTGATCATCCGTTAGGAGTCTTGTAGATTATCCATCGAGTGTCTATTTGTCACTTGACTCTATTTCACTTATACAGAATTACAAGACATCTCATATTTAAAATTAATCAACCTATTATGCATATCAATCTAGTAGTCAACATGACTTACACATCCCTAAGCAATCTACTTGACTTATACATGTTGTTTACAGAAATGTGCTACAGTTCTTATTATTATATAAGCTACGCACTCGATGGATGTTAATCTGTCATCCGTCGGGACTGTAAAGTTTATCCGTCAGGACTATATTAGACTATTCGTCGAGTGCTATAAAATTTACTAAGTTAAATCTACTAAGGTGATTTGTTTAACTTATCATCAAGTTCACAACATATTCCTAACAATATCTCTGAGATCTCTAATGAGAAATTGACTGGCCGATATCTCCAATCTTCACATCTTCATTTTGACTTGTTGATATTTCTGAGTTCTCTACATGCAAAAATGACTTGTCGATATCTCCAATCTTCACGTCTTCATTTGACTTGTAGATATCTCTGAGACTACTCTATAAGCCATTTTGGATTTCTCAAAAAGTCATTCTGGAGCTCTCGAATGAGTTCTCTATATTACTTGATTTATGACTTGTCAATATCTTGACTTAGAACATTTTTCCTAAAATATTTTTTTTCAACTCCAAGCTTCTTTACTTCTCTCTGAGGCATGATCATGGCTTGATCTTCTCGGAGTTTATTCCTTAGCTTGAATCTGTTTACAGAAAAATACTCTAGTCTAATCTTCTAACCTTTTTACAGACTCAAGTAATACATTACAAAATACAAAGTTGATTATCAAATAACTAAATCTTAGGGTTGTCAATGTGACTTAGTCTTGTTATTATGTAGGAATGTCTTGCACAACAGATATCATCCACATAGATTTGAACTAAGATAATATCATCACCATGTTGCTTGTAGAATAGAGTCTTATCAATTATTCCTATAGTGAATCCATATTTTAGTAGAAATTCTGGCAGTGTGACATACCATGCTCTAGGTGCTTGCTTCAATCCATAAAGGGCCTTTAACAGTTTATAAACAAAGTGTGGAAATTCCGAATCTTCAAAGCCAGGTGGCTATTGCACATCGACTTCTTCTTCCAATTCACCATTAAGGAATGCACATTTCACATCCATTTGATACTCCTTGAAATTTGAATGTGCAGCAAATGCAATAAAAATTCTTATTACTTCAAGTCTTGCAACTGGAGCAAAAGTTTCATCATAATCAATTCCTTCTTCTTTTGAGTAGCCTTTGGCAACTAGTCTTAATTTGTTCCTTGTCACAATTTTATTTTCATCCATTTTTTTCATGTACACCCATTTTGTTCCAATAATGCTTCTGTTCTTTGGTGTAGGAACCAATTCCCAAACTTTATTTCTCTCAAATTGATTTAGCCCTTATTGCATGGCAGAATTCCAATCAGGATCAAGTAGAGCTTCCTCAATTTTCTTCAGCTCAATTTATGAAAGAAAGTATGCATGTAAGCATTTATTTGCAGTTACACTCCTAGTCCTCACTCCAGCATTTGGATCACCAATTATTGCATCTCTTGTATAACTCCTATATGATTTTCTGAAGTGTTCTTGTTGACTAGAGTTGCCTGTATTTTCTTCATTATTGGCATAACTTGCAGAACTCTCATCTCTTTCTCCCCCTGAGTTTGTGTCATCAGTGAGCTTCTACTTTGAGATGAATCCTCATTTTCACAGTTCACTGGGTCATTTGTTTCTTCCCCCATTCTATTATTTGTGTTGATCTCAGCATCATCTTCAGAATCACTATCAATGTTCAGATTTTCAAATTTTAGGGCTTCAGCTTCATTTTCATCAAGGCATTCCAATCATGGACACTTGTTATCATCAAAAGGTCACATTTTTACTTTCCATAATTTTCTTTTGCTCAAGCACATAAACTCTGTTAGGTCATACAACACTATAGAAGGGGGTTGAATATAGTGTTTATACAATCAAATCGATTTATCAACACAAGTATGTAATAGTAATCAAGTATATTCAATATAATAAACTCTGTTACAATAAAACAGTTGTTATCTCTCAGTGATGAACAATATCACTAAGAGCTGTTAGGTTACAATGTATAATCTTTCTCGTGAATGATAACACATATAGTGTAAACCCTAAGTTATGTTTATATAGTACACAGTTACAAGATATCTTCTAATTGATATGGAATATAATTTTGTCTCCTAAAATATATCAATCAGATATTATCTTCTACAATTCTTCTAGTCTTCTAACTCTTCATGCATATATTATTTTAGTCACGATCATTTTCTATAAATCAGCTGCTTTCCTAATCTAAAGTACCCGCACTTAAGTCCTGATATAAATCATGATGGCCTTAAGTTCTTATATAAGTTCTAACTTCAGTAAGTTCTGATTTCCAGTAAGTCCTGATATTAAGTTCTGAAACTAAACACAACTGATTAGACATGACATCACAAATATATCTAACAATCTCCCCCAAGTTGTAAATTATGAAAAATATACAAGTTAATAGATTTGATGATGTCAAAAACATTTAAGTACAAATGCAATAAGAGTTTAATTAGACAACTAACTACAACTTACAATTTTTGTAGCATTTACCAAATTTACTGAGTCAGTCTGAATCCAAAGTGATTCTTGACAAAGTTTGATATCAGCTTCTCTTCTGCATTCCTCAGGACTTGAGCTATTGTAGCTTTGACTTGCTTCATCTCTTCATCTTGACTTCCAATCTGATAGATTGCAGTCCTAAGTGCTGAGATATGATTTCTTTCCAATCCATCACCAAGTATGATTATTCTTGGATGAGATGAGTCTTCATTATAGCACAGACATTTCTCTTTCAAAATAACTTTAAGTTTAGCAGAATCCTTCTTCATTGGAATTTCACTTCCATCATCTTCAACTATATTTGGAATGAATTCGGTAACCCTTGATACAGAAATTCTTGCTTTATCCCTTATGGTCTTTATTATGAAATTTGACCATCTCCTGGTAATCTCAGACTTTATCTCCAAAAGATAATAAAAGAATTGAAGTTCTTTCAGAGATTTGTTCAGCACATTTGATTCTGACATTATGTATGTTCTTCCGTCTTCAAGAACAAGAATCGGCTTATCTTTGACATTACTTTTATCATGAGCATCCAGTACCACTTGAATAGATATAACCTTATCAAGGTATTTCTGTGTAACTTCTTCAAGAGGTTTGTCAGTCAATAAAAATCGATTTCTAGTAAGTACTTCAACTCCTATCTTGATCTTGGCATCTTCAGAACCTAATCCAGCTCTGTCTCTTTCTTCTCTGGCTTTCAATCCAACAGTCATGAAATCATATAACAATTGACTTTTCTTAGGATCTGATGGATTAACATTCTTCCATAGTAGTTTTCTCTTATCAGTAACTGTCAATTTGTTTAAATCAACTTGAGCACTGTCAGAGGTTGGTGTCTTGGTAACTTGATCAGAATTTGTTGTTTCTTTTGCAGCTTGCTGTTCTTCACTCTGAACAACTTGAGCTATGTCAGAGGTTGTCTTAGATTCTTCAGTTATCTTCCTTCTTTTCAGAGTTTCAACAGTTTCATCTTCATCAGCTGTATCATCAAAAACTTGAACCATTTTGCACACTGGTTTCATCAGGATTTGAGGAATCTTCATCTCTTGTGTCTTTGTTGGTTCATCAATCTTTCCTTTCCCTTTATTCTTGGGATCAATTTCAACTTGTGATCTTGCCTTGGGCTTTGAAGCCTCAGAGCTTTCCTTGATCACAATGCGTTTTGCCTTAGGCCTTGGAGGCTTCTTAGCATTAGAAGCTTTAGACTTGAGATTTGTCTCTTAGCTGCAAATCTAGCTTCTTCCTCCTTTAAAGTCTCTAAATCCATTCCAGGATTATGCTTGAGAAATAATCTTCTAGCAATCTCTTCATCAAGTGTCTGAATCTTGGGATCTTTATAATAAACTGTAGTCTCCCTTCCCTTAAGCTTCAAAGTTTGCAAGAACTTCTGAGAGTCTTGACTTTCAGCTTGAATCAGAACATCAGAACTTGATATTAGATTTTGATCATCAGAACTTGCTTTCAGAGTTTGAGCATTTACAGCTTCAGAACTTGTCTTCTTCTGTGTAGAATATTTGCTAGAGTCAGAAATTAGTTTCCTTGAAGAAACTTTGCTGCTTTGCCCTTGACCTTGACCTTGACCCTTGCCCTTGCTAGGGTTTCCTTGGTCATCTTCTTTATCATCCTTCTTCTTCAGTACTTGACTAGTTGAGCATTTGTACTTAACTACCTTCTCCCCCTTTTTGGCATCATCTGGTAGTAGTAGAGAGAGAAGAAGTTCTACTGAATATTGGATTTCATTCAGTTGAGCTTGTTGAGAGGCTTGATCCTGCAGGACCTCGGTCAGTTGGGCCTGTTGATTTTCTTGAACCTTCTCAATAGCTTCTACTTTCTCATGAATAGGTCTGATAAACCTGTTCTTGTCCAGCTTGATCATCAGGTCCAGCTTATCAGCATTTTCCTGTAGCTTATCAACCTTGGCATGAGTAATGGAGTGTTGACCTTGAAGGCTTTTAGTACTGAGAGTTGTGACTTTAAGTTGAGCTTTAAAGTCAGAATTTGTCATCAACTCATCAGCTTTAGCAATGTGATCTGACAAAACTTTGGAGCTTGGAATGAAATCAGATTCATTCCACTTTTTGGTCCATTGAACTCCTCTGTGAGTTTCTTCCCATGGAACAGGAGCATCTTGTTCAACAAACTTTTTAATCAGTGCCTCCTTTCCAAGAACTTGAGCTGGTGTGTTTACTGGAGCTGACTCTCCAAAATTGGCAAGAAACTCATCATCTTCTTGTTAGTGTATACTGAAAATATTTATTTGAAGTATGTACATTTATTTCTGGCCAGTTTATTTGAGAATTATTTGAATGTTTACATGTTGTCTAATATTATATATTGTGAACAATCTAGTATCAAATGGGATACAGAATATTGGATTGTTAAATACGGTTATATAATATAATAAGGTTCACAGCACAGGTGGTGTTGGACAATCCACTGGTATGGCTGTAGTATTATTTAGATTAGTTTATATTGACTAATAAATAATACTAGTATACTTTGTGTATATTGAACTGGATCAAATTTAGAATTGTTCCCTTGATACTGATTAAGAAGGAGAACTAAGATTCTATGTTATTATTAATGCTTAGGTTCTTAATCCGGAAATAGTAATTGACACGTGTATATTATTTACATGCTTTGATTTATATATGAAATAATTCTTTTGAATTATATCATTATATTTTGGGTGATGGAATTATATACATGGTGGATATTATTTATTGAAGGAATCCATGTCCTGATAATATTCGGGTTAATGATGTCCCCTTGAAAGCTCAAAAAGATTTAATTATGTGAAACCCTGCAGGTGGAATTTATTTTGGCATAATTAAATAAAGGTTGAGTGGATGATCAAGGATAAAAGATATTAATTAAATAAATTATCAGTAATTTATTTAATTAATGGACATATGATATTTTAAACATGGGGAATTTAATAAGCAAATAATATTGGAACCGAATTAATTAAATTACGGTATTAGGAAAGGTAGTGCAAATATTAATTCTTTAGTGGATTGAATTAATATTTAATTACATTGGGCTAGGCTCAAGATGTAATTAGAAGGCCCAACCTAATTATCCATGGTCCCTATTGTAGCCTATATATATTCTTATTCTCTTCTTGCTTGGAATTGGGTGAAAACATATTGTAGCCACCAAGGAGCAAGAAGAGAGGATAACTTGAGAAGACGGAGGCCACACTTCGCTCAAGGGAATTTGGGAATACAATAGAAGAGCGTGGAATCAACCATTAACAGGGTAATCCTCTTTTCGTAATCTTTATCGTAAAACGTAGTAACACCCTAAGTCCGTGGTTCCCAACAATTGGTATCAAGAGCCTGGTAATGGGTTCTACGTTTTATGATATAATGTCCATGTCGTAATTATATATGCGTGTATATAGTGTTTTGCTTGTATTGGTTTTGATGCAGGTTGTTAATCCACTATTATGGCCATGTATATTTTAATTATGTGTTTGAATCCCACGTGGTTTAATCGTGGTTAATTTTTGTTTTGGTTTCCACGTGGTTTAATCGTGATTGTAATTTACACGAGGGTTGATCGTGTTAGAATAGATTTTACAAAATTAGTTTTGTATTAGATCTATTTTTTTGTAATTGTTCCGGGTATTTTGTAATAGTTATGTGCGATCGGAAATCAATTCCGGTAGTTTTTTTGTTCTGTTGTGCGATTACATGGGGCTGCTGGGGTGCTGGGGCTGCTGGGGCTGTTGGGGCTGCTGGGGCTGCTGGGGGCGTCGGGGCGCGCTTGGGCCAGATTTTTTTTGAGAGCTGGATTTTTTTTCAAGGGCCATAATAGTGGAAAATTTATTTTAATTTTTTCCATTAAATTTTAATTATTGCTTTAATTTATTGATTATGTGTGGCGTTAATTATGTGTGTAATTCTTTTAAAATTGCATGTTTAACTTAATTAGGACGACATGGACATAAAAAAAATTTGTTGCTTTAATTAAATGTTATATGTTGCTAAAATTATGTGTGTATTTTGAATGCATGATTACACATAATTATAACAACATAGGGCCCCATTTAATTTTAAAATTCCTCAATTTTAATAATAAAAAAATTCTAAGTGGGAGAGGGAATTAATACGAAATCCCATGGTCTCCATTATTGGTTGTAGGTAATTTAACATAAAGACGAATATAAATTATATATAAGTCACCCATCGTGGCATGTAATTTATGGTGTCTAGAATGTTATAGAAATTACTAGAACAAACTTCTTAAATTAATTTTAAAAGGAATAAAATACGGATTTTCTTTATTTCTGATTTGGGGCGATTTTGTCAAAAACGAGTTCATCGAACTTGTAAGGCTGTGGGTTTTAAGCGAGACCGATGTGACTCCTCCACTACCTGGAAATCAAACCATTGATGAATATTGAATTGAAGTATTCTATTCAAGGCAAAATTATGAATATTGGAAGGTATACACGCCACCCATCGTGGCGTACCAAGTTCCATAGATTTCAAATAATTTAAGATTTGATGATGGTATACACTTAGCTATGAAAAATAATATAGTCCACCCCAACGTGGCATATTGTTTAGTAATAGGACCGAAGTAACATTTAAACAAAATTAGGTGGTATACATGTCACACATCGTGGCGTACCAGAAGTTTATGGTGTTTATATGTTAGTGCATTAAATTTTAATAATTGTTAGAGGAATCAATAGATCTTAATAATTAATGCACCCTTATTTATGTGATGTTTTTATGCATGATTCTCAGGATAAAATGGGTTTTAATCCACTATTCACCATACTTAAGGATAACAAACTTACCGGACCTAACTATATTGAATGGAAACGAAATTTGGACATTGTGTTGACTGCTGAGGAGTACAAGTTTTGCACTTATGTACCCAAGCCTGAACAGCCTGTTGTTGATGCTCTTGAAGTTGAGAAAGAGTATTATAAACGGTGGATTAAGGCTGATGAAATGTCGCGATATTACATTCTGGCAGCAATGTCGGGTGTTTTGCAGCATCAGCATCAGTCTATGGCCACTGCTTCGGATATGTTCTTTAATCTCAAGGAACTTTTTGGAGATCAGAATAGGGCTGCTAGGCAAGTAGCCATGAAGGCTATAATGAACACTCAGATGGCTGAAGGCACACCTGTAAGGGATCATGTTCTCAAGATGATGTCGCATCTGAATGAGATAGAGATCCTTGGTGCTGAACTTGACGGGGAAACCCAGATTGACATTATCCTTATGAGCTTGTCCAAGAGTTTTGAGCAGTTCCGCTTGAATTACAACATGAACAAGAGGCAGTATAGTCTCGCGGAACTGCTGACAGAACTTCAGGCAGCTGAAGGATTATTTCGGCAGAGTGTTCAAGTGAATGTGGCTGAGAAAGGTTCTTCCTCTAAGCCGAAAGGTATTAAGAAGAAGAAAAAGGCTCAGACACAGAAAGTTGTGAAGGCAGTGGGAGTTCAGGGTGGTGTGAAAAAGCCTAAGGGAAAGTGCTTCAGATGCAAACAGTCAGGTCACTGGAAACAGGATTGTCCTCTTCCTAAGAAGACAAACAATACCGGTATGTCTCTTTCTCTAGTTACAGAAACATTTATAGCGGCTATATCTACGAGCACTTGGTGTGTAGATACAGGAGCCACTGATCATGTTTGTAATTCTATGCAGGGGTTCCAGCTATCCAGAATGCTTAGAGATGGTGAGATATACGTGTTCATGGGAGATGCTACGAAAGTAGCAGTAGTTGCAGTAGGAGTTATTCATTTATCTTTTGGTTCTGATAGGATTTTGGTTTTGAACAATTGTCTTTATGTACCTTCTTTTAGAAGGAATTTAATTTTGGTTTCTAAACTTGCTTTGGATGGTTATAATGTTTGTTTGGATCGTAATGTTTCTATTATGATGAATAAACGAATTATATGTTCTGGTACATTGCAAGACAATTTGTATATAATTAATCCTAGTCAACCTGCACTGCAACTGCAATTTAGGGAATTGAACAACACATCTTCTAACTCTACTAAAAGAAAGGAACCTTCTAGTTTGAACCAAACATATCTTTGGCACTTGAGATTAGGTCATATTAACTTGAGGAGGATTCAAAGACTGGTAGTAGACGGGCCTTTAAGCTCATTGGCAGTGGAGCCATTTCCAGTTTGTGAATCCTGCTTGGAAGGTAAAATGACTAATAGGCCTTTCAAGGCAAAGGGGAATAGAGCCAAAAAAGTATTAGAATTGGTTCACTCTGATTTATGTTGACCTATAAATATCCAAGCAAGAGGTGGTTATTAATATTTCGTCACTTTCATTGATGATTATTCTAGATATGGGTACGTTTATTTGTTGCGCCGTAAGTCTGAGTGCTTTGATAAGTTCAAAGAGTACAAAGCTAAAACGGAGAAGCGACTTAATAAAAGTATCAAGTCACTATGATCAGATCGTGGTGGCGAATACTTGCTTGGAGAATTTAGGGAATATTTATCAGAAAATGGGATAGAATCCCAGTTAACTGCACCAGGCACACCCCAGCAGAACGGTGTAGCAGAGAGAAGGAACCGGACTCTTTTAGAGAGCGTTAGATCGATGATGAGTTATTCGGATTTACCCAAGTCATTTTGGGGACATGCCTTAGAGACAGCAGCTTATCTTCTGAACTTAGTACCTTCTAAGTCGGTTCCTAAAACCCCCTTAGAATTGTGGACCGGGGATAAACCGAGTCTAAGACATATTCGAATATGGGGTTGTCCAGCACATGTGCTGAACAAGAACGCGACTAAGTTAGAATCTCGTACAGAAGTAAGGTTGTTTGTAGGCTACCCCATGGGAACGAAAGGATATTTATTTTATAGTCCGAAGAATCGGGATGTCATTGTTAGCACCAATGCAAGATTCTTAGAGGAGGAATATATAATGAATCACAAACCCATGAGTAGTGTCATTTTAGAGGAACTAGTGGGAGGGACAAATAATACCCATGAAGCTGTAGTACAAGTAGAACAACCACAACATAATGTACAACCTGTCACTAATACCGCACCAGTGCCTCGTCGTAGTGGGAGGGTTGTTCAACAGCCTGATAGAGTCATGTTTTTGGGTGAGTCTTCAGACTTGGTCTCTGGTGAACATGATGATGATCCCCGTACATACGAAGAGGCAGCACAAGACAAAGATGCAGATCTTTGGCAAAAGGCGATAGAATCTGAGATAGAATCAATGTATTATAATCAGGTCTGGGAGCTCGTGGAACCACCCAAAGGTATAAAACCTATTGGATGTAAGTGGATCTACAAGAAAAAGAGGGGATTAGATAAAAAGGTGAAAGCCTGGAAAGCAAGACTTGTTGCGAAAGGGTATACTCAGAAAGAAGGTATCGATTATGAGGAAACCTTTTCACCGGTAGTCATGCTTAAGTCAATCCGTATTCTTTTATCTATAGCAGCTCATCTCGATTATGAGATTTGGCAAATGGATGTCAAGACAGCTTTTCTTAATGGAACTCTTGAAGAAACCATCTATATGCAGCAACCAAAAGGATTCATAAAGGAAGGCCAAGAGCATCTGTTATGTAAGCTTAAGAGGTCTATTTATGGACTTAAACAAGCTTCTAGAGACTGGAATATTCGTTTTGATCAGGCAGTCCAGTCATATAGATTTGATCAAAGTCCAAGCGAATCGTGCGTGTATAAGAGAAGTGAAGGTAATGCAGTGGTTTTTCTAGTACTATATGTAGATGATATTTTACTCATTGGAAACAATGTTGAGATGTTGTCATCAGTAAAGGCATGGTTGTTCAAACAATTTGACATGAAGGACTTAGGTGAAGCGGCATACATCCTTGGGATCAAAGTTATAAGGGATCGTAAGAAAAGGATGTTGGCTTTATCTCAAGAGCCCTACATTGATGAAGTATTAGCTCGTTTTAACATGCAAAACTCCAAGAAAGGTTTTCTACCTTTTAAGCATGGAGTTGCTCTATCTAAGAAGCAGTGTCCTTCGACACCTAAGGATATAGAGAGCATGAAAGTAGTTCCTTATGCTTCAGCATGTGGAAGCTTAATGTATGCTATGTTATGTACGAGGCCTGACATCTGCTTTGCTGTAGGCATGGTTAGTAGATATCAGTCGAACCCAGGTCAGGAACATTGGAGTGCAGTAAAAACTATACTCAAGTACCTGAGAAGGACTAAGGAGTATATGTTAATTTACAAGGCCTCAGATCTATTTCCTTTGGGATATACTGATTCAGATTTCCAATCAGATAGGGATAAGAGGAAATCAACCTTGGGATATGTTTTTACTTTGGGAGGTGGAGCCGTTATACGGAGGAGTGTAAAGCATAAATGCATTGCAGACTCCACCATGGAGGCCGAGTACGTGGCGGCCTCTGAGGCTGCCAAGGAGGCTGTATGGTTCAGGAACTTCCTTTTGGACTTAGATGTGGTACCTAATTTGCCTAGGAGCTTGACGGTGTATTGTGATAACACTGGTGCTGTGGCAAATTCAAAGGAACCGCGAGACCACAAAGCAGCTAAACATATTGAACGTAAGTTTCATCTCATACGAGGAATCGTAAAGCGAGGGGATATAGTTGTGGCTCACATATCATCAGAAGACAACCGAGCAGATCCTTTCACAAAGAGCTTGCCAACCAAGGTTTTTGACAAGCATGTGGAAGCGATAGGAGTCAGATGGATGGAAACATAGATTTTTATGTAATAGTGGATTAAATAAACACTGATGTACACATAGAATATTTTGAGTATAAGTGGGAGATTGTTAGTGTATACTGAAAATATTTATTTGAAGTATGTATATTTATTTCTGGCCAATTTATTTGAGAATCATTTGAATGTTTACATGCTGTCTAATATTATATATTGTGAATAATCTAGTATCAAATGGGATACAGAATATTGGATTGTTAAATACGGTTATATAATATAATAAGGTTCACAGCACAGGTGGTGTTGGACAATCCACTGGTATGGCTGTAGTATTATTTAGATTAGTATATATTGACTAATAAATAATACTAGTATACTTTGTGTATATTGAACATGATCAAATTTAGAATTGTTCCCTTAATACTGATTAAGAAGGAGAACTAAGATTTTATGTTATTATTAATGCTTAGGTTCTTAATCCGAAAATAGTAATTAACACGTGTATATTATTTACATGCTTTGATTTATATATGAAATAATTCTTTTGAATTATATCATTATATTTTGGGTGATGGAATTATATACATGGTGGATATTATTTATTGAAGGAATCCATGTCCTGATAATATTCGGGTTAATAATGCCCCCTTGAAAGCTCAAAAAGATTTAATTATGTGAAACCCTGCAGGTGGAATTTATTCTGGCATAATTAAATAAAGGTTGAGTGGATGATCAAGGATAAAAGATATTAATTAAATAAATTATCAGTAATTTATTTAATTAATGGACATATGATATTTTAAACATGGGGAATTTAATAAGCAAATAATATTGGAACCGAATTAATTAAATTACAGTATTAGGAAAGGTAGTGCAAATATTAATTCTTTAGTGGATTGAATTAATATTTAATTACATTGGGCTAGGCTCAAGATGTAATTAGAAGGCCCAACCTAATTATCCATGGTCCCTATTGTAGCCTATATATATTCTTATTCTCTTCTTGCTTGGAATTGGGTGAAAACATATTGTAGCCACCAAGGAGCAAGAAGAGAGGATAACTTGAGAAGACGGAGGCCACACTTCGCTCAAGGGAATTTGGGAATACAATAGAAGAGCGTGGAATCAACCATTAACAGGGTAATCCTCCTTTCGTAATCTTTATCGTAAAACGTAGTAACACCCTAAGTCCGTGGTTCCCAACACTTCTGACAACACAAGTGTGTGTGTGGCTGTTGGAGATTCTGGTACAACTTCATTTGTTTCCACATCCAGAATTGGAGTGTTAAGAACTTCAGCATTTAGTGGAGAAACACGTGGAGTTGTCACTTGTCCTTGTGGTGCATCCAGAAACAGGACAGATGGAATGTGCAGCTTGTGAATATCAATTTCAGGACTTAATCCTGAATCTTCAACTGGAACATTTTCTTTGACAGGAGAGACAAGAGGTGTGATCACTGTGTCTGGAACAGTGTCTTTAGCTTGAGGTGGAGGTGGCAAGGCTTCAATCACTATTGGTCCTGTTGAGATCAGAGATTCCTGATCCCCTTCCTCAGCTTCTTGAGTATCCTCAGAGTGAGGTTGTGCCATATGCCTTCCTGCTCTCATTTTCTTTGATCTCCTGGATGGTGGAGGAGTTGCTTGAGCAGCATCAGAACTTAAAGTTCTTTTCCTCTTTGCAATACTAGAACCCTCAGCTTCAGTTTCCTTTTGAGAAATATCTTTTTCAGTATCTATTGTCACAGGTTCTGATGCATGAACCTGGACTTGCTCCTCTTCATCTGACTCATCCCTAAGAATCATCCTTCTTATCCTTGGTGGATATTTAGGAACAGATTTTGCCCTTGAAGGTTTGGGTCTAGATGTTCTAAAAAATGGTTGTGGTTGAGAAGATTGTGTAGGTTGGAAATAAGTTATGATGGTAGGATGTGGTTGAGGTTGAGAGGATTGAGCTGGTTGTGTAGTGGTTGTAGGTACTGATGGAGGTTAAGCTGGTGCTATATCAGGATATATGGTACTGTATGTGAGAGGATCAGAATTTACTAGGAACTGTTTGACTGATTGAGGAATTTGGAGGGGTCTTAGTATAGTCTTCTTAATATCAGTAGATAATAAGTCAGTGAAAGCCCTTTTGTGTAGCTTAAAGGGTTCAATCAACTCACTAAAGGTGTGTGGTGTATCAGGACAACAGAAATTATGAATAAGTTGATAAAATCTAGCAAAATAGACTATATTGCTATTGTCTTTCATCATATCACCAATAAACCCTAAAACAACACTTGCATAATCAAAATGTGTTTGATTCAAAAGGGCATACCCGATTTGCTGACTCATTATGGGTATAGCATCAAAGTTTGAGCACTTGTTGGAAAAATCTTTTGTAATACAGTCAAAGAAAAAACTCCACTCCCTCCTAATGTGGGGTCTCTTCAATTGTCCCAGCTTTGCCAAAGACTTTTCATAGCCTAGATTTGCCATCATTTGTTGAAGATCTGACTCCTCAACTGATGAATTGAAGGTGCAATCTGCTAGCAAATGTAGTGCTTGTTGAACAGTTGACAAGGTCACCACATGCTCATCCTCCCCTGTTGTAAAGATAATACTTGGGGACCCAGCTTTTCCACCATCATCATAAACACGAAACCGCCAAAACTCCAGAATCTACTTGCCTGAGAGAGCCTGGGGTTGGGTCACTGCATAGCCTATTTCATTTTGAGCAAGAAAGTCTTGGACGAAATGAAGTTCTGAAGGAGCCTCATCCTTAGAAAGAATAGCCATGTAGTTATTAGGAACAAATCTGGCTCCATCATAGATTAGATCTTTGGGTGCCATTTCTGTAAAGAAATAAGTGAGAAAATGTGTGTTCACAAGATGTTTATTAAAATGCCTGTAAAAAAAATCCGTCAGAAAATAGAGAGTAAAAGAGAGAGAGAGAGAGAGAGAGAGAGAGAGAGAGAGAGAAGGAGAGAGAGAGAGAGAGTAAAAGAAATAAGAGATTAAGTAAGAGGGAAAGTAAAAGATTTGGGTAATCTTTTGTCTATAATATTTATACTCTTTCCACTCAACGGCTCTTTTTGGAAGTAAAATAGACACTTTACACCTGTCATCCGGTAAATAGTCAAAACAGTAGTTAGTGGGCACGGGAAATAAGCAGTAATTATTGCTCACATGCTGTTACCAAAACAAACACGCAACCCATAAACCAAATGATTATCATTGTTTTTATCTCACTAATTATTTTCTGACAAAATATAACTGTTACAGTAAATACTAAAAAATAAGTCAAGCAATTAAATAATGCCACGTAAGCATCAGAGTTTCCATCAGGATTTCATCAGAACTTGACTATTATCAGAATTTAACGGTCATCAGAACATGGCTTATGTACTCAAAAAGTGAATGACTGTGTCTGTGATTCTTCACAAAAATACCGACTGGTTTCTTCAAAGTTTAATCATCAGCACTTTTATCAGAACTTGTCCTCAGAATTTATGCAAGTAATATTTAACTGTTTATCAGAAACAACTTAATCACCACAGTATTTTTCATCATTCATATGGAGTGAGAGTGCATGCATATGCAAATCATCAGAAAATGATTAAAGTCTGATAAACTTCAGTATATCTTAGAAATAAGGCATAACTAAGAAAAGTGCTTAAAATCTGTCTTTAATTTTGAAGTCTACTATTGAATAAGTTTATGCAAGAGCCCACCTCAACTGTTTGTGCGCATTTTATGCATCTTTTGACATTCTTTTTACAGTGGCTTCTCAGTGTAAATGAGTCACAACTGCTATCAGAATTTACGCTATTATCAGAGTATTTCTCCAGTAATCAAAGAATGTGAAAAGTCACCAAGAAAAATTTATTTGCTTTTCTAATGCATATAACTTAATAACAACAATGCACTTGGGTCTTCCCTTTCACATATTTACTCTAGATCTCAAAGGAGTACCTGACTTCAATTTTTCTTTTCTTTTGTTTTCTTCAGATAAGTGAGACTTATCAAGCATGTAGTTCATCCTTAAGATTTACTGACATCAGAATTTGACAGATAAGAAGCAATATTCTAGTTTATGACTTAGTAATAAGATACACAAAGTAAATTTGACTAATATCAAAATCAGAATTTGCTTGTGTTATGGATTTCCACATAAATAACTAATTCAAACATGGCATACACAGTTTGTTAAAGACTACTAAGTCAACATCTAACAATTAATCCTCATTAGATTGAATAGTCACAGAACATTCAAAACACTATCAGAGTAAATAGAATCACATCAGATAATAATCAGTATTTAATATCTTACAATTTAAGCACAGATTACATAGAGATAAGACAATCTGTAAACACCGATCATAAAGTCTGATGCATGAGAACAAAAACTAAACAGATTTTGAGAAAGAACCTGAAACCATTTCAAGTTCATTTACCAGTCTTGTAAAAGTAGCTTCACATAGTGGTTTTGTGAAGATATCTGCTAGTTGTTGATCTGTTGGAACAAAATGCAATTCCACTGTACCTTCCATCACATATTCCCTTATGAAATGGTACCTAATGCTGATGTGCTTTGTCATTGAGTGTTGAACTGGATTACCTGTCATAGCAATAGCACTTTGATTATCACAGTAAATGGTTATTTTAGAAAATTTTAACCCATAGTCCAGTAACTGATTCTTCATCCAAAGAATCTGTGCACAACAGCTTCCTGCAACAATATATTCTGCTTCTGCAGTTAATGTGGAAATTGACTTCTGTTTCTTGCTAAACCAAGAAACCAATCTGCCTCCAAGAAATTGGCAGCTTCCACTAGTGCTTTTCCTGTCTATTTTGCATCCTGCAAAATCTGCATCTGAGTAACCTATTAGCTTAAAATCTGATTCTCTAGGATACCACAATCCTAGATCAGTTGTACCCTTGAGGTACTTGGAAATCTTTTCACAGCTATTAGATGAGGTTCTCTTGGATTAGCTTGAAATCTTGCACAAAGACAGGTAGCATACATGATATCAGGTCTACTTGCAGTTAAATAGAGTAAAGAGCCAATCATACCTCTATAGTTAGTAATATCTACTGATGCTCCAGTATCTTTATCTAACTTGGTTGCAGTGGCCATGGGAGTGGATGCAGTTGAACATTCTTGCATTCCAAATTTCTTGAGTAAATTTCTGGTGTACTTGGATGGATTTATGAAAGTACCTTCTTCATTTTGCTTGACTTGAAGTCCCAAAAAGTAGCTAAGTTCTCCCATCATACTCATTTGATATCTTGACTGCATTAGCTTTGCAAACCTTTCACAGAGTTTGGCATTTGTAGAACCAAAGATGATATCATCAACATATATCTGTACCAAAAGTAAGTCTTATCCATGGTTGAGGTAGAACAGTGTTTTATCAATTGTGCCTCTGTTAAATCCACTTTCCATAAGGAATTGAGTTAAATTCTCATACCATGCCCTTGGAACTTGCTTAAGGCCATAAAGTACTTTCTCAAGTCTGTAGACATGATTTGGAAATTTTGGATCTACAAATCCTGGAGGTTGTGCAACATATACTTCTTCTTCCAATTCTCCATTGAGAAAAGAACTTTTCACATCCATTTGAAAGACTTTGAACTTTTTGTGAGCAGCATAAGCCAAAAAGATTCTTATGGCTTCCAATCTAGCAACTGGAGCAAATGTTTCATCATAATCAATACCCTCATGTTGAGAGTAACCTTTAGCAACCATCCTTGCTTTATTTCTTGTAATTATGCCATCACTGTCAGTTTTGTTTCTGAACACCCATTTTGTGCCAACAATGGATCTTTTCTTTGGTCTTGGCACTAGGGTCCGGACTTTATTTCTTTCAAATTCATTTAAATCTTCCTGCATTGCTTGCACCCAATCAGCATCTTGAAGAGCTTCTTCCACTTTCTTTGGTTCAGTCTGATATAGAAAGGAATGATAGAGACATTCATTTGATGTTGTTGTTCTAGTTCTGACACCTGCTTCAGGATCTCCAATTATTAAGTCGAGTGTGTGTGATTTGGTCCACTTCCTTGCAGATGGAAGTTGATCTCTAGAACTGGATCCTCCCCCATGATCCATGTTGTCTCCATTAGCATTTTCTGATGCTCCCCCTGAAGTTATGCTCTCTGAAATTTCAGAATTTGAGTTGGATCCTTCAGGAATTGAAGAATCAGAGTTTCCAGAATTATCAAAATTTGGCTCATCAGAACTTGATGAATCAGAACTTGAAGAACCAGTGACAGGTTCTGATGCTTCTTGAGAGTCTTGAGTTGTGGTAGGATCATCAGCTTGCTCCCCCTGAACAGGTGCATCTTTCCTTGAAGTAGTTACCACAGTTTCAATGACATCAAAGTTTAACCCGTCAGAACTTACAGGATCAGGATTTAGGTCATCAGAATTTACAGAATCAGAATTTAAATCTTCATTTTCAAATCTCAGCTGATCATGATCATTGAAATCTTCAAGTCCAGTAATCTTTTTATTATCAAAAGAGACATTGATAGATTCCATGATAACCCTTGTTCTTAAATTATAGACTCTGAAGGCTTTTGTGGAAAGTGGATATTCAACAAAAATTCCATCATCAGCTTTTAGATCAAATTTTGACAGCTGTTCAGGATGAGTCTTAAGAACAAAATACTTGCATCCAAATACATGAAAATATTTCAGGTTTGGCTTCTTTTTCTTCACCATCTCATATGGTGTTTTTCCATGCTTGTTTATGAGTATAGCATTCTGTGTAAAACAAGCAGTCTGCACAGCTTCAGCCCAAAAGTAGGTTGGTAGCTTTGCTTCATCAAGCATAGTTCGTGCAGCTTCAATGAGAGTCATGTTCTTTCTTTCTACAACTCCATTTTGCTGTGGAGTTCCAGGTGCAGAAAATTCCTGCTTTATTCCATGCTCTTTGTAGAATTCTTCCATGATTGAATTCTTGAACTCAGTGTCATTATCACTTTGTATTATTTTAACAGAATCTTTGACCAACATATCCAGCTATCTGACATGATCAGTTAGAGTAGATGCAGTTTCATTCTTCTGGTGCAAGAAATACACTCAAGTATATCTTGCGAACTCATCCACTATAACCATAACATATTTCTTCTTTGTAATGGACATAACATTGACTGGACCAAATAGATCAACATGCGACAAGTGATAAGGCTCAAGAATTGAGGATTTAGTTTTGCTCTTGAATGAAGATTTTCTTTGTTTTGCCTTTTGACATAAATCACAAAGGCCATCAGGAGCAAATACTGATTTTGGCAGTCCTCTCACAAGATCTTTCTTTACTAGTTCATATATGTTGTTGAAATTTAAATGAGAGAGTCTCTTGTGCCAATTCCAGCTTTCTTCAATTGATGTTCTACTTAACAGACAGATTGCAGAACCATCAGAGTTTGTTGAAAGTCTGGCTTCATATATGTTACCATGTCTATAACCTTTCAGAACCAGTTTGCCTGTAAAATTACTTACAACTTCATAGTGTTCTTCAAAGAAATTTATATGATAACCTCTATCACAGATTTGACTCACACTTAGCAGATTGTGTTTAAGTCCTGAGACAAGAGCTACTGACTCAATGATGACATTCCCAAGATTGATATTACCATATCCCAGAGTCTTTCCCATATTGTCATCTTCATAAGAAACTCCTGGGCCAGCTTTCTCCACAAAGTCTGATAGCAGGGCTTTATTTCCAGTCATATGTCCTGAACATCCACTGTCCAGAACTAGGATATTTTTCCTGTTGCCCTACAATCACAAAGACCACTATTGGTTAGTTTTAAGGACCCAGACTTGCTTGGATCCTTTGGCCTTTTTAAGTTTGTTAGCATTTGCAGCGGATTTAATTTCAGATTTTATGCTAACTTGCTTCTTATCAGACTTTATCTCAGAATTTGCATCAGAATTTACACTAGAAGGAATTACACTAACTTTCCTCAAAGAAGGTTTTATTTGATAATAATCATAGTATAAACTATGATATTCCTTACAAGTATAAATAGAATACCATAAACTACCACAATGAAAACAAGGATTTTGTGGTTTAAACCTAACATACTGACTCTTAACTCCTGATCTAGGAGGTAAAGAGTTTATATCTTTATTTTTCCTGTACAAAGAAGCAAGATGGTTAGAGTTTCCACAGTTATAGCATTTCTTTCTAGGAGCATTAGAAACAGGCATATAATTATTGCTTTTATTCACACCATCCTTTCCATTCCTATTTTTCCTAGCTTCCTCGACCTTGTTCACATTTCTAATCTCTTCCAGCTTATGCTTAAGCTGCTTCTTTGTCATTAAACCTATGTTTACTGAAGCTGGTTTGTCCTATTTTAATTTGTCAGAAGTTGACTTTTCTTTGACTTCTGTTTTAGAATCAGACTTTGACACATCAGTTTTTGCTACAAATTTAACAGGATTAACTTTAGGCTTTTCAGCTTTCTTGATAAAGTTTGGTTTAGATGACACGGTTTCCTTTTCTTCCTTATCATCTAGGTAATCTAGACCTTCTTTCCAATTTCCATTTTCTAAGATATTCTGAGTTGTTCTTCCAGAGTTAATCCAAGTTTTTGATTATTTCCTTTTCCTTTTCCAGTTCAGATTTAAGAGATTTATTCAATTTTAGCACTTCATCTCTAACATACAAAGCCTCATCTCTTTCTTTCTGAGTTTGATGGAACATAACTAACTCTTTTTCTAAATAGTCATTTCTATTTCTAAGAGCAAGACTTTCAGATGTTAATCTTTCATTTGTTAAAGTCTGATCTCTAAAACTAATGAACATGGTTTTCAGATATAATATTAGCTCAGAAATATCATCAGTATGAAAAGCAAGAGTTGATTGAGGTACCTTTAATTCAGCAGCATCAGTTTTGCTATCAGCATTTGCCATCAAGGCATAGTTCACCTCATCTTCAGAATCTGAAGTGTCTTCCCAATTTTTCTTCTTTGTGATTAGTGCTTGTCCTTTATTACCTTTTCCTTTCTTGCAGTCAGGAGAGATGTGGCCTCTTTCACCACAATTGTAGCATTTGACACTTGAGTTGTCTCCTCTGTCAGACTTTCCTCCTTTGCCTTCAGACTTTCTGAACCCTTTCTTTTCAGAACTTCCACCTTTCCTGGAAAACTTCTTGCCCTTTCTGAATTTCTTGTAGGCAATCTTTGTGATACCCTTCACCATAAGAGCACACAATTGCATCATCTCTGCATCAACATCAACTTCAGATAAATTTTCAGATTCTGAATTATCATCATCAGAATATGATGACTCTGAATCAGACTGTATGATGAGAGCCTTTCCTTTGCCCCTATTTGAGACAACCACTTTAGGAGATTCCTCCTCAGTTTAAGAGCAACTGTCTTTGACTTTCTTCCATGCCTTTTTCTCCTTTAATCCATCTAATGTTCATGAGTCTTGAGCATACCATAAATTTCATCAAGAGTAGTTTCAGCAAGGTCATAGTTGTCTCTTATGGTAGTAGACTTCAAATCCCAATTTTTAGGAAGAGCTAAAAGGAATTTTAGATTTGAATCTTCAAGATTATATTCCTTGTCCACCAGTGACAGATCATTCAAAAGTTTGGCAAACATGTCATATAAATCAGTTAATGACTCATCAGCTTTTGAGTCAAAGTGCTCATACTCTTGAGTGAGTATAGTCTTCTTATTCTTTTTGATTGCATCAGTTCCCTAGCATCTTGTCTCCAAAGCATCCCATATCTCCTTTGCAGTCTTGCATCCAATTACCCTGTTTGACATGACATTGTCAATTGCACTATGAAGCAGATGCCTTACCCTTGCATCCTTGGTAATAGATGAGATATCTTCAGTTGTGTACTCACTTTTCTCCGTTGGTATCATCTTTGCTGGTTGATCAGCAACTGCAACAGAAAGCTTGGTAGGCTTATATGGTCCATCATTGATTCTATCAAGGTATTCTGGATCTGTGGCTTCCAGAAACATAGCCATCTTTACCTTCCATATAGGATACTCAGATGCTCTTAGTATGGGAACCCTAATACTCTCATATCGACTGTGAGTTTGATTGTTTTGAGTATCTTGAGTTTTGGTGGGCTTAGGTGGGGTTTGTGTTTCTTCAGACATGATTGTAAATTGGAACTCACTGTTTGTAAATCAACAGAAAGGCTCTGATACCACTTGTTAGGTCACACAACACTATAGAAGGGGTTGAATATAGTGTTTATACAATCAAATCAATTTATCAACACAAGTTTGTAACAGTAATCAAGTATATTCAATATAATAAACTCTGTTACAATAAAACAGTTGTTCTCTCTCAGTGATGAACAATATCACTAAGATCTGCTAGGTTACAATATATAATCTTTCTCGTGAATAATAACACATATAGTGTAAACCCTAAGCTATATTTATATAGTACACAGTTATAAGATATCTTCTAATTGATATGGAATATAATTTTGTCTCCTACAAGTCTTCTAGTCTTCTAACTCTTCATGCATATCTTCTATTGTTTTAGTCACAATCCTTTCCTGTAAATCAGCTGTTTTCCTTATCTGAAGTACCCGCACTTAAGTCCTGATATAAATCCTGACGGCCTTAAGTTCTTATATAAGTTCTAACTCCAGTAAGTCCTGATATTAAGTTCTGAAACTAAATACAATAGATTAGACATGACATCACAAATATATCTAACAAACTCTGTAGGCAGTTCTTTCCAATAAATATCCCAGAAAAATAGCTTCAAATACTTTAGAGTCAAATTTTCCAACATATTCAGAGTTGTCTTTGAGCACAAAGCATTTGATTTCAAACACATGCAGATGCTTTACAATAGGCTTTCATCTTGATAAAGTTGATTAAGGTGATTTTCCAAGGTTTTTGTTGATTAAATATCTATTTTGAGTATAGCATGCAATATTTACACCTTCTTCTCAAAAACTTGTTGGCAAATTGGTATCTTGCAGCATTGTTCTTGCAGCTTCAACTAGAGTTCTATTTTTCCTTTCAACCACACCATTTTGATGGGGTGTTCTTGCAGCTGAAAACTCTTGAACAATGTCCTTGTCTTTGCAGAATTCACTTAAAGTTGCATTCCTGACTTCTGTGCCATTATGACTTTATGACTTTATTCTTCTTGCCCTGCACACAATGAGAATTAAGTGTGTTTAGCTACCCAAACAGTGTTGGGCACTTTTTTCTTCTTCACAGAAGTTGCAGAAATAGACTTTGAATTTTCAAAAAGAACATCATTCAAAGTTTGATCAGCATTTTCCTTCTTAATCTCAGATCCAAGATTGGTTTCCTTGAGATCTTTTCTCAATTTATGACAACTTGTCATAACCTTCACATTGTAAGAAATACAGTCAAACTTATCACAGAAAGAATAAGGATCTTCAGCCACAGCCTCATTGTACTCGCATGCTCCCACTTTTGGCTCACTAACAGTCTTTCTACAAAGGTGAATTAGATGATTTGTTGAGCCACATTTTTGAAATTGCTTCCTTGGAGCATCTGCAATGTAGGCATAATTGTTGCTTTTGTTTACACCTATTTTTCCATTCCTGTTCTTTTTCTTTTTCCCAGTGTTCTTAGTCTTGATCTCCTTGGTTGGTATCTTGACAGCTTGACTCATTGTGGGCTTCTTTTCATTTACAGTAGTAGGAGTGGTTTCTGCATTATTCTTCTCATTATCCTCATCTGCAATTTCTTGTTTGATGACCAACACAACTTCACTGAAATTAACCTCACAGGCTTTGAACAAAGGTGCACTCACATTTTTCAGCATTACAAGAACATCATGATTCATTGTCTCTTTTCCTTTGTTAGCTTCAACTTTCTTGTGAGAATTCAAGACCTCATAGACCAAACCAATAGCTATGTTAGCACATGGTTTATTTTTCTCATGATAATGTCCAACCAACTCAGATGCATTCTTTTATGATTTGTGCTTTAAATCATTCTTCTCAATCTTCTCTCTCAACACTGCTTTTATTTCTCCAATACACTTTAGCTTGTTCTTGAGGTACTCATTTTCCTGTATAATTATCTCAGGACCAACCTGTTGTAGTTCTAGCTCTTGTTTTTCAGTTTCAAGCTTCTCATTTATTTTTGACAGCCTACTCACTTCCTCAGTAGCTACCGTCATGCTTGTGTAGATATGAAACATCTCTACACTCATTTTATCAACAGTTTCTTTATATTGGATTATATTTAAATCAATTGTGGTTAGAGTTGGTACCTCTAATTTGGATGCAGATGATTCTCCTTGCTCTAGAGCCATGAGAGCATAATTTCTAAATTCTTCATTGTCATCCTCTTCATCTATATCATTCAAACTTTTGCCTTCTGCAAGTAAGTCTTTTCTTTTGCTTGCTCAGGAGAGCTTCATACTTTACTTCCAATTCCAACTAAGCTTTGTCTTTCTTCACCTTCTTTGGCGTTCTAAACTCAGTAGCAAAGTGACCTAACTTATTACAATTGTAACATCTTATTTTTGATCTGTCAACAGATCATGTTCTGTAGCCACTTTTTCCAGCTGAGTTGAACTGTATTTTTCTTTTCCAATTGTTGTTGTTGTTGGATGTCTAACCCTTGATTTTGAATAACTTTGGCTTCTTAACCTTTATGTTAGAAAATTTTCTTTCCAGGTAAGCCATTGACTGGTCCATCTCATCCAGTTTATCAAGGGTGTAGAATCTATCATCTTCTATTTCCAGTATGACTTGCTTCTGTGGCTCCTTATTCTTCTGCTCAAAAGTTTGATTTTAGTTCATCATCTGATGACTTACTGTTATTGGCAACCAAGGCAATATTTCCATCAACAATATGTCCTTGACCAGCTCTCAATGACTTCATTTGTAACATTTCTAGCTCATAAGTATTCACGATCCCATACAAGACTTCCAGTGTCATTCTGCTTAAATTTCATCCTTCTCTAATAGCAGAAATTTTCTGTTCCAAATGGTCAGGGAGGGTGAGTAAGAATTTTAGGTTGACCTCTTCAGCTTCATAGTATTTGTCATGAAGCTGTAAATCATTTATCAGCTTATTGAATCTTTCAAAAATATCAATTATACTCTTTTTAGGTATAGCCATAAAACTCTCATCCTATGACACCAAGATCATTCTTTGGTTAGATCTAACTTCTTCTGTTTCCTCACACATTATTTCAATTTTCTCCCAGATCTATTTACCAGAATCACAATTGATAATATTGTTGTACATTACATTATCAAGAGACTAAATTAATAAGAGTTGTAAACTGCTATCCAGTGAAACCTTTTCTTTTTCAGGCTCTATGTAGGTTGCAGGATCTTTAGGAGCAAAATGTGCTAGTATACCCATGTCTCCGTCTGGAGATTTTCATAAATTCTTTCCATAGGGATGAAAGGTCCATTCTTGGGAATCTGAACGTATATAGGGCTGACCATCCTTATGAACAATATCATTTTCTTTTTCCATGGTGTGTAGTTGATCTTGTCAAAGGCAGGTATCTTGACACTGCTTAATTTCTGAGCACTCATTCTTCCAAAATCTTTATATGTTTCTTTTAGATTATGCTCTGATACCACTTGTTAGATATTGAATGCAAAGAAAGATAACACGTAGAGGGGGTGAATGTGTCTTTTCGATTTTACTTCGCTTTTAAAACTGTTTGGATAATGGTTGAACAAAGCAGTTAAGATTTGTAGAGATATAATGTTTAGAAATCACACAAACACAATTATTCAAAAACTCATTTAATAGTATTAATTAAGTTTGTCTTATTACAAATCCGTATTCTTAGAAAATAAGAACTCGACTACTATCTTGAGAGAATACAAGATTTTTCTAGATATGTTTGTTACTTCTAAACTAAGGACCCGTGCATGCTTTATAGACTAGCAACACGGGTTTATAAAACTTGCACTAAAATGTACTAAACCAATTTGTAAAGCAACCTTGTCTATTTCCTTTTCTGGTGTTAGTAAATATGTGCAGAATCTTGCAGGTCTATGAACATCCTTTCTCCAGTGAATCTTGGCCCTTGATCTTGTATTCTTCAAGCTACTTTTGTAGTCTTTCCAATTCAGTGAATGAATTGTTTGTTGACTGATAATCTTGAATATTGAATTGTATGTATTCTGAATTTGAGATAGTATGTCTAGATCTATATTTGTTTTGTGAGAAGTGACATATCGATAAGTATAATGACTTATCGATATCTCAAGTTCTCGACATATGTAAATGACTTATCGAGGTCTCTAGTTTTCTATATGCAGAATGAGTTATCGACATCTCCAGTTCTCTATATGGGCTTTTGATTTGTCGATATCTTGAGTACTCTACATGAAAATTTTGACTTGTTGATATCTCTGAGATTTCTACATGCAGAAATGACTTGTCGATATCTCTAGGATCTTTACATACACATTTTGACTTGTCAATATCTCTAAGATCTCTACATGAGGTATTGACTTGTCGATATCTAAGATCTCTACATGCAAAAATGACTTGTCGATATCTCTTGGAACTTCCCTACAAGTCATTTTGGACTTCTCGATATCCCTTGATCTGGGACTTATATCTTGACTTAGAACATGTTCCCTAACATTATTCAACTCCAATCTGCTACACTTTTCTCTGAGGCATGATCAGGACTTAATCTTCTTCCAGAGTTTATTCCTTAGCTTGAAACTGTTCACAGAAAAATCCCCCAGTCTAATCTACTAAATATTTTTACAAACTCAAGAAATACAGTTATAGACTACAAATATTGATTATCATATAAATTAATCTTAGGGCTGTCAATATGACTTAGTCTTGTTATTATACAGACATGTCTTGCACGATACTTCGGCATACCGGTGTTGCATCAGGACAGATCATCAGGTGCAATGCATGTGTCTTGAGAGATTTCAATCATTTATTGATAATCATAAAAGACTAAATGAAAGTTTAGTTCTTAATTCCTAAACAGAATATTGTTACAAATCTGATGATTCAGTTTTTTTTATGTCTTACTATATTTAAATATTAGTCACTATTGCTTAATTACCAAAATGTTTTAACAAAAAGGTATTGCAAATTATCAAAATATTTTTATTTGAGAAACCTGAAATTGTTTTGAGGCTTTATAATTATGATTTTAATATACTTGTTGAGCATCCTTTCACTCATACTTGCCTGTTTTAAATTTAAAGTTTCGGTGAAAGGTAAACTTGCAAGGTTTAATCGCGTTGGTTGAAAGAAAAGAAAGGGAGGGAACTGCAAATATGGTTGATTCAAGGTATGCGATAATCAAGTAAGTTTTATTATATAAAGTTGTTTTGTATATATATTAGTTATGTTATGAAATAATTGGGCCTAGTATACTTTTTTTCGAAGTTATACTATTGGGTTTGGTTTTATGATTTGGATTTTTTAAAAGAATTTTAAAAGAGTGAAAAAATTTATCTGTGAAAATTTGGAATTCTTGTTTTTAGAACTATAACCTAAAAGATATTGGTTTAGTTGGGGTTGCAGATACTGTATTGCAGTTGCTGATAATTGTTTATTATTAAAAATGTTACTTTATTTTGAGATTTTATCGTGACGACCAAATACTCTAACCCGAATTTGGAGACGTTACACATGTCGTGTATCTATTTCAAAAAAAATAAATATGATATTAATTATATTTGTGATAGGGATAAATAAATCCTGATTGTATAATTAAATATTGCAAGGTGTGGGCTGCTAGGCCCAATAAGAAGATGTATGACATTCAGACCAAAAAGGTCAACACATTGATCAGGCCTGATGGACCAGATCAGGCCTGATGGAACAAAGAAGGCCTAAAAGCCCTGATTATTTATTAATTTCGTGATTAATAAATAAAGGAGGAAAAAGCTATTAAGATAAGTCCTAGTGGGAATATAAATCCTTGTAGATTGGCCTCAAGGGGACCTAAAAGGATAAGGAATCAGTTTCCTACTATCTAGGACTCCAAAGTCCATTCTAATTATGAGACTTGCCCACCAAGTCTCCTATACCAAGTCCAATTCAAGGACTCTCAACATCTATATAAGGGGTCTCACCCCACAAATCAGAACTACGTTTTTTGGCTTGATTCTCTAATTCACAGAGATACGTGGGCATTTCGTAAAGGCAGAATTAAGCTACGAAACACGAGAGCAGCCATTAAAGGCCTTGAGCTCCTGAATCTTAGTAATAAATACAGCAAATAATAACCTTAGTTTTTTATCCATAACATTTGGCGCCGTCTGTGGGAAAGCACAACAACAACCATGGCGAGAACACGGAGAACAATTAGAGCTCTAGAGGAAGGAACACCATCAGGGACAACCCAGGTGATTTCGTCAACCGTGGAGATTCCTCCCCATTCAACTTATGCATCTACTCAAGGGGAAGCCCAAATAGGGGCAACTCAACCTCAGCCACAAAAGACAACTCCCCCGACTATTCAAGGTACGAATCCTCAAGTTCAACAAGTACATGTACCTGTGAATTCTCGACCCGTCGGGTATGAATATTCAACTGTTGTTACTACTAACCCCCCTTATGGGATGCCCCTTTACCCCGAGGTTGGAGGAAGTGGATATGCTGGGCGGAGTGAAGCACGAGGGCAATCGCCCCCCTATATACGAGGTTTGGCTCCTATCCCCGAGGATCGGGAATTTTCTGGTCCTTACACTGAGAGAGACTCTGAATCTTCGGATGATGAAGTGGCCCCAAGAAGGAGGTGTCCTGGCAAAGAGCCGATGGCCGATGGAAGGCAACGCCCTCAAAGCACCCAAGGGGCGAATCCCCAAGAAGTGCAGGAAAGAATCAGGGCTCATGAGGCTGAGATCCAAAGGCTGAAGCGTGACTTGGAAGCTCACCAGGCCACCAGATCCCAGATAGCTCCTAGGGGGAGGAATCCTCCTCCTGTCATAGACCTGGATGGTCCGGTACGAAGAAGGGCTGTCGCCCCAAGAACTGATCCAAGCAATCTCCTTCCCCTTGGAGATCCTGATGATCCAACTCCACCTTTCACAGAAGAGATAATGAATGCCCATATCTCAAGGAAATTCAAGATGCCCACTATCAAAGCCTATGATGGCACGGGAGACCCCGCTAATCATGTTAGGACATTCTCTAATGCACTGCTGCTGCAACCCGTGAATGATGTTATAAAGTGTCGGGCTTTCCCTCAAACCCTGTCGGGTATGGCTCAAAGATGGTATAGTCGCTTACCCTCAAACTCTATTGGATCGTTCAGAGAGTTAAGTCTGGCTTTTATTAAGCAGTTCATCAGTGGGAGAGTCCATGAGAAAAGTTCAGCATGTCTTATGAGTATTGTGCAGGGAGCTAAGGAATCTTTAAGAGATTACCTGAATCGTTTCACAAAGGAGGCTTTAAAAGTCCCAGACCTTGACGATAAGGTGGCCATGATAGCACTGCAACAAGGAACTAAGGATGAGTTTTTCAAGATGTCTTTGGCCAAACGTCCCCCTGAAAGCATGTTGCAGCTCCAAGAGAGGGCAGGGAAGTATATCAAGGTTGAAGAAAGTATGAGGAAGACCGTAGTAAGTAATGAGCCCACTGGAAACAAGAAGAGGAAAACTGATTTAGAATATATTGGAAAGGACAAGTATCCTAGAACCGAACAAAATTCTGATTCAACCCCCAAGAAGGGAGGACCTGGGCAAAAGTTCACTGAATATGCTAAGCTGAATGCTCCTAGAAGCCAGATTTTGATGGAGATTGAGAAAGATAGAGATATTCGCTGGCCTAAGCCCTTGAAGGCTGATCCCGCCAAACTAGATAAGAGCAAGTATTGCAGATTTCACAAAGATGTTGGCCATGACACCGATGAGTGTAGGCAATTGAAAGACGAAATTGAGTTTTTGATTCGAAAAGGGAGATTGAACACTGGAGAAGGAGGGGACAGGAATAATAATGGAAGGAAGAAATTTGAAGATCGTAGGAGGGACCAAGACGATTAGGGGTGGAATCCCCAACCTAGAGGGCCAGTTATAAATGCGATTTTTGGAGGACCGCGACCTCGAGGGCCTGTAATAAACACGATCTTTGGAGGTTCCACTGCTGCCGGATTATCCAAAAAATCCAGAAAGACATATACTAGAGAGGTTATGCATATTGTAGGAGAAGCCCCGAAGAGGGCCAGGACATAAGTAACATTGGCTTTTGATGATTCTGACCTAGAGGGTGTAAAGTTTCCTCATGACGACCCGCTGGTCATAACACCGATAATAGGAAATAGCCCGGTTAAGAGGGTCCTTGTGGATAATGGTACTTCTGTGGATATCTTGCTCCACGACACCTTTCTAAGGATGGGGTATAACGACTCCCAGTTGACACCAACTGACATGCCGATATATGTATTTGCTGAAGTAGAATGTCCTATAGAAGGTTTAATCAAGTTGCCAACCACCATAGGTACGGAACCAAGGCAAGCAACACAGATGTTGGACTTTGTGGTAGTAAAGGCTAGTTCGACCTACAACGCTATCATGGGAAGAACAGGGATACATGCCTTTAAGGCAGTCCCTTCTTCTTATCATTCAGTTATGAAATTTCCGACTCGAGATGGGATTGGAGAAGAAAGAGGAGATCAAAAAATGGCAAGAAGCTGTTATGTGGCCTCTTTGAGGGCAGATGGAGTCGGGGGGCAGGTTCTTCCTATTGAGGATATGGATGTCCGAGAAAATGATGAGAAGAGAGGAAAGCCAGTAGAAGACTTGGTTTCGATTCCTTTAGACCCCGAGAATCCTGAGAAGATGACTTTTATTGGAGCCACATTAGAGGAGCCCCTTAGAGGGAAATTGGTGAAATTTTTGCAAGAAAATAGTGATGTGTTTGCTTGGTCAGCAGCTGATATGCCGGGCATAGACTCGGGGCTGATTACTCATAAGCTAAACGTGGATCCAAGCAGGAAGACAGTGAAATAAAAGAAAAGAAATTTTGCCCTAGAAAGACAAGAGGCTATAAAACAGGAAGTAGAAAAGCTCTTAGAGGCTGGTTTCATTGAGGAGATTCAATTTCCGGAATGGTTGGCAAACCCTGTAATGGTAAAGAAGGCTAATGGGAAGTGGAGGATGTGTATAGACTTCACTGACCTGAATGATGCATGCCCTAAAGACTGTTTTCCATTGCCAAGGATTGATACTTTGATTGATGCCACTGTTGGGCATGAGATGCTGAGTTTCATGGATGGATTTAGCGGATACAACCAGATCAAAATGCATAAGGATGACATTCCAAAGGTATCATTCATCACTGACTTTGGTGTTTATTGTTATCTTGTTATGGCATTTGGTCTTAAGAATGCAGGAGCCACCTATCAAAGGTTGGTAAATAAAATTTTTAAGGACCTTATTGGAAAGACTATGGAAGTTTATGTTGATGACATGTTAGTCAAGAGTCTAGTAAAAATTGATCATATAACCCATTTGAGGGAAGCTTTTGAGGTCCTGAGGTACCACAAGATGATGTTGAACCCTACGAAGTGTGCCTTCGGAGTAGGATCTGGGAAATTCTTGGGATTGATGGTCTCAAAGAGAGGAATTGAGGCTAACCCCGATAAAATAAAGGCGATCCTGGACATGGAACCACCAAAAACTGTCAAGGATGTTCACAAGCTCACGGGAAGGGTTGTTGCGCTGGGACGATTTATCTACAAGTCAGGAGACAAGTGCCTATCATTCTTTAAGTCACTAAAAAATATTAAGGACTTTGTATGGAGTGAGGAAAATCAGAAGGCTTTCGAAGAATTGAAGAAATGTATGGCGCAGGCCCCGTTGTTGGCCAAGCCATCTTTGAATGAAGTTTTATTCTTGTACTTGGTTATTTTAGAGAGCGCCTTGAGCGGAGTGTTGGTTAAAGAGGAGCTGAAAGTCCAGAAACCCGTATATTATGTCAGCAAAATTCTGCATGGTGCTGAATTGAATTATTCAACTATTGAGAAATTTGCTCTAGCCTTGGTAATGGCTTCGAGAAAACTGCGTCCTTACTTCTAGGCTCATCAGATTGAGGTACTAACAAATCAGCCACTGAGAAATATCATTCACAGTCCCAAGGCAAGTGGGAGATTGATTAAGTGGGCGATAGAGTTGGGAGAGTTCGATCTCAAGTATAAGCCGCGAACGGAAATAAAAGCCCAGGCACTAGCTGAATTCGTGGTGGAATGCACCACACCCAACCAAGAAGTCGGGGGGCAGGAAGATACCATACCACAAGATAAGGGAGTCGATAATGGGGATAGAGAGAAGGAAGATAAGGAGAAAGAGTATTGGGTTCTCTATTTTGATGGAGCATCAAAAACAAACTCTAGTGGAGCAGGATTGGTATTGCAAAGCCCTGATGGGTTCTTAATTGAGTATGCTATGAAGCTAGACTTCCCAACCACAAACAATGAGGCAGAATATGAAGCCCCGATAGCTGGTCTTGGCCTAGCTGGGACACTTAGAGTCAAAAACTTAAAGGTCCGTGGAGACTCGAAGCTGATCATATCCCAGGTAAATGGAGAATTTGAGACAAGGGATGATACGATGGCTAAGTATGTCCGCCTAGTAAGGGCTGTGATGACCCAATTTAATTAGTGTCATGTTGAGCACATTCCAAGGGAAGAAAATGCTAAGGCGGATGCATTATCAAAGTTTGCTTCATCAGAGATAGAAGAAAGTTCAGGAAGTGTGTACTTCCGTGTTTTGAAGACTAGAAGCATAGATGTTAAACTTGTGGCTCCTATAGGCCTGGGGACGTCGTGGATTGATCCTATTAAGGCTCACATTCAAACCGGTTGGTTGCCAAGCGATGCAGCTGAAGCACGGAAGTTAACTGTTCGCGCACTAAGGTACTCTTTAATAGATGGGATTATGTACAAAAGATCTATCGTGGTTCCTTATTTAAGGTGTCTCAGGCCCGATGAGGCACGCTTGGCTCTTAAAGAAGTTCATGAAGGCATTTGTGGACAACACTTGGGGGGCAGGGCTTTGGCTCATAAGATAACTCGTTTAGGCTTTTATTGGCCAGAAATGATGGCTGATGCCAAACAATATGTGAAAAAATGTGACCGCTGTCAGAAGCATGCACCTGTTGTTAGACAACCCCCCGAGATGCTGACCTCTATCAATTCGCCCATTCCTTTTGCTATGTGGGGAATGGATATTTTGGGGCCTTTTCCCATGGCCACGGCACAAAGGAAGTTTCTGATTGTAGCCATTGATTATTTCACCAAGTGGATCAAAGCCAAACCCTTGGCCAAGATCACAACTAAGCAGGTCGCACAATTCCTGTGGGAAAACATTATGTGCCGATATGGAATTCCCCGTATCCTCGTCACTGACAATGGAACACAATTCAACAATGAGGAATTCAAGAAGTATTGTGAAGAAAATGAAATTGAGTTGCGGTTCACCTCTGTGGCTCACCCATAAGCCAATGGGCAAGTGGAAGTAGCAAATCGAATAATCCTGGATGGACTAAAAAAGAGGATAGAGAAGTCAAGAAATAATTGGGTGGATGAGATACTTCCCATATTATGGGCCTATAGGACTACCTGTAGAGTCACGACAGGAGCGACGCCCTTCATGTTGGCATATGGGGCAGAAGCAGTAGTTCCAGTGGAGATATCACATTCCTCTCCAAGGATTCGGGCTTTCAATGCAGAAGAAAATGAGGAAGGGCAGAGGTTAGCCCTGGATCTAATTGATGAAGTGCGAGATGAGGCACATGCAAAGATAGTGGAATACCAGAAAAAAGCTTCGCTTTATTACAACCTAAGGGTTAAAGAGAGATTCTTCAAGCAAGGAGATTTGGTATTAAGGAAAGTGGAAGCTTCTGGTGTAGGACAGAAAGGAAAAGTTGCCCCAAATTGGGAAGGGCCGTACAGAGTCAAAAGCGTTCAGGGTAGAGGAACCTACAAGCTAGAGACTATGGATGGTTTTGAAGTTCCGAGAACCTGGCACGCACAAAACCTGAAGGTTTATCACGTGTAAGATAGTCGAAGTACGATTCTCACTTGTCATTGTGACAAGTAGGTTTAAAAGCACCTTGAAGCTTTGCTTGCGTAGGATTTTATATTCCAGTAGAATTTACATTGTCTAGTTATTATTGATTAGGGTCGAACCCATGCTATGTAAGGTTTTGGAAAACCAGACTTCATATTAAAGAGTTTGAAATTATTTCAATCTAAGGATGTTTAAAGTTCAAATACATATTAAGTATTGTAAAGATAAAGTAGAAAGAGGCAAGTAAGGAAAGCAGCATATGTAATAACCCCGAAGGGTAACAAATTCTGACATAAACAAAGTTCACATATTGTCTAGAAAGAAGATATACATAAAAAAACTTAGGCCTCGGAAGGCTCGGATTCTTCGGAACCACTATCTGAAGTCTCCTCGGACGTCTCAGTCGTCCCCTCAGAAGTCCCCGTAGAGGTTCCATCAGAACCGCCTTCGGATGCTTTGGATGATGCGGGAGACACTGGATTCTGAGGCGAAGCCCTTGGAGGCTCTTCCACCCTGACCTTCTTCACAGCAGGCGCAGAATCTTCTTCGGAAGAAGTCTCCTCCTCCCCAGAGCTGGACTCGAGTTCTTTCCTCTTGTGGCCTGGGCTCCCTGAAGGGCCGTCTTTGATCAAATTAGCAAGCTTGTCAGTAACACCCCCAAGCTCCGAAACTCGCACAGGTCAAGGAAAGGAGGACTACTCAAGGATTTCTGGAAATTCATCTTGGACGGCCTCCACAGCAGCATCCCAGCCTTCTTTATAGCTAAGAAGGGCATCGTGCTCCACCATCAAGTCCTTGAACTCCTGGGTGTCCATCCAGCCGTCAAAGGCTTTATCCTTCTGAGCCTTCAGAATAACATTTTCAGCCCGGGCCATTTCCAAGTCAGAAGTGGAAGAGGCCAGTTGAGCTTCAAGGGCCTCTATTCTCTGGTTGGCCTCCTCCAACTTCTTATTAGCATCCTCCAGGACAACCTTCCAAGCCTTAGCTTGGTGAATCACCCCTTGGAAATGGGCGTTAGCCTGCAAGAGAAGCAGCAAAAGTATGAGAAAAAAAAACATAAAAAGGCAAGTATGAAGAGCATAGGAAAGGGACGTACCGTCGCTAAAGCCTGGGCTCCGAAAAGCTCATTCCCCTCTAAGTCATGTTGAAGGACAAAGTCTTGATAGTCCATCGGGGAGATGGAATGCTTAGACCATTCCTTGGACAGCGTCGTGCTGCCAACGATTGAATCCTTGCCCCGGATCCCCCAAGCAGGTTGAAAATAGGCCCCTGGCCTCTGCTTGGTGCGCAAAACCTGGCTGGGGCCTTCCTCGCCCGGTTCCATTGTTGAAGGAGGAACTCAGGGAAGCGGTCACCAAGGCGTGGGTCTTTAAAGACCTTTCCAGCCCGCTTCATCCTGGTTGTCTCCAGGTCTTTAGGCTTGGTAGCCTCCTCAATCATCTCAGCCACTGCGACAAGCGAGATAAGTTGAAAAATCAGAGAATAAACAATAAAGAAAATAAAAAAGAGGTAAGGAAGGAAACTTACTTTTCTTAGGGACGGGCGAGAGGCCGCGTTCTACCAGGACAGTCTCCCGGATAAGGTCCCAAGAATGGGAAGTCCCATTATCTTGCGTAAGGAGGTTGAAAGATCTAGCCTCCTCCTCAGACAGAGTTATATCATTTGGGCTCCCATCGACGGCAAGCCCAAAGGACGATCGAAATAGGGTGCCCCAATCTCCGCCCTCCCAAACGACGAACAAAAAATCTTTCTTCCACTCCAAGTTGTTGTCCGGGATGGACTTCCCGTTCACAATGTGGGGAATAGTGGGGCGCTGGTTTAGAGAAACCCAACCCGGACTTTTATCAGGGCTGTTTTTGAACTGGAAAATTTTACTGAAAATGGCAACAGAAGTAGGGAGATTATGTTTGGCACATTGTGACAGATAGCACAGAATGAGCCTCCAAGAATTAGGGGGGAGTTGGCAAGGGCTGATGCCCACATCAGCCAGTAATAGAGGAATGAGCGGATGAAAAGGGAGTCTGATACCTGCCCTTAGAGTATCCCTATATACGCATAATGTGTCCTTCTTCCACTGGCAGGCCCTATCGGCCGGACCTGCAAGAACCAGCTTAAAAGGTTCCTTGATTTTGAAGCAGTTGCTCAACTTTTCCAGCTCCTTGGGATCCCGCAAAGCACTAATATGGCCGTGCGCGTCCAGATGCGCATCAGACGGGTACTCATCCCCTCGAGTGTTGATCATGTCGATTAAAGAAGTGTACCTTGATCGAATAGGAAATTCGTTGGACTTTCTAGCCACGTTCATTTTGGCCAAGCGAGTCATTTTCTTGTCAGCCATCTGAAAAGGGGGGGCACATAGACATGTTATCCTAAAAAAAAAGTGAAGGGAAGGATTTTACCTGAAGAAGCGCTCCTAAAAAAGGCCTTGAGCTCCGACTTGCTGTTATTACTCTGAGAAACTTAGCAGGAGGAGAAAGAAGAAAAACTTAGAAATGAGAAAGTGAGCAGAAGAAACCTCTCCTTACTCCTTTATATAAGAGGAAAAGGGAAGTTGAAGGGACGAAAGCCCATTAAGGAAAGAGGCCCAAAGAAAAAAGGCCAGAAAAAAGGAATATTCCAGAATAATTCCAAGGAATTCTAGAGAATTCCAAATCAATAAAGAGGCCCAATAAGATTTAAGGCCCAATAAAGAGGTCCAGTAAGATTTAAGGCCCAATAAAGAGGCCCAGTAAGATTTAAGGCCCAATAAAGGGACCCAATAAAGTGGCCCAATAAGATTAAAGGCCCTATAAAGAGGCCCGCTAAAATAAGGCCCCATAAAGAAGGCAAGGCCCAAATCCAATTAGGATTTGGAAAATATAATAACCTAAATTGGAGCCCTAAAAGTTGTAAGGCCCAATGAATTTAGCTAAAAAAAAGACCAGGATTCAGGTCGAATTCCAAGTCGTGAATCCTGCCCGAAATCTTTCGAGCAGGCACCCGAAAATAACGGGTAAAAAAGACCATGATTCAGGTCGAATTCCAGGTCGTGAATCCTGCCCGAAATTTTTCGACTAGACACACGAAAACACCGGAACTCACAGGACTGGATTGAGGTCGAAGCTTCGACCAGGAATGAGGTCGAAATGAACCAAGTATTTGTCAAAGAATGGGGTTTAAAACCTAGACTAAAACCCAGGTCGAAAATCGACTAGGATCCTGGTCGAAAACCAGGTCGTGAATCCTAGTCGAAATCCTTCGACCAGGAAGCATGAGAAACATAGAATTTTCGAACAGGATTCAGGTCGAAACATCGACTAGAATCCTGGTCGAAATCCTAGTCGAAAAGTTCAAGACCAGGAATTAAAAAGAGGGGTAAGTTTTCGACCTAGATCTAGGTCGAAACTTCGACTAGGATCCTGGTCGAATTCCAGGTCGTGGATCCTAGTCGAACTCCTTCGACCAGGATTGCAAGACTGACCCATATTTTCGACTAGGATCCAGGTCGAAATTTCGACTAGGATCCTGGTCGAAAAAGGGCTGAAAATCTGAAAAATCCCAGAAAATTAAGGATAAATCCCAGAAATTAAGGGAAAAATCCAGAAAATTAAGGATAAATCCCAGAAATTAAGGGAAAAATCCAGAAAATTAAGGATAAATCCCAGAAATTAAGGGAAATCCAGAAAATTAAGGATAAATCCCAGAAATTAAGGGAAAAATCTAGAAAATTAAGGATAAATCCCAGAAATTAGGGGGAAAATCCAGAAAATTAAGGATAAATCCCAGAAATTAAGGGAAAAATCCAGAAGTTAAGGGAAAAATACAGAAAATTAAGGATAAATCCCAGAAATTAAGGGAAAAAAATCCATAAAATTAAGGATAAATCCCAGAAATTAAGGGAAAAATCCAGAAGTTAAGGGAAAAATCCAGAAAATTAAGGGAAAAATTCCTGGAAATTAAGATAATTCCTGAATCAAAGGAACAATCGTTGAAAACGTGTAGATCGCTCCACACTTTACGCAAAAACGAAACCCTGTAAGGGAATGAATAGACTTAACTTCTGCGAAACCTAATCAATGTTTCCCAAAAGTTGGGGGGCAAATGATAGGAATAAATAAATCCTGATTGTATAATTAAATATTGCAAGGTGTGGGCTGCTAGGCCCAATAAGAAGATGTATGACATTCAGACCAAAAAGATCAACACATTGATCAGGCCTGATGGACCAGATCAGGCCTGATGGAACAAAGAAGGCCTAAAAGCCCTGATTATTTATTAATTTCGTAATTAATAAATAGAGGAGGAAAACAGCTATTAAGATAAGTCCTAGTGGGAATATAAATCCTTGTAGATTGGCCTCAAGGGGACCTAAAAGGATAAGGAATCAGTTTCCTACTATCTAGGACTCCAAAGTCCATTCTAATTATGAGACTTGCCCACCAAGTCTCCTATACTAAGTCCAATTCAAGGACTCTCAACATCTATATAAGGGGTCTCACCCGACAAATCAGAACTACGTTTTTTGGCTTGATTCTTAATTCACTGAGATACGTAGGCATCTCGTAAAGGCAGAATTAAGCTACGAAACACGAGAGCAGCCATTAAAGGCCTTGAGCTCCCGAATCTTAGTAATAAATACAGCAAATAATAACCTTAGTTTTTTATCCATAACATTTTGTATTTTTTCGTGGTGTACTAAATTTTCAAATATAAATGTTACTTATTTGTGTCATTTTATAATGTGTTCATATATCATGTAACAAAATTAAGAGATATTCCCAAAAGTACCCAGACTAGCAGCCTGATAATATAGTTTTTTTGTGTCATCAATTTGAAAAGAGATCGTCCATCCCATTTTATTTATCACATTTCCTTTTATAAAAGTCAAATTGATCAATTTTTGATCAAAGATTAAACATTAATCTTATATTATTTCTGAAAACTAGAAATTATATATTAAACTAGATTAAATCTACTTTCCGATAATGTAATTTTTTTTTATTTTGTTCAATTATAAAATATTTATAAACTTCGATCAAATTTTAGTCAATTTAACTCAATTAAAATCAAATATGACAATTAAAATGGAACGGAGAGAGTATTACACATGGTTAACGACATTCTCGGACATGTAGCAAAATACTGTACTACCAACATTCTTAACCATTAATAGAAGTGGTTCCGTTACCAGAACATTCGCAATTTTTTCATCAACAGAGTTACATGGTGCTGCATTTCATGGTTTTAACGTTCCTCATCTCCTCTCCATCTATAGTAAGAGTAAAAAAGCAGTACTATATATCTTTTGCCGGAGACAATAATAACAATAAAAATTTAACATTATATGCGTTTTACGTGTTCGGCCATTAGTTATGGACTACGTAGGCACCTTTTAGCTCTACACTTCACAAGCCCATTAAACAACACATTTAGACAACATTTAGTCTCACAGTACTCCGTATAAATAGAAAAAAGGACAGCAATGTCGGCAACGCGTCAAGAGGATAACTCAAACCGAGTTAATCGAATCAAAATATCTTATCGTTGTCTGAACCTCACGTGTCACCCCGACTTTCTTACACGCATCCACGTGCCGGACCCACAGATTAAGTACATTGCTGTATTAAAACCTAAAATAAACCTTTCACGAGCCTATATATAGGACACAAAAATCAATTCCTGTAAATCACCTCGATAACATAAAAAGAAACAAGTTGACCGGAAAAAATGGCGCATCTGTTAGACAAAGCGAAGAACTATGTGTCGGAAAAGCTGGCGGAGATGAAGAAGCCGGAAGCGGAGGTGCTGGACGTTGATCTCAAAGACGTGAGTCGTAGCTGTATTACTTACGATGCTAAAGTCTCTGTTACTAATCCTTACGGGACTTCTATTCCTATTTGTGAGATCACTTACTGCCTCAAGAGTAACAATAGGTAACCCTTCTCTCTCTTTTTTTTCATAATTTTATTTAAATTTTTATTTTCATTCATGCTAAACCAAGTTAAGGACATGTTTTAAGATCTTGAAAGTTGTTTGCTGGGTTTTTATTGTTGTGCTTACTGATTAGGCATTTCTTTTCCTATTTAAAAGTTGTATGTATGCTAAAACTGATTTGTATGTTTCTAGAATTAGAGTTGGAAGATGATGAATGGCATTAATTAGATTTGAATTGAATTAGAATTTAGAATCACTCAAATTCGATTTTTGTTGAAGAAGGTGCCAAGATGTAGCAGTATCTTAAGCATTACATGTATGAATCTTAATTTGTTCTAAGCGGATGCTTGATTTATTCTAAGCTGTGAGTGAAACCATTTATCCGACCGCTATGTAAGATGAAGTGGATCATTAGTAATCTCTTGAATCATCTAAAATCTGAGTCAATACCCCCATTAAGTGTATGACTATAAAGATGTCAAGTCCTTAATTATACATTCTTTTACTCACTTTTACTAAAATACCAAGTGCTTTAAAATGTTAATGGCCAATGGTTAAGGGTGATGTAGATCAAAATACATTTAGGGAAATAATTAGCTTGGTGACTAAAACGTAATAATTAGTCTGGCGACAAAGATGTGAAGTAGGCTGTCAAATGATGTAACATTTGGAGGCTGCAAGTCAGTTTTGTGGTTCTACACCTTCAACCCTTGCTGGCTTTCTTAATGGTGTTTTCACTGCCGGTTTTAGTTTAGTTCAAGCAGTCGACACCTCTTAATGTCCAAAACCTGCTTAGCAACCCACAAATCTTTCATGTACCTATTAGAGGAAAAGATAAGGAGGTCAATTTGTATGCCAATTAGACAAAGCTAAGCAGATGACCGATACTTGTCATCTAATTACATTTAGGCATCTAATTACATTTAGGCAACAACTTAAAAGTAGATTACTTTTGCAACATGCTAGTTGATTCGAAGATGATATAAATACTCCCGTGCTAGTGTGTAGTGTCTCTACCAGAACTATACCCTTAACCAGGGAGAGAAAGGAGGATTATCTAGTATCTTCTAGTTTTTAACAATATACTTTATTTGATGTAATATGGCACTAGGTGTAGATGAGAAGAACTTTTGTTTTCACATACGGGTGGAGGGTTCTTTTTAGGAGAATATGCCTCTTTTTGTGTTCTTATGCTGTAATGCTGGATCCTCTTTATAAAGGCATCATATTTTTTAAGGGAAAGGAAAATTGAGCCAAATTAATTCATAGTGTAGTCAAAGGTTTTTAAATAGTCCTCTAGTGATGAGGAAAATGATTTGAACATATGATCTATTTTTATTGAAATTTTGAACATAAATATAACATATAATATGTATATTCGATACGTGTGAATAGTTTCTTCAGTAGTCTCGCTATTTTTCTTATTTACAACCCTGTTACTTCCAATATTTCAATTTGTCTATATGGATATATTGAGCTTCTAAATATAATAATATGCATGGTCCCTCTAAAAAATATAGATACTAATATAATTTATTCATGTTCGATGGCTTTAGGATTAATAGCATTGGCATATCTAACATAACTTCACATCTGTAGAAAGAAGTGTACAGTTTATCTCCCTGTATTGTGAACAACTATTTTTACATTGCTGTGATGGTGAAAATTTATAGGGAGATAGCATCAGGAACTGTTCCAGATCCTGGCTCACTCAAGGGACACGATACCACACTGCTTGATGTGGCATTGAAGGTGCCACACAGCGTGCTGCTGAGCTTGGCCAGGGATATTGGTGCTGATTGGGACATCGACTATGATCTAGGAATCGTGCTTATTGTTGATCTTCCAGTTTTTGGGAATATAAGGATTCCAATCAACAGCAAGGGTGAAATCAAGCTTCCAACTGTCTCTGACTTGTGGTCCAAATGATTATCAGGATAATATTATGTGAAAGTGTTCCCAAGTACCTACTTTAGCTCTTGGTTTGTGCAAGGAGCGTATGGGAACTTATGATGTGTAACAATAAATAAGTTAAGGGACAAATAACCATGGTTTATCACACAGAGTGTAAAATAAAACGGAGGAAAAACAATAAAAATGAAGATGCGGGGTATCAATCCCCGTACCTCTCGCATGCTAAGTGACAATAAAAATGAAGATGCGGGGTATCAATCCCCGTACCTCTCGCATGCTAAGCGAGCGCTCTACCATCTGAGGTACATCCCCATTTCGAAATGATGTGAATTTGTTTTTTCTATTTTATTAGAATATGTACATCTTGTCTAGCCTGTAATCTGTTAGATTGTGACTTCCAGTCCATTTTTCAAAAGAATTCTTGAAAAGAGTTATTATTTCTTACCCGTTATTTTCTCAAAAATATAATTTAGTAAGTTAATATGAATCCCACTATTTTAAAGCACTATTATGGTTAATGTATATAATTATAACCAAAAACATAAATTAAATACGTAAAAAGAGAGTATTAAAAATTATCGGTATCTCCCAAAAACCAAGTTATTCCTTCCGTTTTCATAATAGTATTTTTTTTGAGAAACTTTTTTTTTCTCATAATATATGTCCAACTTTAAGTACTAATGTAAATGCATTGGCATTTTTTTTTAATTATTTTTTTAAAAAATTGTATAACAATTAATAAATGATAAATAATAGTCTGTGTTCGTGTATTTATAATGAGTATAAGTAATTAGATTAATATTTTCTTAATAAAGGCAAAAAACTAAAAAAGAAACTAGTATTATGAGACCTAGAAAGTAGGGGCGTAATCGAGCCGAGCCGAGCCGAATACTGCCATACTCGACACGAACTCGATTAAAATAATTCGGGCTCGAGTTCGAGCTCGACCAAGTCTTTAATTTCAAGTTCAGTAGGTTCATGTCCGGCTCGAAAACTCGAATTAATTCACTAAATGTTAACAAAAACTCGAAATATGATCCGTTCGACTCAAACTCGGCTTGAGTTCGGCTCGATAGAAATATATAATATATAAAAATATTAAATATTTACATAAAAATATATTTATAATAAAAAAAAATTAAAAAGAGGTTCGATAAGGCTCGCGAACCTTACGAGCCGAATAATTTAAAACTCAAGCTCGACTCGGTTAAAAATTGGAAAAACTCAAGTTCGGCTCAATTATTTTCGAGTCGAATTCGAATTTTTTACGAGCCGAATTCTAGTAACTCATGAACAGTTTGGCTCATTTACAAGCATAGCAGAAGGTCCCGAGCGATAATAATTTTTTGTTGACAAATATGAAAAATCAGGCATCCATCTCTAAGAGCAAGTCCAAGAGTGTCCTAAGAGATTCCTTAAAAATATTATAAAATATGATGTCCTAGTAATTTAGAACAATATTCTCATGTATGCACTCCAGCAACAATGCTTTATAGTTGTGTCTTATCATTAAAATAATATTATATTTGAATTATATTTGGAGGGAATAGAAAAGATGAGAGTGAAGATATGTGTAAATAAAAAGAGAAACAATTTTTTTATTGGAAAAATTGAAATAAGGCATCCCTGATAGAGCCTTAAAAACAAGGCATTTGGGGACATTATTGAAGTATCCATTTAATCAAAATATCTCAAATTATAGTTTAGGACAATAATTTAAGAGACCGTTGGAATTGCTCTGAGTTTGCAAATGGATCAAAAGGAAACAGTATTAAATGCAAACCATCTTCAAATCTACCATTCATCTACCCACCCCTACTTCCAAGCATCCAATCAAATGGCACCCATCACCTCCACACCACCCCCACACCAACTCTCCTCCTCCTCCTTCTCCTCCCTATGTCCACCTTCCCTTTCTACCCTACCACCACCAGCCCACCCAACCCCACCACTCCACCGAACCCCAAAACCACCCACATTGGTCTCCAATACGGCACCGTTTTATCCCTCACTTTTCTCCTCTTACTAGCCCTCATTCTCCTC